>NC_087438.1:96107500-96732500 GCF_036321535.1 Camelus dromedarius | reverse complement strand
TTTAGAAAACCACTGATAAAATTGGGCATTTTCTTTGCTTTTTTTCAACCAGCCCTTTATCTCTATTTGCCTTCTTTGTGAAAAATGCTTCCTCTGCAGATTATTTAACTATTCCCCAGGGCCTGTTGTCCACCCAGAGTTATCTTTATGCATACAATTTCTTATTAATCTATTCTTACTGCAGCAAGGGAAGGATGGTGGTCCATTTTATAGACGAGGACAATTAAGATTCCTCAACAGAAGAGAGAAGGAAAAAATGGCATTACTTACCCTTACTCGGAAATGAATTAGTTCCTGAAATCCCTGTTTAACTACAGTAACCACACAGAGCTATTTGGAAGTTTTGGCAGAGGCTCCACTATGTAGGATCCACATAATATGAAAGTGAGGTGTCAGCAAAAATGCAAATTTTCTTTTTTTTAATTTATATTTTTTATATAATTTTTAAAGGTTACTTTCGATCTACAGTTATTACAAAATATTGGGTATCTTCTCCGTGTTGTACAATACATCCTTGAGCCAATCTTATACTCAGTTGCCCCTGCCCCACCCCACTGGTAGCCACTAGTTTGTTCTCTGTATCTGTGAGTCTGCTTCTTTTCTGTTTTATCCAGTTTATTTTAATATACTTCTATTAAGGCACTGGGGATTGAACCCAGGAGTTTGTTGTATTTTTTAGGTTCCACATATAAGTGACATCATAAAGTATTTGAAAGATGCAAATTTTCAAAGAAAAAGTTGAAAAACAGTTATGAAATCTTCACTCATATTAAAAAGTTGTTGAATACTAAGAGGAAGTTTTTGAAAAACATTTATTTGGTGAGAAGTGTTGGTATGCTGTTGGTATCCCTCTCCAGAGAAAGAAGGGTACCTGCATTTCACCACAAGTCTAATGAGAAGGGCTTCAAGGGGAACCCTCAGAGAGCTTGATATGTGTCTTGTGCAGTTAGAGGGGCAGAATGACAATTTCTGATTCTAGTGCAAGGAATGTAGGGACCATTGTATGGGCTAGCAGCTGCTTTACAATGCTGGGGTCTGCTCATAGTCTCAGAGCTTGTGTGAGCAAAGAATTGGTTTCTCACAGAGAAACTGGAATTGGATTGTTGACTTATTAGGGGGTATAGAGGAAGAAAGCAATTGACAGAGGAGAGTGTGTATATTTGCCCAGGTCAAGTGTGCACGTGCATGTGTGGAGGGAAGTACAGATCTCTGAAGAACTGACAGAAGTGCCCCAGGAGAAAGCCAGATTTAAACACCAGCCATTCCTGGAAAGCACAAAGCCAGCTTCAACAACATGAGACAAGTATAATATTTCCTGCCACCTCACACTTCCTTACTCTAATCCTGGAAGGGTCAGAAACTCAGGAAAGAAGGATCATACTCCTCTTTTCATTTGTAGCAAGCCCCAGATGATGGAGGACAAACAGCTTAATCTTGAAAAACTTTGGAAATGTTGACAATACCTGGGCTGAGCAAATTAAGTACCTAAGTGAAATCATGTTTTATTATAAAAGTGATGTAGGGCTTCCTGGTATCTGTAAGAAAAGCATTTGTCCAGGAGTGGAGTTTGTACCATCACTACTGAGCAGGTTTAAAACAAAAGTCGGAGCCAAAAACAAAGGTTTTTGGGCTTTGGGTTTTTTTTATGACTACATCCCATGAGTCCTGCTTGTCACTGTTCCAGTTACAATTGTAAAAGTTGTCCCTCAACCTTTATTTTAAAAAGTAATAAAAATACCACCGAAGGGGTCATAACAAGAGAAGTTACTGTCAGAGCTAATAGTTCTCTTTGGCTTAACAGCACTCTAGTGTCCCTGTGGAAAATAAGGCCTATGGATTCACCCTCTGCCCACTTATCCCCTTTCTTAATTTCCCAAAGCATCCTCCATTCCCTCCTTCTGTTACCTTGCAGTACAAACCACAGTTCTGATTGAAGATACTTTTAACGATGTCTTAAAACCTCCCCTATTGTCACAGTCCTGTCCCATATCCTGCCCCCTGCACCTTGTCCATCCCCAGGAATAACACAGGGAGTCACAAGTCATATTGACAGTTTCTGAGCCTCTTCCACAGTAACACTTACTGCCATCTTGTTAATTTTACTTCCTCATTCTTTCCCTATATTCCAGGGGGATGAGAAACATGCACATACACCCACATACAAAGCACTATACAAAGACAATCCATGTTACATACATGGATTCCCTCTATAAAGAGCCCTATGGTGGCTCAAGATATAAGAAAGTCTGTACTTTAGAGGCTCACAATCTAGATGAGAAAAACAGAAACATGCACCAGAAGATACATTGTAACCTCAGGTACCAAATGAAAGTACAGAAAGGAACTAGGTTTATGAAGGACAAGACCACTATGGAATGGGCTAACCACCAAGCTTTCTGAAGGAGATGGCACTTGATCTGAGTGTCACATCAGTCAGGTATGGTGAGGAGGTGGGAAAGTGGGGGGAGATGAAGTCATGGGGTTAGAAGAACAGAGTTAGACTAAGGGCCTCTGACAATGGAGTAATGGGAAGTCAGATTTCAAAGAGGAAGAAAAATCATAAAAAGCCCTAATGGTAGACTGAGGAGCTTGGAGCTTTGATTTTATTCTAGAGACAGTGAGAAGCCACCGACAGTTTCTAGGCAGGAGTTTTATAATAACTATTCCTACTGGAATGTAGAAAATAATCTGAGTGAAGAAGAAGGGGGGAAAAAAGACAAGGAAGCCAGTTAGGAGATCAGCATAAGGCAGGATTTAAATTTTTTCTTCTTTTTTTTTTCTAAAAGAACTGGGAAATTTAAGGAAAAGGAAATAAAAGTTTTGGTTGAAGTGACAGGGGTTTGGGATTTAAAAGACCATTAAGATTACTATAAAAGAGTAAGACAGAAGGTAGAGCTTGAGGAAATCGGCCTCAGAGCAGTATGATGCAGGGAAGTCCTCCAAGTAGACTAGAAAGAGATTCCCCTGAGTTGTAGATGAGGATGAGTTCATAGGATCTGGAATGAGGAACCCACGCCTTGCCCCTCAGCAGCACCTGAGGAGGGAACATGACCCTAGAGAAGACTGGCCACATGATGCAACTACAAGATAAGACTCTAGGCTGTAGGATTCATAGCCTCACAAAAGATTTCTGTGAGTCAAAGATGAAGAGCAGACACTCAGGCTCTGGATGTGAAGGAATAGTGCAAATAATTGGACAGCAAGTGTTTCAGCAATAACCAGCAACTCAAAGTCCCCTCCAATCTTATGCAAAATGTAAGATCCTGAAAGCACAATTCAAGCCTAAAGATGAAATATAACTGAAGTTAAATTTCCTACCAGTCAGATGGGATAGCAGCATATAACTGGAGTTTACCTTCCTTCGAGTTTATAAATAAATGTGGTAATTCCCACACCCATGAATTTATAAATTGAGAGTCATACCTGCTATAATTGCTACAGCTCAAGTGGGAAAAGATGACACCAGATTCGAATGAATGCAATGAGAAGACAAAGAGACAAAAGTCCTAGAGATATTATGCAAGAATAAAGAACAAGACTTAATCTGGCCAGAATCCTCAGAAAATTCCAGGACACACTGAGAATGCAGGAAGTTTCTCCTTGTTTCTGTCACTCTCTACTCTTAAGTATCCTTATAGGGGACTCAAGTAAATGCTTTATGAGTTAGTCATAAATTATGATGAAATGTAACTTAAAAAAGCTTTATTCTCTCTCAAGGCTTATGTTAATGCTCAGGTGGACAGTGTAGTGAAAAAAAAAAAAGATCAGATTTAGTCATTGAATTTCCACTTGGTGTCAGATACGGTGGGTACTAGCAATACCTAGATTAATAAAACTCTGTTCTTGTCCTTGCAATGTTCACAGTCTAGTGGGAGGAATGGACATGGTGTCAAATAATTAAACTTCCTTATGTGTATTAAAACAGAACAGTGGATAAATGTTCTAGAAGCACAGAAGATTAAGTGACAAGCTCTGTCTCAGGAAACCAGAGAAGGCTTTACAGAGAAGGTGAGGTTTAAGAGCGTTTTACAGGATAAGTAGGAGTTCAATATTTGGATAAGAATTAGAAGAGCACGTCAGGTAGTGGGAAGGGTATACACAAAGCATGGAGGCATAAAGAATTAGTGAACCTGCAGTGGGGGAGGGGAGATTATACTCAATAAAAAAGATGTTCTGTCTGAAATTGGCCCCTATAGTTTTTAACCAAGGCTACCCCTATGATCAACACATTCACCTCAAAAGGATTTCTGAGATACACCAAAGAGAAGTGTCATCTGGTGTACAGCCCTGTGCTGGAGACTACACAAAGGGATACAGATGCTTAGTTACCCACTGAGAACCTAATAGCCTCAGGCAAAACTTCATTTTTCTCTCCATTTCTCTCTTTGAAGACTTCTCACTGAAAGCACTAGCATGTTCTCCCTCCTCAGTAATATCCAACCTCACAGCCTTCTTCATCCACCAAATGAGCAACTTTCAGGTAAAATACTTCAGTTTAAAATTCATATTCAAGGAATCTAGATGAAGCCTGGAGACTCAGAGGGACATATCACACTGCACAGCTTCAAGCTTTCTGTCCCAAGGGTGGCTTCTTTTTAGGCCCTACTCCTTCCCCATGTTTGGCCCTGAAGACACAGGCAGTGTGGAAGAGGGCTATGCTTTCCTACCATCCATGGTAAATTCATGTAAAATATGGCAGAGGAAGAAAATACTCCCCAAAATTCAGAGAGTTTTTCCCTAATAATGGGCCTCAAGATTTAATGAAACATCTGAATCTCATTTTCAGCACATTAATGGTCGGGATTACACATGTACAGGTTATGTATTTTGTGATGTATTTCTGATAGAACTCAGGGATAGGGGAAGAAAAGATATTATTATTGATAGATTCTTTGAGAGTGAATAGAGAGTCTTAGAAAACTGACTTTGACCAGAAAAAGAAAGATAATTTGGTTTTACTCTTCAAATGAAAAGTACATTTGATTTTGAAAAACAATCATCAAGACTCACACTTTTGTGTTTAACAATCACCTTGAAATTGGTCTGCCTCAGAGGACAGCATGATTCTAGGCTACCTTAGCATGAATGATTTATGACATTCATGAACTTGGCAACTACATCAGTTATTCTAAAGCTGGCACCCAACACTACCTGCATGTTAAGTGAAGATTTATGATTTATAAAACTCACCTCATTATGCAGAGGTACATGAATTGTCTTATATGTGCAGTCTATAACTCCCAAGACAGATAAGGAGACAGCTATGTTACATAATTTACAGCTCCTTACTGCTAAAGCTGAAGTTTTAGAGAAAAACTGAAGAAATAACTGGCCCTTTGGAGAAAAATAGCTTTAGCTAACCATTACACTCCCAAATGACGAACCGGCTACAGCCTACCACTATATCTTATAGGAACAAAGAGGCTAATGGTAAAAGTCACTTTAATCACAGCACTGAACTATGTCTATGTTTTGAACACTGCAGTAATAGACAGAACCTAAGTGACTCTTTGGAAATACCAAGCACTATGTTAGTTTAATTTTTTTCCCCAGTTTGGTGTCTGAGACCTCTTGCTGATATTTCTCATCAAGTGGTCCAGCCAGACCCACAGACATGGACTTTAGGGAAGAGAATTCAATACCTAGGTGTGCCCAGTGGCAGAGAATTTAATACCTACATGCACCCTCAAAGCAAAGAAAAGCAAATGCTGGTTTAGGTTCTGGAATGAGCTTGTTTTCAGAGGTTCTTTGAAAATGCAGCATATCTCTCCCCATACCCTGCAAAAAAGTAGAAGCATGGAGAATTAAGTAGAATAAACTTATGAATTTCAAGAAAGAATAGGATTATAAAGACACCATTAAAAATGACAAATATATAAGACCTGCTGACAAGCAGATATTTTTAGAAAAAACATTAAGCATAAAAAGCAGAACACAAAAGTGGCAAGCACATGTGCCAACTGGAGAAAGGTAAAGTGACAGAAAAAAGTGTTTCCAGCCTAGAGATTTTCAATAGTAGAAAGCCAAGTGAAAGCAATGAAATTCTAAATTATTTATTTTTAAAATCCCTATCAATCAGGAAATAGACATATATGTGTGGCTGCTCACTGCCATGAATCCAAAAAACACCAATCCTGCTGTCTTCTGCAGAGCTCAAAATAGTGGTTCATCCTCCCTGGTCTTTGAAAGTATACAACACCAACATTTATATACATAAGTTAACAGAAGAAAGCTGAATACAAAAAGTCTTCAAGTAGAGGTAGGAAAATTACTTGGAAAAAAAGAATGTAGGGAACCCATTTCTAACTTTAAGGACTTATTAAATCACTCAGTTTTAGAAACGTGTCTGGAATTTGTCCATTTCTGACTCTGGGCTCTGATAATGCCATATATCTGCTTGTCCCAATGTGATTGCTCTAACTCATAGGAATGATGCTCTACTCACAAAATGGTGTCTTAGGGCAAGAGGCAATATCAAAGAACCACAAACTATGTATCAGGAAGAGCAAAACCTCTTTGGCTACTGAGAATATGTATATCCAAGAGCAGAGTAGATGCACAGAGAAGACCTGTGTTTGGGTTCAGGAATTCAGTTACTACTACTCATTAAGCTACCTGACCACTCAAACACTTGGTGGTAGACACTTGACCACTCAAACACAGGTGCTGTTCTCCAGGGCTTTGGTTGCTGGTGTTCTATTGGCTGCTTTTAATTCTGAGAGCAACCTCCCCAGCTTGGGCCAGGGAGTCATGCTATAAATGGAATGAGAGAGGTGGGAGAGCACCATACACACATACACAAACACACACATCCCAGAACAACAGCCTAGGACAGAGCTGACTTCCTTCTGGGAAGTCAGAAAGTTGCAGAGAGCACACACAGGGTGGCCTCATCCACAGCCTCTGTGGTGTCACCTTTGCATTTTGCCAGGCTTAAAAAGATTTCATTATTCTATGGTGGAAGACAGGTGTTTGTGAAACACACAGCAGCTATCATGCTCACAGATCCCCCCTTCTCTCTTGAAGAAGAGGTCACAGGTCTCCTTCCAGGTGAACCAGCTTGCTTCACGTCATGTTACACACACAGGGTCACTACCCCCACCCCAACCACTAGTTCAATAAAGCAGAGAATTGGCACCTAAACCAAAGGTCTATATGAGCTCACCCAGTGACCCTTCAAACAACGTACCACTTTTCTGTGCCTTTACTGGGCAAAGGTGGTGTAGTTCAAGACATACAGAAAGGTAGCAAGGGTGGTGCAAGCAGCCCTGGGGTACCTTAGAGTACAGGAAGAAAATATTCAAATGTATTTATATTTATTTTTACCTTTTCCATTTTTAATTTCTATTTTTATATATGTTTAATAATAGTACTATATACATATATAGCTTATAAATACATAAATACATACATTATGAGGTACATGCTCAAATATTTTTCAAATAGGATATGTAATGGAAAAGTCTGAAGCCCCGTAGACACTATGCTACTTGGAGTGTTTTTAAGTAAGGTATAGTCCTTATTCCCCACCCCACCCCCATCAGAATCTCCTGTGGAACTTGTTAAACATGCAGATTACTTGATTCACCTCAGACCTACAGGACATAAATCTCTTGGGGTGGTATGTTTAAAGAGCATCCCAGTAATTCTGATGCCTACCGAAATATGGGAACTACTGCAACAGAAGAATTAGACAAGACATAAAGAAGCTTAGCTATGGAACGGGCAGAGTCAGTGCAGATGGGAACATCAGAAGCCCAGTAACTGGCCACTATAGCCAGGTCCTGCTGGGACCTGAGCAAGGAGGAGGAGATACCCAACTTGTTCTTCCAGAACTCTGACTCTGTGGGTACTGAGGCAATGCCTTACTTCCCCAACTAGCCTTCAATTAAATCCTCATTACCTGTACACTATAAATCTCTTAGAAGAAAACATAGGCAAAACATTCATTATCTGACATAAATCTCAGCAATGTTCTCCTACGGCACTCTACCCAAGCAACAGAAATAAAAGCAAAAATAAACAAATGGACCTAATTAAACTTATTTATTTATTTATTTATTTTTTTGCCAAGGGGAGGTAATCAGGTTTATTTCTTTATTTATTTCTAGAGGGGGTACTGGGGATTGAACCCAGGACCTTGTGAATGCTAAGCATGTACTCTACCACTTGAGCTATTCTCTCCCCCCAGGACATAATTAAACTTATAAGCTTTTGCACAGCAAAGAAAACCATAAGCAAAACAAAAAGACAACCTACGGAACGTGAGAAACTATTCGCAAAAGATGAGACTGACAAGGGCTTAATTTCCAGAATATATAAACAGCTCATACAACTTAATAAGAAAAAAACAAACAACCCAATCCAAAAATGGGCAGAAAATCTAGACAAGCAGTTCTCCAAATGAAGACCTACAAATGCCCAATAGGCACATGAAAAAATGCTCAATATCACTAATTATCAGAGAAATGCAAATCAAAACTACAATGAGGTATCAACTCACATCAGTCAGAGTGGCCATCATTCAAAAGTCCATGAACAATAAATGCTGGAGGGTGTTGGTGGGAATGTAGTTTGGTGCAGCCATTATGGAAAACAGTATGGAGATTCCTCAAAAGACTAAAAAGAGACATACCATATGATCCAGCAATCCCACTCCCTGGCATATATCCAGAGGGGACCTTAATTCAAAAAGACACATGCACCCCAATGTTCACAGCAACACTATTTACAATAGCCAAGACATGGAAACAACCTAAATGTCCATTGACAGATAACTGAATAAAGAAGTTCTAGTATATTTATACAATGGACTACTACTCAGCCATAAAAAATAATAAAATAATGCCATTTACAGCAACAGGGATGGAACTGGAGAATGTCATTCTAAGTTAAATAAGCCAGAAAGAGAAAGAAAAATACTGTATCACTTATATGTGGAACCTAAAAAAAGACAAACGAAGTTTATTTACAAAACAGAAACAGACTTTCAGACATAGAGAACAAACTTATGGTTACTGGGGTAAGAAGGGATAAATCAAGAGTTCGAGATTTGCAGATACTAACATACATAAAATAGATAAACAACAAGTTTATTTTGTATAGCACAGAGAACTATATTCATTATCTTGTAACAACTTACAGTGAAAAAGAGTATGAAAACGAATATATTTATGTTCCTATATGATTGAAGTATTGTGTTGTACACCAGAAACTGACACAACATCGTAAACTGATTATATACTTCAATAAAAATATATTTTTAAAAATCCTCATCACCTGGAAACCTAAGCAATTTCTCTCCTGATGGTTGGGGAGCAGGGGTAGGAAAGTTTAGAAACCAACAGCCCTTTATAAAGAGGGAGGATGTAATCCAGGTGAACTGAAAAGCTAGCTGACATAATATCACTAATCGTGTACCTTAAAGAGTGAGGATGAGATAGGAGGAAGAGGGTATATGAGCCAGAGTGGTCCGCAAACATTTGAAAAAGGTCCTGTACTGATTGAACATTTAATCTGAAATCAGGTGGGTGATTTCTAAAATGCACACCAAGTAAAAACAGAGGCTGAACAGCAGACACTAGCACTGTCTGGGCAACAGACTGATCCCCTCGGTTTCTCATCTATTAAATAAAAGGTTAGACTTTAAGTGATATCTAAAGACATCTCTGTGTTTTGAGAATCCAAGTTCGGGCCCATGTCCTACATGAGGGTTCCTTTCATTATAACATTTTGATCAAGAATAAAATTCTTGCCCTTTAAATGAAAACATTCAGAAAAGGCTCCTATATCCTTAAGAATTAATTATTAAATGGGTCTTCATAAAGAGCAAATCTCTGCTTTTGTCAGTCCTATACCCTTCCCAAATAGGGACTTCATACACATGTCCTCGAATCTATCCCAAAGCCAACTATTTTCCAAACCTGGGTGAAAATCCAAATGAAGTTAGTTAACTGACTTTTACCCTGTGCAATGAGACTGCATTATCACTGTAAATGTCCTGTCTAATCAAAGTCACATGTTATTTTGATTTATTGCTGCCTTACTTTTCTTTCAGGGTCTTTCTCTATTTCTCCTTTCTCCTATCAAAAGGAGGGCAGGTTGGTGGTTTACTAGACATTCAGTATAAAATGAAACTTTCTAATTGTCACCACCTCTGGGGACAGAGACATCACCTAACATAACACTTCCTAGGCTATACTGAGGCAAGCTCTGTTGAATCAGGTTGAGTGGAGTGACACCGTGTAATGTACTCCAGTACAGTATAACTAACACCAAAATGGAAAAGTGAGAACTATCTCCTGAAAACTGCTGCAGGTACATGAAAAATTCCAAGGAGAATAAAAATGACAAATCCCTGCAGTATGCCACATTTTTATTTCATGATGACGGAAGGTGTCACAGTATGATATTCATCTTTGGGAAGACTGAATAAAACGTCACCTGAGTCACCAGTTTAAAGAGACTGTTTTAAAAATATAAACTTGATCCTATGAGTTCTATTACAGATAGAACTTTCTTTATAGCTGCCCTAGAATCTAAACCACATTAAAAACTTTTTTCTAACTTTTGTATTCCATTGCTTAAAATAACTGCTGTTAATAATGGATTAGGCCAGTATTATAAAACTCACCTTCTATGTGGAGGTAAAAGATCAGACCCAGTTTTGTTATGAGACAGTGGAGTGTGGTGGTTAGCAGTATAGGTTCTGGAGTCAGACAGTCTGGCTTCAAATTCTGGCTTAATCATTCATTCAATTGCTATGTGACTCATATAACATACTTGACCACTCTAAGCCTCAGTTTCTACATCTGCAAAATGGGAACACCAATAGTATAATTTTCTTAAGATCATTATTGGTAAGCATTCCTTTAGATAATGTATATAAAGCATTTAGGATAGCGTGGCATTATTTGTCCAAAAGTAAACATTTGACAACTATTAGTAATTGCCATCTAATTACTATCCCTATTAATGGTTGGGAGTTAAATATTTGTTCAATACCTATTCTGCCTGGTAAATATTACCCATGAAAATTACGTACCAACTCCCTTCACTTTCTAGTATGACACTGGAAAGAAACAGAGAAATGAAATACAGTGCTGTGTTGTATGATGAAGAATTATACCGTATTTCATTTTAGACTCAAGCTCATTTCTTCAAGTCTTCAGGCTGCAGCCCATGTTAATTTGCAAAGCAGTCCAGAAGGGTGTCCTCCACACTAGCAAATACTATACTTACAGTCCCAGTCTCAGGCTCCTGCTTAGACTAGTATCTAGAGCTACCACAGCCCCCTTGTGGTCATGGTGAGTATTTCCCAGGCTCTTAGGGAAACTACCAGGAACCTCAGTCATACATATATCCCCAGAATCACGATCTCAGACATTCTTCAGCTAACACAGTTTCATCCCGGGATTCGTTTGAGTAACAGTTTGTGGCTCTTTAAGTGTATGCAACAAGAAGGAAAAAAAGCAAATTCTTAGGAGAACCACGTGAGTAAAGAGAGAGGTGAGGAGAATACAGTTATTCCAATTACTCTACTTGCCCTCCTTATCATATGCCACAGAGATATAAAGTTTTCAATTTCTATTTTGCTTCAATGTTTAATACTATTTATCATTCCTCTCAACGTTCTTTATTAGCACCAGTATATTGTTTTAGAACATATAGCTCTTAAAAATATGGGTCATTAGCTTGTAACTTTGATGGCATCAGGAAAGTACCTCTGAGGGAATGAAGAAAACAAGAGAAATGAGTGTTAAGTAGACTAGTGAGGATAATATAATAATAGATAACAAACGAGAATATGGAGGTACTTTTTTTTGGATCTGTATAATATATAACCAACATTTGTTTCACTTTTGTTTATTTTTTTACTCCTAAAGAAGAACTAATAAATGGCCGCACTTAGGCTAACAGATGGTTTATTCTTATGTTTGCTCTTAAACTGGCTAACTAACCTGACAGGTTGCTGTTTTCAGCTCCAGGCCCATTGTTAAAATGAAGCTATTAATTTTATTGTCTCTGCTTTATTCCAGTAATCAAAAGCAATAATCATACTTGATTCCTGAGTTGTTCTCCAGGAAGGTCATGGAACTGTAACCTTACAAAATAGCCTGAATTATCAAGAAGATCATGCCTTTGGTGCTTATAAGACAAAGAGATCAAAAGAGTGACAACTACTAGCCTCTACAGAATTGGTAACCATGTTGCCACTCTGAGTCTTATAAGAAGGAAATAATTCTGCTGATCGTTATCGATGCTTTATTGTTTAAGCTATGACTATATAATCACCCTGCCACTTCCCCTAGATGGGTTCAGTTTAAAGGCACTAACCTGCTGCAAGTTCCCTTTGCCCAGCAAAATAATAAAGCTGTCTCTTTTCTTCTATGCTCTAAAATCCTGTGAGTTTCAGTCTGGCTCATCAGGGACAGGCAGAGGAGTAGGGGTTGGCGGGATCTTTCAGTAACACTCCCACTTCCATCCCCTTCACAAAGTAAACCCTTCAGTTACCTTCTCTCCCTCCCAGACTTCCCCAGTATTTCCTTCACAATTCCTCACACCGTGGCAGTGATGCTTGTGTAGAGCATCTTTCTTTTTTGGAACAGGATTTCAAAACTTTAAGGACAAATTACTTCATTTTTAAAATCAAGGCATTCCAGGATGTATTTGTTGAATCAATGAATTAATTCTATCTTTTCCCTACGAAACCGAGCAGAACCTTGTTCCCGCCCGCCCCCCCGCCCCCCCCCCCCCCCCGGTACAAATCCTTTCTCAATCACCTTTTTTTGTTTGTAGGAAATAGGTTTCATTCAGCCTGCCTGACCTTCCCCGAGTTCCAAAGGACAGATAAAGAGTTGCTGATCAGGGAAGGGAGGGAATGCAGAAACAATGGAGGAAGTCAAGAAATAGTGTGTCCTTGGAGCAGTGTCCCGATTCCTCCTTTAGGAACATACATAACAATACCTTTGAGTTCTGCAAGAACCAAGGCCCCTCCACCCAGGTGGAGGATGGTAACTTCAGGCTGCACAAAAGATTCCTGAAGCACCACCCTGTTGTCTCACCACTAACCAATCGGAAGAAAGTCACACATCCAGCAGCCCTCACCCCAAATTTTACCTATAAAAAACCCTTACCCCTGCAGGGTTGGCATGCTCAGTGGTAGAAACCGTGCACAAAGTTGTGAGTTCAACTGCCAATACCTCCACTTAAAAAAAAAAAAAACACCCACAAACTCTTCCCCGAAAACCATTAGGGTAGTTCAGGTTACTCCAGCAGGAGCCAACCATTCTTCCTCGGCCCTGCAATAAGCCTGTTTTCCAAACTCCGATCTTTCCCTTTGTTTGGCCTCACTGTGTCCAGCACACGAACTTTTGTTCCGTATCACTTACCAATTGGAAACTGGTCACAGCTGAGTAGTCACTGACATCTTGTTACAGGACCCACACCCTCTTGTAGCAACCAGCACAAGGTTTTGAGATGGGCCTGAGGATCAGTGAGGCCCAGCAAAGCCAGGCAAAAGACATCCTGAACTCAGGGGGTTTTTTTTGTTTTCTTTTTGTTTTTTTTTGTCTTGATGGTCTGTACGGGAATTAGCCTGTCAGGACCTAAAGCTCTGTGAAAGAAAGGCTGCTTTAGTAGTTCAAAACCTGGGGTCCCTATTGTAGAACACAGTAAGAATTTGGCTAAGATCTGCACATACTGGTGTATTTCAAGATACTACATCAACTGGCAGCCAAAAACGAACAAAGGAAGAGTCCGAGCAATGAAGGCTGTTAAACGAGATTTACACAGAACAAAGGCCCAAGACAAGATGGCGCCCTCCCTGAGGAAGAAAACGTGAACTCACGCGGAGCGTGCACGCGCCCCAGCTCGCCCTGGGCAAGGCTCAGGCCAAACTCACGTGAGCTGGAGCGTCCTATGACGGCTGTAGACTCCACCCCTGTTTTTCGTCACTCCTTGCGCACATGCGCGCCAGGCCCTTAGCAGGATGCCAGTTGCGCAGGCGCAACAGACCCCTCCTCTCACGCAACTGACGCAAGGAGACTGTAATCCATTCGCAATGTATCCCGTGTGACCTTGAGTCTTTCCTGTCTGCGAGGACCGGGGTTGTCCAAGGTTTTGCCTTATACCGCTCTTGGCCCACTCCTCTCTCTCTCTGAGCCCAGACCTGCCCCAGCCGGCAAGGAAGGACACGCTTTTTCCAACCATCATGCTACAAAGCATATTAGCTATACATCCTTACTCTGGGAGCGGCGTTCAAGTATTCTTTGATCAGGCAGCGCGGGCGACGCCTCAGCGGAAGAGAGGGCTTCCAGGCACAACGATCAACCCCCGCCCCCCACCCCACGTGGTTGGAGGTTTCCAGAATCGTTAGCACCACTGCTCCGCGCAACTCCTGGCCCTACGAGCGCCTGTTTGTTGCCTCGTACTTCCACCATTTAGCAGCCATGATAAGCGCGAGCCGAGCCGCAGCAGCCCGTCTCGTTGGCGCCGCAGCCTCCCGGGGCCCCACGGCCGCCCGCCACCAGGTAAAGAACTGCCTGGCCTTTCCCAAGGGGCTTACGGCCTTGGGACTCAGTGTGGCAGGCCGCGGCCTTCGGGGTCAAAATCCTCCGGCGCAGACGAGGAGAGATGGGAAATAACGGACCTGCAGTATTCAATGCTGCAGGTTGAAGGCCTTGTTAATGGTTTTTCCCCGTGTCTCTGGTCCTGCTGAGTCACGCCCTTTGCGAGTTTTATTCCTTGAAGTAGCGATTAGTGGTCCTGACAGTTCTTTTGTGACTGATGAGACAGCTTTTGTCTTGAGGGCGAAAGACGTAATCTGGAGGGAACCGCTGCTCTAGTTTTTACTTCACCTATAAGTAGAGGGACGATTAGTCTCTGTAAAATAGAGCGTGGAAGGACTCCGCTGCTTTGATGTAATGAAGGAAGGAAAACACTTAAACAATTAATTGAAAATCAAAGTGTGATTTTTTTTTTTGCTTAGGAACATTTGACTAGTTAATTCCCTAGCATCTTTAGTATAAGATTGTCCTTAGTTATTTCAGAAAAAAAAAAAAGCAAATCACGAAAAGGCCACAGACTGGTTGCTCATTATGGTGTAAGACCAAAAACATACGTTTTGAAGGAATAGTAATTGTGTCTCCTTGCACTCAGGTTGGGTAAAGGAAGCTTGGAAGTAGCCTGAGGCGACGTTGTAACAAGGGTCTTTTATCCTGATTGGAGGTCGTTCCTGACAATTTTTTTTCCCTGTATTTACTCCATAGGATTTCTAATTCTACTCCTTAAAGTAGTTGCTTGGCGAGGTTGGGGGAAATGTCTGGGTAATTTACATTTCTGCCTGCAACTCACATGTTTGGGGCTTAGATGGACAATGCTCCTGATAATGAAGTTGAGTAATATTTTGTAACGCTTTTTTGCTTCCCCCAGGGATATTTGGTAATGTCTGGAGGTAATTTTGGTTGTCACAATCTGGGTAGTCCTATTACTACTAGATTCTAGTTGTAAAGACTCAGGATAAATACCTGCTGCTAAATATCCTAAGGTGTACAGAACAGCCTATGTCCCAGCGAAGATTTTTTTTGAAATCAATAGTGCCAACGTTGAGGGACCCTTTGGTAATGTAATTCAGGACAATTTTATATCTACTTAATTTTATCTGACTTACTTGGAAAATTTATACCTTATTAAACTTGTTATTACAATACCTATTATACATGAAATACTTTATACATGGAGCTGCTTGGTTAAGTGAATGAAAGTCAAACTTTCATGTGTTCTGAAGAATGATTAAAAAACAAGCCCAAGCTTTCATATGTAGTTGATGGCTGATGCAATTTTTTTTTTTCTTCAAAGGATGGCTGGAATGGCCTTAGTCATGAGGCATTTAGAGTTGTTTCAAGGCGGGACTATGCGTAAGTGTAATTTCATTTCTGTTAAGAGATAGTTAAGTATTAAGCCTCAGAGCAATAGTCTTTAAATCTGTGATTAACTGTTCCACTGGGAGGAAAAAAGGAAACATCTATATTTATTTATAGACTGTGTTTTACCACAGTAGCAAATGTTACTTTTTTAAGTATCTCTACAAGCATTTTGGTGAATTCTATAAGGGTAACAATAATCTTAGCATTTTAAATGTCTTACAGATCAGAAGCAATCAAGGGAGCAGTTGTTGGTATTGATTTGGGTACTACCAACTCCTGTGTGGCAGTTATGGAAGGTAAACAAGCAAAGGTGAGTATGATTGGAAGTTCTGGATCACATAGTGGTAGCTAGTACGCAATCCAGAATTCTGTGTCCTTTGGCTTAGGTAAAGGACATTTTAAGAGCTGCTTTTAAATTCTTAAGACTCTTGTGATGATTCCTAAGGATCTTTGTGCTTAATTGTATGCTGCTGATATTCGAATGTATTTGACTTTGCAGAATTTAAGTGTGTCCTAGTGTAGTGATAAGACTACTAAATTACATCAGGACGCATTGGAAGGATGTGTATTGTTGATTACTTGTATAATTAAAGTCGTGTATTTTTGTAAGTCAGTTTAACCAAGGCTGGAGGTGCAGGAGCAGTCTAGAAGCAAGTGGAGCTCCAAATAACGCCTGGGCTGCATCCTAAGTAAAGCATATTGTTGACTTCCTGCTGTGGTATAGGCTTTTCCTTCTGAAGCCTCCTTTGTTCCTAAAACCTTTATTCACAACTAATTCTTCTCAAGACTTTGGAGCACCTGTATTTTTGAATTGTTCCTCGGCAGTTTCTTTTTAATTCCTGAAACTTGCGCCTTAACAAAAAAAAAATTAAAAGTAGATTTGATTCTCCACATGGAAGGAAAGATTACCTTGTCCCAACACTGAGTGTGAAATATTTGATTTATATTTATTGATCCTGTTTTTTGGTGGTGGTTCTTAATTATAAGTTGTTTCAGTCTCCAGTGGTACTTGCTTGCTGTATCAGCATTCACAGAGCAGAAAAGCATGCCCATGAAGTACTGTTCTTAAGTGACTATTTTGTGTCTTAATGATTGGTACAGAGACGCTGATGGTGACTGGAACCTCATTCTGTCTTTGGGAGTTTTAGGTGCTAGAGAATGCTGAAGGTGCCAGAACCACCCCTTCAGTTGTGGCCTTTACGGCAGATGGTGAGCGACTTGTTGGCATGCCAGCCAAGCGACAGGCTGTCACCAACCCAAACAACACTTTCTATGCTACCAAGCGTCTTATTGGCCGGCGATATGATGACCCTGAAGTACAGAAGGACATGTGAGTAATAACAAAAATGTATTTATTTCCAAAGGCTACACAGAAGAATCTTACCAGCAGGATCCCTGGGGCAGGCCTTGCCGCTGCCAAAAGGGTCATCCTCAAGAAATCTCAATTCTGCCTTCACAGATTAGGTCTTTGCTATGTGTGACATGATAAATGAAGATTTGGTTAATCATTCCTAGACCATGATAATTGATGTTAAACACATAAGGCAGATAATGGCATAGGCTCCATTGTGTGCTGATCAGGTGTGTTTTCAAGATTTATCCATGTCGTAGCATGTATAGGTATTTCATTCCTTTTTATGGCCAAATAATCTTCCATTGTATGCATACACACTGCATTTTGTTCGCCCATATATTAATGGCCATTTGGGTTGTTTCCACTTTTTGGCTGTTTATAAATAATGGTACTATAAACATTTGTGTACAGGTTTCCGTGTGAACATATGTTTTCATTTCTCTTGGGTAGATACTGGTAATGGAATTGCTGGGTCACATGGTATCTCTGTAATCTTTTTCTAGAGCAGCTGCATAAATCTTTGGTGAGAAGTAAAGTGTTCAGGTTTCATCAGGATGTTTTTACGTGTTAATTATTTCTTTCTAAAAGTTTTCATTAAATGAATTCCTGAAGTTCTCATTTGTTGGCCATGGGCTCTCTTGGGGTGGAAGATGGGATTTCATGGTGTATGGTAACCTAACAGTAGGTCATGCTGGCACATTTTCTCAAACATAACTTTTGTGTCTTTCAGTAAAAATGTTCCTTTTAAAATTGTCCGTGCCTCTAATGGTGATGCCTGGGTTGAAGCTCATGGAAAACTCTATTCCCCAAGTCAGATTGGAGCATTTGTGTTGATGAAGATGAAAGAGACTGCAGGTGAGAGAGAAAGTTTAGTTCATATATGTGAAAGTTCAAAGAACTGGATGTTTCCTCTGAGATCACTCACTTCTGTACTCCATTATCCCTTGGATGAGTCTCTTGTGGCTTTTATGCAGAAGACTTAGGAATGGCAAAACTTTGTTACTCTTTATACTTTTCCCTGCAAATTAAATCTCTCTCCCCAGTTTTCCTAATGGTGGCTTGCTTGCTCTCTTTTCCAGAGGGAAACTAAAAGACTAGGTGACACTTAGAACTTCCCATTTAAGAAACTAGTGGCTCTTTTAAATTTACAAGTAGCTCATTGTAGCTGGTGAACCTTAACTAACATGTTAAAGGTGAGATCTTGGGTTTTCAACCATTGCCTTTAAAATGGGAGTATTTCCCACGAGGTCTCTACATGTTAGATCTAATTCTAAAAAGGCTAATGGGTGCTGTTTGACTTGAAGAGGATGACACTGTTGTTAGGTTACATTAGTAATTGTAGCCTGTTTCATCTGACAGATTCTCATGATTAAATTGTATTCTTTGGTTCTTTTCCAGAAAATTACTTGGGGCATACAGCAAAAAATGCTGTGATCACAGTTCCAGCTTATTTCAATGACTCTCAGAGACAGGTGAGTTCAGTTACCATTCTTATTCAGGAAGTTAATGGTATTGGGATAAAAGGGTGGAAAATGCTTTTTTCTTTTTCTTTAGGCCACTAAGGATGCTGGCCAGATATCTGGACTGAATGTGCTTCGGGTAATAAATGAACCCACAGCTGCTGCTTTGGCCTATGGTCTGGACAAATCAGAAGACAAAATGTAAGTTGGTGTGATAAATTCTACCTAGATTTGTGAAATTGAGTTCTGAATTGGTTCATGAACACTTGAAACTTAGCCTAAATCATCATTTTGATTTCTTAGTGATTGAGCCTTATACTTACACTAAAAATTTAATGCCTTGACCTTCTTTAAGACTTTTGTGGTCTGTTTTTTTCTATTCATTTCAAGATTGTTCCTTTGTTGTTTTCGTTTTTTTGTTTTTTTTAAGTACTGGCTATGGTCATTTTTTTCCCCTTGGTAAGTCTGTTGACAAGTATTCATCCAAAAGAGTAGTTTTTGCTCTTAAAAGTTGAATTAATTTCATTTTAACTATATGTGTGTTTTATATGTTGCTTTTAGGACTACATGTTAAAATATATGTCACTTATGTAGTTATCAACTTTCATAATTATACCCAGGGCGGGAAATAGCCAATATTAGTTATTGAAACTTAGACCCTGTGATGAATTTTGTTCTTGAAGGCTTTTTTTTTTTTTTTTTCTTTCTTTCTAGCATTGCTGTATATGATCTAGGTGGTGGAACTTTTGATATTTCCATACTGGAAATTCAAAAAGGAGTATTTGAGGTGAAGTCCACCAACGGAGACACTTTCTTAGGTGGTGAAGACTTTGACCAGGCCTTGCTACGTCACATTGTAAAGGAGTTCAAAAGAGAGGTTAGTTACCACTGTGGTTAATATGTAGACATTGGGATACTGAGAATTTGTTCAGATTGCTGTTTGCTTTATGATTTTTTTACCCTTAATTGAGCATTGAAAAGACCACTGAAAATGTGTTCCAGTTTCATGTGTGCACTGAACTGTTCTGGTTATTATAGCTTCAAATTGGGAACAAACAACAGATTAAAAGGATATAGTACTTGGTGTTTAGTAGTAATATGGCGTATTATAACAAGGGACTTGAGCATTTTTGGATATTGGGTATCTACATTGGAAGTGAGGTGTAGGAACCAATCCTTTGGAGATACTGAGGGATGACTACAGGTTTCCCCCACTATCTGAAAGTGGAGTGTTCTTACGAAACCTTTCATAAAATGAAATAGCATGAAACAAGCAATTCTCTTAAGACATATTTTGTTAATAGATGCACAGAATAAATGCTCGTGCTCGCAGTGCAAAGCTTTGGTGGCTTGATGCTCAGATGATGAGTGTAGTTCCTGGGGAAGGAGCTTGGTGGTGCTACTCTCGGCATGTGCATTGCCTCTGTAACTGCTAACTGCAGAGCAAATGCTGAATACTATTTTGTGCTTTTTGCCTTTTTTATAAAAGTGAGAATCCTTTTCGAGTTTCATTTGGTTAGTGAAATCAGGTAACTAGTGTAGATCTTTTATAAAAGTAAAGTGGTGTAAACTGAACTTTTCAAAAAGTGGGGCATATGTATATTGGAAAATGAACTGTGGGAACTCCTTTCTTTGAGCTAGAATTCTATGGAAGCTGCACTTCATAGGATTTCCATAATTGGAAAGAACTGAGAACAGTTCAGCTGTCTGACTCCAGACACAGATAGCCTTTTCAGAATAGGTCTTCTTTTCCCCATAGATTTTTAAGGGTAATAAGTAATTTCCTGTTTCTTATAAAGGTATGGGTCTATTTTGTCTTGTTACAGCTTATCATTGGAATTCAGTATTCATTATCTCATGCACTAATACTGTGTCTTCACTTGGTAGACAGGGGTTGATTTGACCAAAGATAACATGGCCCTTCAGAGGGTTCGGGAAGCCGCTGAGAAGGCCAAGTGTGAACTCTCTTCATCTGTGCAGGTGAGAGTGGACAAATTCCAGCAGTCTTGGTGGATCTTTTCATCCTGAGTTTACTTGAATAGCATATTCTAATTGGCATGTCAGGATTTTGGTTGGTTTTTTTTTTTTTTCAGCCGTTTTCTGCTTGGTATAAAAAGCTTTTCCGTTAGCAAATGGGCATTATGTTTTTTTATGGATGAACTGAAATTTGTTAAACACCCAAATCAGAGGTTATGTATACTGGTGCCAAATAATTTTATTGAGACCTGAATGACACTGAATACACTTATTTGCCTTAATTTAAAGGTATTGGTTTTAACAGTCTACATTTCTTCTTTAGAAAATGTCTGTTCAGTTCTTCTGTTTTTTAATTGGGGTTTTTGTATTTTGATGTTTCTAATTGTCTTTCATTTAATTATTTGCATCATCAGTCTAGAAAGTGAGCTATGAAACCTGGCTAAAGGCTGGGGTATATGTATTTGTACATGTTTTCTGTGAGCATCAGATTTGCTCAGAATCTGTTTAAGGTGTCAGCTATGTTTCTCCAGTTTTGAGACATTAAGCTTCACTTTGCATTAATCACTAAAAACAGAATAATATGTTAGGTCCAGATCCAGGGACATAACAAGATGGAAGGCAGGAGATCAAATTCTAAGTTCTTAGGTGGCAGCAGGAAAGCAGCCTATGGCTATTTTAGTTGTTTGTTTGATCACCCACTCTGGGAATGGAAGGGGTGTTTGTAGCAGCTGTCTCTGGGTAAAGTGGGTAACCTTTAGTCAAACTTTTTTTTTAAGTAGCTATGAGGAATGACAAAGTTGTACAGGGCCATCCATGAAGTTGTTGGGTATTGCCTTGTCCCTGCTGTCAGAACTTTGCAACACGATGGTTGGGATTGAAACACATGGCATTGCCAGAGGATGGCTTATAATTGACAGGTTTTGGAGTGGGAGGTTGGTTGGTTTTACTGTGGCTGTATCCTATGGATAGGCATTTTGGATGGTTTTCCAGCATTTTGCTATTACAGTAAGGTATATTGAGCATCTTTGTACATTGACATTTGTGCATGTGTGATTGTAAGTCTGTAGGTTAAATTTCTAGAAGCACTTATTACCCTTGTGGAGTTTACAGTATGGTTTAGGGAGGTGGATATTAATTAGAATATTTAATAAGTATCAGAAGTAATGTAGAGGTTAAGACAGACTCTGCAGGCAGACTCCTACAGATTAAGTTTCTGTTTCATTACTTACTGGCTGGGTGACCTTGGATGAATTACTTAACATTTCTGTTTGTTTTCTTGTCTGTAAAATGAGGATAATTAGTGCTACTTTCTCCCTTAGTGTTGTGAGGATTAGTAAATTAGTACATATAACATGCTTATGATAACGTAATAAATAGTAAGTAGTACTCTGAATGTAAATTATTAATGTGGTGTTTTAAAAGGGGGCAAAGTTTATCATTAAAACAGGAAACTCACAGAGGTGTTTGACGTAATAAGGATAGCTTCTGAAAAGTGAGTTGATTGGGCAAAGGTAAAGGGTCAAATTAAGTATGAGGTTCTGGGGTGAGGATGTGAGAAAGTATCAGTGTGGCTGATGAGCAGGAGAAGCATAGAAGATGAGGCTAGAGGCTTTATAGATTAGGGATTTTGTGTCTTTCCTGAGGTGAGTACAAACCACTGAAAATTTTTAAGGTAGGGGCAGTAACATGGTCATATTTGGGGAAGCACACTGAGGTGGAGTGGAGAATTGGGCATGGGGCAGCGCTGTGGCAGTCTGGGTGTGGGAAAACGTTGGGAAGCTAATGTATATTGCAGCACACCTGGTGGTGAGAGAGAAAGAACTTGGACTACAGTGTGGTAGTAAGATACATTAGATTTGAGAGAGAGGAGGGACAAAACTTCATGATGAACTTGCTTTAGAGGGTGGAGAGTCCTGGAGTTTTTCAGTTTGTCACTAACTTGTGTATGAAACTGCACTAATACAGTAACCACACGTGGGTGTTAGAATTAAGAATTTTAAAAATTCCATTCCTCAGTTACACTAGCTACATTTCAAGTACTCAGCCATATTTGGCTAGTTGCTGCTGGATTGAACAGCATGTATAGAGAAGATTCCCATTGCCACAGAAAGTTCTTTTGAATTCCATTGATGTAGGTAAATTTATTTTCTGATTTGGTTTGTTAACATTGTGTGAACAAAGAGGAGATTGTCAGTGTCGTTCTTGAAACTATGTCCAATAACACTTTCTACAGAAAGTGTGTTAACTCTCAATATTAAGCATTTAAATGTCCAGGGTACCTCACCTGAAGAAACGTGGTTTAAGGACTTGTTCCCCTCAGTCTTTATTCCCTGTTTGCCTTGATTTGATGTGAAGTTAGAGGGGTGGCATAAGGTAATTCTCTTTCAGGGGGCTCAACTCTGGGACACCTGTTTCTGCATTTTCCCCCCAGCTTTGTGTATTTATTCTCATCCCTAAGAAGTTAGTGTCTTTATATCTGCAACCTTTTATATAAATCTTGGATGTCTGCATATATAAAGCATATAGTTATTAATTTTAGAGAAAATGCAAGTATGTTTGTGATGTTTAGTAGTGAGTTTTGTTAGTCTGAATAGTCTTTATCCATGCCTTATTTGGATTTGTGGTTTATTAAATACTAGATGTTAACATGGTGTGACTGTAGAAGTGTTAGTTGCTCTCTGTCGACGTGATAGGAGTAGTTAGTCCTTGTATTTCTTTAGTTTTTTTGTTGCACCTTTCTTAACCATCTTCCTGAAACTTACAAAGCCCTGGTTTGGTGGCACATTACTTGGTTCAGAGCATACCTTTGATATTTTTCTTCATGTACATGGAGTGTTTTTAACTTGGTTGAAGAACACAGTAGTGTGGTTCTTAATGTGTGTGTAGTGGCAAGACAGTTCTTCGCCTCCTAAATGGAGGATTTTTCCTGCTTCTCTATTCTGTTCTTTATTGTTAATAACAGATTCTATAGTATTAACTTCTGGGAATATAAGAGGTTGAATCTTACAGTCACCGTCTTTGGTAGCCATTGATTTAGTGTGTCAGACCCTCCCTGTCGCTTTCAAAGCCTTCCTTTCCTAGAGTGTAGTCTTTCATTGAAGGGATGATGAAACTTAACTGTTTGTCTCCCTGCTTCCTTTGCAGACTGACATTAACTTGCCATACCTTACAATGGATGCTTCTGGACCCAAACATTTGAATATGAAGCTGACCCGGGCGCAGTTTGAGGGGATTGTAACTGATCTAATTAAAAGGACCATTGCCCCATGCCAGAAAGCCATGCAAGATGCAGAAGTCAGCAAGAGTGATATAGGAGAAGTAATTCTTGTTGGTGGCATGACTAGGATGCCCAAGGTATGGACCTGTGGAATTCTTGGCATGGAGAGCAGAGAGGATCAACACATGATTTCTTAAAACACAGCATATGGCTTATGTTGTGTAGGGTCATGAATATGTGGCCTTTCTGTCACACTGACCTGAAAGGGGGATGAATTTTTGTCTTCGCTAAAGAGTTCTTAAAGGGTGTTTTTAAAAAGGATTAGGAAGGGGAGAATGTCTTTGGGGTGGTAGCAGGGAGGATCCTGAACTTTAGTTGTACAGAATTTTTAGGAATGAAAGTTTAAGGTCAGACATCTTAACACGTTGGTACTAACTATTCTCTAGGGGCAGTTTTGGACCTATGTTTTGCAGCATAGTGTGTGAGGTTTCTAATTGCATCTCTTCAACAAAAATTTGTGCAGTGATGCATTTTATCAACACATCATTCTGAAAAGACAGGTGTGTGGAAAACTAATGACTGAGCACAGTACTTGTTGAAGGCGTTAATTCTTCATAGGTTGAATAGAGTTGTCTTGGGCCTTGATTTTTATAATCTTGCTCTGGAGTACTTATATACAATAAATCTAGAGTAAAAAAGAGAAGCTTTGAATCAGACAGATATCTTTATGTTAACAATTAACCCAGGTGTTATTCAGATAGCACCTTTCCTAGCACTAGGGAAATAAGCAGGAGGGGAAACGTACCACATTAGCACCAGTATTGAATTATGGAATTAATACTGCTTCTTTTAAGTTGATTTTTAGTTGATATGTAGTAAAGTACCTGAACCATAAGAATTAAGTTCCCTTGCCTTGTACCTCCTATTTCTAATTTAGAGCACTGTTTGGGGAACCAGATAACAAAACTTATACCAATTGTTCCCAAATTTAAAAGGATTATAAATGAGATACTAGTAAAGTATGTTACCCACATGATGTACTTAACTCATTGACAAGAAATCAACTACAAAATAGTAATTTGAGTAAACACTGGATCTGAAGCAACCTGTCCTGAGATTTGGTAGGATCTTGGGACACATCTGCTGTTCCTCCCTTCTCAGGCAATTGCTCTAAGCAGTGGGTGACAAAATTCTTTTTTCTTGGTGCTCAGGTTCAGCAGACTGTGCAGGATCTCTTTGGCCGAGCCCCAAGTAAAGCTGTCAATCCTGATGAGGCTGTGGCCATTGGAGCAGCCATTCAGGGAGGAGTGCTGGCTGGTGATGTCACAGATGTGCTGCTCCTAGATGTCACTCCCCTGTCTCTGGGTATTGAGACTCTGGGAGGTGTCTTCACCAAACTTATTAACAGGAACACCACTATTCCAACTAAGAAGAGCCAGGTAAGAGCTGCCTCTCCTTACCTTGTCACAGATATACTAGGTTCTGTGAGTGATGTGATCACAGCCACTTCTGTGAGCTTTCCCAATAGTATCTCCTTCACAGGATTGTAATAATTTGCCAAAAAGAGCCTCATCATTTGAGACTAAATTCCTGATTGTCTGTTCTCAAAGGCAGTGAAAAGAATGGCCTGGCTGAGACCTAGGGGAGTATGCTTGTCTTTCTAGTGAATGATAGGAGTTCTGAGATACCAGGCTAGGGGTATTTGGAAAATAGCTTGGCCTTGGATTAAGAATTATTTCCTAACTTTCCCAATTTTTACATCCCCCCCCAAATTATAGTTATTGCTATGTTGGTGCGATGACATATTCCCATTCTGAAGAAAAGTATGGCTATTTCGTTACTGTGAGCACAAAATACATGTCCTGTCTGACCCATTTCCCTAGATGAGCATATTTCAACCTCTTTTTATAGCTTCTTCTCTTGAGGCCTTCTGTGCTAATGCTGCATCTTTGTACAATGCATCTGCTTAGCTGAAACAATAGCTATTGTATGCCCTCTGGCTGTGCTAATCCTACTCCTGTCCTCTGTAAAGACATTAAGCCTTTGTTCTGAACACGGTGTACATTAGCACTCTTCCATAGTCGGGATGTGAATTTCTTCCTTTGGTTTGCACTTTGCAACAGAGAGTAGTTTAATCAGGCTGCCAACTCAGGAAGTTTCCCTCTCCCTAGGTGTTTTCTACAGCTGCTGATGGACAGACTCAAGTGGAGATTAAAGTGTGTCAGGGTGAGAGAGAGATGGCTGGAGACAACAAACTTCTTGGACAGTTTACTTTGGTAGGTATTAGGAGTCCTGACTATGCTTCTCATTCTTTTCATAGTAAAGTTAGATTACTCCAATTCCTAACATTACCATAAACTACTGATAGACAAAGCTGTCTTAACATAGTTCATATAACATAGTTCATAAACAGTGCTTATTTGAAGAAATTTCTCATTACTACTTTTAAAGACATTTGATGATGTTACTGGTTTCTGTCAGCATTGTTTGTTGCTTCTTGGTAAGATGAACAATAGAGAGGTTTGCTCTCATTCACTCTGTCTCCTCTGGTACATGCAGCCGTTATGGTTACTTGCTATATAGTCAACCTTCACTGGTATGAATTCTGTTTATTTCAGGCAGCAATGAAACTACTGCCCTCACTTACAAACTTGTGTTTTTGTACATTTAATTAAGTGAAGGTTTCACTTGTTCCTTCCCAAGTAATTTGTTCCCCAGAAGACCATATAGGTTTTGGAAATGGAGCGCTGGACACCTTTGTGAGAAGAGCTTACTCTGGTATTTATTCTAGATTGGAATTCCTCCAGCCCCTCGTGGAGTCCCTCAGATTGAAGTTACATTTGACATTGATGCCAATGGGATTGTGCATGTTTCTGCCAAAGATAAGGGTACAGGACGCGAGCAGCAGAGTAAGTGGTCTTATTTATCGGACTGTAAGAGTGAGGTGAGGGACTTCAGAGTTCCTCTCTGTGGGCAATTAGACCCTCTTGTTGTGCACCTCTTTCCCCTAGCCTCAGGGGAGGAGGATGAGTCCTCTTGCCCCCTTTCTCATAGGTTATGAGTCACATTAACAAGTGTGTTTGTTCCCCAAAACAGGCAAGCACCAAGCCTCTCGACTGCTGAAGTTTTGGTAGGCAGGACAATTGGTCTTTGTATATTTCAGGCTCTTGGTTTTCTTCTGCTTATTATAGGACAACAGGATATTCCTCTTCATAATCATTATCAAAATTGGCTACCCTGAGCAGGAGGATTTTTTTTCTTAAGAGGAGGAGGAGGTATATAATTTTACCTGGGAAATAATGAGGTGCCTTCTTTTCACTACAGTTGTGATCCAGTCTTCTGGTGGTTTAAGCAAAGATGATATTGAAAATATGGTTAAAAATGCAGAGAAGTATGCTGAGGAAGACCGGCGAAAGAAGGTGATTACCTGGCTCACTTAAGTGTGGAATTCTGTCTTACTCATTCTCAGTCTTCCCATATCAAAATTTTTATGTTACAGAATCTAAAGTCCTTTAAAAGACATCTCAGACAGTGATTTCTCCCTCTTGCTGTTTTTACTCTGTAACTATGCAAATTAGTGAGTTACTATGTATACTTAGTTTGTTACCATGTATACTACTGAGGACATTCAGCCAACTGGTTGATTGGAAGTCTTCATTCATATTACATTGCTAGGGTAATTAGGTTTATTTATTTACTTTAATGTAGGTACTGGGGATTGAACCCAGGACTTCGTGCATGCTAAGCATGCACTCTACCACTGAACTATACCCTCCCCCTTCATACTACATTTTAAAATTCTCTTAGGAACGAGTTGAAGCAGTTAATATGGCTGAAGGAATCATTCATGACACAGAAACCAAGATGGAAGAATTCAAGGACCAATTGCCTGCTGATGAGGTAAACTCTTAAAATAGCTCAAGAAGTTGATAGGCAATGTTACCAGTGCCAGTGAAATTTGTTTTTCTGTGTGGGTCTTGATAGGAATTTAGTTTTTAAATAAACATTTTTGAATGTTTTGCTGTGTGTTATGGAAAAAGAAACCCAGATAAAGTGAGTTTGGCTTTGTTTTGTTTTTAAGTGCAACAAGCTAAAAGAAGAGATTTCCAAAATGAGGGAACTCCTGGCTCGAAAAGATAGTGAAACAGGAGAAAACATAAGGCAGGCAGCATCTTCCCTTCAGCAAGCGTCACTGAAACTCTTTGAAATGGCATACAAAAAGGTACAAGGGTGTTCTTCCTCAATGAGTATTTTGCTCCTAACTTGATGTAACTGCTATGGATTATTGTCACTGATGGCTACTACACAGCCATTTATAGAAATGGGAGTGTCGGAGTTGGAAATATCCTTCCTGCTTTCTTTACTCTGCTTTGGGAGGGTGAGGTCAAAGGGAAGGAATGTCTGAAACTACCAACAGTGTACAAGGAAAGGGGAGGGAGAGTGGAATAGGCAAGATATGGCTCTTTGATTTTTAATGCATCAGAGAGCAAACTGTCAGCTTTAACATTGTATGAGTGGCTCTCAAATGTTTTCTTACAGATGGCATCTGAGCGAGAAGGCTCTGGAAGTTCTGGCACTGGGGAACAAAAGGAAAATCAAAAGGAGGAGAAACAGTAACAGCAGTAAACTTTGGAGTTGAACAACATGTTATGCTTGGGAGTGAAGGGATTTCCTGAGCAGAAATGGGCAAACTTCAGACTTTTACTGTGTTTTTGCAGTATTCTATATATAATTTCCTTAATATGTAAATTTAGTGACCATTAGTGATCATTTAATGAGTGACAATCCCAACAGTACAAAGTTCACAGTGTTCTGTTCCTAGCCTGTCACTATTTTTCAGCTGCATGTAAATGGAGGGGAAGATGATTTACTGATCATTAGAAAGATTTAACCTTGTTCTGTGCTGAAGTAGCCATATTTTCAAGGGGTGAAACCATCTCACACACAATGAAGGTAGTCAGGCATAGACCTGGAATGAGACCACAGTGGGATGGGATCCATCTAGTTAGCTGAGTACTACTGTACCAGCCTGTGTGTATAAGGGATTCTTCAGCTGAGTCCCTGCAAGGCAAGTCAGCTGTGCCATGTTGGGAGGTAGGGCAGGGGAAGCTAGATTAATGGAAAACTAAACTAGCTGCTATTTATGTTAGGTCTAGCTTTTAAAACAAAAGGCTCCAAAACTTTCCTGTGGCATACTTTTCTAGCTACCCTTTGGCCTATGTCTGGTATCTGTATCCTTGATTATTGTTCTTTTTGATCCATTCTGGATTTTTTTAAAAATAAATAAATATGAAAAGCATCTTGATCTCTTGTTGGTGAGGATTGAAGCCCTGAGATTCAGCTTCCAGAATAATGGCATGAATCACATTTCCCAGTTTCTGACCTAGAGTCTAGTGGGATTTTTCTAACTGGCTAAAAATAAAAATATAGACAAATTCAAGATTTAATAAGTATCACCAAGGACAAGTTTGGTTCAGGAGGGTTTTCTTTTCCTTTCTAGCCCCATCTGAGGTTTGGAATATTGAAAACCAGGCCTCATGTTTTCAAGCCACTTTGTGCTCTAAAAGCCTAACCAGAATTGGCTTATAATGAAACATGTCTAGTATTAAGTCCTAAGGTATGACTTCAATGGCTCATTACCAGGAACCCAGATTCTATACTTCTGCTTTCTCATCATTAGCGAGCTTCTTTGTCATAAATTCTCATGTAGTTCTTAAGTATCACATACTAACTTCAGAACCAGAAAGGTGACTAAGCATTATTTCTTAAAAGTTTATTTCTTTAAATTTACCTCTTAGAAATTAAGGAGATTATTTACATAATTACATTTTTAGAAAATAAGTATTTGGTCAACACTCATTTAAAAGCTTCTTGTGATTCATGTGAAAAATGCTAGGCTCAAGTTTCAGCCACATGAACACTTGGTGGGAACACTGTGGGATGTGCAGTGATTCTTTATGAAGGACTGTTCTGGGGCATGCTGGGGAAGATAATTAGCATCTCTGGTAGGCCCTTGCCCACTAAATGCTTCTAGTGTTAACCAATTGTGATAACTGAGCCCCTCAAGCATTTAAAGCACTCCAGTTAAGAACTATTGGCTTATATCATTCAAGATTCATCCTTGAGATCAGTGAGAGGAGGGAACCAGGCATCCCCTGAACAAATAGGTTCTATTAGGAAGGTGGAAGAAGAGCTACTTGGGTAGACACCCACAGATACTGTCTCAAGCTGCCCCGTGTGTAGTATACATAGCAGTTACCTAGCAATAAAACTTAGCGCAGCCTTGAAAGGCAAAACCAAATTTAAATTCAGGTGCATTCTTCCTTTCGTGGTGACAAATGCTTGATAGGTTTGAAAAGGAAAACTTGGGTTATTCCCCCAAGTAGTCTTCCCCAGTTAAAAACTACACCCTTGCAACTTCAGTGTTTTCCCACAACAATTAGCAGTCATTATCACTTTACCTGCCCAAAGCTCTTCCCTAAGCCTACAGGCTTCACTACCTTTCTCCTTACCTTCCAACTACACTTCCACATTGCTGGGACAGTCTTTCCCCAGATTTCCACTTGACTCATCCCTCATTTTTTTCCTAAGGATGTGAAACATAAAACAGTTGTCTCTGTCAGGTTCTTGTCATTTCATATCCTTACCCTACCCTCCATAACAATTATTAACCACCTAATTAATTTGTTCTCCCCCCACTGCTATGGTCTGAGTTTTTATGTTCAACTGCCCCCCCATCCCAATTCCATATGCTGAAATCCTAACTCTTAAGGTAATGCTATTAGGAGGTAGGGACTTTGGAAAATGGTAGGTCATGAGGATGGAGCCCTCATGAATGGGAGCAGTGCCATTACAAAAGAGGATACAGAGATCCATGATCCCATTCTGCCACATGAGGACACATTAAGTCTGACCTGGAAGAGGGCCTTCACTTGACCATGCTGGCATCATCTCAGACTTAAGCCTCAGAACTGCAAGAAATAAACTTTGTTTATAAGATACCTAGTCTGTTATTTTGTTACAGCAGCCAGAATGGACTGAGACACCCACCAGAACGTAAGTTTCAGGAGGCCAAAGACTTTTTTTTGCTCACTGCTGTTTCCCAGTTACTAGAAAAATGCCTGGCACATAAACACTCAAATTGTTTGTCAAGTCAATTGATCTCTCCCACTTTGAAACTCTGGTTTGGTTTCTACATTTTAAAGATAAAGGTCTTATTTTTGAAGTTTATGTGTAAATTGTACTCTTCATCTGTCAAGAGTACTAGGGACAACAAACCAAACCTGGAATCTAGAATTTAACTGGTTAAAGATTTTTAAAAATATTAATTAGAAAAAGAATTCAAGGGGAAATTAATAGTAATGTTTAGAGGACTGAAAATGTGGCCTGAGGCATCCTGGGGAATAGGAGTAACCAGAATAAATTTGCAACTTTCTTTTAAACTTCCTAGGTATAAAGTCCAATTCTGATGCTGACTCATCTATGTGATCTTAAAAAAATTTATGTTGCTATTTGCCCAAGTAGGGTTGATTTTTTCCTCAACTTTTTATTTCTAACCCATTCTTAGAAAGTCTAGACACATACAAACACCTTTCACCAAGATTCAATTAGCATTTTGCCACATCTGCACTTTCACACTCATGTACTCCCTCTCCATACATATATTTGTTTTCTTAACATAAGACACTTCAACCTAAATATCTCAGCACTCATAAGAACAGAACATTCTCCCCACAACTATTAAAATCAGGAAATTTAGCACAGATATACTATTATATATAGTCTATGTTAACATTTTTCTCGTTGCCTAAATAACTTTCTCATCTAAGGTCAAATCAAAGATTACACATGGCATTTAGCTGTTCTTTTTACTAAGAATAGTTCCTTTGCCTTTTTTGTCTTTTCATGACTTGACATTTTTGAAGGGTACAGGCCATTTGTTTTACAGAATGGCCCTTTGTTTGGATTCATCTGATGATTTCCTTATGTCCAGTCATTATTGGTAGGAACACCACACATGTGTGTCTATCAGTGCATCAACCAACAGGGAGAACAAGATGTCAATTCTATGCTTTGTTCCACGTCTTCATTATTAAGATACCTTTAATAAGTAATCTTTGGGTGTGGCTTAATTTTAAGTATAACTTTTTTTTTAGTAAAAGATTTATTCAGAGAAGATACATACTCCATAGACAGGGGGCAGGCTGTTTCAGAAGGCAAGAGAAAGGCCACGAGGTGTGGGAATTGGTGTTGAGTTTAAGAGTGCGGTCTGCCTCACTCAGAAGGGAGAGCAGCTTAAGTATAACATTTATACTAGAGATTCTATAGCAAGAAGGAGCAGTCAAGAGAAAAGCAGAATGGAAGCAAAGAGACAACACAAATTTTTAAAATAAACTGCTTCAAGCAAAGACCCTTCACTATTTCAAACACCACTGTGACTTCATTCTCCAGTCCCAAGGCTGCTTTGTAAGGCCTATGTATTCTTTCCTGTCCTCTAGTCTCAGAAGTACAATGAAATGAGTGAAAGCCCCAGATAGAAGACTATAATGTGACCTACATTACTCAGTCTGTGAACAGCATGGAGATAACTTAGCAGTTACGGAAAAAACACCTAAACACCATTTCAGTAGGTCAAAAGTCAAATGCCAGCAATTTTGTATGATTATACCTAATACAATGCACCATCATCACACCCATCTCTGCTGCAGTAGGTCAGGAAACAGAAATCTATCTTCACACTGAAGAGAAGACTGTATCTGAACCAGCCTTAATAATTACAAGCCTCAACTCTGAGGTAACAGGAAACAGGAAAGTAAAATGTTCCACCGAAATCATAAGTTCTTAAGCAATTAGACTGGTAAGATAGATTGATTTCCCATTTAGGAAATCTCTGGTTCTTTACCCTTTTTTGGTCACAAGAGTCCTTCAAGAAATTAGTAAAAGCAATGCACCATTTCCCCAGAAAAAATAATATTCCCAATTTTGCATTTTATAGTGGCTTACGGACCCTCTAAAATCATGTGGACTCCCCACTCCCTATCACCGCTGCCCCAAGTCTTTACTCCTTGGGTGAGGGGCTACCAGTCTAACTGCTTAAATTCAAGTCATACCTCCCTGGTCTGTGTCCCCCTTTCCAGTGGCTGTTTTCTCAGTCTTGCCTTCCCATTTCTTAGGTATCCTTGGTATACCTTCTATGAAGCCTTCCCATTTCTTGCCTTCCCACACTGGTAGTTTCACTCAAATTCTTAACATCCTTTTATTTTTCAGTTTTTGAATGTTCAACTCAGCAACTTAGTATAGCTTTTATTGTATTTTCCCCCATCTTCCCTTGGATTATTTTGAAGCAAATTCCAGAAATCGTTATTTTCTCTAACATTTCCGTATATACCTCTAAAAAGATTATTCTATAAAATAACAGTATCACGATCACATCTAAAAAAATTAATAGCAAAAACTTGAATGTTCAAATTTCCCTAATTGTTTCTTAAATTTCTGAACTGTTAGTCAGGAACCAATAAAGGCCACACCCTATATTGGTTGATACGTCTCTTTTAAACTATAGGTTTCCCTGTCTCTTTTCCCCCAACTTTGCTATTTGTTTAGAAACTGTGCCACTTGTCCAGTAACCGCCTACACTGTAATGATTGCATCCCTGTGATGCCATTCAACATGTTCTTCCAACCCCACTTGACTGATTCAACTTCAGCTTTCTTACAAGATTAGGTGGTGTGTACTTTAATCAGAAGGTACATAATTCTTGTTGGCTCTTTTGTGATGTTAACCAGTCACTGATGATCATTACCTAGATCTCTAATTGCATTAAAGGTATACTATTGTACTTCTATTTTTTTTTTTCATGTTTTAGTTGGAATTCCTCTGTAAGAGGTAAGAAACTTACCCTCTTAACAAGTAACTAGTTACCCTGAGATACAGTTCATACAGGGCAAGCTTCCTTATGTACCGGTTTTTAGAATGAGTTAGTTGTGTTGTATTAATCGAAGGTGAGACCAATGAGATTTCTTGGGTGTCTCTGTGAACTCATGGATTCTAACTTATTTTATGTGTTTCAATTCATTGCAATTGTTCTTACTGATGCTCAAATTGTTTTAACTTTGGCCTATGGGAGCCTCTTCCTACTGGCCCTTAACTTTGGCAAGGCCTCAGTAGTCAAGGACAGTCTCTTCAATAAACAGCATGGGGAAAACTGGACAGCCACATGCAAAAGAGTGAAAATGGAACACTATCTTATACCATACACAAAAATTAACTCAAAATGGATTAAAGACTTACATTCACATAAGACCTAAAACCATAAAACTTAAAGAAGATAATATAAGCAGTAAGCTCCTTGACATCAGTCTTGGATTTCACATCAAAAGCAAAAACAGCAACAGCAAAAATAAACAAAGGGGACTGTATCAAATTAAAAAACTTCTGCAAAGCAAAGGAAACCATCAACAAAATGAAAAAGAAACCTATCAAGTGGGGGAAAATATGTGCAAATCATGTATCTGATAAGGGATTAATATCCAAAATATATAAAGAAACACAACTCAATACCAAAACAATAAACAATCCAATCAAAAACTAGGCAGAAGACCTGAATATGGACGTTTTTCCAAAGACAGACAGATGGTCAACAGGTGCATGAAAAGTTGTTAAACATCAGTAGTCAACAGGGAAATATAAATTGAAACCACAATGAGGTATTACCTCACACCTGTTAGAATGGCTACTATATAAAAGGAATAAAGAGTGTTGGCATAGATGTGGAGAAAAGGGAACCCTTTTGCAGTATAAGTGGGAATGTAAATTGGTGCAATTACTATGGAAAACAGTGCGGAGGTTCCTTAAAAAATTAAAAATAGAACTACCATTGGATCCAGAAATTCCATTTCTGGCTGTTCATCCAAAGAAAATAAAAACATAATTTGAAAAGATATATGCACCCCCATATTCACTATAGCATTATTTACAGTAGCCAAGATATATAAACAACCTAAGTATCCACCAATGCATGAACGGATAAAAAAGATCTAGTGTATATATACAATTGAATACAGCCATTAAAAAAAAAATTCTTGCTGTTTGTGATAACATGGATGGACCTGAGGGCATTACGCTAATCAGACACAGAAAGACAAATACCGTATCATCTCACTTATATATGGAGTCTAAAAAAAAAAAAGCTCATATATACAGAGAACAGATTGGTGGTTGTCAAAGGTAGGGACGGGGTAGGTGTGGTAGGGGGTGACCGAAATGAGTGAAGGGAGTCAAAAAGGTACAAACTTCCAGTTATAAAATAAATAAGTCTTGGGGATGTAATGTATAGTATGGTGGCTGGAGTTAATAATACTGTAGTGCATATCTGAAAGCTGCTAACAGAGGGAAGCTTAACAGTTCTCATCACAAGACAAAAATTATTTAACTATGTATGGTGATGGATTTTAACTAGACTAATTGCGATCATTTCACAATATATACAAATATTGAATCATGTTGTATATCTGAAACTAGTATGATGTTAAGTGTAAATTATACTTCAATAAGAAACCAAAAAGTCTATCGGGGTATTAAAATTATTATTATTTTTCTTAAAAAGACCACAGTAGTCTTTGTTCATTTCCTTTCTTACTGATACAGCAAGATGTTCCAAGGTCATTTCGTTCATTTCTGCCTCAGTCCTAGAAACAGCTATTTCTCCTTTTATACTGTTATGTTTAATATTCCTGTATCTTTTTACCCCTTTTAAAAGAGACCATAAACTTAAGGACTGCACTATATCATCCTAGTGCTAGAAAGAAAACTAGTACATGATACATACTCATGGAATTGAACTAAAAGATTAGCATCTGTCTAGGTATTCTACAAGGATCTCTACAGAGTCAAAAGGCAGCACTGGAAACATTACCTCCTCCCAGGGTAGTCCAAGGGCATGGCTCAATCTCACCCTGCTAATTATTCGTGTTATGGGAAGACCTACTCCAGCTAGTGAGCGCTCTAGAATAGGGATTCTAAAAGAAGAAAAAGTTTTTTTTCTAGAACTGAAAGGAGAAAAAACAAAGAGTTCTCTATGTGCATTATTTTCTTAAAGTTGGAAATAATTATAGGGTAAGGCATTTAATGGTCAAATCTGCTTAATTTAACAAGACTATAAATTGGTGTAAAGATGTCTGGTCATCTAGAGAGGAAACTGCTGTCACTCCTTAGTTGCAGTCCCCCTTCCCAAAGAAAGGTTACATTTTGCCACTAGGTGTCCACAAGGGAGTGACACCTTACACTGGCTTTCAAGTCACTTTCACACACATCTGCACTACATAGTTAAGCAACTGTGTCAGTTTACACAAATTTTAAATCCTTTGAATTTTATATTATACCATATAATTTAGGTCTTCTTCATTGCCTTTTACTTGCTGTAAGACTCCTTTATTTAAAGATGGAATCTAAAGAACTGCATTCCTCAAATTCACTAATACAGTTAGGGATATAAATACCTAATATTTAAAACTTCAACTCTGAAAAGTTCTGATTTTCTCACAATCATTAACACACCAGCCACTGAAGCAAGCAAAAACATCCCAAAGACCTATTTTACTGGCTCCCTCTTCCCCCAGGAGGGAAAAATCCCTAGGAATTGGGCTTTAGGTTCTTCCTTTACTGTCTCAAGTTTATTTTCTGCTGGAGAATGATGAAGTGAGTAGTGTCACAGGTCCTCAAGAGATGAATATAGAAAAGAGTAGAAGAGGACAGAACAAATTAGGAGAAAGTAAAAAGAGAACTAAAATTCATTGGTGACACATGGTTGCTGTAAATGGTACTAGGAACTTCACACAAATAATTTAATCCAACAACAGTCTCACAAAATGGGCAGGATCTCCATTTTACACATAAGAAAATAGATTAACCGAGATTTAAGAAGTGACTTGCTCTAGGAGCAGAGTCAAGGCTCAACCCTAAGGCTTCCTAGCTCCAGACTTTTCTTTAACAACCCCACTGACTTCCAGAATAGTCAAAGGGTAAAGCCGTTATCAAATCTTTCCACAGTGATCCCTTCCCTGCCTTCTTCACTTTGGCTACTCATACTGGCCTCAACATTAGCAACCAGTTATCTCATTCTATACCTAACAGCACTTTGTTTTCAAGCTGCTACTGGTGTTTTCAACATCAAAACAATCCATTCTTCTTCTTTCCCCCATATCCCCACCTATTAACTAGGAATGTCATCTATACCTCATATTCAACATTATTACCTAATGTTAGAGCTAGGGAAAAAGTTCTGAGGTCATCCAGAACAAATCCTTCATTTTTCAGAGGACAATTTGTGCCTAGAGAACTTACTTATTCTGCATTTGAGAAAATCTGTATCACCCTTAGATTATGGGAGGTACCTCCTGGACACTGAATGGTCATGGCCCTATTTGAATAGCCTCCTCTTTGCCAAAGCAAATAGCATCCCTGTTCTACTGCTCCCAAATCTCTTCTTCCAGAGATCCATGCCAGCTCCTAACACACTGACTTTCAACTGTAAGTGCAGAGATGGTAAATTTGCAGCAACTAGGTAAGTAAGCTTTTGTGGCTACAGGTAAACAGCCTGGTTTAGAATATTCTAAGAAATAAGCTGCATATCTTGGTAATCACCAAGTTTCAAGGATTCAAACAATAATAAACAGCAGTTCTATCCAGGATCTCACCATGCTTTCTTCAGTATGAATCACACAAAAAAGCAAGCCTGTGAGTTAGTCTAGAAAGCCTGTAAAGCCAACAAACATGGATGTGAAGCAACACTATAAACATAAACATAAAGATGAGCAGGAAAGAGAATCAAGGCAACCTAGTGTAGAAAGTAAGAACTGGGACAAGGGGAATGAAGCAAGGAAAAGAGAGGGACATGGTAAGCACCCAGTCTGTAAATGGTGTTTATGACAACTTAAGGAGGCCCATTACTAAGCACAGTGAATGGCATACAGTAGAAGTACAATAAATATATAATGAGTGAACATATCCTGAAAATTTCAAAATGGAACCTAAGAAGAGATTCCATCCTGGGAATTCATTTGCTGGGGGAGAGAAGACTTGCCCTATAGGAAGTCCATGTCCTCATCCTATGGAAACATAGGTAACCAGGTTGCTGAGCAAGTCCTTTTCACCTTTTTTTGGTCTCAGTTTCCCAGTCTATTAAATGGGAGTAAAACCTCCATCTCCAAGGTATGGACAATGTTGAGATAACACACAAAAAGGATTCAAAGCCCACACAAATGCAATTGTCTGACTGGAATCACCACTGGCATGTCTCATAAGCAATCTCAAATTTAATAAGCACAAGATGAAATTTTCAATCATCCCCCACAACCTGCTCCTTATCTCAGCAATTCTCTGGGAGCCATTCTTGCTCTTCCTCTTCATCCAACCCATCCAATCCATTCCAACCTACAAATACCACTCACATCTTGTGCATTAAGTCTAAGGTACAATTATTTCTCACATAAATTACTGACCTGCTTCAGCACACTAGCTTTTGTAGTTCCTCAGATGTGTTAGGCTCCCTCTTAACAAACTCCGACTCACCCTTTGGATCTCATTCTAGAGCGTTCACTCACTCCTCTTTTATTTCACTCTCACAGCATTCTGAAGTACTTGTGTATTTCCGCAATTTTTTTTTTATTACTCACAAGTATAAAATCACAAATGGCTATACACAACTGAAAGCTCCACGAAGGTAGGCCCTGTTACCTGTTTGGTTCTCAGTATCCTCAAGAAAACCAGGCCTGGCAATTTGGACCCAATATCTGAATGACTCCAGCTGACGTGAAGAGACATAAATTAGCCAACGAACGCTCCTAACTCAAAAAGACAACTGCCCATTTGATTCAACACTCTCCCCACCTCCACTCTCAGACCAAACCATTCACGGCATCAGATACCTCAGGTCTCCAACATCAAGCAGCCCCTGCTTTCTTCCCCCCAGTAAAGTTCCAGGTCCAAAGTGAACCCCTCTTAGCACTTGGGCGGAAAGGAACGTGCCTCTTTTGTCCCTGCAGGTGGCACGGTCCCGGACTACTCAGAAGTTTCCCAGTCCGGACACCCTGGCGGAGAGTCTGAATCCCAGTCCGCGCAGCCGTGACGCACGCAGGCCCGAGCGCTTTGTCAGATATGAAGCCCAGAAGCGCGAGGCGCTTCACTGACGCTTCTCAGACGCAATTCAAACTGCGCGTCCCGGCCCGAGCGCAAAAGCACATCGCAGACCGTCAGATGTCCTTTCCATTCCAGTAGGTGGGGCGGAAAGGACGATGACCTAAACCCCTCGCCCTTTAAGAAACACCCCCCCGTTCCAGCCAGACTGGGGTCTAAGTAAATCCTCGCGAGAGCCACCTGCTTCCGCTCGCTTCCTGCTCTCGGCTTGCCGGACCGGAAGAAATGAGGTACTTCCCTGCCCCCGGCTTCTACCTCACAAGGCAGCGCGGCCCCAGCTGCGGCCAATCGGCGGGCTCATTGTAGGCCACGGAGCAGAGAGCCAATGGAAAGTCACGGTGCGCGCAGAGCTTCCCCTCTTCCTCATAGGCCCCCTCCCTTCCGCCCGCCGACTTCCACTCAGCCCCTGGCGGAGGAAGTGATGTCACAGGCCCCATGTGAGCGGATTGCAACACATGCAGCTGCCTGGAGAGAGGGAGCCGGTGTCCTACGTCAGAGCCGCCGCCGCGGAGCCGCCGCCGGGGAGGAGCAGCCGCTGCCGCCCAGGACTGGGCCCTTCGGTAAGCTAGCGGGACGGAAAAGCCAGCGACCACCGCGGCAGGCCGCGCGGGGCGGGGAGAGGAGGGACTCTCGGGGGTGGCAAGGAAGGGGGCCTCTCTGCCCCAGCGGCGGCGCTAACTCTGTGGTCTTGGTGTCTCCGGGCCCCGCCGGGCCGCTCTAGGGAGGAGGAGGCGAGAAGATGGCGGACGACCCCAGTGCTGCCGACAGGAACGTGGAGATCTGGAAGATCAAGAAGCTCATTAAGAGCTTGGAGGCGGCCCGTGGGTGAGCGCCGCGTCTGGGCCCCCCCGTGCCCTCTTGGTTCCCGGACCCCTCAGGATGGCCGCCCCCGCGCCGCATGGCCGGATGAGGAGAACCAGTCACTAGCCAACTCCCGCCTTCTGGACCTCTGGGTAGTACCCCCGTCCCAGCGGCGAGGGTCTACGCGGTTGGCCCAAGAAGGGGTACTTCCCCCTCTTTGGGGTAAGGGGCCCCGCTCCCGGGGCTCTGACCACTCGGACCTCTTGTGGTAGGCCACTGCTACTTTTGTACCCTTCCCAGGCGCTTGAATCCAGCTCCTCCTTTGAGCTCCAGGTGCTGCCACCCGACCCGGCTGCTATTGGGGGAAAAGGGTCCGGCCTTCCTTTCCGATCGCCCTTCCCTGATTTCCTCTCTTCCCCTCCCTTCATGTTCCTCAGCCAAGCCTCGTTAAAATGGCCTCCCCCTCCCGGGCTTCTGAGACCCTGGTGGGTGAAGTTTGGATGGGGCAGGAAGGAGAGGTGATCAGGGGAAACCTTTTTCTGACTTCCTCTGATTTCTCTGGGTCTTAGAACTCTCCCAAGATGACTTCCACCAAGTCCTCTAATTACCCTGGAGCTTCCTGGTTTTAGCTGTTACAGGACCCACCTATAAAGTGAAAATGCCCACGTGTGCAGGGTGGGGGAGTAGGGGAGGTTTTGCTTGGCAGATCTATATCTGTATATCCAGGAGAAATCCGGGTTATGGGGCCGTTGATATGAACTGTAACAACAGGGTCCGTTTTAACCTCTCTTTGGAATTTCTAGGGATAGAAGTGCCTGGTGTACTAATGCTTGTTGAAATTCAGAACTGAGTTAGGTGGGCTTTAAAACTGCTTGTGTGAATTTTGATAAGCTATTAGGTGTGTCCACTGTGGAAAGGGTAGGCTAGATTAAAACTGACTTTATATGCTCTCTTTAAATAAAAAAAAAAAGTTACTCTTTTGGGGAAGATGCGTCAGCGATATTCCTGTTTTCTCGCTTTATGACTTTATTTTGTTCTTTTCCCAGTCAAACTTTTTACTCACAGGAAGTGGCAAAAAAAAAAAAGTATTTGGAACATTACATATTTGTATGTCTGAGCATTTTTAGAATAACAGAGTGGCCTGTCCCAGGCCATGTTGAAAGTTGTTTTCAGCAGAGGAATTGGACATTCTGGTTTCCAGCCCAGGTTTTTCCTTGATTGGTGCATTTGCTATAATAGGATTAATCAAACTCATAACCGTTACTACTTTATGAAATAAGGTATGCTTAGTTCCATTGAAGGCCCAGGGCTAACAGACTGGTTTTACCATTGTGTTTTGTTCTTAATTAGTGACCTTTCTGCTTGGGATGAAACTTCTGAAAGTTTGGTCCTCTTCAGTCCCTTGGGCTTTTGCTCACTCTTTCTCTAATGTGAATTGAAGGTAGCAGCTTATTTTTCATTCCTTAGGTTTGTTTTTCTTTGAATTTAAAAATAGAATATTCAGGCCTAGTTAATAATCTTACAGGAACTTGAACACAGATGATTCCATGCCACTTGGTAATAATTATTCTCCAACTATGAGAATACTGTACAGGAGGGGTAATATAGGTCATGACCCATTATGATGCACTACCAGGAATTAGCCAGGTTCTTTTGTTTCACTAGTATCTTCTGTTGTTGTTTGAATCCTTCAACTGAGTATTGCTTTTATAGATTGCTGTTGTTTAAAGTTGGATGTGACCTTTAGATTTGTTTTCTTGTTACTTAAATTTCAAGGAAGATTCACACATTAGAATTTGAGTATATTATAGTCTCTGAAGAAGTCTAAAATGTGAATTCAAACTGTAATTTACTTCTTGTCGGAGTGAAATAACATTGAAGATAACACTGCTTAATAAGGAACAACATTCCTTTCTGCTGCTTGATGAAGGAAGCTCATTCTTAAATTTGCTCCTAGCCGTGTTACCTAGCCACTTTAAACTTTTAATCTCCTCCTTTAAAGCTTTGAAAGGCTTTATTCCTTTGTTTAGCGAAGTTCAGTAAAGTTTGAAGCATGCTAAAAATGAGGTTCTTATACACAACTTTTCTTCCAAGTGATAGTTAGCTTGAACGTTTTAGACAAGATTAAGTTGTCTAAAATAGCTGGGGAGCAGTCTTCCTCTAAGCATTGTGGTTAATAATCATGTCCTACTTTGCCTACTTGGCTTTTATTCATGATTTGGTTGCATCTTGAGCCCATGAAAATTTTAAATCTTGGCCATCTCTAGGTATCAGTAAGGGAGTCAATTTTATTCTGCTTGACTCAGAAGTTTCCCAGTACATACCAATTTGGTTTTGGGAATAGCAAGATTGTATTTTCATAACTGAGTTGTATTAAAGTCAGACTTACTAGATTATCATAGTGTACAGTGAGAAATGTTTTTCCTTCTTTATCTAATGATAAAATATTTTTAGGAGAAATGTGATGGACTTTAAGCACAAACTGGATGGCAAAATGAATCTGTGCCAGTGTTTAAGGGGCAAGTTGTGGAGAAAACAGGTTATGTTCAAGCATGGTTATTAGCACTAGATAGCAAAACTTAGTATAGATTAATAGAATGGTTTTGGAAATGAAGATCTCCACATATGTCCCTCTTCCTCCCCTCCAGCAATTCTAGGAATGGGAGTCAGATTGTTTTTTGTTTTTAAACACTAACTCTTAAGTACGTTGGGATATAAGTAATTTTGGAATGGAGATAGTCAGTATGTAATTACCTCTTAATATACAACCCCAATGTAATATAGCTTTAAAGGGGAACCACTTGCAAAATGGACTCACTGATTAAGTACATCTGTACAGAGTGAAGTTTCTAAGCACAATAATATACCGAGCACTTAGTATGTTATATAGACTCTTTGGTAAGCAGTATGTTATTTCACTTAATCCTCCCAAGAAGTATTGCCACCATTTGGTAGAAAAGGCAAACTGAGGTTGAGAAATTAAATATCTTGCTTTCTGAAATGTCACAGAGCTGGAATGTAGCAAAGCCCAGGATTTGAACCAGTGTGCCAAACTGTGCGATGGATATATTTTATGTTTAAAAAAAAAATACAAGGCTGGATTTACTCAAATTATAATCTGAGCTATAACAGACTGTTTCATGTTATCATGTCTATGGAAGACCATTTATAGGAGCTTAATGGATAAAATGGGGAACTTGCTAGGAGTCTTTTTGTAGCCAGCATCATACTTAATTTTCTGAGTTGAAAGGAATGTTACACATATAATTTGAATTTAAGTTGGGTGGGACATACACAGTAGCTTCATATAAGCCTAGTGGAATGTTAGTTTCTGTGTATACTAGTAAAATAACCAGCTAATACCAGCTGTGTATAAGTCCCACTTTTAAAGCTTAGTGGTAGTTCTTCCTGGTTTATGATTGCTTCTGGTATATCCTCCACAGTTGGCTTAATGAGAACAAATGTGTACATAAGCCAAAACTAGAACTAGGGCCATGTAAATAGAAACCATGGTTGTGGGTATCTTGAATAAGGGACTAAATCAGGTGAACATACATAGGAAAAAAGGGGGGAAATTTAGGTTATTTTTTCCTAATGTTTTCTGAGCCAGCAAGAGGTAGTCCCAGAAATAGTGTTGGAAGCTTTATAGTTTTCAGTTAATAAAATCATAACCAAAGCCTGTTGTAACCAAGGACAGTGGTGAATGTGACCAAGGAACAGACAAGGTTAATTTGGGCTAAGTTGTATCTGTGGGTATTAGAATATCTTTTCACTTATCTTCAGCAGGGAATCCTGCAAATTTCAGATACAGTGAGGGCTTAGATACCCATGTTTGCCGATCAGTGCAGTTTATAATAAGCTTCATGAGTGTTCTGTGGAATTTAGGCATCCTTAAATTAAAAAAAAAAAACTTATAGATACCTTGACTTTGAAGGAAGTAAAAAATTACCTGGCTATATACATGAGTATCTTTCCTGTCCCCATATATAATTGGGGTGGTAGGTGCTATTTTTCTCCTCTACTCTGAGTAGTTCTGTTACAAGATTTGTGGGGTTTTTCCCCACACCAGGCAGTACTCCAAATTCTTAGTGGACACTAGCTGTCCTGCAGTTTAATTAAATTCTGATACTACCTGGAGGTAATGGTAGATCCCACAAGGTAAAGAAAGGGCTCAGTCCCACAGGACTGCCCCCAAATGTGATGCCAGTGCAAATTCAGGCCTCCCCTACTTGTCAGACAAGCTATAAATTGGGAGTTCCAGTGACTCCCTCCTTGGGTTTGATAATTTGTTAGAATGGCCCAAAGAACTTGGGGGAACTATTTATGTTTACTGATTTATTACAAAGGATATTATAAAGGATACAAACAGCCAGATGAAATGGTACATAGGGCAAGGTCCAAAAAGGTCCAAGTGCAGAAGCTTCTGTCCCTGTGGAACTGGGGTATGCTACCTGGGTTTACTAGTCCAGAAGTTCATTAAATCTTGTTCAAGAGTTTTTTAAGAGCTTAATCTGCAATTTCCCCTTCCCAAAAATCTGTGGATGGAGCTGAAAGTTGAACCCTTGAATAGCTTGATCTTTCTGATGACTAGCCCCATCTTGAGTCTAAGAGCCCCACCCTAGGTCACTCCATTGGCATAAACTCAAGTGTGCTCCTAGGGGACTCCCTGGGAATAACCAAAACACTCCCATCTCAGAAAGTTCTAAGGGTTTTAGAATCTTTGCTAAAAGCTGGGGACAAAGACCAAAATCTCCATAAAATTCTTCACATGTTGAGTTAGAAGTTAGTAATTTTATGAGGTCATTGAATAGGTTTAAAATCTAAAAGACAAGTAATATAGACAGATTGTTTATATGACTTGAATAAATTATAAAGTATGTAAAATGTATTTGGGTACTTTCCCCAAGTGAAAATTGTTGATTAGCAGAACATTCACCTAACTGACACTTGGAATGTTCTCAAAATGATGAGTTTCTGATACATTTATTTTTACTTTAGTTCTCCATATCCTTAAAGGGCTGGCTATATAACTAAAGTGATACTTGATAGTTTTTCAGTTTCCTGAGAGGGGATGATTATAGAACAAACAACTACAGAGGTCCTGGTAGCTTCTCACTAAGTGGTCAAAATACAGATGCTCCCTACAGGTCTAAGCCATAAGACGAGAGAAAAGAGAGGAAGAGGAGGAGATAAAGGTATATTTGACAGTGTGTAGTGGTGTTCCTCAGGCCACTCCAAGTGTCATAGGCTGCCTGCCCCAACTCAGAACTAGTTCTAAGTGCCATTGTATTCTGGCATGGTGTTGCGTGCACTGTGAACCTGATGAACAATTACTGTCTTTGAATTTCAACTCTTGACAGACTTCTCATTGTAATAGCAGATACACTTATCCTTCCAGGAAAGGAAGGTTTGCTCTGGACACATTCCTAGGTAAGCAAGAATACCTAACTAGAATACCATTTAAGGCAGAATGCAGTGTAGGTCCCCAGTCCTGTCTCGTGTCCCCCCCCCCCCCAACAATACGCCAGTTGGACCCTTTTAGCAGAGGGCCCTTTTTCTTTGGGCTTGGAGTTGAGGCTTTGCTCATAGTGGTCCCTAGTACTGGGAACATGTTCAGCTGTGAGAAAACTTACAATATCAGTTTTGCAGCAGGGCTGAATGGTTTTAGACCCTATTTAAGGAGTCAGAGGAGAAATAAGCCTCTTCTCTAGAATCACTGCTGGAACTCAGATGGAACTGTCCATCTGAGAACTTGGGCAGCAGAAATTTCTTCTGAATCCAGCCCTGTTCTCCAGGGGTCTCAGTAGGACCTTCTGGGATACACTGTGTAGGTGTCTCTTAATTCTTCAGCAGCCTGCTATTTTAGTGAAGGGGAGAAAGGATTTAGGGGAAGTTCAAGATTCTAACAGGTTGGAAATGATAAGGTTTCTCATTGGGGCAACTGTCCTGGGAGAACATGATGAAGTTCCCTCTGATAACAGCTTTATCTTATGCCACTGGACGCACTTTGAACCCTTGCTTACTGTCTGTTATAAATGAAAACGTCTTTTTCTGTTTCTGTTTTTCTCTTTTCAAACATTGTCTTTTTCTTTGACTCCAGGTGAATCAAGGTAAAGCATGATTATGCTTTTTTTCTCACCTCTTCCAAAACATTAAGCTTAAGAGCCATAATTTCATTATTATACTTGTGGTTACAAAGGGGAAAACAGACTTGATTCTTTTACATTGATAGATTGATCAAGCTTTCTGTGCTTTAATCAAGTTTTTCTTTCATCTACTTGATTTGTATGTAAATCTGTCTCAAAAGTGTTTACATGTTCACTTTGTCCCTTTTTTAAATTCTCCAAGTTGTTTTATATCTTTTTTAACATCAATTTTCAGACATGTAGCTTTCATCCAGTGTATTCTTTCTCTTTACTCCTGTCACCATCTTTCCCACCTAGTTCAGAGGACTTGACATTTTCAGATGCCTGACAGCTTCTTGTTATGCAGATAACTTGTGGGTACTGGGCCTGTACTCTTCTGTTTTCACATTTTCATTTGATCATTTAAGGTCTCCTTTAGAAGAATGATCCTTGTCAAAACAAAAGATTGTCTTTTTTTCTTGCCATGTCTGTGGCCTTCTGAATTAGATTTTTTTTTCTCCAAACCCACATCTAAGTATATGGAAAATGAAGCCCACAAATACATTTTTACTATTAACTAGTCAGTTTATAAGCTTCAAATACCTGCTGTAGGTTGGACATTTATACATTTGGTGGAGCAACGTGTAATGCATGAGAACATGGTCTGACAGAACCTTGGCATGGTAATATGAGCCATTTCCAGCCCCATATTAGTAAGTACAGAATAACACAGTACACGTTGAAGGGGGTATAGTGTAAGCAGATGATTTGGGTCTTGAATGAGGTGTTTGGCATTGTCAAAAACTGAAAGATTGTATAACTATGTGGGGAGATTTCCTAGGCAAGGCAGGTATTGTTAAAAAAAGTTACTTTGGGCATTAGTATCATTTGGCTGATACAGTATCTTTGATACAGTGGTGTAGTGGGTCTGTAACTCATCTGCAACTTTGAAATGGTAACTGAAATTCCTTATTGATTAAAAGCCAGTTAGCCTAAAATTAGGTTCAAAAGCTTTGTGTTGGGTGATATTTGGTGAGCTATTAGTGTATTGAAATAGTGCAGAGCATTTTCACACATATGCCTTGTTGGTAAAGTTGGTTTGAACAAGTTTAAGACAGTCCCAACACAAATTTGCCTTTCAACCTAAATAAACTGTGGTTTGCAATGAAAATGTACTGATCCCCAAACATTAATTCCTTAATACCTATGGATATTTTTAGCTTTCTATTGAAAAAAAGTTTTTTTGGTTTTTGGCTACCCCATTCTCTGGCATCTTCTGGCCTTCATGACTCTACTTAAGCAAGGAGGATCCTAAGGAAAGACAAGGCTAGGGGTTCATGGATGAAATGTATTTTAATCAAGTAATGAAACTAGTTTTGTGAAGATGGGTTGAATAAAATACATTTTGGCTGCTCACAGCAGCTCTGTGAGAAAAGCGATTACTGCCATTTCATGGATGAAGAAATTTTGAAGTAAAGAGAGATTAAGTAGCTTGCCGAGTATCTCAGGCTAACAAGGGGCACTATTAGATTCTGTTCCCACTTTTCTGATTCCAAAGCCTATGATCCTAACTATTATACCACATGGCTGTGCTCTTTGATTCGTATTTCTTTTGCTGAATAGAAAAATCTTGCATTCTCTTCTGCAAGGAAGATTCTTGTCCAGGGATATTTGCAATTTACTAGAGGGAGCAGGTGTGCTGAGACCCAGGAGCAAAGATGAAAGTGAACAGGCGTGCTGTTTGCAAATCTACCCTATGAAGAACTTGGGCACTAAACATGTTTGTTCTTAATGAGCATCATTGGTGAGAAAAATAACTTACTCTTAAATCCTTCCCCAGAAGCTCATTTGTATATTCGCAAGATTAACAGGAAGGCTATGGCTTTTGTTTTATTTGAAAAGTACTTGCACAGTGGCCAAAAAAGATAAGAAGTGGACTTTCTCAAATATAGGGTCCCGTGTAGAACACTGGTTGATAGTGACTCCCTAATGTTGGTTGTGATTGATATCTCCTGGCTTTGCATTGATGTGAGAATGCTAGAGAAATTTTCCAGCTTCTGCTGATCCCTGGTGGAATATTCCACTGGGTTGATTTTGTGAAGTGTTTTTGCTTGTTTGTTTTGAGTTTTGTTTTTAGTTTTCTTTTTATGACAAAGTAAATTCCTGTAATTGTAGAAAAAGTAATACTCCAGCAGATACATACATTTTTGTTTTGGATGGTTGAGTAATCCTAGTGCTTTTGAGGATAGAATACTAAAATGAGCCTTTTGTAAACTTTCTGCTGAAAAGTTTTGGAACATCTTGAGTTATTATATCCTCTAGGCTAGAGACTGCTTTAATGTCTCAGTGTGTTCAGATCTTGGTCCTTTTCCAGTCTGGTTATGGCATCTAACCATAAGGTCAGTCGCACAAAACCAGTTTCCAGTAACTTTGTCTAGTCTCTTTGAAGAGAAACAATCCTCCCTTAGTTTGGTATTCTACAAGCTCTTTATAAAAGGCAGCCCCATCTACCTCCTACTTGCATCATAAATAATGGGGGTGGGGATCAAGGCAGGGATGAACCAAATTAAAGGTGGCAAAAGAAGGGTTAGTTTTTTATGGTAAATGACTAATGGGATGGTTTGAGCTTTTTAGTGAAGCTAAAGCAGGGACAGTAAGTCATTTCAAGGCACATATTAAGTTCTTCGCGAAAGATTGGCAAACTTTGAATTGGTATTTAGTAGTTTAGAATAAATCACTGGTGTCTGAAGTTTTAGAGGAGAGTGAATTTCTGTATTTCTTTCTCCCTTGTGATAAATTACAAAACAAATTCTAGTGTTCCGGCCATATTGTTTTGAACTGTGTTTTTGGTTTGGTTCTTCTGTTAGATTTGGCAGGTCCTGTAATTCAGTAAAGGTGATCACCACCCACCGCAAAGTGAACTCATCTCTCTTTCTGGACTTACTCAGATTCAAATAAGACTTCAGTACCACCTACCAGTGCTGCTTCTGTTTCTTTTTTTTTTTCCCCCCCTAGCTGTGCTGGGCCCTTAATTCTTTGACTTCTACTATTAAGGTCAAGGGGATGGGGCACAAAGAGCCATCAAGTTTCATCTAGCTACCATTTAGTGAGCACATTCTGTTTGCTGTTTGCTGTCCATGCTAAGCATTTGACATATATTCTCTTATAGAATCCTCATGACCTTGTGAAATAAGTAGAAACAGGCCCAAATGGATTTATGTGTAACTTGCCCTAGGTTGTGCTGACAGGACATGAGTTCAGAGCTGTCTGAGTTGAAAACCTGTGCTCATAACCACCCTCTTAATACCTGTCCATATTAAACCTGTGTAAAACTCGCTTTAGTTTCAAATTAAAGTTTAGTTTTGTTCATTTGGTCAAAGAAGAAAAATGGAAAACCCATGGGAGGGTATAACTCAAGTGGTAGAGCGCATGCTTAGCATTCATGAGTTCCTGGGTTCAATCCCCAGTACCTCCTCTAAAAAAAAAAAGGCCTAGTACCCCCACCCACTTGCCCACAGTCACTACCACCCTCACTCTCCTTGTGTAAGAGCTACTGATTCAGAATAGAGGAAGGGGAGATCTTTTTTATCCAAACTTTTTTGTTTTATTTTTTAGAAAGTTTACCAAGGGTTCTGGGGCTCTTGTGCAAATTGGCCAGTGGACAAACTTATGAGAGTCACATTTTCTTCCTACCTATCTTTCTAAAGTGTTCTTGGAGCATGTTAATGATGATGAGCACTGGTGAGATCTTTATAGGTCAAAGAATGCCTAGATTTTCTTTTTGTTTGTCGTTCTTATGTCCGTCTGCTTCAGCAGGCATCTTGAATCAAAGGCTGGGACTCTGTGAGCCATAAAGTTACATACATATACACCCCACGGCCCAGGCTTTGTTCTGATTACCTTGAGTTTTCTTTAGAGACCTTTCAGTCTTGACAATTCAAACAACTTGATGTTTGCCTGTCCATAGTGTTTAGGGGCCATGAAACCTTGGATTGGATAATTAATTGGTAGTACTGCTGTAACCTCCCATTCTAGGGAGAGAAACTGTTCCTTTCACAATCTCCTTTGAGATTGGGGGAACAGAGTTGTCAGCTGTTTCTCTAAATTCTCTTACTTTTGTCTAGTTTTAGTTACTGTCCATATTTAGTCTACTTACAACTACTTCCTTCTGTCTCCCAGCTGTTTTATTTCTCAGAAGTTAGTCCTCTGGGTGGAAACACTGCTGAACTCTTCTTTGATAAGGGAAAGTACCCTAAAATGATGAGAACAAGAAGGAATCTGAGAACAGAGGCCCCTGGAAACCTTACAGGGCACGGTGTATGTTGTGTCTTGTTTTGCCCAGTTTTTACAACATGTGAATCATTGCTGTGTACTTCATAATTCACTGACTCTTAAATGAGGGGCTTTTGATTTTGGGAAAGGGATATAGTGACAAAGCAGGAGTGGGTGAAAACTTAAAATTAAAGACAGCCAGCAGCTCCTTTTGAGAGCTTTTATTTTTCATTCTACCATGAGGATTGTTCACTCTACTTTAAAATGAAATACTCAGCTTCCTTGGTTTTATTTTGGTGTTTACACAAACTGGTCTAGCAACTTTGATTGGCTTGCCTGGGGGGTAAATGAGTGTTTATTTTGTTTGGAAACTTCCCTGGAAAAACTTTAATCTGCTTGTATCAAACCCAACATACAAAACTTCAGAGATTATGATGTAGCCTTGAAAAGCCATCCATTTAATCCTTTTTTTCTCATCTCTAGTCAGGTGTCAGAAACTTAAGGTTTCCCCTAGACTGGGTGGGGAGAGGCACAAAGGTAAACTAGGGAAAGGTAAATTTTTTTTAACATGAGTCAAAATTCAAAATGAGTAAGAGGCCAAGACTAACTTTCAAGTAGTGTTTCAAATCTACAAGCTGGTGGAAATATACCAAAATTTTTTTGGCAGGTTATACTTTCAAACCATTTTTTTTAAGTGGATTCCTATAACAAGATTATGTTCTTAGGTGTCTACTACTTAGAGAACTATTTTGCTTTCTCTAGGATGTTACATGGATGTGAGTGTAAGATTGACCAACTCTGATGCCATACAGTAAAGTTGCTTAGTGAATGCTTATCTTCTTATCTGCAGTGGAAAGAAAATAGCTGCTTATCTTAAGGTCATTGCTTTGTCCTCCACATGATTATCTTGCTTTAAGGATTTCCTTTAGGCATTTTGGGTTCACTCAGTTTGTACCAACATCCTCTTTAGCCTCAAACTTTCCATCCTTTGGGGTTTGGTGCCTATTAGCTTCCTGAGTTCTGTGCCTTCACTCTTGGTATCTTTGGAGCCCCTTCTCGTTCCATTTCCTACTGATTTCCTCTTTACTAGTTCTGTCTCCTAGGAAACTACTCTGTAAATCAGAGCACATTAGCTTTTTAAAACTGAGCCCTTCTTTTGAGAAATAACTCTCTTGGTCCCTAAAGATTCCACATGCCCCAGGGTAGAGAAATAAGCTCTTTTGAGAATTGCTCATCTGAAAACAAATACAAGCCAGTAAAGCCCATGTTCTGACTTATCTTTTTCCCCATCTTGTATATTTTCATACAGGTGGCACCTACAATCTAGAACATGTTTGAAGTTAAATTTACTTGCCCAGTTTTTCCAGCTCCTCCCAGAGCAAACTCCTTTTCTCCTCCATGGTCTCTGGGATTTGACAGAACTCCAGAAAGAATTATCAAAAACATTTTTGGAAATTCCTCTTCAGAAGCCTAGTAAAATAAATATTGGAAGTAAAGCAGTTTGTTATATTTGATTGTCTGAAAGTAGGATCCAAAGAACACTCACTGACTGTGAAGAACACTTTTCTTTTTTTGTAATCAAAGATACCAGTTTGTTTCATTTGGGAATTCTTTTTACCATCTCCTTCAGAAACTGAAACTTGGCCATAGGTAGAATTGCATGTGTGTCTGATTTTTTATTTCTAGGCACCTTGCCTTGGTTTTCAAAAGTTCCTTTTAGGTGGTTATGCTTTAAAAATTAAAATGAAAAGTATTTTAGAGTGCAGTATATCTGACTTAGTGTAAGTATGTATGCACATGAGCAAGGGATTGTTCTGAATCACTCTGCTTTATCAGTACTGTTTTGAAATTTTAGCTGACTTAAATGGGACTATATATACATTTATATAGATTAAGAAATAACTATGGGTTAGGTATGGTGTTTGCATACACTTTATCTTATATGAAGTGTATCTTGAAAGCAGCCTTTTTGTAATGATCATTTTGCTTGTGCTTGTGGTGACAACATAATTGTGCTTGATTCTCTGGTTTGCCTAGAATATTTGCTCCCCTTTCCAAGGGGTGGCAGCAGAGCACACACCATACTTTACCATGTACTGTCATTACTCAACTTGTAGTACATTGGGGAAGGTATCACAAAGGTTGTGAACCAGCCTTCTAGGTTTTGAGTAGAAACGTCAACGGAAACAGTGCTGGTTTTCGAGGCAGAACATTAGCTGACAAACTAAGAGTAACTGTTTTGAGAGTGGAAGGGCTCAGTAGTCAGTTTGTCTGCTTATAAATTTTGCTAGCTAAGGGACCTATGGAATTTACCACTAGGAGAAAACTTTTAGAGGGCAGGGTCTCTTGTAAATGAGGTCCCTTTCCAATGCTAGTACCAAGGTGCACATTTGTGAAGTTCATTTTCCTCTATAAAGATATATTTCCAGGCATTTTCAGATTTCAAACATCTGTAGTTACAAAGCTAATATAGGGGTTTTCTCAACTTTTTGATATTGTTCCCCAAACTGTGCCTCTTCCGTTCTTATAAGTCACTTGGCACATAAGCCCATTTGACTTGACACTGTATCCATCTTTTTCTTCTTGACAGCTTCCACTGGACGGTGGACATGTGAAATTACTATGCAAGCTCAGTGATTAGGGGAAAGTTTAAATGCTTCTGGCAGTCTTCCCAGTTTATCTAAAGCCCTCACTCATTTCATTATGGCACTAATACTTGTAATGATTAAAATTGTCACAGCCTTTAAGGGCATCATGATCTATAAGAATCTCAGGAAGTAACTCTCCTGCAGACTCAGCTATCAAGAAGAAACAGTTTGTAAAATAGTATACTTCTTAACATGCTTTGGCTCGTATCAGATCAGTTCTTACCTTCAAAATGTAAAGTGGCTCAATTTATGATGGTAGATATTATAAGAAAGCCATTAGACCTGGTCAGGGCCGATTTGAGGCTTTCGGTATCCCGTGTATATATGTGTTACACATTTGATTGTGTTCGTAATGCTACTTGTTCTCTATAAAATTGCTAATTTAGTTTTTTAAACATTAAATTATTAAGTTTTATTACTGAATTTATTGTTAATTTAGTAAACTCATATTAGCATTTCTCAGGAAAACTTTGATTTTTTCTTAAGCTGTCAAGAGACCTTAAAAGGAGTACTGATTTTTATGTAGATACTTAAGTAACAGCTTTGAGATATAATTTATATATTGTAAATGTTACTCCTTTTTTCTAGGGGGCGGTAATTAGGTTTATTTATTTTTTAGAGGCCGTACTAGGGACTGAACCCAGGACCTCATGCATGCTAAACATGTGCTCTACCACTTGAGCTACACCCTCCACACCCTTTTACTCCCTTTTTTAAGTGTACAATTCACTGTTTTTTTCATAGTTCTGTAATCTAATTTTTAAACATTTTCTTTAACCCCAAAAGAAACCCTCATTCTGGTTACTCAGTCCCATCCCCCATACCTCCTTGGCAGTCACTCTCCTTTCTCTGTCTCTGGGTTGCCTGTTCTGGACATTACATATAAGTGGAACTATACAATGTGTGATCTTTTGTTACTACTTTTAACTGGTACAATGTAAATAATGTACCAACTCTATTCCTTTTTATTGCTGAGTAATATTCCATTGTATGGATAATACCACATTTTGTTTATCCATTCATCAGTGGACATAGGGTTTTTTCTACTTCTTTACTGTTATGAATAATGCCTCAGTGAACACCAGTTTTTGTGTGTACACATGTTTTCATTTCTCTTGAACATATACCTGCGAGTGGAATGGCTGGGTCATACAGTACCTCTGTTTAACCTGAGGAACTGCCAGGCTGTTTTCCAAAGTATTGTACCATTTTACATTCTCAGCATTGAATAAGGGATTCAGTTTCTCCGCATCCTGTATCTTGGAGAAATGTCTATGCAAGTCCACTTGATCTAGATAATCTAATATTTCAAACAGTAAAATTGAGAATTCACTGAATTTGCATTTCCTAAACTAAGAAGAGAGTCAGAGATGAGAAAAGCACCTTAGGGAATTCAGTGAAAGGAACCACCTAGAATGAACTCACCAGATGATTCTACTGTGCAGCTACAATTGAGAACTGCTGTTTTAAGAGAAATATGTTTTAAAATTTTTTAAACATATCAGTAGATGAACTATTTCATAGGTGTGTTTTGTTTTCTTTTTTCTTTCTTTTTTTGTGGCAAAATATAACATAAAATTTACCATCTTAACCATTTTTAGGGTATGGTTTAGTAGTGTTGAGTACATTCGCATTATAATCATTCATCCATTGGTGGACATTTGACTGTTTTGATTGATATAATTGTTGCTGCTATGAGCATTAGTACACAAGTATCTAATGGTTCTCAGCTTTCACTCTTGGGTATATATCCAGAATGGAATTGCTAGATCCATTGCTATATGGTAATTCTATGTTTACTTACTTGGGGAACTGCCATGCTGTTATCCATAATGACTATACCATCTAACATCATCACCAGCGGTACATATGGGTTCCATTATCTCTGCATCCTTGCCAACACTTTTTTTTTTTTTTAATAGTGGCCATCTTACTGGGTATGAAGTGGTTTTGTGTTTTGATTTGCATTACCCTAATTATAAGTGATGAATTGGTATATTCTGGTAATGTAGTTTTTACATTTGCTTCAGGTAGAACTAAGAATATTGAAATGAAGTATTTCTTAACTGGTGATGCTAAAAGATCTTGAGAATGTAGGTAAAAAAGATGTGGCTGGCATCAGTACTGAGGTTAGAGAGAGGTTGGTGGCTGCTCAGAAGGGACCTCCCATGTGACAAGGCCTTGGTGGCATCTTCCATAGTTCAGACTTTGGACCTGGTTTTTAGTTGTAGAAAACTTAAATTTGCTTGGGTACCTAGAGTTGATCAGACTCTCAGTGCATTGCTCTTTTTAAATGAAACTTAGAAGCGATTAATATATAAAATACATTTAGAGATAAATTATTTAGGGTGTGAGTGTGAAAGACAGATATGCAGAGATTTCCTAACTGGATATTTGTGTGGCTCCCAGGCTCTCATTTCCCGTTATTAGGGTACTTAGGATACTAAATTAATGAATATACATTTACATGGTGTGTCTGGAATTTTAAAAAGGAAGAACAAGATACTAAATTGGTACTTCATCTGGACTTGGAAAGACTTGTTGCATTGCCCTGTGATGGCATCACCCTCTGAAGAACCACTAGATTGATTCCAAGCCTTTGCTGTGGACTTATGGTCAAATTCCAGCCTGTTGTCACACCCTTACCAAAGCTTCTCTGTTTGTCCTTGGAGGATGAGGTGTTTGCCACCCACCCCATAAAGTGCCTTATTTCTTTTGGGTGGGGGCAGGTAATTAGGTTTATTTACTTGATTATGTTTAGAGGGAGTACTGGGGATTGAACCCAGGACCTCCTGCATGCTAAGCATGCACTCTACCACTTGAGCTATATCCTCCCCACTAAAGTGCCTCATTTCTTTACTTACTACATAGCTAATATTCAAATTGTTGAGCACCTACCATATTCTGAACACTAGTCCTAGTTTTGGTACACTTTGATTACACTATTATAGCTTCTACTTTCACCCACTTTGAGAGTGGTTTATATCTACTATTTTAGGGGTATCTCACTCTTAACACCCTTTACTAATGATAAGCATGAAATAAGCTCTTTACTAATGTAGTACTTGAACTGCTAATGTTATTCTTTCTTCCATAGCAATGGCACAAGCATGATATCATTGATCATTCCTCCCAAAGACCAGATTTCGCGAGTGGCAAAAATGTTAGCAGATGAGTTTGGAACTGCATCTAACATAAAGTCACGAGTAAACCGCCTTTCAGTCCTGGGAGCCATTACATCTGTACAACAGAGACTCAAACTTTATAACAAAGGTAATCTGAAGCTTGATCATATGCTTCCTCTACTTTGTTTGTCTTGGTTGTATTTTCCACTTTGATGCTGCCATGATACTTTTGGTCACTTGTGTTTTCTCCACCCAGTCCCTTTGGCCTTGGAAAATTTAGACTTTTTTTTTTTTTTTTTTTTTTGAAAGTTAAGTAGTAGTTACTGTTCTTAAAAGAGTAAATCTTCCCTTTTAAAACATCTCAAGAAGTTGTTTTCAAATTAAGGAGAGAATTCTGCCTGAGAGATTTACAGATATTTGTGCTTTATTTAAATTATGATTTAAAGGGGCAGGGATGATAGACTGTGGGAACATAACATGTCTTATTAATTGAGGAAAATTAGGTGTGGATATAAGTAGAGAAATTGTTTGTGTTCTTTGCAGTACCTCCAAATGGCCTGGTTGTTTACTGTGGTACAATTGTAACAGAAGAAGGAAAGGAAAAAAAAGTCAACATTGACTTTGAACCTTTCAAACCAATTAATACATCATTGTATTTGTGTGACAACAAATTCCATACAGAGGTAAGTTCAAGCATAGGATACTTTCATGACCCCAGAAGAAAACCCTATATGTTTTCATTGGATGAGGTGTGGGGGGTATACTTAGGAGTGCAATTTCTGGGTCATATGATAACAATGTTTAACCATTTCAGGAATTGCCAGACTGTTTCCTAAATAATTGTACCATTTTATAAAGTGGGCTATTTTCAAAAATAAAAGTTTACTTTTTTTGTGACACTGAATGATACCGTTCAGCATGTTTGAGGAAAGTGCTAAGCTGGGTTTGAAGAACTAGTTACAAGCAAAAAAATAATTGGCTACCTGATCTCTATTTCTCCCTATATATCCATGATACTTGCCTGTATTTCTTGCACTCTTAGTTTCAGCTCACAGATTGTAAAATCTTCACTAGCAGGACTGTAAGAGCTTTTTTTCCCCCATGAAACTTTTGAGTGACAGAACTGCCATAATATGATTAACATTAAGGGTGGAAAGGAAACCTCATTAGAGTGACCTAAATCAGTCAACAGTAGAACAATCAGGAATTCACAGCTGGCTCCTAGTTCAGTCTCTTGCCTTTCATCGACCTAGGGGAGAACCTCTACAGTGGAATTAGAACTGACATTTGTCGACACAGTTTACAATGGATGATTTTGCTAACTTGACAGGAAGTTCAGCTCCAGCTGGATCTTGATCGGTTGCATAGCTGGTAGAGACTGATTTTCTCTTGGCTGTCACAGCCTCCTTCTGGCAAAAGCTTCATTGGGGAGGCTCTTTGCCACCCTCTCCCACTTATCTATAGCTGATTTGATGAAAGCAGATTTGAATCTTGTTGATTTAAGTAGTACCTGGTACTCGTGTTACCTAGTTTTAGTTTACTTATTAAGTTAGCTTCATTGGTTTTTCTAAACCTTAACTCCTATTCCAAGGTACCATTTCATCTTGCTAGCTTTATTTTGGCTTTAACTGGTTACAAATGTGGCATACTGAACAACACAATTTATGTCCTATTTAATCAGGATATTTATACATTCTTATGAGGGATAAGTCTATTCCCTACGCGTGGGCATGTTGAAATGTAAATTAATCAAGCTACCTAACAGGTTATCACGATAAGGTAAAATTTTTAACAGGGGCAGTATTCATGTCTTAATGCCAATTATTAAGCATGGTTTGGTTTAAGAGTGATTCTTAATGATTAATCTGCTTTCTAGTCAATTCCTGAAGGAATTATTTTCTCCCTTAGTTAAAATGGAAAGGGTAATAATTTCTTGGTTCTTAAGAGGCTGCCGCCTAACAGTTAGTCACCTACCAAGTCTATAATATTTACACTGCATCATGGAAACTTGTGCCCATTTCTGTGGGTCCCAGGACTATTTTTTATTTGCTCTCTCAGGAAGCAGAAATACAGGGATATAATGCTAACCGAGAAGGAGCATTTTCCCCACCTTATAATACCTTTCAAAACTCAGTTTTATTGAGTTTTAGATCTTGATGTCATTAATGATGCTCAAGGCATAGTTAAATGAAACATTTCAAAACTGGAAGATCTTTTTATAAACCGTTCTGGGTTTTGTACTTGATGAGCACTCCCACTCTAGAATTGATTTACAAGATATTCTTACTTGCTGTAGTGAATACTGCCCTTTAATGCTAGGATTATTAATGGTAACAAAAAAAATCAGCTTTTGGAGGTTAGATTTTTTAATTTGAACGTTATGTTCTCTAGACCACTATCAGTCTAAAATCAAGGACCTCGGAATAATTTGAGCCCTGTAACTCTGTATTAGGTTTGTATTCTGTGTCCATGTCAGGTTGGTAGAAAGGTATATTGGTATTGTTGGTTTTCTCCTACATCATGTTCAGTTTTATTTATATGAGTTACATATTTATAGCTGAAGTCTATAAATTATTCCATGATGTGGTACTAGAGAAAAACCTTTCTATAAGTGGGTTGAGAGGGCTTGTATATATTCTTTCAGATTTTGTCTTGATCCTAGCAAAGCTCTGACATGTATTATGTGGTACCTGTGTTTGCTTTTCAGGCTCTTACAGCACTACTTTCAGACGATAGCAAGTTTGGTTTCATTGTAATAGATGGTAGTGGTGCACTTTTTGGCACGCTCCAAGGAAATACAAGAGAAGTCCTGCACAAATTCACTGTGGATCTCCCAAAGAAACATGGTAATCTAGAAAGAGAACATGAGCACCTTTGCTTTGTGTCTACCAATGAGGAAATAGTATATGGGGGAAAGTAAATCCAGATGATGGGAGAAGCATCATGAAATGACTTAGTGGTGCCTGTGGCTCTTTTGACTAGAGAATTAGTAGACACTCTCTAAAAATGAGTGATAGTGTTGAGGGAATAGTGATTTTCCTCTTTGTCCTTTCCTTGGGGAATAATAGCATGATTATGTAGTTTTTAATTAACAAGGCATCTCGTAGTTCTTAATAATTGCCTTTTCTCTCCCACTTTTTTGTGTCAAAGGTAGAGGAGGTCAGTCAGCCTTGCGCTTTGCCCGTTTAAGAATGGAAAAGCGACATAACTATGTTCGGAAAGTAGCTGAGACTGCTGTGCAGCTGTTTATTTCTGGGGACAAAGTGAATGTGGCTGGTCTCGTTTTAGCTGGATCAGCTGATTTTAAAACAGAACTAAGTCAATCCGATATGTTTGATCAGGTAAGTGAGAAGTAGGTGCTCCATTATATAAGTTTCTAGGTGGGAGTAGGTGAGTTGTCTGAGTATTGAGACATGCACATCTTTATTTTTTTTTTTACTTTTAAGTGTTAAATTCCTTGTTAAAAACCTAGCTCTGAGCTGGTAAAGTTCCATGTGTATCATTAGAAATATTAGGAAATATTTCCCCATCTCTTTCTGGGCTTTTTCTCTTTTGGAATACCCTTTTTTTTTTTTTTTAAGGATCTTGCTGGGCCCTATGTTAGCACCTGGTTTAGTGGGTTGCCATAATTAGCTTTAAAATGGAGTTTGACTTCAAAGAAACCCGGAGCTGGTTTTTCCTGTCTTTCTCTTACTTATTCCTGGAGGTAGTAATATAACAGTTGATTAAGTCTAAAGCATTTAATCCAGAAAGCTCTTTTGGTTTGTAACATAGGCTCAGCGTAACACATTCCCAAGGTGTTCCTCTGGAGGAGGGGTAGTAAGGAGCATTGTGGTAGAAGGCTCAACAGAGAAGCTGTATTTAAATTCTATCACCTTATATGGCAGGAGCCAGTAGTTCCTCCTTTCCTTCACAGGATACTTTTTTTGTGTGTTTAATGAGTTAGCCTTTTAAGGTCTAACAGAATGTGTAATATGGTTGTCCGGGGAAGTTTATTTTGGCACTGTTGCTCACTGAGACTTGCTCATGAATAGATTGGGCTCCTCCCATATTCTTCCTCTGTATACCTCTCTGGTCATATTGCTGAGTTTTGTATGCCATTAAGAGGTAATGGGTCTTGAAGTACTGATTATGTGGTGTTTTTTGTTGTTGTTATTTGTTTTTATGTTTTGTTTTGTTTTTTTAACTGTCAGAGGTTGCAATCAAAAGTTTTAAAATTAGTTGATATATCCTATGGTGGTGAGAATGGATTCAACCAAGCTATTGAGTTATCTACTGAAGTCCTCTCCAACGTGAAGTTCATTCAAGAGAAGAAATTAATAGGTATCAGTGAAATGCAATTTATTTACTTAATCTAAAATTTTTTTGTATGTATATATATATATATGTACATGATTGTATGTATGAAACAAGACACTGAAAAGGTAAAAGAGGAAGATTTAGCATCTTTATTAAAATATTTCTCAGTGGTATTATTTATAATCTTCCTTTAGTTGTTAGAGGTCTAATAAATGTGTTTGTTTTTACCCTTTGGCAATAGGAACCAAATTTCAGTCTTATTTCCCCATATTAATTATCCTTTGTAATAGAGTGATGAATGGAGAGCTCGAATTAAAGCTTAATGGGGGCATTGTTTGGCTTTGTTTTCCATTTAACACACACATTTCCAAGTGGTTGTGTATTTGGCCCAAATGTTAGCTCTTGAGAGTTACTTTCTGGAGCCTAAACTATTGGTATGATTTCTTGCTGACCTTTGGCACTTCTACTTATTCATTTTTAAGTTGACTTTTTTCTCTCTCTGAGTTTGTGTAAGAGGATCTATATCTACAAAAGAAACCTTAATATGTGTTCTTATTGACCTGTCCCTAACCACAGGGCGATACTTTGATGAAATCAGCCAGGACACGGGCAAGTACTGTTTTGGAGTTGAAGATACACTAAAGGCTTTAGAAATGGGAGCTGTAGAGATTCTAATAGTCTATGAAAATCTGGATATAATGAGATACGTTCTTCATTGCCAAGGCACAGAAGGTAGGAGAATTAGAAAATAAGATTATTATTTGTTACTGACTTATGTTTTCAAAAAGCCTGGGGTGGAGACATGGAAAAGGTGGCTGATATCTTTGGTGTTTCCTCATGATAGGAACAGTGTACCTGGTAGAGATTCATTCAGTGCATGTGACTAATGAGCTTATGAAAAGAAGGTTGATAGAATGAGTTCAAGATCCCTTTCATCTAACCTAACTCATCTCATGGGACTTAACACCTGTTTGTAGTATATGAGAACCAGGTTAACACATTTTTTTCCCCCAATACTACAGAGGAGAAAATTCTCTATCTAACTCCAGAACAAGAGAAGGATAAATCTCATTTTACAGACAAAGAGGTATGTGATTATTTACTTAGTTTGGTGATACATGCAAGGAAATATAAATCCATACCTTGGAACATTGGCCGTGTAAAGTAGTATCAGCCTTGGGAAACCAAACCTCATACTTGTTGGCTGTGGGAAGTACCAGAAAGTGATCAGCTCTTATCTGCCATATACTGATCTGATTCCAAGGAAGGTGGCCAGATCATGATTACTCTGGCTCCTTATTTTTAAAGTAATTAAACATGTTCATCCTTGAAGTAGCAAAGAGGAAGATTTATACCTTTCCTGTACTGTGAAATCTGTGCTGCTTTCTTCACTTACTTTTACCAACTCTTCTACTGAAGCAGCTTCTGTAGGTTTGGCCTAAATGCATCCCCACAGCTTACAGTGTCACCTGCGCAACACAGATCCCTTTAATTGGTAGCTTCCTCAAATCCTGAGTTAAAGGACTTTGGCTTTTACGAGGCTGCTCCAAAAAGCAGTTCTGTCTTGTCTCTTCTCAGCTGCTGAATGAGTGCTCCTAGAGACACTTTATAACTGCTAAGTGTAGGTTGGCATTCCATTACAGAGGCTAGAGCATGGGGAGGAATGTTGTTTGAAGTAATCAGAATTTCTGTGCTGTTGCAATTATGTCGCCAGAAATCAGAATTCACTTAGTTTCACACAAATACACATAATGAGAGGGGGAGAATGTTGGTGGGCAAGGGAGCAAGTGTCCCTGACTTGATGAACGCTAATTGTTATGTACCTCATGGCTGCCCCTGCAGACAGGACAAGAACATGAGCTGATTGAGAGCATGCCTCTGCTGGAATGGTTTGCTAACAACTATAAAAAATTTGGAGCTACTTTGGAAATTGTCACAGATAAGTCACAAGAAGGATCCCAGTTTGTGAAAGGATTTGGTGGAATTGGAGGTGAGTAGCAAATCAGAAAACTAAAAGCCAGGGTCTCAGGCCTCGTCCTTTCCTGACTATCCCAAAATAGTTACTTCAGGGGAGGTATGTTCATTATCCACTGAGGCAGGGGACTGAGGCAGCATATGGCTGCAGGTTCACTGGTTAGAACTTTTTTTTTTTTTTTTAAATCATCACCTTTGCTTTCTATAATCCTGCAAAATAAATCGGGCTTCTCTTCTTAGAGTCAACTCCCAACCACCCCTTTATGTGAACCACAGGTATTTACTTTTTTTGTTTCCCCAGGTATCTTGCGGTACCGAGTAGATTTCCAGGGAATGGAATACCAAGGAGGAGACGATGAATTTTTTGACCTTGATGACTACTAGGTAGTCGACATGGGTCCGGCAAAACGTGCCTCACCCTCCAGCATCCAACCCAAGGAGCATACCCGTGGTGGAATCCAAACAGATCCCTGCCTTACAATTGGAACATTTCCAGAACTTAATCCATGAGCATTGGATATTGAAAAGAAAACCGAAACAAAACCAGACCCAACCCTACACTTTGGTTTGTCATGGTGTCAGCGCAGCAGCCTACAACTAAGTTCCTAAATGCCACTTTGGACTAATTTAAGAGAATCCCAGTTTTTACTTTTACTCGATGGTGAAATTGGTTGCTCTTGTATTTTATGAAAAAAAAAAAAAAGATTTTTTTAACCTTCATACATAGAAGCAAAAATACTTTAACTGCTGTAAACCTTCAAAAGTTAATAGAAATGAGATCATACTGGTTTGTTTCTTATTTTGATTGGAGAAAAATTAAACTGCTGCATTTCGCAGTGACCCATTTACATGGCATTCTCAGCTTAGACTGCATAAGAAGAAATATATGTGGTGAAATGTTGGAACCATTTCTCTCTTGGTCTCTGTTTAATGTTGAAAGGGTGAGCTAATAGGAGGCAATTTCAACTTCACTCCCTCACACTACCCCTCCTCTCCAGACTGTCAGTTTCAAGAATGCAGATTGCACTGCAAAGTCAAACTGACACATGAAACATTTGGGCCAGTGCTCTTTCCTTCCATCTGTTTTGCAGGCGCATTTGCACCCGGGGTTTGGGAGCCCTTAGCATCAATTGCTTTGACAAAGGTTCCCATAATCTTAGCCTACTACAAACCAGTTTGGGATGGATATGTGGGGCTTCTGTGCTATTGCTGGGATTGGGAGAAATAAAACATGCAATTTAAGTGGAAGCAAAGAAATTTAAGGAATATTTTATTTTGCTTGGGTCTGTCCTTGGCAAAAGGGAGGTGGTCGTGTTTTCCTTGTGTTGGATGGCATGAGATTATGTGAATGTTTTGATTTATAAAAAATAGACTGCAAGGTTTTTCACAGAAACGACAGACATGTATGATTGCATGTAATTATAAACCCCTGACCTGGTGGGGTTGGATCATCTGTTTCAAATATGGGACTTAACAAGCACCTCTCATAGGAGAAATTACGGGAGGTGGGGTGGGAAGGGCAAGGGCGGGAAGGGATGGGAACACAGCTTCTGGCACCAAGGACTTAACTATGTTGGATCCAAAAGTGGGCTTGGAAACCTGAAGTTTATGCTTCACAGCTGGGCTGTAAATCGGACTTGACCCCAGCTGACATGCAAGGTCGTGGCGTGCCTGAGGTGGTGACAGTGAACAAAGTGTATAGGACGTGCCCAGTGTTAGCGATGGAAAAAAGTATACCAAATGGACTTTGAAGGACCAAAGGTTTTAAAAGTCAATTGGTATCACCCCCACACTGATAGGGAGTGGGGTGCATTTGGTTTTCAAATTGGGTACTTTAAACACTTCAGTGCCTGACTGCTGTTCTTCACTGACTTGACTCAGTCACTTGTAGCTTTATTGGTCTGAACCAGCTCCTTGTTCCCAGGTTGCAGACCTGCCTATCGTTCCAATAATCCTGTTTCACTTGAATGAAGGGAGTATGTCTTACATGTAAAGCTTCTGGTTCTCACACTGTACTCTGAGGTCCAAATGACTGTCTGTCGATGTATAACCTAATGTCTCAACCCCCAGTGAGAAAAGTCAATTCTTTGGTATTTACCAGTGCGGGTGGAGGGGGCTTCACCGCAACAGGCTTTTGCCTTGGGCTCTGCTGTTTGTTTGCAGAACACCCAAGAGCAAGCAAACATGCTCTCTTCACAGCAGTACCTTAGGGTTTTGCCATTGTAAATGGGTCTAATGTGATATGACAAGACCAGAGAAATTGGATGTAAATTTACATTTTTTGAATATGCTTGTTTCACATGATACATTTAGGGTATGCAGCTCCTTTTGTAGTTTTTATTTTTACTATTTAAGTTTGGAAATGATGCCAAATTTTTGTATTTCTTTAATCAATGTGTTCTTCAGTGATATATATTGCATTATATATTGATGTGTGTATCAATATATACTGATATGTATTACACTTACACATACAAACACATAAATAAGAGGGGGTGAAAACCGTAGCCTTTGCATTCTCTATAGCCTCTACAGAGAGATCCTAAGCAGCGAAATCTTGGTGTTGTGATGTACAGAAATGGAGAAGAGTATTAAACCATATTTAAGAATATACTTTGTGTGCTTGAGATTCTTTAGGACTGCTCCTGAGAAAGGTCTGAACTGTGGAGACAGTGTGAGCTCTCTAAGGCATGTGTTAGTTTCAGCTTAGTTACTAACTTTTCAGCCTTAGATTTAGTTGTTTTGTTCTACATTTGCCTATGAAAGGGTATATGGCAAAGGATATCTGAGGTCATGACCACAGCATTAATGCCTGAGGAAGGAGGTTCCAGATGCTGGGGCCAAACTAATTTTTATCTTACTCTACATGCATGCCAAAGGGAAGACTGCCTCCACCCACCCACCCCATTTTTAAAGGCATTTCAAGTATGTTATCCCACATAGTTTAACATTCCATGGAGGTCGATGGTGCTTCCCATTTTACAGATGATGAAACAGGCCAAAAGAGCTTAAGTAGCAGCTCTTTTAGTGGCGAAGCCAAATTTTACCCCAGGCTTAATTCCAAAGTTGATTCTCTTTATCTGGTTGCCTTTGAGTCAGTAGAATAGTCCAGATGGAAGAGCAGAAGCCTCCCGCTGATCCTGCATACCAGGCACTGGATAGGAGAGCAGTAACCTTGATAATCAAGAGCAAATCAAGAGGCTGGCCCAGTGGAGCAGTGCTTCTGGGGTGTGTCAAAACAAGAGGATTTTTTGTTTAGTTTCCTTTCTCTAAAAGTGGAGGTACTTAGAGCTCCTTCTACGTGGTAGTTTAGGAAGGCTCACTGAAGAACCAAGATGGTACATGATTTGCTTTCTCCAGATTTAAAATACAATGCTTAACAGTAACGGACCCTTTCCTGTCACTTGCTTTTTCAGCATACTTTTGCCCAGTCTGATTTAGATGGTAGCCTTGATGAAACCCAGTCACCCTCTGGGAAGGGGCAGGCATGCTCATGCATGGTAGAAGTGTAATTTTTCCTCCTGATGCATCCCTAGATGCTGTTTGAAGTCAAAAGTTGGAAGGTAGCATAATGATGCCGGATATGCGGGCTGTTGTACTTGCCTGTCTGGGCCTGTAGCACTTGCCATCTTTTGTTCTCTGGCTCCAGTTCTCATGCCATGATGCTTCCAGACAGGCACAGTGGATTCAGGGCGGAGTGCCAAAGTACAATTTAAGCTTCATGCCAGCCTCTCCCTTGTTGCCAGTTTGAGTGAGCGCCTGCTGAAAGTCCTACGTGCCAAGTCCCACCCTGATAAGACTGTGCCTTTCAGGGATATAGGAACTGACAAGCCAAGAAGTGTAGAAGCAGTGGGTGCTGAAGTTGTTGAGGATATGGCTGAATAACAGGCACTAGAGATTGAGGTAAAAATAGTTTACCTCCAGGGTTCTCTGAAAACTCTAAACCTGTCTGGGAACTGTTTCAGGTAGAGTCTGAAATTGCTTGGCAGGCTCATCCTGGAGCTCAGTTAAGAGCCCAGGAGAGTCAGCTCTGTAGACAAACATCTCTGGTTGTCTCTGCCGTTGGTTTGATTTTGGATTTCAGGTAAGTCCTTTCCTATCCCTCAGTTTCCCTATAAGTATCAGGAATACTAAATCTAAAGAGCCTTTCCATCTGTAAAGCTATCAGGATACAAGAGGAGCAGATCTGACATCTGACTGGGATAGAGATCATGCCTGTGAGACCCTGGCAAATTATTTGATGTGTCTGAGCAGCAATTTCCCTACCTGTAACAATGCCTACTCCATAAGGATTGTGGTAGGGATTAAATGCAGTAAGACACATGAAATGCATACTCAATGCCTGGCACTTAGCAAGGGCTCAGATGGAAGGGGCTCTGATGATGATCCCACAGCAACCAACCTTGGTACTCTGCAAGTGGCCTGGGTGAGTTTGCACTGGCAACCACAAGGTGGTGCTAGAGTTAAGGATTCTTGGCTGTAGAAGAAATGAGTTGCTGCTTGTGGGAAAATTTCTGACAAGAATTAAGGGGTACCTGAACAGCTTGCTTACCTTTAAAATGTGGAGATACAGAGAAGGCAAACTACCAAAGGAAACAGGGATGAGTGAACAGAGAGGAGATCCAGGAGTCTCTACCTGGGCTTTGAGCTACCCAATGGAAAAATAATTATGATCACTAACTTTTGTTAAACAGTTAACCATGTACCAGGCAAGGCGTTCTGTCACGTGCATCATCTCATTTAATCTTTAGAAAAACTGTGGTATATACTGTTTGGTTCCAAAGCCAATGCAAATGCACGTCATTCCTCGCTCAAGAAGAGAGAGAACAGTTGCTGACTGCTGAGAAGACAGGTGGACACACCTCACCAACACTTGTGCTTCCAGAGACAACCAACAGCTCGGACTGCATCTGGAAGGCACCATCTAGCAGCTCTCCTTCCCCCAGCACATACACGTTTTGACTGGTCAGCCCAGCTTAGCTACAGCCACAGTTGAGGATGGATAAAAGGAACTCCTTTGGACTCTGTGCAGAGGACTCCTATAATTTATCCTGCATCTTCAGAGAAGAATGTACACATATAATGGAATTTCTCAAAGACTAGGGCGCCTGCCCCTACACTTAAAAATTATGTCGTCAATAGGGCAATTAATGAAACTGGAATACAGACTATGGATGAAAATACTGTATCAATGTTAAATCTCCTAAATTTGTTATCTGTACTGTGGTCGTGTAAGAGAATACCCTTCTTCTTGGGAAATATACACTGAAGTATCAAGGGGTTTAAAATAAGACATTCATTAAGGAAATTTTTGAAATGTCAAACACAAAAGAAAAATAAGAGCATCATTTAACTAACATTTTAGGGTCACCGTGAACACCCATTATAGAACAGTGATAATGAGTGTTTAAGTTCCAAATGATTCACAAGGTATTTAAAACACAACTTCGGTTTGAGTCTTCATTCAAGTTTGGTTTTTACTCAGAATTTGCATTTGACTCAGAGGTCAGCATTTAGAAGAGTTAATTCTGCTGCAGGGTTTTTAGTTCAGGAGAAATTCCTAATGTGAGTCAGCGAGTAGGGCTGGGGGCTGTGCCTGGGAGGTGGGCCCAGACTGGAAGGAAGAGAGCAGAGGCAGGACCAGGAGAGGAGCTGCTGTCACACACCTCAGAGATGAAATTAGCCCTGAAGTTGGTCCAGTGCTGGCTGAGATGAGGCAATATCAAGAATAGGGCTTTTGGGGGGACCCTTGACCCCTAGATCATTGAGCAACTCTGGGGATGATGGGAAGAAGGTGGAGCTGAACGGCAGAGCCTAAAACCCATTCTCAGGACAAGGGTGTCATTAGATGCTAGTCCTTTGTCTATGGCCATACCCTTCTATAGCTCTTCTGCTGCTCTGTTCTTTCACTTTCTAAGGAATCATAATTTTAGTACTTGCAGGGGCCCTGGACCATACTATTCTAATCCCCTAATTAAAGAGACAAGAAAACTGAAGCCCAGAGAGCAGCATAATGACCTGTCTTGTTCATGCAGCAAATTAGGGAGAGCCAAATAAGTACTTGATGTTACAACTCCAGATTCAGTGCTCTTAACACATGGAGGATCTTGTCATTCTTCATCTAAGCCCTATTCTCTCCCTTGTTGGAGACAAGAAAGGGAGGATCAGAGAGGGTAAGGGAGTGGCCTGAAGCCAAAGACAGAGCTGGGAGGGGAAAGGTGGCCAACATTTAGGTGGGGTTATGAAAACTGTTTTGAAGTCACTTCCCTATGAGTCATGGTTGGCTTGAGTGTCTAGATTAACTTGCTTCTCCAGCCCCCAGGGTTCTATATTATCCCCATCCAGGTTTCCCTTACTGTCAGACTTTGGCTCTTCCACTCTACTGATACCCTGCCTGGGCTCAGCCCACTCTGCTTGGTTCTCCCATCCTCACCCAAAGGAAATTGAGGGCAAATCCATTTTCAAGGAAGCCTGGAGACCAGGAAAGGAGGGTGGAGACTACAGAGAGAGGCTCTCCAAGCAGGAGTAGCAAGGTAAAGGCAAGATGCAGGAATATTCTGCCAGATGGGGGAAGGGAGGTGGGAGCTGAGCTTGAGAATAAGGAGCATGATGCTGGAACACCTGCTCCAAGTTACAAGCTGTCCAGACCTAAGTACATTCCCAGCCTAGGCTCCCCAGGGGAGCAAGATGGACCAACCACCTCATGACACAGTACCAACTGGAAGGTCTGCAAAGGGGGACTCTATTTATAATAAGGCAGGAGGTCACCTGAGCAAGAGGAGATGCATTCCTGTGCTCAGGGCTAGAAGCCCTCCCTGGCAGCCCTGTCTAACTCGGATTCTAAAGAGACGTAGCACGGAAGGGGCTCTGCTCCTCTCTGAGTAGCTGAGCAAAGGCCCAAAAAACTGTCTCCTCCAGCCTCTGTCTGTTTCCACAAACACAGCCCATTGCCACTTCTATTTCTTAAATTGGACTTAGGTTAACCCTGGTCTTATTCTTTCATTCAACAAGCATTTACAGACATTTCCTGTGTACTGGACCCTGCACAAGATGCTGGCATACAGTGGTGAACAATGCAGTCACTCTCCTTGCCCTTCAGCATTTACGCTCCAGCAGGGGAGACAGCAAGAATAACAATGAAGAGTGAGGAGTATTAGAGCATAAGGGAAGGGCACCACCACTTCATCTGGGGGTGCCTGAAGTGCCTAGTGAGCCAGGTCAGCCTGGAGAGGTGAGAGGTAAGTTTGGAAAGGCAGATGTATTGGTTCTGATTGGACCCAAAGGCCAGGAAACCACTCAGATTTCAGGACACTTTTTTTTCACCCTGGTATTTTTGCTGTTGTTTGCTAACAGCTTTATTGAGATATAACTTACAAACTATAAAATTCACCCACTGTAAGTATAGTTTGCTAATTTTTTGAAATAAATTCATATAGTTGTGCAAACATCACACAATCCAGTGTCCATCACCCCAAAAGGTCTCTTGTGCTTCTCTGCAGTCAATCCCTGCTCACTCCCAACGCTAGGATCTGCTTTCTGTCTCTATAGTTTTGCCTTTCCTAGAAATTTCATGTTACTGGAATAGTGCAATATGTAGTTTTTACATCAAATTTTTTTCACTTAGCTTCTTTCATTTATATCAATTTTTGAGATGCATTCATGTTGCTGCATGTTTGTTTCTTTTTATTGTTGAGTGGTATGATACAATAAGAAATACATATTTGGTCTTTATCCTCAATTCTTAGTACACAGCTCCTCTAAAACCCTTGGAATCTCCAGAGTGATAAGAGTATCTTTTGTATGCCAGTGGGGTGACTGTTAGCTGAGGGCCCCTAGACAGCTTCAAGATGGGGCTGCTTGCCAAAAAAGCATCATTACAGGGTTGGAAAATTCAGCCCCAACCCAAGAGAGGGGAGAGGGGCTGAAGATCAAATTAATTACCAATGGCCAATGGCTTAATCAATAATGCCTGCATGATGATGCTTCCAAAAAATTCCTAAATTATGAGATTCAGAAAGTTTTCATTACGGTGAATATATCAAGGTACTGGGATGGCTCCTTGCAATTATATACAAATTTGAGGACCAACTTTTCCATTTCTGAAAAAAAGGCTACTAGAATTTTGATAGAGATTGCACTGAATCTGTATGTAGATTGTTTTGGGTACTACTGTCAGCCTAAAGATAGTAAGTCTTCTAATCCATAAACACAGGATGTCTTTCCTTTTATTTAGGTTTTTAATTTCTTTCAAATGCACTGATAGTTTTCTGTGTATAAATATTTTACTTCCTTGTTTAAATTTATTCCTAAGTATTTTGTTCTTTTGGATGCTATTGTAAATGGAATTGTTTTCTTAATTTCCTTTTTGGATTGCTCACTGCTGGTGTCATTCTGGTTTTGATTTTCATTTTCCTGATGACTAATAATGTTGCACATCTTTTCATGTGCTTATCAGCCATTCATGTATCTTTTTTGGTGAAATGTAATCTTTCTTAAATCTCCAATACTGCATTTCCATGAGTGGAGAGACAGGGCGTCCCTTTGTCTCTCAGATACTTTCTCCCTTCCTCCATTTCTCTTTACTTTCAAAAAGTACTTAACAGATGGAGGAGTAGCACAGGGCAGGGAGTTAACAACACAGACACTGGATCCAGATATCCAGTCTCATTCAGCCACTTACTAGCTGCATGACTTTGGGCAAGTATACTTAACTTCTTGTTCAGTTTCTTCAAGCTCAAAACAGGGTGTTTTGTTAAATTAAGTTTTTATTTCATTTGTTACATAAAATAATTACAGCCTACTACAGACAAGCACTGTGCTAGACCCTACAATGCACTCATGAGCAAAAGAGGTAACAGCCACTGTCCCACTGAGCTTCCAGTGCATTATTCCAATGAATGTGAAATCCCAGTGGCAATTAACACCTGAGGGAGGGCCACATGTGAGTGTCTGTCACAGGGCAATCAGAGCTGGCTGTCAGCTTTTCTGAAGACACTGGTGCTTGAACTGCGCACAGAAGATGTTAGCTAGGCAAAGAGGAGGAAGAGCATCCCAGTCAGTGAGAACAAGATGTGTGCGGTGGCGGAAAGTACAGTTGAGGAAGTAGGTGGAGAGCAATGTTGAAGCTCAAAGAATGAAAGGAGGGTGTGATGGAAGATGAAGCTCGAAGAAAGGCCAGAAAGGGCAGACTAGGTTGAGACTCAAAGGCCTTGCTGAGAACTTGAAATTTTATTCTGAAGAATAGGAGGAGCCACTGAGGTATCATAAGCAGGAAGTGACAAATTAAGATTTGTTTTTCAAAGAGGTCCTTCTAGGCACAGTGCAGTTTGAGAAGAGAGTATGAGGTTGAGTCTTGAAGTACTGGAACACTTAATACCCAAAGAGAGCATTGTACATCAAGATGTGTAAGCAGTGAAAGAGGGGGCTTCAAGGAGAGATGATCACCTACAGGTCAAATGGTGCTGAGAATTACTCAAGGAAGAAGATTGAAAAAAAATCTACTGGACTCAGAGACAGGAGGTTCCTGATAACATCTTAGGAGCCCCCAAACACTGCTGCTCAGACCTGAGTCTGTCTACCTTCTCTATAGCCCAACAGCTGCTGCCTTAAGACTTCCCCTCTGGCATATTAGAGCAGGTCTTTCTCATTAAGCTTCTTAGGATCCCCTGGCAGCTCTCCCGAGTGGCTGTACTAGTTGCATCATGGGGCCAGGCCAGCTCGACCATGTCTGCCCATCTCATCTAATCCACCTCACTCATTTAGCTGCTTAGGACCCAGAGGTACCTACTGGATGCCAGCATAGAGGCAGCCTCGCGCATGGCTACACACTACTCTGAAGTCAGACACCAGTTCCCATCACAGCTCTACCACTTATCAAGATCTTGGTGAAAGATACTTAAATTGCTGAAACTGTTTTCCAATCTGTAAAACACTGTGATTAAATATGACAATGAAGCATGTATCAAGTACTCCACCTACAATATTAGCTGTCACAGATTCATATCCATTCATTCAACAATTGTTTATTGTACAGGCAACAGGAATATAGTAATCAATAAGGCAGATATCATCCATGTCAACAAGGAGTGCCTAATCCAGTGGGGGACACAGGCAAGTAAAGATTTCATGCTTTGGTGGGAAAAACACAGGGCATTGGGCAGAGGATGCGTGGGGGAACCAAAGTTGTACCCCTAGTCTTGGTAGGGAGGGTTGGTTTTCATTTTGGCACGATCACTCATTATAGCCTAAAGACAGGGTTGGAGTCACTGGAAAGAGAAGATTTGGTTCCTGTTCTTAAAGAGAATATAATTTGGTTGAGGAGGCAAGCATAGGAAAACAATGAGAAGAAACATGCACAGAAATCCCAGGCAACTGCCATATTGGATGTTACACTGGGTTTTTTTGTAAAAACTTTCAGCTTATTAATTCTCAGACTGCAAATATCCCCACTATAGGGAAGCCTAAAAGCTGAGCCCCAGGGCCACTGGAGTATCTATCTCTCTCAAGACAGGGAGCAGCCCAGGCCTCTTACTGCTTCACAGGGTTATCCCAGGCTCAAAGCCCTCTCACCTAGAAGTGAACACAAGGCCTGCCCAGCAGAGGCCTGTGGTTCCTGCAAATTCTGTAGCTGGAGAGAAGGCTGCTGGAGCTCCCCAGCTACTCCCAGGCCTTCCGCCTCTGCTAGGCTCAGCTATAAATAGCTTGCTGGTTTCCAGCTGGGGATCTCCCAGCCCCATGAAGAGCAAGCACCGCCTTCTCACCCTATGCTGCCCTCAGCCTGAAGCAGGAGGGGTGATGGCTGGCAGGGGGAAGCAGATGAGAGGAGGGAAAGGCAAGAACTAGCATCACAGAGAAGCTGGCCACTGGACTACATTACCCACAATCCTGGATCATAGCTGGAAGGAAGAGGCTGCTGGGGGCCTGCAGCCTCAGGTGGGAAAAAGGCCACAGGTGTTCTAGTCCCCGGGTGTGCAGCCCAGGCCGAGGCCCAGGTTTTTCCAAAATCTAACCCCTAAAACTTCAGTCCTTGGACCTTAGAAATCATCTCTCCATGCACCCAATTCAATTCACATGCACTAGGCTGACCTTAGGCCAAGGAGACCAACAAAGTTCCTTATCTTTTAGCCTTATTTGCTGTGTGTGTGTGTGTGTGTGTGTGTGTGTGTGTGTGTTACTCAACTCTTTACTCCCAAGCTGTGAAGTAAATTCCTCTGCCTCACCTGAGGAAGAACAAAGGCTCACAGGTTGGTCCACGCTGCACTTCTGGAAGAGCTGAGGAGCGGGTGTTCAGGAACTGTTGCTGGTTTGGACTCTGCTGAAGCCTGGTCCCTCTCTCCGACCTTTGCTCATCTCCCAGCAGATAGATCAGGGTAACCACGGGGTTGAGCCAGGTTTAAGTCCCTGGAGGCAGTGTACGAGGGCCTGTGGGGGCTTGCCGATTCCTGCAGCGGATAAACCAGAGTTAGCAGGCTGAGCAAGGGAGACCATTGTGGGTGGTGGAAGCACCCAGTGGGCACTGCTCCAGACCTCAGTCCCACTGCAGGTGTGTACCTGCCCCAGCTCTGCCTCCCCCGACCCATTCCTTCCAACTTTCCATACAGAGTCAAACGATTCATGAAGGGTTCTGGGGTTTATGAAGCTCCAGACCACAGGTAGCGTAGCAGATGAAGATGTTAAGGGCTAGACCTAAAGTCGGGGGCCTCTGACCAAGGTGAAAAGGCACCGGTGACTAGCCTGACAACAGAGTACTTTCCCTGTGCCTCCTCACTCAGGTACAATAGCAACTCTCACTTACTGAGCCAGGCACCAGGAATGCAAGGATGAGTAAGAGCAAATCACAGTCTCAATAAATAAACGACACATAATACTGTGTTAAGTGCATTACAGGCCTACAGGGTGGGGGTGGGAGGATTCCCAGATGGCCAGACGTCTGACCCAAGTGAGGGGTGAGTAGCAGTTCTATCAGAATGGTGTGGGAAGGGCATTCTAGGCAGAAGGGACAGCTTGATTGAGTAAAGGCAGGGAGGAGCGAGAAACAGCAAGCAGGCAGGAAACCAAGGAGAAATACCGAAGGCCGACTAGCAAATACAAGGGGAGGAGCAGTGAGGCGAGAGAGTAGGCCCTCACACCACGCTTAGGAGTTTGGGCTTTAGGCCTTGGACTGGTATCTCCAGCAAAGTCTGCTGTGCTTAGAGAATTAGGGGGAAAAGTGGGACAAAATATGAAACCGGTGGGGGAAGTGGGAACCTCAGCCCTTCTGGGGACTCCCAGGTCCGCCTGTCCCGCGTTTACCTCAGCCAAGCCGCGCCGCGTGTTCGGCCCCGCCGCCGCCCCCTCCTTGGCAGCGGGTCCCCTGGCCGCCGGCTCCCGGGCGCGGGCGGACCCGGAGGGCCGAGCTCCCGCCCACAGCCGCCCGCGGGCCGCCTGCCAGACGCGCCGGGAAGGAAGCGCCTTGTATGGGCCTCGGGCAGAGAGGAAGCGCCTGCTAAGGCCCCGGGAGGAAGCACCATACATGGCGAGGGGCGGGCCGGGGGCGGGGAGCGCGCCCGGGATGGAGGCCGCTTCCGCCGCCGCGAGGCGGAGCCGCGCCTGCCCAACCCCCACCCCCCGCGCGGGCCTTGGAGGAGGGGACGCTCTGGCTGCGGCCCGCGACCCTTCCGAACCCTCCTCACAGCACCCCGCACGGTTCCCTCAGTGCCACAGAGCCCCCGAAATTGGGAGCAGAGGGGGTGTCCATCCTGGCTTTGACGCCCGATCAAGCCGAGATGGATTCCTGGTCCCGCGCACTCGCTCTGTGACCTTGGGGAAAACCCATTCGTCTCTGAGCCTCAGATTCCTCTTCTGAGCGATGTGGGGATAAAATGAGAGGATGCCTGTCAAGCACCTTCTGAAGCGGGCCAGGCCCGCAGCGGCAACGCATTCACCCTAACAATTGTATGTGGCGGGGTGAGGGGGGCGGTGGACAGATGTTCCCAGTACCCTACTGTGGCCCTTTATCCTCTGCCTAGCCGACTTGGCACCTGGGGAGTCTGAATGAAGGGCTATATGGAGCTGATGCCTTCAGAAGAGATCTTTCTAGAAGAAAATAGATACCTTTAAGTCTAGAGTTTTCCCTTCCAAGCTGTGGGGTTCAGACAGAGGGGGTTCCAATCCCAGCTTCTCCTCTTACCAGCTGGTTGATGCTGGGGAAGCTACTTATCTTCTCCGACTCTCAGTTCCCTTACTGATAAAATGAGGTTAATAATTATTGATTGGCAGGATCGTTGTGGTAATCAAATGAAATAGGGCGTGTGTGTGTGTGTGTGTGTGTGTGTGTGTGTGTGTGTGTGTTGTCTAACACGGAGTAGGTGCTTAACTAAGGTCAGTTCCTCAGTTCTCTGCACTTTCCCAACTGGAGGGTGGGGAGAAGGAGAAAAGAATGGCCAAGTAAGCTTGGCCATTCTTCCTAGAAGCCCTGCCCTCTTGGAGGAGACTGTCCCTTTGGATCTCTGGTGCCTTGCTGCGAAGATTTGGTGCCTCTACAAGAGATGTAACTGTGGCCCTAATGCGTCCCTTTCTCACTTCAGCCACCTCACCCAATGAGCTGCTCTCCCTACCTGCTGCTCTTCTCTATGCACCCCGCACCCCGGAGCCTAGCTGACTTCCTGGACAGGCTGACAAGGGCAAAAAGAACCTGGAGGAAGTTGAAGTTCTCATCACAGCCAGAACCTGGTATCTAGGACAGCATTCCCTCCCATGCCTGCTGTCAGTACCACACCCACACATTTCAAAAGAGATGGGTATCAATCTCAGAAAAACATTTCCCAATCCTTCCTTGTTGGCCCTGCCCTGCCCTCCTCAGTTCTGCCTGTCCTGGAGTCCCATTTAAATCTAACCTGAATTTTCCTGCTTCTCAGTTGCAGCCAAGCTGCAGTGAGCAGCCCATAAGAGGTTCCAGGCAAGTTTGTGGACACACACAATAGATGTGTCACCCACGGTCTTGTTTCCTTTCATCCTTGTTGGACAAGGAAGCTGTCGTTGGCATGGTAACCTTCCCTCTAAAAGTTGCAGCCCTCAAGGATGTTTTTCAATTCCAGAAGGGACGCAGCTCCTTCCCCCCACCCTACCCACTCCGTGTCGATCACAAGGGTGACATGTAGCTGTGTCATCTGGCCTCACCCAGAATGGGGACATGGTGCTGGTAGCACAAAAGAAGGACTGGAGGGTAGCAAAGGGCTTAAGGAAGATGCTGATTGGATCTCTGAGGAACAGGTTCCTTCTGTCCTACGTGTTGATCTTCGGCTACCCAGAGAAACCAGTTCTGAGGCCCAGAATATTTAGGGAGCCTCTCAGGATCTCGTGGTGAATTATAAACACACATCTTCACTAAAACCAAGCACCCAACAAATGGCATGATGCCCAGTGCTTAAATCTGGAGAATAAGCTGATAAACAATAAAGCCTCCAGAATCCAGTGATTTCCTTTCTCCTCAGTCTCTCTAAGGAATAAATGAATATTTATTAACCATCTCCCATGTTCCAGTTTCCCATACATTATTTCCACCTAATTCTTCCCACAGTCCTTTGAGGGAGGCATTAAAACACTCATTTTACAAATGGGGAAACTAAAATTTGGACAGAGGTCTTAAAGGACTTGACCAAAAATACATGGTCATGGAGTGGTGGCACTGGGACTGGAACCCAGGTCTTCAGCTTCCCAATCCCACGCAAATGTCCTGTGTTCCTTTGTATTTGTGATTGTGCTACTGATAAAGAAATCTTCCCCCCACCAAGTCCCAAGGCATTGCCTTTCTAGGATGTCCCCAGGAACAAAATGGGCATCAGCATCAGTCTCTGTGGCAACAAGGTCCTGTGTGGCCCTGCGTGGCACAGCTGTGGCATCCTCATCCTCAAACCTGAGGCTTCCACCTGTCAGCTGCCTTGTCTCTGTCATGGAGTTTCCCCAGCAGAGGGCAAGCCGCAGGAAAGTGGTTCCCAGCTGCCAGCCTCATCTAGACAAAATTGCTTTAGCGCCAGCCCTGGCTTCCCTCGGTCCCTCCAGAGTGAGCACATTCAGCTCCCCCGCAGAAGGGAGGGGCAGAGAGACACAGAGCAAAAAAGGAAACTTCCATTTCTTTTGCTGGCTGGGAAGCACTTGGCTTGGAGCTGCCACTCATCTTGTAGGTGGAGAAGATTAATACTGATCCTCTGGAGATTATAGGAGTCTCTAAAATGAACCCTTGGGCAAAAGCTTTGCCAGGGAGAGAGGCTAGTAGGAAAGTCCGGGGTTTGAGTGCAGCAGGAGAGGAGAGGCAGTGTGAGGAGGGAGCAAAGCCCCTGATCTCCTCCTCCTCTCATTTTGTGCTCTTGTCTGGGTGTCATTCTTTCTTCCGTAGGACTTCTGTCCTTCTGTCCAAAAAAGACAAGAGTCATGTCCTGGCAACTGGAGCAGGGTGAGGGAGAAAGCAGTAGGGGGAGGAAAATATCAGATGGTGTCATCAAGCAAAACAGGGGAGGTGTTAATAGTATTAATAGTTAATATTTATTTACAGTGTGTCAACCAGGCGTCATTTATTGTCTCATTTAAGCCCCTCCCTCAGATAGATCCTACTGTCACCCTGTGTTAGAGAGAAAGATACTGAGGTTGATGAGGCTCCTCAATGATGATGGCTCCCAGTTAATGGGGCTGGGCTGGGCACTCTGTAGATATCCCCTCCTTCAATCCCCACCACAAACCAGGGAGATGGAACCATTATGCCCATTTTCTACAGGTGAAAACTGAGGCTCAGAGAAGTAGGGAACTTGCCTGTGATCATTAAGTAATGTAAGTGGCAGAGTGTGGGATTAGAATTCAGCTGTGTGACTCCAGAACACATGCACTTAACTACTTTGTCTTGCTGCCTCCAAGGCTCCTCCATGCATTGGGGGGCTCCTGTTCATATAGCCTGAGACCACAAAAATCTGCCCACACTTACATTTCCCTAGTGCTCACCACATAGGTGAAAACTTGGCCAGGAGCAGGGAGGGTATAGCTCAAGTGGCAGAGCTCATGCTTAACATACACAAGGTCGGGCTCAATCCCCAGTACCTCCTCTAAAAATAAATAAGTAAACCTAATTACCCCCCAAATAAAAATTAAAACCAAACCAAAAAAACTTGTCCAGGAGCATTCACTTGGTTTAGTTCAGACTTGCCACTAGGGTATTTCTAGGGTCTGGACAGATGGGCCTGGATAATGTGTGGCCTTGTGTCTTGGGGCTCTGGCTGTCTCCAATCTAGACTCCAGGAATAGGAGGAAACCTGGAGAGGTCTTCACTACCCTTCCCATGCCTTGAGAGTTCCCTAAGAGATATAAAGATGTATAAATTGCACATCCCTCAGGAGGTCCCCTTAAGACCCAGGAAGGTGCTTCTTGGAGGAGAGGATGGAGAGCCCAGTGATTTCCATCAGTGAGACCAGAGAGCAGCAACCTCTCCAACTGGGCAGGCTCCCAGTGGCCTTTCTCAGAGACTCCTCTGCACCTGCACTGTTACAAGAGCAGACTCCATCACTCCCACTCCTGCTACAGGGCTGTGGGGGTGGGAAACACTTGGAATCCTGAGTCAGAGGAAAGGTTCCACTTCACTTTCACTGGAACAGCAAGTCAAGGATGCAGCCGGCAGTCTTTCTGGAAAGGAAGGGTAACTGGAAAGTAAGAATGAATAGTGCTCATTTGCTTCTCTGCCATCTCTTTTATTTAAAAAAGAACATTTATGTATTTAATTTTTATTCCACTATATGTGATGCATATTCATTGCAGAAAATATTTATGATGGAAATAAGATTTATTATTGTGAATTTTTCTTCCCTTTTTCTCTCCTAAACTTACCCACCAAAAGGTTTCCAGCTCAGAATCCAATTCCACTTTCTAGTTTAGAGAGTTCAGTCTTTGCCAGCTCAGTTCCTAGATCTTTTGTAATGCAGAATCAGAATTAGGGTTGAGGGCATTGGTTAAAGAGAGATGTAGAGCCTGAGAGACGGAAAAGGAAGGACTTGGGCACAGAGGCTAAATTGATCTATTTAATAAAGAATAAGGAAGGGATAGGGAGAAGGGAAAGAGATGGATTAGAAAGGAAAGGTAGGAGGAATTTTAAGAAGTATTCCTGTGGGGCTTTAAGTGGATTCCCTGTAATTCCCCAAGTAGAGAATGGAATAGCTCTGTATTTTCTGGCTCCAGGATCGTAATTCTTTATTTGCAGCTCTTTATTGCAAAGCTCATAGAGCTTTGACCATGTAGAGATCCAGAATTTACTAGGGTTCTATACAGGAGAGTACAAAAATATTATTATTATTTGATAAATGAAAGAAAACAGTCAAGTATTAATCCTGCTTTTTTTTTTTTTTTAAATAACTGATTAGGCCTAAGTTCTGCATTGACAAATTCTGGCTAACAAATGCAAATGGAATGACAGAATTATAAAATCACCATTTTGTAACCTCTTATGAGATAATAGATTTAGACAAGGATCATCAATCCTCCAGGGATTCCTAAAAGCATTGTGTGGTGAAGGATTGACAGGAACTTTATAATATCAATAGTACTTGAACCCACCAATTAATTTTAACATCATAAAAAGAAGAAAAAGAAAGAAAGACAGAAAGAAAGACAGAAAGAAAGAAAGACAGAAAGAAAGACAGAAAGAAAGACAGAAAGAAAGGAGAGAGAGAGAGACCACCCACGAGAACTGAAAACTATGTTCACACAGAAACCTGTACATAATGTTCATAGCTGCAACATTATTTGTGATAGCTAAAAGTGGAAGCAACCCAATATCCATTGACTAATAAATGGATAAACAAAATGTGGTATATCCATACAATGGAATATTATCCAGTCAAAAAAAGGAATGAAGTACTGATACAAGCTACAAAATGGATAAACCTCAAAAACTTTCTGCTAAGTGAATGGGGGCAGATACCAAAGGCCACATATTTTATGATTCCATTTACATGAAATGTCTAGAATAGGCTAAGCCATAGAGACAGAAAGTTGATTGGTGGTTGCCAGGCGCTGTGGGATGAATGGAATCGGATGTGACTGCTACCAGGTTCAGAATTTCTTTGGGGAGTCAAAGAATGTTCTGTTATTAGTGGTAATAGTTGTACAGCATGGTGAGTATATTAAAAAAACATTGAATTATACACTTAAAAATTTAAGGTTTATGTTATATGAATTGTATTTCAATTTTAAAAATCATAACTAGGAAATTAGAGTGAGAGATAACCAAAAATTATGTGCCTCTTGGTATACTGAAGTATCAGGTACATAGCATGATCTAAAAAGTGAACCTGAATCTGATCAAACCTCTAGGTATAACAACTGTACCAGAAATTCATGAGCTAGAAGGACATAGTAAATAACATTATGGAGACAAAAAAAATACAATGCAATCTGTCAAATCCAAAAAGTGGGGAATTCTTCAGGGCAAATAACCTGTTTTCTTCAATAAATAAATAGCGAAGGCAACTATTATGGATGAAAAGAAACTTAAAGGATATTTCAACCAAATGCAAAGTGTGATCTTTTTGGGGTCTTAATTTAAACAAAGAAACTTAGAAAATACTTATAAAGATATACACTAAAGTATTTACAGATGAAATTATGTAATGTCTGGACTTTGCTGCAAAACAATCCAGGGTTTGGTGGCAGAGAGGGAGGAAGATAGACTCAACAAGACCAGCTGTGGATTGAAAGTTGTTGAAGTGATTGATACACACATTACACTATTCCCTGCTACTTTTGTGAGTGTTAGAAATTTTTCATTCACACACACAAAATGAAGCTTGATCGATCCACGAAATTGGAGCATATTTAAAAGTTATATCTTATTTAAAGGAAAATGGGCTAAGATCAAATAATTGAATTTGAGGTGATTCATGCTGTATTGAAAGCTGAAATTAAAGAACATGGACAAAATCTGAAGTGACTAGTCAAATTATTCTTATCATTACTGTTACTATTACAATCACTGAATTGGAAGTGGAGTGAGGGCACCAGGAACCTCCCAAGGAGGCAGGAAGCAGTGCAGCTTTTCAAACACTCAGAGACACAGTTAAACTAAGTTGTTGGCCTTCTGGCCCCAACCTGCATTTCCAGTCCCATTCCTTGCCCCCCTTTCCTTGCTTTTTGGCCACACCACCATTAATTCACTGGTTCCTGAACACACTGACCTCCTTGCCTTTGCACTTACTGTTCCATCTGCCTGCAAAGTCCTCTCCTGTGAACGCTTCATCTTCCTTCTTCACCCTGTTCCTGTGTCTCTTCCTTCTTCACAGAATTAGTCACTCCCTGCTCCATACACACCCCATCACACTGTAAGGCAATTATTTATTTCTAAATCTCTCCCCACCAATTCTGTGCTGCCCCAGTCTCTATCTTGTTTATCTCTACATGCTCAGGGCCTGACTGAGTATTTGATAAATGTGTTTTGGAAAACAGACTGAGTGATTGAGGAGCAGCATAGCATAGACTTTAGGTGGCCCAGTGCTCAGTGTGGCCCCAAGAAAGTTACTCAGACTTGGGATCTCCCAAGGCATGCCTGCTAAATTGGGGTACAACAAAGCAAACAGTCTGATCCAAGGATAACCAACAGGACCACCTGGTTAACATATTTATTTCACTTGCTAATTAGCAGAAGAAAGAAGTTTAAGAGAAAGACTTTGAGCCTAGTAGTATGCATGAATTATATACTGGAAATGGGGATAAGAGAGAGAATTCAGTGATGGAGGCGAGATCTCAAGAGTTTTCTAATAAATAGTCGAGGGGGCTTGGTTTGCTAATAAAATAACAGTACTTTCTCACTTTTAAAACATCTATAGCCACCAAATTTAGAAAGAAGCCAAACAGCAGCTCACTGATGCTTCTATCCTGCCAGCCCCAACAGACAATCCACCAGCAGGGAATACTGAACAGCCAACCTGTGTCGACTCAGCAAAGAACCTGAGTCCCTAGAAAATCTTTCCCTTCTTTATTTGTTAGCACTCTTCTTAACACGTTACAGTTGAAGGAGCACATCTGTGCAGGGGGAGAAAATTCTCCATGAGAGGACCTTCATAAAGACCTCTACATCATACTGGATTCTAGAAAATAATTATTTGCTTACCTAGTCTTATTTTTTCTTTTTCTTTCATAAATTGAATGATTTAATTCTGATGATAAAAATACTCGCTCATTTGGAGAATACAGAAAAGTATAAAAAAAGAAATAAAAATTTCCTATAATACTGCCAGAAGTAAAAACATTTGATGTAAGTGTGTGCACATGTGTGTATTTTATAAAATTGGAATCATGTCATATAGCGTTTTATATATTTATCACTTAGTATTATATTGTAGATATTTTCTTCAGGTCAATAAATACTTCAGAACATGATTTATAATGACTGCCTAGTAGTCCATCATATAACATTTTATTTCAGCCCTCACCCATAGGACATTTATGCTGTTGACAGTTTTTCTCCATTAGGAATAATACACTGTGTATTATTAGCAGTCCTGGAAGAATTGCTAGGTCAGAGGGCATGGAATTTTACAAGATCTTTAGTGTGTGTTGTTGCATTGCCCTCAGGAAAGCTTGTACCAGTTTATTCTACCACCATCAGTGTGTGAAACTTTCGCTTGTCAAAGTGCTATCCTTCATTTCACCATGTGTGAAAAAGGTAAAGTATTCCTTATTTCTTACAATAGATATATATTTTTAATCAGAAAAAAATCATGTTATCATGGGTTTTTTTTAAGAAGAAAGTAAGCATTATTTCTCCCCATTAAGTGGATTGGGAACCTGAGGCTGATGGATTAATAACTTTAAAAGATGTTCCTTATGAAGCCTGACAGTTAGGTCTCAAGAGATTGAAAAAAGTGTTTCTGGATAGAACCAAGACGCTTCTAAGAAGAAAATTCTAAGGACCTTGGCAGTTTCATTAGCTAAAAATGAAGTCTGGCTCTGAAGAGAATGAAAGATGACTCTGAGTAGACAATTCAGGGGAGTCACCACAAATCTAAGGGGACAACATTGGTTCTGAGGCTGCTGGAATGGGATTGGAAGCAGTCACCACTCCAGAGCTTCTGTTTTATAGGGATGTGGGGCAATCAAATTTCCATTTGTGTCTTTCATAGAAGATTGAGGATGCTCCTCCAAGGTACTGCTTGGCCTCATCACTGATCTGAGAAGACTTACAAATGGGCCAAGTCAGGTAGACCTGAGAATATTAAACATGTGGTTCTGAGAAGACAGTTTAAGATGGACAGTTAGTGTTGAGGCGACTGAAAACTGGTTCTGATAAGGCAGCTGGAGGTTCACTGTCTCTGACAAGCCAGTTTGAGGGAATTCAAAGTTGGTTCTAAAGAGATTCAAGGGTGTTTGGCAGAGAGATGATTTTGTTTCTCCTTCTCCCAGACCCTCTCCTAATCCCCTCAACCAGCTCACCTACAGCAGATGCTTTGTCAATTTTTTCAATAAATGAAGCACAGTTTGGTTCACCAGGAGTCTAGCCTTTGGGTCTGAAAAGATTCTAGGATGAGATGTTGGTTCTGAGCAGAAATGAGCTTTTGAGGAGTCTAAGGTAATTTTCTCTGAGGAGGGCATCCACTTCTGGTTCTGTGGAAATAGTGACTTCTGGGTTTGTCTGCAAACTGAGGAGGTACTCAGGCCCAGGGGAGAAGCCTGGTTTCCCTGGGTCACAGGGCTGGGAGAAGACACCAAGATAGATTTGTTTCCACTCATTTGCCTCTCCAGATTTATCAGGTCCCCTCCCTCAAAATGAGTCTCCAGTGAGTGTCATGAGGGCCTCCACCCCCACTACTGAAAGGCCTGCTCTTTGGCCTCCAGGAAATCAGCACCACAATCTTAGAGTGCTGTGTCCTTCCAGCAGAGGGGCTCATCAGAGCCCAGGCCAGGGATGCTAGCAGGAGAGAGGGCCCAAGAGGGTCACCCTCAAAGAGGGAGAACAGGCCTGTAGGATGGAATGAGTCCTGGGAAGCCCACCTGGAGAACGGGAGCTCAAAGACAGAGAAGAGAAAGATTTTTTGAATTTAGTTTTAATGAGGTATAAAGAGTTTAAAAACAGCTTTAATAAGGTATAATTTAAATACCACAAAATTCATCCATTTTAAGTGTATATTTCAATGACTTTTAGTAAATTTACGGAGTTGTTCAAACAGCACAGTCCAGTTTTAGAACATCTGCATCATCCCCAAAATAACAAGTTGATATGCAGTCAAGATCTACTCTTACCTCCAGCACCTGGCAACTACTAATCTGCTCTCTGTCTCTATGGTCTAGCCTTTTTTTTGGACATTTCATACAAATGCAATCATACAATATGCACCTAACTTCTTTATCATAACGTTTTTGAGATTTATCCATGTAGTAGCACACATCTGTATTTTGTTCCTTATTATTACAGAGTGATATTTCATTGCTTGGATATACTACATCTTACTTATTCACTAACCAGCTGAATAGACATTTGGATTGGTTCCACTTTTTGGCTATTATGAATAATGCTGCTGTGAACACTCACACACATATCTTTACATGAACATGTTTTCATTTTTCTTGGGTAGCCAGGAGTGGAGTTGCTGGGTTGTATGGTAAATGTATGTTTAACTTTGTAAGAAATGGCTAAACTATTTTGCAAAGTGATACCTTTTTACGTGCCCACTAGCAATGTATGAGGGTTCCAGTTTTTTCACATCCTCACCAACACCTGTTATTGTCTGTCTGAAAAGGATAACTGTTAAGGATAATTCTCTAAAATAAGTGAAGCCACCCTTTCCCAACCCCAACACATAGCCAGGCAGGCAGCAAGTGCCAGTTTATCAGAATTGGGAACACAGACCAGGACCCACTCTCAGGCTGCTGCATAGCCCCAGGGTCCCCTGGCCCAGAGAGGAGAGAGGGAAGGGGCAGTTACAGCCCTGTCTCTGAGCTGAGAGGTGGGAAAGCTGTCGGATAGGGTTTGTGACAACTAGGGAGTGAGTGGGGCCATGTTCCAGAAACCCATCCAGGTCAGAGCCCACAGGAGACAGTAATAAAAGGCAACATGTGCAGGTAACTTCTCAGGGCTAGTCTCCTAGGGCAGCTTCCTACATTATTTGATCTTAGCCCCTTCCTCCTTGTGAGGTACAAGTATGCTCACCAATGCGTGCCCACCATCCACCAGGTAGGTTTTCTCCATGGAAAAGTATCACCGAGGACTTAAGTACATTTGCCAAGCCAAATAAACAAAGACATATAAACAGGTATACCTTGTTTAGTCCCAGACATCTCATTACCAGGAAGGTGTAAACAAACAGGAGGGAGTTTGAAGTAGAGCAATAAAGATGATGAAGGGGCTGGCTCTGTTTACCTGTGGAAAGATAAAATGGAGTAAATTTTTGTAGGAGGCTAGGCCCTGACTCTGTGAGGTTGGGGGTGGGGATGGGAGTGGGGTGGGGATAATTACTTTGAGTAAGAGAGACGTGAATAAATGGTGATATGCTGGGAAGAAGAAGCCAGAAGGTGGGGAGGGGTGGGCTTTGGAGTGGATGAGCACACCCCCACATAAAGACTTGTACTCAGATGCTCACAGCAGCTTTATTTCTAATAGCCCCCAAGGGAACCAACTCCAGTGTCCATGTATGGGTGAAAAGGTGAGCAAATTGTGCTGCAGCTGCGCAGCAGAATACTCTTCAGCAATAAAAAGGAGTAAACTGTTTGTACACACAACAACATGGGTGAATCTCTAAATAATGATGCTAAAATGAAAGAACCCAGACCAAAACAAGTACATTCTGAATTATTCAATTTATATGAAACTCAAGAAAATGCAAACTGACCTATAGAGTGAGAGAAATCAAATCAGTTGTTGCCTGGGCGCTGAGGTGGAAGAAGGAAAGATTTCCAAAGGGTACGAGGAAAGTTTTGAAAGTGATGGATATGTTCACTATCTTAATTGTGGTGATGGTTTCACCTGTGTACATATATGTCAAGACTCATCAAATTATACACTTTGCATGTACCTCAACTATATTTATTACCAGTTTTTTGTGCTTTCATATGTATGTCAACTGTACCTCAATAAAGCTGTAATAATAGTGATAATAATAATCAACAACAGTAAGTACTGAGGAAAAGGCACTTATGGGAGGGCCCCTTGAAAAAGGAAGTGAGATAGATTTACTTGGATCTGGGGAGCTGAGCCACCACCTTGACCTAAGAGAGCATCTCAAGTAAGCTTTTCCTCAAAAGGCTTTCCTGGGTTGTAGTAATACGAAGAGGGAGACAGGAAAAAAAAAATCACTGTATACGAAAAAAAAAAAAGTCACTGAAGTGGAGGGCTAGATTTGCTATGTGGGTGCAAAAATCTTATTAGCACCCAAAGGCTTATGGGTAAAATGTTGAAATCTTATTTGTACAATACTTGATTCTTTTAGACTTGGCCTCATTCCCCTTAGAACCCCGGAGATCTCACTCTGGCCAACCTTCCCCTCTCAAACTGCATTAAGTGTGGCTGAACCAGGGGAAACAGCAGAGGAGAGAGGGGAACATTGGAGGGAAGACCTCTGACTCTACTCTACCCATCCCTGACTCCATTTCTTCCTGGGGTTGGGTAGCTGTAAGCAGAAGCAGGAAGCACACCTCAAACCTAGCCTGATAACTAGACTGAGCTCTGCCTTTCTGAGTATTTAGAATCTTTCAAAATGGATGAGGCTGAACGTTCCTGAAATTCAAGAGAAAACAGTACCTCTCAGGTACTAGGAAGAAGTGTCAGAGGTCCTTAGGACCTAGTTCTTTCTCTTACTTCAAAATCTAAACCAGTTTTTGGAAGTCCTAGCCACAGCAATCAGGCAAGAGAGAGAAATAAAAGGGATCCAAATTGGAAAAGAAGAGGTAGAAGTGTCACTATATGCGGACGACATGTTTCTATATATAGAAAACCCTAAAAGGTCCACACAAAAACTACTAGAGCTGATTGAAGAATTCAGCAAGGTAGCAGGTTACAAAATTAACGTTCAAAAATCAGTTGCATTTCTTTACACTAACGATGGATCAACAGAAAAAGAAAGTAAAGAAACAATCCCCTTTAAAATAGCACCCAAAGTAATAAAGTATCTGGGAATAAATCTAACCAAGGTGAAAGAATTATACACAGAAAACTATAAACCATTGATGAAGGAGATTAAAGAAGACTTTAAAAAATGGAAAGATATCCCATGCTCTTGGATTGGAAGAATCAATATTGTTAAAATGGTCACACTGCCCAAGGCAATCTACAGATTTAATGCAATCCCTATCAAATTACCCAGGACATATTTCATAGAACTAGAACAAATCATAATAACATTTATATGGAACCATCAAAGACCTAGAATTGCCAAAGCATTACTGAAGAGAAAGAAAGAGGCTGGAGGAATAACTCTCCCAGACTTCAGACAATACTATAGAGCTACAGTCATCAAGACAGCATGGTATTGGTACAAAAACAGACATATAGATCAATGGAACAGAACAGAGAGTCCAGAAATGAGCCCACAAACTTTTGGTCAACTCATCTTCGACAAAGGAGGCAAGAATATACAATAGAATAAAGACAGTCTCTTCAGCAAATGGTGTTGGGAAAACTGGACAGCAGCATGTAAAACAATGAAGCTAGAACACTTCCTTACACCATATACAAAAATCAACTCAAAATGGATCAAAGACTTAAACATAAGACAAGATACAATAAACCTCCTAGAAGAAAACATAGGCAAAACATTATCTGACATACATTTCAAAAGTTTTCTCCTAGAAGAAATAAAAGCAACAATAAACAAATGGGACCTAATTAAACTTACAAGCTTCTGCACAGCAAAGGAAACCATAAGTAAAACAAGAAGACAACCTACAGAATGGGAGAAAATTTTTGCAAATGAAACCGACAAAGGCTTGATCTCCAGAATATATAAGTAGCACATATGACTCAATAAGAAAAAAATAAACAACCCAATCCAAAAATGGGCAGAAGACCTAAACAAGCAATTCTCCAAGGAAGACATACAAATGATCAAAAGGCACATGAAAAAATGCTCAATATCACTAATCATCAGAGAAATGCAAATCAAAACTACAATGAGGTATCACCTCACACCAGTCAGAATGGCTGTCATTCAAAAATCCACAAATGGCAAATGCTGAAGAGGCTGTGGAGAAAGGGGAACCCTCCTACACTGCTGGTAGGAATGCAGTTTGGTGCAGCCACCATGGAAAACAGTGTGGAGATTCCTCAAAAGACTAGGAATAGACTTACCGTATGACCCAGGAATCCCACTCCTGGGCTCGTATCCGGAAGGAACCCTACTTCAGGATGACATCTGCACTCCAATGTTCATAGCAGCACTATTTACAATAGCCAAAACATGGAAACAGCCTAAATGTCCATCAACAGGTGACTAGATAAAGAAGATGTGGTATATTTATACAATGGAATACTACTCAGCTATAAAAACCGACAACATAATGCCATTTGCAGCAACATGGATGCTCCTAGAGAATGTCATTCTACGTGAAGTAAGCCAGAAAGAGAAAGAAAAATACCATATGAGATCGCTCATATGTGGAATCTAAAAAACAAAAACAAAAACAAACAAACAAATGAAAACAAAGCATAAATACAGGACAGAAATAGACTCATAGAGAATACAGACTTGTGGTTGCCAGGGGGGTGGAGGGTGGGAAGGGATAGACTGGGATTTCAAAATTGTAGAATAGATAAACAAGATTATACTGTATAGCACAGGGAAATATACACAAAATGTTATGGTAGCTCACAGAGAAAAAAATGTGACAATGAGTGTGTATATGTCCATGTATGACTGAAAAATTGTGATGAACACTTGAATTTGACACAACATTGTAGAATGATTATAAATCAATAAAAATGTTAAAAAAAATAAAATGAACACTTTCCTTTTCCTTTATACTATAGGACTGTAAAATGGGGCAATTACTGAGTCTTGGTCTATTTCAACCATGCAAAGAAACTCGAGTTTCAACTGTCAGAACCTAAAGAAACCCTGGTGACAGTACTAATAAAAATTAGCTTGCAGTTTGGCAGAATTTCTCAACAAGCCATCTACATCAGAATTATCTAGCATGTTTGTTATCAAGGCCAGTTTCGGGACCCCATCCCAGATCTCAAGAATCAGAACTCTGGGAATGGGGCCTGGGAGTCTGATTCTGATGTGTTATAACAACATAGGAGACCCTTTCTTTTAAAGGAACAGAGTTGAGTCTCTTTGCTCTTTCTTTCATACTTTATTCTTGCCACGTTTTGTTTCTTGGGAGTCTGTGATGAGAAATTCTTAAGAATGTGTAACAGGCATAGACTTGTATTCCTGGGCTTAGTGTGAGATGGGGAGGGATAGGTGGGGCTGGGAAGAGGTGTGCCAATGCAAATATTGTCCCATCAGGACACGGCAGTTTTGCCAGGAGGCTGGCAGGTATATGCCCTTTGCTAGAGAAGGTGGCTTGGTTCCCCCTGTTCCAGGCTGAGGAGTCTGGTATCATAGGAAAGGGCAGAGATTAACAGTGTTGATGCTTGAGGGATGGAACATTAAAGAAAGAATTGGGCCGATGCCAGGAGACTGCTGGAATTCCCCCTGCTCTAGGATAGGTGTGGGTTGGTAACCTGGGAGACCCTTAGAGGGAGGAGAAGGTATGGAGGTAGGTTAGACCTCAACTTCATTCAGGGTAACTATCCATACTGCATAGAAAGATACTTTATTGTCCTTGATTTGGGGGGTTGGAAGTTGGGAAGGGAGCCAAGGCTTGGGAATTCCAGGACACCAAATCTACTGCACCCATCTAACCAGTGGATGGTGGTGTCTGACCAGTTCACAGAAGATTCATACCAGGGTTGGAGGTAGTGCTTCCATTCAGTAATCCATCTATTCACCCTCCCTGGCTCACACACAAAGCAAGCCAATTTGGTTGATTCCTAATACCCTTCCCAACACAACTTTTCCACTTTTCCTAAGTGCCTGGCTGGGTTGGGTGTCATTCTCTGTGTTCCCAGAGAGCCCCATGTTTGACCATATTATATAACATAACACCATGTAATAACTTTTGGCTCAACATCCCTGTCTCCCCAACTGACAATCTGCATTGTTGTTGTGGCCAGCTCAAGGCCTCTTATAGAGTAGACAGAGACTCGTGACCCCATAAGAATTGCTCTAGTTATGAATGTGGACCCTCAGGGATCTGAGGTCAAAGGAAGGTAGCACCTCAGGCCTTCTACACAATAGGGACAGATTTGGTCTAGATGGGAACCTTAGACACCATGGCAGCCTCCTGCCCACTCTGCCCTGTGTTACAGGAAGCTGCCAAGGATCACAGCTCCAGCTGGCAAGTAATGAGATTTCTTCCTGGAAGGATTCTTGGCTAGAGAACTGGTCCTTGCCTTTTCTAGGCTTCTTTGATGCCCTCAGGTTTCTGGGGACATGGAAGATGAGAGGGAGAGGCTGAGTCAGCCCCAGCTTTGTTGCTGTTTCCCAAAGCCTGGGGCCCACCCCTTAACTCCCCAAAGTGTATACGGCAGGGATTCCCAAGAACACAGATTTTCTCAACCCTGCGTAGAGATGGGGCAGGGCTGGTTAGACATTTGGGGACAGGAGAATAGTGTTGCCTCTGGCCACACATTATCCACCTGTACCTCTGGCCCTGTTTGGCTTTAACTAACCAAGATAAGCTTGCAACCCACCAGACTGAGGAACAGGCCCAGTATCAAGGAGACTCACACCTAGGTCTCAAAGAATTCAGTCCAGTGACACACAGTGGGCAGGCACGACTCTGACTGAAATATCCTTGTCTCTGTAAAAGCCCTTCAAGCCCCTCAATAGAGACGGCTACTAGAGAGGCCTTCCCGTAGCCCAGGAAACACACACCCAACCACAGCTATTTTATTTTCCTTTTAATTTTTCTGAAGGATATACACCACATATCCCATGGGCAATAAAGCGCATTCAATGTGTTTATAAGCCAAACAGTCACTTTGTTTAAGCAAACACAAGTACAAAGTAAAATAAAACCACAAAATAATGAACTGCATGTTCATAACATACAAAAATTGCCGCCTACTCAGTAGGTAACTACAACATTCCAACTCCTGAATATATTTATAAATTTACATTTTCAGTTAAAAAAATAGACTTTTGAGAGTTCAGATTTTGTTTTAGATTTTGTTTTCTTACATTCTGGAGAACTGAGGCTCAGCTCAGCCCTCTTCCTTATTTTGCTCCCAAAGCTTCCCCCGGATCATCACTCCCTGCCCCCCTTAAGGCTAGAGGTGAGCACATCCCTCACAATTGCACATGTCAAGCCATCAGCAAGGCGCATCACACAAAAGGCACCAAGACGTGAAACTTTTTAAACCAAAAGGACAAAAAAATACCACTTTCCAAAAAAAAGATGAAAAACCAAACCATATTTTGCCACATGTGAGAGTACATTCGGGCGATATTTACAAAAAGGTTAACAGAACAACACTCTGACACATGCTCTGATTAATATCGAGAACTGCTGTTTCAAAAAAAAGCTTCAAAAGTAATCGTCACAGCATCATCACAAGGATCACCATTGGTTTGCTTGGCTTTTTTTTTTCCCCAAAGTTAGGACCTAACTCCAAATAATATGATAGAATATGCAAATTATCTTCACATCAAGAGTACCCCGGGAAAAACAAAATCCATGGCACAGACACTGTACAAGGGTACAGGGCTGGGCTTTGGGGGGACCCAAACCCCATTTAGCCAACTTGATTTTCTAGCATTGAAGGGAGCAAGGGGTCAGGCATACAATGGAGATGATACTGAAATGATATATCCCAAATCCATGCAAATCAAGTTCTTTGGATAGAAGTGAAGAACTTGGACATGGCTGTTTCAGGCAGCTGAAGTCAAAGGGAGTAGGAACTGGGGAGGAAAGGGAGCCAGGCAGAAAGGATTGCTGGCCAGCAGACCTTCCACGTGACCCCTGGGTCGAGTTGATTTGGTTCTGAGAACCTCCATCTGACCAAAGAGGAACCCCCTCCATGGCTATCTCCTCCTTCTGTCCTTTAAGTCTCTTGTGTTTCTTTTTCTCCCTTTTCCCTTTAGCAAATTTCAATTGTCCTGGGAGAAAAGGTTGTTGTCATGTCCGAAAGCCCTGTGGAGGAGCTGAAGGAGTTGGTGACAGCTGAGGAAGGGAAGCTGTTGACTTGGGTGGGAAAAACAGGAGGAACAGAGGAATATGTGGTAGCCACAGAGGGAGAGGGGAAACCACTGTGCACAGGGGACGGGTAGGTCGAGGATCCAGGAGAGGAGTAGGAGGTGGGCACGGGTGATGGGTAGGAGGTTGTGGCTGGGGATGGGTAAGAGGTAGTGACAGGGGATGGGTAGGAAGTAGCCACCGGGGAGGGGTAGGAAGGGAGGGAGGAGGTGGCGGCAGAGGCCACACTTTTGTCTGCTTTTTTGTCCTTCTGCCGCAAATGGATCTTGGTATGCCTCTTGCGTTCATCGCTCCTGGCAAACTTTCTCCCACAGATGTCACAGGCGAAGGGCTTCTCACCTGTGTGGGTGCGGATGTGGGTGGTGAGGTGGTCACTGCGGCTGAAGTTACGCATGCAGATGCGGCACTGGAAGGGCTTCTGGCCGGTGTGGATACGAATGTGGCGGGTGAGCTCATCTGAGCGGGAGAAGCGGCGGTCACAGGACTCCACTGGGCAGGCATAAGGGCGTTCATGGGGGGGTGTCTTGCTGGGCCGGTTAGGGTACTTGCGCATGCGGCTGGGTTTGATGAGCTGGGACTGGTAGGTGGTGTTGAGGGCCTTCAGGTCCTGGGAGCCTGACTGTGTGGCAAAGGCCTTGATGGTAGAGAGTGGAGTGAGCGAAGGCTGCTGGGTACGACTCTCCAGGCCCTGAAAGGGCTTCTGGTCTGGGGTGCCCAGGCCCAGATCCCCTTGCTGTTGTGGAAACAGATAGTCAGGGATCATGGGGACCTGGAAGCCACCCTTGGCAGCAGGGTAGGCAGGAGGTGGGTACTGAAGAGCGGTGCTTGCTGGGCCCGGAAAGGCCTGGCCTTGTGGCTCAGGGAAGAGGTCAGTGTTAGGTGTGGGGAAGGTGGGTGCTGCTGAGTAAATGGGGCTGCTGTCGTTGGACTGTACTGCACAGCTCAGGGGTGGGCTCTGGGAGGCAGAGGAGGAGGAGGAGGCGGCTGGAGATGGTGCTGAGGATGAGGTGGCTGGTGGGTTGGACATGCTCACAAGGCCGCTGACCAGACTGAAGAGGGGCTCGGGCCACAAGGTATTGCCACTGTTGGGTGCAGGCTCCAGAGAGAAGCGGCCAGTGTAGGTGATGGGGGGCAGCCGGGTGGTTTGGCTGGGGTAACTCGTCTCCACTAGAACCTTCTCGTTATTCAGAGAGATGTCAGGAAAAGACTCTGGCAGGAGAGAGAGAGGGAGGAGGCCTGGTTACTGGAGAGCAATCACAGGAGGTGGAGGAGGACCCAAGCTGCCAGGCAAGAGGTCGGCTGGGCTACCATTGACTCTTGAGCTCGTTAATAATTGATAGCAGCAGATTGCAATGTTCCTGGACCTGCTCCAGAGGCAGAACCCATTTCAACAACAGCTGACGCAAATACAGAGAATCCCCCTCCACTGCAGCTCCCCGAGCTCCGCAGCGGCGGCTGCGCGGGCTAGGGATTCCCGCCAGCACCCCCTCGGCCGCGGCTAGTGCGCGCCCCCTACCCCGGGCTGCCGGGACAGCCCTGACCGCAGATTACGGCCCTATCTAGGGGACATGCGGCAGGCAAGACAAGCCTTTCTGGAGGGGGAGAGGGAGGGGACGCAGCCATACCCGTCAAAACAAGCCCTCCTTCCTCACCACCCACCCACGCAACCCCACAGCTCTTCATCCAAAACAAAAGCTGGCTCTTCTGAGCATCGCTAAGGATAAGGAGGGTGGAGGTGGGGGTGGATGTCCCCAGGCATCCCTCTAACACATGACCCTGGGGATGCGAGGAATGGAAGGGAAATCCCACTTGCATCCCTGAGGTTCAGGAGCACTGCTGCGGTGAAGGGAGAGCTGCAAAGGCCGTGGGGAAGGACTGGATTCCAGGAAGGTGGCGAAAGGGCTAGCCCTCGGCATAGGCCACAGCTTACCTGCGGTCAGATGCTCATAAGGCTGCTCGCCCGCCTCCCCCTGAGGGTTGAAGGCGCTGCTGCTGCTGCTGCTGCCGCCCCCTCCACCTCCACCGCTCCCGCTGCTGCTGCTGCTGTTACCGCCGCTGCCCTCGGGGGCCCCGGGAGCACCGAGGAACTGGGGAGCCCCATTGCTCAGCAGCATCATCTCCTCCAGTTTAGGATAGTTGTCCATGGTGGGCGAGTGAGGAAAGGAGCCGAACGGGTCGGAGATCTGCAGCGGGGACATCAGCTGCATTTCGGCCTTGGCTGCGGCCATCCCGGAATGGCGGGCTGGAGAGCTGCTGTTGGGGCGGGTGGGCGCAGCCCGGGGCCGGAGCTGCGGGGGACACTTCTCAGGGGCCTGGCCGGGTCACATGCGGGGCGCGGGGCACACTGTGGAGAGCTCAGGTGGGGTCCCTAGGCTCGCCCTCGCCACCGGCCGGTGTAGATGCGGCGCTGCTACCAAGGCTGGGGTAGGGGCCGGTCCTGCGGCGGCGGAAGCTGGCGGCGGCGGCGGCAGCTGGCGGCGGCTCCCCAAGTTCTGCGCGCTGGGATCTCTCGCGACTCCCCAGATCCGCCTCTATTTGAAGGGTCTGTAACGGGACTGGCCCGCCTTCGTCGTGACGTACATGGCCATATTTGGGAAGCAGGAAGCCCTAATATGGCAAGACCGGCCGGGAGGACCCGGAGTGACGTGAAGCCTACTCTCCGCGAGCCGTAGGCACTGCCATCCCGCACCCCGGGGCCCGCGCGGGCACTCGCACTCTGGGCGCCCAGGTCTCTAGAAAGCCTAATACTCAAGCCGCAGCTGAGGACTCCTGGACCCCAAGCTGCCCAGTAGTTCCCGGTGTTGCCCCCGCCCCTTCCCTCCTTCTTCCCTCCTCCTCCTTCCCTCCGCCTTCTTCCCTCCTCCCGGAGCCGGAAGCGGCCAGGCCATATCTGGGCGCTCCAAATAAGGCGCTGCCCAAATAAGGGTTTTTCCGGCGGGGGATCCTTCCTGCTCCTTATTTGGCGTTTCCGGGTCGCTGCTGGCTGCTCCCAGGCTCCCACCCTCCTCCCTCGTTCCCAGCCGGGAGTCCTAACGCGCGCGAAAGCCAGGGACGCCCAGGCGGGGAGGGCTCGGGGAGCGTAGTGCTAGGCACACCGCGGCTCCCTGGCGGGGACTGGGCTGGGAAAGCCCGGGCCCAGGGCGGGGGCGAAGGCGAGTCGGACTAGGGTTCTGCCGCCGTCATCCAAGGCTCGCCCGCCCACCTCTGGGACCGTGGGAGCCGGGCGGGAGCGAAGGGGAGGAGTCGCTGGGCTGGCCGGGGCAGAGGCCGCCTAGGAGAGGCGGGGCCTTGACCCTTGGCCTCGACCAATGGCATGGTGCCTTTCCCAGGTGTAGCTGGGGAAACTGAGTCTAGGAAATAATTGCCAGAAGATTCCTCGGTTCCTTTGCGTTGCGGTGGACTGCCCACTTCTCCATCTACCAATGGGATGGGGCTGTTGAAGGCTGGGGATCCCTCTGCGCCACAACAACCGAAAGGCTGTTCTCTGGTCCCCACTGGAGAAAAGCCCGCGTTTGGGTGGCTGGATAAAGGAAGCTGATTGCCCTTGGAGAGATGTGCCTGAGTCCTGTACCCACCTGAAGATGGTGGTTCTTGTGCTTTCCCACCTTTATCCAGAACAATTGGAGGTGGGGCGGGCAGTGTGGGAATCTGAAAAAGAGGCTTCCCTATGGACTCTGGGGACCCCAGGCTGGCGCGAAGAGAGGACCTGCTTAGCGGCTTGGTGCTGCCCCCTGGAGGTCCCCTCTCCATCTCGGTTCCCCCAGCCCCTGGCTGAATGGGCTCTTCCGCCGCCTTCTTGCTCCCCCTCCCGGCTCCTGCGCTGGGCGCCATGCCAGGCCGGGGGAGCCTTAGACGCAGTGAGAGCGAACTGAGCAGGCGCCGCAGCCTGGGCTCCCCTTGCAGTTCCTGGGGAGCCGCCGCCGCCGCCGAGGTGCCTAGACTCCGGGAGGGGTAACACTTCACTCGCTGAGCCAGGCCAAGGGCGAGGTTATGGGGGCGTGTAGGCTCCAAAGATTCCCACAGGTCTCTCGGGAGCTGGATGCAACAGGGGGAGCCCTCCCCAACCTATCTCCACTGCCCTCCTTACAGTCAAGTGCGCATCCCAAGAAGAACAGGGATTCCAGTAGGGGAAGGCGCCGGCTCTAGCTCTGAATCCAGGGGAGGTGCTGTTTTTCTGAATTTAAAAAGAAAGCAGAAAGTGTGTGTGTGGAGGGAGGGTGCTGACGACATCCAGAGGGAAAGGGAAGGAGGGTTCGGGTCTCCTTGAACCCAAACAGCCTGAGGAGGTCGGAATTAGAGAGTTTAAGTTGGGGGAGAGGAATGTGACTGGCTTGGTCTTCATCCCTCTGTATCCTCTACAGACACATACGCGCGCGCGCGTACATTTTCTTAATAAAAATTATTTTTTAAAAAAATTCGTAATAAAAATCGTCTTAAGGAATCCAGCAATCAACCAGAAATCCCTTGTGACTGTACTCTTGGTCTGAGCTCCCCATCCCCAATGCTAGGGCATGTTGGGGGCCCACTCCCATCGCGTACAGAGTTGTCCATTAGGGGCAGGCTTGTGCACCTCTCTGAGGACTTCTGCTGGGTAGGAAGCCCAGGTCAGTCAGGGTGGGATGGTATTGTGTCTGAATACCCATTTTGACACTCCATGGTGGAGTACCTTGGCTAGCCTTTTTATATCTCTTTCTTCAAGTGTAAAATAGAGCTAATGTTAATAATACCCACATGAAAGAATTGTTGTGAAGACTGAAACTTGCATGGACTGTCATCTGTGAAATCCCAAAGCACAGGGCCTTCCTTGCAGTTGTTGGCATTCAATAAACAGTGGCTATTGTTATTTTCAGGGGCTTCTAACCCACAGGACCGCCCACAGTTCACCCACCCATCCTCAGCCTCCAAGCAAACCCCTGTGTCTCTTTTCTGAAAAGTAGTACAGAGAAGGAGAAACATTCCAGTTCTAACACAAGGGACATTGTCCTGAAGAGCTCATCTGAATCCTTGCTGCAGTAGAACATCGTTTTCTAGAGCAGAATTTTTTGACCTTGACTGTGCAGCAGAATCATCTGTGGAGTGCTGAAAAAGAAAGGTCTTACCCTAAACTAACTGAATCAATCTTCTGGGCTTTTGAGGCCCAGACACTAGGCACTTTGTCCTAGGATCTTTCTTCTGTCTCTGTGGAGCTGCCCAGTCTCCAAGAGCACATCTTCCTCCCCCAGCCAGGGCAAACTGGCTCCCCTATGATTCTAATATGTAAGCTGAACTACAGTATCTTCAGATCCTTGCTGAAGGTGGGCACTGGAAATTCTAATAATCTATATATTTTGCTTTGCATGCCCAATCTTTTCTTTTCTTGTTTTTTTTTTGGAGGGGGGCAGTAATTAGGTTTGTTTGTTTGTTTGTTTGTTTGTTTGTTTGTTTGTTAATGATAGAGGTACTGGGGACTGAACCCAGGACCTTGAGCATGCTAGGAACACACTGTATCACTGAGCTATACCTTTCCCCCTGCAACCTTTCTTTTCATAACATTCCCAGCCAGCGATTTACCTTTGGGGAACCACCCCAATCCATGTGGTTGAGGCAAGAGAACCCCATCCTTGATCTAGGAGTGGGTATGTCACCCAGGCCTGGCCATCCATCTAGGATGTTTCAGGCCAGGAGCATTCCATCTCCCTAGACATAGCCACTGAGTCAGGTTGTGCACATGATCCAAATCAGGCTAATGAGAATGACTTCTGGGCCTTTTGCTGGAACTCTTGTAAAAGGGGAATTCTCTTTCCCAGGTAGTACTAAGCCAATGGAATGTAAGCCTGGGGGCCATCGTGCCATCAGGACTGGAATGCTTACCTGAGAATAAAGCCAGGGCAGAGGAAATCAAAGAGGAGATACTCACACACAGAGGAAGTCTCTGGATACAGCCTGGGCTTTTTAATTATGCAGGTCAATGAATTCCTTTTTTATTTAATAGAATTTATTTCAGTTTCTGTTACAGCCATTAACACACTCCTTATCCACAACAACAAAAAACTTTTTTTGAGGACTTTTCTGTGGGCATTTCTGCCTAGGAATAAGGCCTGAGGCATAGGCCCCTGCCTCAGAGAAGCTTACAGTTGGGTAGAAGAGAGCCTGGATTCCATGTTACATGAGAATTAAGAATAGGAAGCAGCACTGTTTGACACCCGAAGTCAGTTACACTAAAGAACATACATGGTAAGGGGGCTGGGAAAAGGGCAAGGATGGTATTTTAGAGGAGAAAGAACCTGGTAAGGACCAAACTTTGTGGTGAGAAAGTGAGGCACTTTTAGACAGGGGTTGGGGTGGCGGCAGGAATGGGGCTGGTGCATGGCCAGGAGAGTCCAGGTGCGGTCTATCTGGAAAAAATAGGCTGGAATAGAGAGGGTTCCTATGCGGAAACAGAGGGAGATAAGGTTGAATAAAACATTCACTCTTTTTAAAAAAGGTTTATTGGTCACTACATGTAACAGGCACAGTGCTGTCTTGGGGATTCTGCAGTGAAGAAGGCAGATGTAGTTGTGCCCTTTTGGAAAATGGTAATTCAGTGGGATAGACAGAACTAAACAATTACATAAATAAAAAGGATATCTTCAGATTATGGTTAGTGTAACATACTAGAGAAGTGAGGAAAAACATCTCAGAGGAGAGGAGGTGACATTTAGGCAGAGACGCCAACTCTGCATAGAGGGGTGTTGTGGGGAGAGCAGGGATGTTGTGGGGAGAGCATTCCAAGCAAAGGGGACAGCTAGGCAAAGGCCTCGGGAGGGAAAGAGGTCTGGCCATAATCTGTCCAGGGCCTCAGGCTTAGGCATGAGTGATGAGAATGTTTAGGACTAAACACTACCCCTCCACTCTCATCTCCCTTGTTCTACCCTCACACAGCTCACACAGAGGAGGACATGGCTGTTTCAACCCTGCCCCACCTCCACGGTATATGCCCCTGGAAGGCAGCTTCCACCCAGGAGCAGTGAGAGCAGCTGGGTCAAAGCCCCTGCAAAGCCCACTTTTACCCTCACTGTGATGGGGCACCAGTGAGAAAGAAAGCCTCCTCCTGGACAGAGTTATGCTGCTGGTCTGCCTTCTCAGCAGTAGGGCTGGGGGCATCTGGGTTATCCCCATTCTCCTCTGGTTTGTCTTCTAGCCACTGGCACAGTTTGTTTGCTGTGACTTGGGGAACAAAGAGGGGAAGAGATACGGTGAAAAGAACTGGCCCCAAGGAGTCAAATCTTAGTTTGGGCTTGAGAACACCCAACTTCTGACCGACAGCCCAGTTGGGACAATAGGCCTGGGGCCTAAAGGAAACCAGGTTTGGGGTAAGGAAGGCTCTGAGCTATTCGTGCTCCCTGGTCTGGGTGTCTGTGGGACCTCGGGGGCACTGAGGGATGGGTCTGGGACCCTCAGACCTCGCCCACTGGGTGACTGATGCCAGAAACTCTGGAAGAGGTGAGAAGCCCTCAGAGGGTCTACAGGTCTGAGCTGCCCTCTGTGCTCAGACTTCCTTGTAAACTGGAGAGGAAGCAGAGGTAAGAGCAGAACTGAGCCGGTCCATGGCCGCTGAGCCTCCAGGAGAAAGCCAGTGGGAACCATCATATCTCAAACACCAATCCAGGGCTGAGCAGGCTGCAGCTCTCAAAGGAAAACAAGCCCCTTTTTCCATTGCTGCTTCCTCCTCCCCAGCCCCAGGCTACGTCAGCACCCACATGTGCTGCTCAGATCGCGGTTTGCCAGCCCAGGGTTCAGGAAGTGACTCTGTCTTTGGTTCTGTCTGGGGTGACTGTCACACTTTCCGATGGCTGATGGACTCCGCCGGAAACGTGGAGGATCTGGCCTTCAGTGGGTCTGGGGGCAGGTTTGCTGCCACCCCAGGGAGGGTCTTGAGGGGAGAGAAGAAACCTGAAGAAGCCAGGTATGGGGTGGGACGGAAGGTGTACTGAGAGGGTGGGGAGAAGTGGAGACATGGAGAAAGAAAGGGGAAATGAGAGAGAATCATCCAGAGTGCTGGAGTGTGCAGTCATATCATCTACTCCCATTACAGATGGGAAGCTGGGTACCAGAGGAGACCCCGAGCCCTAGGATAGGTGGAGAAAGGCAAGTTCTGAGATGTGCCCATGCAGAGTGATGCTGAGGCCTGAGGAAGAGGGGGTTCCCTGGGCTCTGATGAGGTGCCTGGCATGTACCCCCTGCATGGAATTCAGGGGCTGGAGGGAAGAGCCCATGGAGGATTTGGCCTAGGTGAGCAGTCTGCCTGGGAGAGTTGGGGTCTGGGCTGCTGTCCTCAGAGTCTGCCTGAGGGGTCATGTGCTGGACAGAGTTAGGTGAGGCCTGAAGTCAAAGTTGCTGGGGCATAATCACTTGGAGAGGTGGCACAGAGGGTCCATTAAGGGAAGAGGGAGTGGGTAGAGGTAGGTGAACACTTAGGTTGTGCTCACTGGGTCCGCTTTGCCCCAGAGTGCCCTGCAGATGCAGAAAGAGGCTGCTGTCCCTGGACATCAGTCCCTCTGCCCTATGCTCAGTGACCCCTCTCTCCCAAGCCCAGGGCTGGCAGGACCCTAGGCTTAGAGGAAAATCCATCCTGTGGTGGCTTCCTGGCTCCCCCCACCCCCAGCTGAGTGTGCAGCAAAGCCGGCTGCAGAAATCTCTGGAAGCTCGTTGGGCAGGCAGAGGGAGGGGAGCGTTACATAAGAGTCCACTGATGTGCAGGAAGTCTAGAGCAGCCTTTAGATTAGAAAGGCAGCGTTCCCATCCAGCCTAGAAAGGCAGGAATAGCAACGGCGGTTATTTCTGGCCCCTCACCACCGCCCAGCACCAGGGCTGCTCAGCTTCGTGGTGGGTGAGCTTGGTCTCTGCAGACCTGGGGGGAGGGAGGGGGTAGGCAGCCCCTGGGGTTACCCCACTCTGGCACCTGCATCACCATTCACCCCACCCAAATACCAGGATGCTGAAATCAGTGGTGGTGCTTGTTTCCTCTGATTTTCCTTACTCTCTAGATGCAATCCCTACCCGCTTCCCACCCCCAGGACACATTTACAATGTGACAGGCTCCATGCTAAACATTTGACCGGCATTTGTCCTCACAGTGCCTTATGAAATATGTACCATTCTCACCCCCATTTCATGGATGAGGAAACAGGCTCAGAGAGGGCAGACAACTTGCTCAAGGTCAGAGAGCCCAGCAGTGGTATAGTCAGGATTCCAGTCCAGACAGCCTGGCTTCAGAACCCTCAGGCTGAACCCCAGTTCATACCAAGAGCTGTTCTCTGGGGCTCCAGAATGAATCAGACAAAGCTTGCTTCCTACTGGGGTTCTTGAGTCAAGCCAAATAGGGGAGGCAGACCTGTGAGTACATCATTTTAACTCATTCATTCAGCAGTTACTTATCACATATCTGCTCCACTCCAGGCATTAGAGGTATAAGGAGAAGTAAGGCAGGTTCTCCGTCTTTTGCAGTTCATAGCTCAGTGTGGGAGACAGACAAGTAAACAAGCAGTTATAACAGCGATATGTGTTATCATGGGGAAGCACAGTGACTGTGGGAGCCCCCGATTCGATTCCCATCCACTGAAGTGGTCCCCAGCAGTGAGAGAGCCAACTTCCATTTTAAAATAATCCCAGGAGGCTGGGTGGGGAAGGACTGGTGGTGAGACCAGCCAGGAAACCATGCAGTCATCCAGGAGAAGGGGTGAGGTCTGGATGCATCAGTACCAACTATCACAGAGGCTCTCTTCAGGGGACTCCCAGGCAGAGGCAGAGAGCAAGAAAAACTGACACCCCCAATTTATTGACAGGCAGCTGGGCCCAAAGTGCATCTACTTCCCTTGGTACAGTGGCCAAAAGGCAGTGAGATAGGCTGGATGGAAGGGTCCTCTCTTTTTCTTCTCTAAGCATCCCCCCGTCTGGCCTACCCACATAGAAACCCTGTTTTATGGTAAAGTCAAAATGAGTGACTTGGGAGGAAGCTGGCACCCAGAACCAGTGGGAAGAGCTTCCATCTAGATTATCACACTGACAAGTGGTGAAAAGAGGGAGGGAGAGTTAGCTTCTATACCCAGGAACATCTGCACAGGGGTCCTCACTTCACTCTGGGCAGAGGCCACACTTCTGTTCCTATCAACAAAGGGAGGGGATCTTTGGAACAGAAAGGAGCCAGTTTCCCTCTGGTCAAGCTATAGAGAGAGCCATCATGGCAGATGACAGTATCTTGAGGCTGACATTGGACTCATTGTTTTTTTCAAAAATATATTGTGATAAAATATACATAACATTTAGCATTTTAACCATTTTTAAGTGTACTATCTAGTGGCATTAAGTACACTTGCAATGTTGTGCAACTATCACCAATATCCATGTGCAGAACTTTTTTTAGCATCTCAGACAGAAACTCTGCACTCATGAAACAGTAATTCCCCCTCCTGCTCCTTCCCCTCTGCCCCTGGTAACCTCTGTTTTAGTTTCTGTCTCTATAAATTTGCCTATTCTAGGTACCTCATGTAAGTGGAGATATTTGTTCCTAATATTTGTCCTTTTATGCCTGGCTTATTTCACTTAGAATATTTTGGAGGTTCATCCATGTTGTAGCATGTGTCAGAATTTCATTCCTTTCTAAGGCTGGATCATATTCCATTTTATGTATATACCACATTTTATTTTGTTTATTCTTTCACCTGTTAATAGACATTTGGGTTGTTTCTACTTTTTGACTATTGTGAATAATGCTGCTGTGAATATTAGTGGGCAAGTATCTGTTTATGGATTCTGTTTTTATTTATCATTTGTCTCAGCAATTACAAGACGGATTAAACTTAGATTTAACAAGGACTCCCTGGTTTCCTACTACCAGTGACCAAAGCAGCAGCATCTCCCTCTTTGGATAGTTTTGATAACCTGAGTCACTTCCACGTCCTGTAATCCCTCCCCTGGATGGGGTAGTGCCCGCCATAGCTGCACTGGTGTAGGAAAGAGGCTTTACAGGGGTCATTCTGGGGTCACAGCTCTGGATGGTTTATTTGCGGGAGCTGGGTGGTGAGGGTTTCATTATCTTCAGCTTGGGCTCTGGGGACGTTTGCCACCACTACCCACCCCAGACCCAACTTTCTCCTTTCCCTGGCAACATCCAGTCTGCCTCCCCTTTTCTCTCCCAGGCTAAATTAAGAGTGTGAAGCTGCTCTTCTTCCCAATTTAGCTTTTGAATTAAAGTGCGAACTGAATGTGGCTGGAAAGCTGACTCCCATCTGTGTGCGTGAGAGAGAAAAGCAGAGCAAGTGAGCATGAGCACATGCGGGGGGAGGCAGAGCGAGGGTAGCTGATCGGGGCAGCTGCTGTTGAGCACAGGCACCCATCCTCAGGTGCAGGCAAACAGCTCAGCAGAGAGATGCTGAGGTTGGAAGGTTGGTTTTTTTTTTCAGGGACATCATTCGAACATTCTGGAAAAATGTGCTGAATTCTTGTTGTGGGCAGGCCCTGTACTAAACACTGGGGAAACAGTGGTGAATGAGGTAGACCCATCGCCTATGCCCCAGCTTTCAGTGTAATGGGGAAATAGGCAATGACCAAACAGGGTGATGTGTGCAGTCAGGGAGGAGAGCAGAAGGCCACAGAGGCCTGGACAGGTGGGGAGTCACATCTAAGCTGAGACTTGAAGCACAAACAGGAGCTGACCAAGTGAAGGAGGAGACCAAGAGTGTTTGGGCAGAAGGCACTGCAAATGCAAAGATTTGAGTGGGCGTGGCTTCCCTGACAGAGCGCACTGGCACCAGGAGCCCACCAGTTGGGCTAAGAGCTTCTACCTCCTCCTCTTCCTCTCTCTTCCCCTTCTTCCAGGGAGAACAAAGCCAGATGAAAATGGCTGGGCCAGAGAAGTTCAGGAGCATGAGAGTCCCTTCTGCCCAGACTCTGAATAGTTGGGGTAGTGGCCAGGGAAACCACAAGTCTCCTTCTGAGTTGCTACTCAGAAAGCTGAACCTGGCAGATCCAAGATGGACATGGAACAGGGGAAATGAGATCTCAGTTGCATCAGAGGAGACAAAGGAATCAAGGGGTCCCTGCTTGGTTTAGCTTACCCCATCCTTCCCTGGAGGGCTGGCTGAGTCGGTCTCTGGGGGATCTGGCCTCTTCGTACCTAATGGCAATGAATCATGAGTCTAGCTGAGATGGGAACAGGTTGAAATCTTGGCAAAGAAGGACCTTCTCTTGGCAGAGACAGGAATGAGCTCTCTGGGGAGCCATGCATTTCTCTGTCAGCTCCTGAGGTCCCCAATGACAGGCACATCTAAGGGATCCTGGTGTAAAACTCGCCATCAATATTTCAGGCAGCATTATTTATTGATCACTCATCTGGCTGGGACAAAAGGAGAAGTAATTCATTAGAGATGCAGGGCTGGTAGGGTCATTTTGGGAAAGAGGTCAGGAAAAGGTAGGTCATTGAAGAGACTCAGTCCTGGCTTCTGGAAAAATACCTTGAGATTCCAGGGTTTGGGGATGAGAGTCTTTGATTCCTTTTTTTCTTAGCCCAATAGTAAGTACCCCAGATGAAAACTGAAAATAAGGGAAGGGGGAGGGGACAGGGAGACTTGGGGGCAGGCCTGGGACTGCCACTGTGGCCATCAGAGAGAGAATATCCAGGGAGTCCTGCAGCTAGGTGAGCTTCCCTCCCTCAAGGCCCAGCCTGCCCCTCCTAAATTCCCTACCCTTGCTACCCCTTTGGTCTTCTCACCTTTAAATCAGCAAAAGCAGCCTTTCTAGATACAATTTCAGAAGCCCAGGTTGGGTCCCTTAGGCTGCAGGACCCTCCCGGGATCAGCTTAACAATTCCCCTGATCCCAGAAGGCGCCTGGTCCTCCTTGAAAGGGAGTACATGCCTGCTGGGTCTGACCATCTCTTGAGCACACAGGCTGGGGTTAGGAAGTGATTGCTTGAGAACCCATAACTGTCCTATCCATACACAAAAATGCTTTGTTCATGAACCTCCAACTCCAGGGAGTGGGGCATGAAGCAGCCTGCTCACCAGACCAGACCTCAAGTGACTGGCTGCAGGAAAGACTGTCCCCTGCAGGGGCCAGGAAATCCCACATTGGGAGGGAGCTGCGCCACCTAGTGGGATTTTTCCTTCTTGCAGGCATTCCTCCCACCTGTCACTGCTTCCTGCCCATATGGGACAAGATCTCCCACTGAACACAAATGGCTCTAAGATTTAAGGTGCCCTCTTTCTCCAGGCAAGCCTGACCCAGCTCAGAGAAGGAAAAACTGGGGGGGGGGGGTTGTGAGGGCAATGATTATGTACCAGCTGATATTTCAGGCAGTGGACAAGCCAGCAGTGGCTTTTGGCCTGGAAACAGTCTCTCCTCTTATTCTGGATACCACATATGTGAAGACCATGGCCCAGTGCTCCAAGAGCCCCTCCCTCCTTTGTCTAACTCCTTTTCCTCCATGCTGAGCAAGGCTGGGCTCAGCTCTGCTGATCAAGGAAGAGCTGGCACAGGCTGGAGCTGCTGGCTTTCCTCTGACGTCATGGCCTGGAAATCCCATTTTAAGCAGGTTCTCTGGGTGTGGGGCAACACAAGAAAGGGAAGGGGAGCCAGCTGAAGCAACTCCAAGCCTGAGGCCGTTTTAGCCAGGGACCTCAGGCCTGGAGGCTGCCCAGTGTCCCCAACGTGGTCTGGGCATGGAACACAGGGCTAGACTTCAGCGCCTACTCCACAGCTGATCTCTCTCAATGCCCAGTGGGGATCCAGACAGTGATCAAGCACCCTCCACATAGCTGTAGCCATACACCTCTCTTTTGACATCTCTTCCTCATTCCCCTGGCCTAGAGAGATCTACTGAGGTAGAGGGGAGAAGGGATGTGGTCCCAGGGAATGAGACAGCAAAGGGTCACCGAGATGTGTCCCACCAGCCTTCCCCCCTCATTTTGTTTGTTATACTCCATCTCCTCTCCTCCCCTGCACCACAGGGGCCAGGGCCTGTGCCGAGTTCTAGGAGACTGAATGTTTCCATGGCAACGGACCAATGAACTTGGAAATCTGAGCATGTTTCTGTTGACACAGGGAAACCCAGATGTGCATGGAGAGGCTGGCACTGTGGAATCTGGCAGTGACCTCCTTAACCACTGGTCACTGTAGGTGCAAGTGTGTAATCTGAGTGTGAGCGTGTGTGTGTCTGCAATATGCAGCAAATGGGATTTAGGTTACAGAGGGCCTAACCTGCTTTCCTGACCATATGGTAGCTGCTAGCATGAGACTGCAGCGTCTTACTCTCTGGAGATCTTTCTAGAACAAGGGAGTCTCTCCCCTGAATTCTACCCTGACATTTCCTCTCCTTTCTGAGAAGAATAGAGAAAGGGGCCAAGTTGCCCAGAGGCTGATGGTGAAAGGAATACCCTTCAGAGGGCTATTGACTGGAAGATTACAGGAAAGATGGGAAGGGCATCTCACACTCCACCTCCACTGCGACCTCAGTTCAGAAGGTTCTTGGCCAGCTGGCTCAAATGTGGCAGGAAGACATGCCCCTGTGATGTTAGGGGAGGGAGAGGAAAGCTTGATGTAGGGATGTTTTGCCAACCTTTGTGCCCAGGACCTGGAGCTAGGTCCCTATTCACACTCCCTACCCCATCCCAGGCTCTGCTTCTTTCATTTTCCTTCCACAAGGCTGACCACTGTTTCTCTTGCTTCCTTCACCCTCCCTCCTTCTTCCCTCCCTCTCTTCTCTTCCTCTTTACTCTTCCTTTGTCTCTTCCGATGCGGCCTCTGCTCCTGTTATCCTTTCCCTTCTCCTAGATTTTGCCTCTAGGGACTCGTCCCCACTGGTTGTGCCCCTCAGTCCCTGGTGGCTTTGGCTCTACCTCCCCAGGACTCAGACCCCATGCCCTGCAGCCTTCCTCCTCCTTCTTTCCTGCAGCCCAGCCCAGCAGCTCAGAGATCCACCCTTCTGGCCCCAGCTCTTGGTTCCCTGTCCTCCTAATCTGTCCCCAGGTCAGACAAGAACCATGGGGCTGGTTTCTCATCTCCACCTCTTCCCTCATCCCACCTCTCCTCCTTTCAGTGTCTGGCTCATTGTCCTGCTCCAATATTTTTTAGCCTTTCTAGGCACTGTGGACATCCAATCCCCCCACTCTGCCCATCAGCCCCCATATCACATCCTCTCTTCCCTGGGGGCCTTATCAGGATCTTTGTCCCTACAGCTTACACCTGGCACTTTCTGTGAGGTACCAGAATGGGAAGGGGCCTCAGGGCAGGATTCTGAGGGACAAGACAACCTCTGAGGGTGGGAGCCCCTAGCCTTTCTTAAGTCCTGGGCCTTCCTAGTCCCCTGGCTCTATCTTGAAGCCCAAAAACATCTTCCCAGACTGAACCACCTCAAACCTATCTCTTACCTTGGAGATAAGAGCTCCTAGGGTTCACAGTCTGACCTCTTCCACCCTCCATCCCACAGCTGAGCCCTGCTTCTCACCTGAAGTCCTTCCCACCTGGGAAGGATGGGTAGAGCAAGAACAAAGCACAGAGGTCAAAATAAATGAGGTGCCAGAATTTGGTTTATTGGCTCTTCCAGTGCCAAAGGTCTTTTGGGCACCCTCTTTCCATGGAATTGGGAGACCCCTGGCTCCTAAGTTTTTTTCTTCTTCACACATTCCTCCTAGTCTGACTTCTGAAGCCAAAGCAGAAGCTGGGGCAGAGTGTGGGATAAAGGCTGGGTTCTGACAGGGGTCTGCTTACATGGGGCCTAGTCTGCTTGGCACTGGAAGAGGACCCTAGGGGACAGGAGGATGGGCCCCCAGGTTAAGGGGGAAAGGAACGGCTCAGTGGGGGCCTCTACAGAGGGCCCTGAGGGGTGAAGGAGCCCAGCCCAGGGGCAGGACAGGAATGCAAGGAGGAGAGAGGAGAGGATGGAGGACAGAGAAAGAGGTGAGAGGCCCCTCAATGCCCTATTCTCTTGTGGGCTGGGGTCCTCTGAGCTCAGAGGGAGGGAGGGCTGAAAGGGGGAAAGGGCCAGCTGGCTGTGGGGCTGAAGGTGGGGGGAGATCAGTGCTGGAGGGAAAGGCCTTTACTCAAAATCTCCCAGCCCTAGACTGAGAAACACACACACACACACACACACACACACACACACGCACTCACACACTCCTGGAACCCCACCTCTTTTCAGTGGGCACATGCAGCACACAGCCCAACTCGACGCCCCCAGCTGCAGCTCTGGCCTGGCTCTCCTAGTCATTTAAGCACACACTAAGCCCTGTCCTCCATTCACAGCTTCAGCCGGAGCCCCTGCCCAGGTTCTCTGAGGCCTTCCCCACTCCCTCCCTCTTTCCGGTGCCTTCAGGCCTGTCTCTGGTCAATCTGGGCTGTGACTGGCCCTTGGACCTGGACTCAGGGAGAGCAGTGGGGGCCACATTAGGACTTCAGGGAGTTCATGGAGGGGGATGGCCATGGTCTTCAGCAAGGCACTGGGTGGGCGGGGGCAGGGCTGGAGCAGGGAGAGTAGTGTTCAGGCTCTGAGGAGCCCGCATCTCCTTGGCTGGCTCAGTCCTCAGCTCCTGGTCCAGCCTCTACCCTCAACCCCCACAGCAGGGCCTCCCTCCTCTTTTCCAAGCCCTTCCAGAGGAGTGGCCACTGGGCAGGCACCAGAAACAGCCATCTGAGAGGCCCTGGGGCCTGAGGCGCGAGGGCTACTGGCACAGTGTGGAGCCGGGGCTCTGCAGCCTGGGGGCTGGGACCTCAAGCTGAGTCGCCCCCTGCAGAGGTCTTCTTCTTGGGCCGGGTCTTCAGCGTCTTGGAGGCCAGTGGCTGTGGGAAGGACAGAGGAAGACAGAGGGCTCAGCCTGGAGCCACAGTCCCTCCCCATTTCCCCATGCTCTGGCCTGGCTCTCACCTCGGCTTTGGGCACTTTTTTGATGGATTTGACCCTCTTGGTGGCTTTGTCTCCTGTATCATCCTCAGAGATCTCTGTCCGGGGATCTCCCTGGTTTGTGCCTGACCTTAAACTCAGGGCAGGGTCATCTCCTGTTTAGGGGAAGAAAGGAGAACAGGCGTGTCTGGGTGTCTTTCTCACCTGGCCTCCTTGCCCTCATGCCCTTCTGCCCATCCCTGGGCCCATCTGTACCTAAGTCCTCAATGGTGTCCAGAAGGCTGCCGGGGCTGGGTCTGAGGCGGCCATCAGGACCATGCAGGGGCAGGGCATCTTCATCCCGGATCAGGGTCAGGTCCTGCATGCTGAAGCTTCGGAGCTTCTCTGACAGCACCCCCTGGCCCTAGGGTCACCACCACGCACCGGGAGAACCGGAGAAAGGGGCGGGGTGGAGACAGAGGTCACCGTGGGGCACTAGGCAGCCACTGGGCTCAGTGCTCTCCCTGCAGTGTCCTCACCCTGTCCTATGGGGTGACAGCCTGGGGCCATGCTTTCCCTTTGGACAGATGAGGAAACTGGCTCAGGGTGTAAGTCACTTAGTGGAGGGTGTTAGAGGCAAGACTGGAAGGAACCCCGAGCTCCACAAGCCCCCAGACTTCACAGACCCAAGGACAGGGTGGATGCTATGGGGCCTGGCCAGGGGGACAAGATGAGCCAGGTGGGGCCCTGGGAGCTGAGTCTCTACCATCTCACCTTGGCAGCAGCCGTAACCGCGGCATTGGCAGCCAGGTTCAGACCCCTCTTGCCCACCCTCATCATGGTCTCATAGCTCTTGTCGCGGGCCTGTGTGATGTACTCATCGATTTCCTGAGGGGTTGGAGGGGAAGGAGGAAGAGGTGAGGGGTGGGCCCTGCTGGCCAGGCCCTGCCCTGCTCTGGTTCATGCCTGGACAAAGGCACTGCCTGCCCCAGGATGCCAGAGATCTGCTGGGTCACCCACAGGGCGAGCCATGAATGCACATGGCTGCAGGCACTGGGCTGCCTTGACCTGGGGCAGGTGGGAGGCGAACTTCCTTGTCCCAACAAACCTTCTCCTTGTTGGACAGTGTTGGGTGCACGAACTTGCGGTAGAGCACACTGGAGCCCTTGGTATAAGGGGACAGCAGCCATATCACAAAGGCGATCTTGAGCTCAAAGTAGAAGGGGAACCTGTTGGGGGAAGAGAGGCAAGCGGCGGAGCTCGGGGCAGGGAGACAGGAGGTGTGCTGACCCTCTGACCTTGGCTGGCCCCCCACACATGAGAGGTCCCCATGTGGCTCAGGAGACTAGTCAAGGGGAGACTCAGCTGAGACTCCAAGTGGGAGGGTGAGAGGCAGCCCCGGCAGGAACTCCCTGCAGCAGCGGCTCTCCTCACCCTCCTCTCTCTCCAAGTCCCAGCCCTCTCACACTGACAGAAGACCCCTACTCCTCTGTCCTGCGGTCAACGCCAAGATGAACTCCCTAAACTTCTAGGTCCACTCTTGGGTCCTTACCCTCTTCCCTTGCGCCCATGGAGAAGAGGTGGGCTTCTCCAGTTGTGCTCTGGTCCACCCCTTGCTGCCATGACATGCCCCTTACTTTTAAGGACCATTCTTCACTCCCCACGGCTTCTTCTCAGGCCACAGACTCCTTTTGGCCTCCTCCATCCTCATGAAGCCTTCATCAAAGCTCCCTCCTTTGCTTGTGTCAAAAGGCATCTACACTCACTAGTCTCAATTTTTAACCCATTCCTCTTTCCTAAGCTGACCCCACTCAACTTCCTTAGCTAAAACTATTTTTCTCAATGGCAATAGGCCCTTGTCATCTATAAAGGCAAGGATCTTTTGTCCTCTACCTCTCTGTAAAACTCTCTTCTGACCTCCAGTGTACTGTGCTGTGTTAGTCCTCTCTTCCCAGAGGCATTTGCTCACTCAAACGTTTTGAGTGCCTGCTGTGAATATGCAGATGACTAGGACATTCTGTGTCCTGTGCATATACATAGTCTAGTAATGCCTGGAAAATGCCTTTGCAATGTAAGCATCCAATGTTTGTAAGATTGACTCGTATGTCTATTTTAAAAATAGGGAAACTGAGGCCTAGAGAACTATGACCTGCCCAAGGTCATAGTAAGTCTGGCAGCAGTTTTCCTGAATTCTATTTTGGTGCCTTCACTGCCACGAGAAAGAAATGTGAGGGTTATGCCTGTTTTTATTCTGCTGATTAAGCCAGGCCTGGATGGGAGGTGGAGGAAGGGGACATCTAGAACCCCGTGTAACTGTTGGGGGATTCCACCCTGGATCTCAGTCTTCTGTTTTGCTGGCTGTGCAGAAAAAGTCAGAGGCTCTGGCCCCTGAGATGCAGGGAGAGGATGCTGGACCTCACCAGGAGAGCACAATATCTGTGAGTGTCTCGGCCGTGGTGAAGAAGGCAAAGACGATCCAGTACATCATCCATTTCACCTGAAGGTACAGAAGGTGGTGTTGGCTGGGGCCTCTGTGGAACACCCAGGACCCCACCTCTGCCTGCCAAACATGCTGGAGGTGCCGCAGGGGACACTCAGGACCTTAACTTTGCCTGCACATCACACCAGGGCTGGGGAAAAGGAACACACAGGAACCTCCCTTGAACCAGGTCTCATCAGTGCTGACAGTCTTAGTACAGAGTCATCCTCGTCTTTCATGTGACCCACTGTCCTCCCCAATCTATACCATGTGGGTTGGGTGGGAGATGAAGAGTCATACACTCACATATTCCTTCACGTTTTTTGTCTTCACCGCCTTGTAGGAAGAATAGGCTGGGTACAGGGTGCCAAAGATGAGCCTAGGAAGGCAGGCATGGTTACTGGGCCCGTCAGCCAAGAGCAGTGGCCTCTCCCTCCCAGCTCGTCATTAGTCCCAGCTCGTCATGGACAGAACTCCAGAGTGCCATATCAGCTGGACTGATGAACTCAGGTGAAAGCAGTCAAGCCTGAGGTGATACACATGCATGGAGACCCCAACCAGCTACGGTGATGCCCTATACCCCTTTATTGTTCAGTTTTCCTCCAGCCCCTGAGGTACAGAAAGACCCAGAGGCCAGAGGGTCCAGTGTGGCCTCTTTAGCCCTGATCCTTAGTTATGCATAAACACATCATGGGAAATGGGGGGAGGGGTTCTGATCACTGCATGGTGGGGTGTCTTCCTTCTCCAGACATCATGCCCATTTGTACCGATCTGCCCTTACCCTCTACCTCCCTGTCTCAGAGCCAAGCTGGGTAGGGCCAGGTCTGCAAGGGAAGCTGACACCGCCTAACAAGGCACTCTGCCTGGCAGTCAGAGGTACCATTGTAGCCCTGGGGACCTGGGGAGCAGAGGGCATGGGGGCAGGAGGCCCTGAGAGGGGCAAAGAGGTTCATTCCCCCATGTAGACACTCTTGGGACCAGGCTCAGGGGAGTGCCTTGGGCTTGAGGCCCTGGCTCAAGCCTGGAGTCTGGTGGTGGTCCTACTAGAGACCACATATGGGACACAAAGGAGGGAACGAGAGGACCGATGCCCCTCAGGGAGCTCATCCAGACTACAGAGAAGCAGCCACTCTGAAGGCCACATGGAGGATTCCCTCTGGGGTAGAATGGCAGAGAGGCAGGAGGGAGACTCCTGTGGGTCTAGAGGAAGCCAGAACATAAGCACATGACAGCACTGAATGGGAAGATGACAGCAGGGAGGGGATTCTTTGGTGTCAGTCCCCTAGAGTGGAGGCTGAGGGGCAGAGGTTGGCTAGGGCCCATGTGGAGCCCCTGCCAGGCCCAGCCCCTTGACAATGTGTGGGTACTGCCTGTTCTCACATGGATTTGCCTCACTGAGGCAGGATACTTCTGGAATGGCCTGTGGAAATGGGGTGGAGGGTGGAATACTCAAGGACAAAGTCTGGGGTTGTGGGAGCAGGGTTTCCTCCTGGAGCCTGGGGAAGGTGGGAGGGACATAGCTAGTGGCCTGGAATGAAGGCCACCTAACACCCTCCCCTCCACAGATTTCACAACCCCAGGCTGAGCACACACATCCTCTCCCAGTTACCTCCCACACTTTGTCCTCCAAGCATCTCAGCTTCAGATACCCTGTTCTCCTTGGGAGGCCTTCAGAGCATGTGCCCTTATCCCCAGTCCCCTGACAGTGGAAGACGGAGGAGAAATCCACCCCTTTGGGGAGGCCAAGGATGCCATGGCCCTAAACTATGGAATGAAGAGGCCCTGCCTTGCTCACGGGCTCTTCCATTAGATCTCTTCCTCAGGGAGATGAGGGCCCAGGTCTAAGGAGCTCCTCCAGCACTGATCTGCTACGTGGGGGAAGGGACATGCACCTCCCCTCATAAATCAAGCCATGCTGCCCAGTCCCTGGGATGAGGGAGGGAGAAGGAGCAGAAAATAAAAGGGGTGGGAAGCCAGGCCTGCCATGCTTCTCTAATATTCCCCCCTCCAGTCCTGGGTTCCACATCTCCATGTCTCTGGGGACCCCAAAGAGGGACCTTGTGGTTTAGGTGACTCTGCTGTATGAGGCCACAGAATGGTCCATCCTGGGTTTCAATACCTCTCACCCCTCATTCCTAACCCCCATCCCCCTCCCAACCGGCCGCACCCCACCGTCGCCACACTCACACCACCAGGCGAGAGATGATCCAGGACACCATGGCGGGGCCAGGCGGGGCGCGGGGCGGGGACCCGGCCCAGGGCCGAAGATGCAGCTGCTGGAGGTTGAGCGGCGGCGGCAGCAGGAGCCGCAGTAGCAGCAGCACCCGCAGCAGCAGCCGCCGCGGGGGCCGCGGAGCGCCGAGCCGCTGCCGTTAAAGGGGAGGTTCCTGCCGCAGCGGCGGGCCGTGGGCGGCGGCGGCTCTTAAAGGGGAGGCCGCGGCGGCGGCGGCGCGCCCCCCTGCACCTGCTGTCCGGGCATGCGCCTTTGACCCTCAGTACCCTACCTTCCTCTGATCGTTTGTTCACCTTTCTTGGGTTTGAAACCTTGGGCTGAGGTCCTCAGGAGCCCTACATGGTTTCATCCTGACACCCCAGCCCACATCCTAGCCCTCCTACCTTGCCCACATCAGGCTGAAAGACTTAAACATCCAACGAGGAATAATAGCTAGGTCATATTGAGTACTTACTGCATGCCAGGCCCTCTGCTAAGAGCTTCACACGCGTTCACTCACCAATCTATAAGGCAGGGGTTATAATTATCCTCATTTTGAAGATAAGAAAATGGGAAGCTTAGAGAGGTTCAATAATTTGCCAAGGGCCACAAAGCCACTAAGTCATGCTGCTAAGATAAAAACTCAGGAAGTCTTACTTTAAACAGGGCTACGTCCACCAACTGCTAACTAGCAAACCCTCCTCCCTCATCGCAGGATGCCAAGACACCCACCTAGGAACTCCTGAAGCCAAAGAGTACAGGGGCATCTGCCATGCTACCCCATCTCAGCCGTCACTAATCACTCCAGTTGGAAGAGGACCACACCCAATCTAATCTGCATTTTCAGATTGTCAGTTCCTAAGCTTTGTAGGGGAACAGCGCTCTCAAGGCAGGTACCCTGCGGCAGGGGAATCATCCTCTTCCTCAGGAGGGGCTGCCTGGGGTCTAGGTAGGAGATAGATCCAGGGGCTCCCGTTTCACCCCCGTCAGCAAGCACTGGCGGCAGTGAATGCCCTAATTCTGAAGACATTTATATCCAGAATGTAGGCTAGCCTGCCTCCTGATTTTCACTGAAGCAACAAAACTCCAGCAATTTCTGCAACCCCCCTCCCCCATCGCTTTCCTTTCCTGTCCCTTTTCAGAGCTTCTGCATTCTTTATGTGGAGGTGTAATCCTCTGGTGATCACAGCATCCACCCGTGGCCATCCAGGCTGAAAGGACATGTTCAGAACTCTGTATTTCAGTTACAGTCCTATTCAAACTCAGTATCCTTGAACCACACAATGGTCTATTTCCACCCTGATAATTGTATTTCCAGGCTCACACACTTTGGAAGATGTTTTCCCAATAGGATTCAGAGAAGCAGCCTCTGATGACCCCTCTTGCTATTCTTTCCTTTTTTTTTTTTTTTTTTTAACATTTTTTACTGATTTATAATCATTTTACAATGTTGTGTTAAACTATTCTTTACAACTTCCTCTTCAAAAGGCCTTTCTTCTAATTGGAACATAGCCTGTCCTTGCCCCTCAGGCCACTTTTAATCGCTTCTTAATAAACAAGAATAAATCTCATCTGGGTCTTCTTCCACTAAATCGGAGGTAGATCTACAGCTACATTTTTTCATATGTAGCCAGGCCTCCTATTTTGAGGAACCTCACCAATGACTGCCCAAAACCTTGCTCAGGCCATTCCCCAAGGCTTTTTCCCCTCTGACAGCTCCAGGAAGGTAGGTACCCACCTTTCCTATCTATAGTGCATAAACTATAGAAAGCCCATCTTTGCTCCTACCCTCTGATACATGTAGTACCTTCCCCTCACCCTCAAGGCCTCAAACCACAATGACTTGGCACTTCCTTCTCCCATATGGGCACAAATTCAGGAAGCAAAGAATAAAAATTGGATGCAGCAATGTAACGATGATATGAAAATGAACCATTCTCCATCTCCAACCCCGCCTTAAACCTGGCCCTGCTTTTTAGAATGGCTGGCACAAGGAAGAATTTACTCCACTCCAAACAGATTTGTTAGATTTTTAATAAGAACATGGAAATCCCAATCAGCCCTTCAACAAAATTAAAATACAGAAAGTGAAATTAAAAGTATTCTACAGTAAATGACTTTTATTAAAAAAAAAAAAAAAAGTAACTGTGAACATATAAACAAGCCTGCAGGGCACTACAGTACAGCCAGGAAGAAGATAGATACATTTTCCAATGTACCCATGGGCCAATGAATCCCATCATTTTCAAATAAATTCTTAATAAAACTCCACTGAGTTGGAAAGTTTTGCTGAAAATATTTCTAGACCAAAACCTCCCCAAAACAAAAAGCCTCATGTAGGAAAGAAAACTTTCCTTTGCGTTTGGAACTGTAAGAGGAGTCCCAAGGGAACGCTGGTAGTAGGTGAAAATGGTTCCTGGAGTCACCAGTGTGTGTATGCATGGAACACACCACAGCTCAGACATGACAAAGTTCTCAAGACAGCTGTTCCCTCAAGATAGGACTGAGATGGGAGGGGGAGAAATTAAAAGAATCCTAAAAAGCCAATCCTTTTAAATTCTGCTTTGGCTGATTTTTGTGCTATAATGGGCAGTTGATTTCTAAAAATCTTATTTCTTCAAAGAGTTTTATCGAAAGGAAGACTAAATGTAATGTGCCTCTCCTCATAATCCAGGAAAACAACTGTGGTATTTCAAAAATTCTAAAAATATCTACTTTCATGAAATAGTAACTATTTCACTACAAACCTATTTTTCACTAAATACACACGTTTCCTAATCCTGGAGCCTCCTGGGAAAAGCAGTGGATTCTCCCTGGGTCCCGCAAGACTCCAGTGCTCATGGGAGAGACAGTTGGGAATGGCTTCACCCTGCTCCCGGGATGGGCTGTGTCAGAGGTTGTGTGCAGAGACACTGTCAGGCTTCCACTAGGCATGTTTAAGCAATTAGCCTCCACTTGTACCAGTTATGTGATTCCCCCTACCTCCAAACACATTCCCACCTAACTAGGCACGAGAGAAAACAAAAAGAAAGGTGTGCCCACATTCCTGGTTTCCATGAATCTCAAATCACGAGAATGTGCAGGAAAGCCCAGCGATGTTCAGGCAATTCAGAGTCCCAAAAGGCCACAGGATGGGGATGTGGCACCCTCGGCTTGGAGTCTGAAACTGTGTGTGTGAACAGTGCAACTTTCCTGTGTCAACCTTCAGTGTTGAGGCAGCGTAGAAAAGAGTGACTGGAGAGTTTGTAATACTGACCACACTGGCTCCAAGTGAAGGACCTCTGCTCCAGCAGAGAACCCTGCCGTTCTCTGTATGTGTTGTGAGTAAAAGACCTGCTTCACAGGGGAGTTTGGAATTTCTCCACACCTAAGACCTTGCCAGTTTGGATTCATGAGCCTTGAGGGTGCCAACAGCATCTTTCACTGCATGATAAATGATGTTCTTCACCTGGAGAGAGCAATCAGCACAGTCAGTTCATGGCAGCCACATAACTGTGTTCTGCAACTGAAAATTATATTCTACACTGACTAAAAACCTACTGATTAGTGAGGAAAGCCCTCAACCAGGACTGTGTGCTTCCCAAGTCAATCCCAAAGATGGTTTACAAAGTCACACAGGATATGTAGTCTATATTTTAAAATGGATGATGAAATCATTTGAAAGGCTATATAATCACCATCCTCTATGTGCTTACTATGTGCTGTGCACTATTGCTAAGCTCTTTATGTGGACCTTTTTTTTAAAGCTTGGGAACATGATTATATTAAAATATTTTTTTCATTTTTAAAAAATTGAAGTATAGTCATTTTACAATGTTGTGTCAACTTCTGGTGTACAGCATAACAGTTCAGTCATACATATTACATACATATATTTGTTTTCATATTCTTTTTCATTATAGGTTACTACAAGATACTGAATATAGTTTCCTGTGCTATACAGTATAAAGTTATTGTTTATCTATTTTATATATAGTAGTTAGTATCTGTAAATCTCAAATCCAAATTTACCCCTTCCCACCCCTTCCCCCTCTAGTAACCATAAGTTTGTTTTCTATGTCTGTGAGTCTGTTTCTGTTTTGTAAATGAGTTCACTTGTCTTTTTCTTAGATTCCACACATAGATGATACCATATGTTAATCTTCTTTCTCTTTCTGGCTTACTTCACTTAGAATTGCAATCTCCAGGTCCATCCATGTTGCTGCAAATGGCATTATTTTATTTGGACTTTCATTTAATCCTTATGAGGAAGAAGATTCTATTATTATTCCCATTTTACAGATGAGAGGTGAGGTTCCATGGTTAAGAACCTTGCCTAAGGTCCTATAGCTAATAAGAATGCACTAAAACAACAGTGGCCGGGTTGGATTTATTGGGTATTTTTCTCTTTTGTGTTTATTTGTATTTTCTAATTTGTCTAAAAGAAACAAATATAGTGTGTGAAGTAGGAAGACACAATAAAGTTATTAAAATAAAGTGAAAACACTAAAGACAGTTTTAAACCAAGATGGTGATTATTTCTGAGGAGGTGGGATGGGAAGGTACATGCAGGCTTCAATCATATAGCTGCTGTACACATACATGTTGTATAGGCAGTATGTATATGCTGTTTTACTTCTTAAGCACACAAGCCCCTTTATACTATTCTCTATTACACTTTTCGTATTAATTCAACAAATACTGAGTATCTACTATGTGTCAGATACCGTGCTAGGGAAAGGCAGTGAATAAAACAATAAAATCCCTGACTGCATGGAGCTTAAACAGTTTATATTCTAGTAGGGATGGAAACAGATGAAATACATGGTATGTTAGATGGTAAAAAATACTATAAAAAAAAAAAAAGCAGTGACAGAGGATTGGAAGGTGACAGGTTGCAAGTAGAGACCTAATGCAGGTGGGATCTGAAATACGTATGCCTGAATAGTTGCACTAGAACTAAATATCAATGTTATCTATTTATCAGTGTGACTGTACTTTGTATAAAAACTTTACGGTTGAAATGTTCCATAATTTTGAAAAAGGACAGCAAAACAGATCAGACTCAGGGTTACGGGTGATTAAAATCTACCAGCAACCAAGAAAAGTCTGCAATCTCACTGGTCACTGACCCAGGAAGACACACTTGAGACTCAGGCTTGATGGAGAAAAACAGGCCACATGTGAGAGGCTGGGAGAGTGCCTATTCAGGTTGCTGAAGTTCTGCCTGGGGAATGTTGGTTCCTTATTCTTTGTTCTTTTTATATTACTAAAGCATCCAAGGGTATAAACGATGAAATTCTGCCCTTAAAGTTCCAATCCATTTCTGAGCAGAGGAAAACCTAATCTGATTGTTTAGATCTACAAGGGGGAAGTAACTGTTAGGGACATGGATTAAAGTCCTTAGCAGAGCTCTAAGGAATTGAGTCTACACAGAAATTTGCTCTGAGAAGCAGCTTCCAGGAAACAGGTTTAGAACACACTGCCACAGTGCTTTTCCCATCTGACTAGGGTAGTCAGTCTAGTCAGTTACTAATACTGAAACACTGTTTATCTTCCAGGAGCAGAGAAATAGAAGACTGTCACACTGTAAGTGATGAGGTTAAAAGATTAGTATTCTCTAAAAGCAAACCTGAAGAGTACTGATTAAATACTTCCCGGTGGGAGGACTCCATATCCCAGACATGGTTCCCTTAATTATTTCTCTACAGTTACACTGCCCAGATAGTATCTTTAGGAAACAGAAATGTGCTTCCTGTGTATGCAGCCTAGGAGGAGATGGGAAGACAGAGTGTGGGTGGAGAGGGAGTATTTTACCTGCAGTTTATCCTCATGGTTTGTATGAGTGTTAGAGAGATGCCTGAATTCCTGCGTCAGGCGGAAACAGTGCTTTACGTGTTCTGGAGATACAAAGTCTTCTGCTACTTTTATGCAACTGTATAGATTGTGCACCTGGGAGAGGAAAAGCAGAGGCAAACATCAGGCATTAGAGATTCAATGACACACAGAAACTTCCATCATAAAAAATTTTTACAAATACTTCTAATATTCCACTTGTATAAAAACAAATGCAGAAAAACTGTAAGTATAAATTTATAAATGAAAATGTTAGTACTGGCACAGAAATGGATCTAGAAAAATACACACCTAACTGTTAACAGTAGGCTCCTTCTGGGGAAGGCAGGATGAGGGGACTGAAAAGGGATATGGCATAGGTAGCTGAGCTGAGACTTTGACCCTTTCTTTAATAGTCTCCCTTATTTATTTAAACATTTTTAAGTGATCATTTAAAATTACATGGGAGAAAATTAAAAAGCAAAAACTAAGTTGCAGTTTAAGAGCAGTCTAATTCAGCCATTTATAGCTATTGCCAAATTAGCAAGAAATCAGAAATAAGGAAGCCAATGGAATTGTGGAGCCCCTTCCCTAAGGTGGAACCCACCTGGTGTGGGGCCCCAGCAGGTATAAAGACGGCATCTCCCAGGAACTGAACAATGGCCCAGCCTTGCACACCATATTCCTCATAGAGCCGCTTACGCAGGGTCTGGTCCAGGTACCAACTTTGGTCATGAATTGGATCATGATCAGGGGGATTCTCTTGGCCTTGTTCTTCTCCAACCTAAAGTCATGACCAAACCCCAAAGATGAAAAAATCAATAAATACATAAAAATTATTAGTAGCATAAATCCAACTTGCTGTAGTAATGTCACTGGTGGGCCAAAGCTTTTACTTTATTCTATTCAGTATCCTCTGAAGTGCAGATTCAGCCCTTTGGGTCATTTTGACAAAGGGCACAGGTCTTCAATGCCATGGGACTCCACAGGAGAAACCCCTGGGCAGGCTGTCTCAGCATCCCTAGACCCTTAATCTGTGAGCTGGGAGTTCACCCAGGAACATACCTTTCGGAGCAGCTCCCGGATCTTCTCTGCATCCTTGGCTGCATAGATGTGCCACAAAGCACCAGGTTTCTCCTTTCCATCATGAATCCTCTGCTTTGTCACCTCGTCAGCATCTCCCTCATCAATTGTCTTGAGCACCTCTGAAAAAAGCAAAATGACACTTTCCAATGTAATCAGCGATTTCAGTACCTCTGAGTGAAGCAAAATGTCCAATTCAAACAAGTTTAGTCCCCACTATTCTCCAATGCTTTGGAATAATATAATATAGAACCAAAGAATCAAAACTCACATTGCCCTAAACTTCCTATACATAAGAAGAGCGATTCTAATCTTCCTTACTTAATAGAGACTCAGCATTTTTTGGAGGTATAGTTTTCCTTTAAAACATATCTCCTGCTCAAACTGTGTAGCCATACCTTATGTTCAAACTGCAGGTTATGTCCTGCTGTAAGTAGACTAACTGTACACTTTCTCAAGACCTCTTCAAACTCTAGGATCCTATGGATTTAAGGCCATGAAGAGTAAAGCTTCTCTGGCAAGTTAAGAGGGTTGGTTTCTAATCTTTATCTGTTGTAACCCATTAAAGGACAGTACAGGAGAAGGATCTGCAAGTGTGTAGCATCAAAAGCAAATGAGTGGCAGGAAATATACCAAAGAAATGATACTGATAATCCCTGAACCCTGAGATTTTGAGTTATTTATCTTTAAAAATTTTGTTTTTTAAAACTTTCAAGATTAACACACATTAATTTTACAGAGACAGCAGACTGCAAATGCAGCAAAACATCACTTTTATGCTTCATTTTTCTGTGCAAGTGACCTGGCTTTTTCACCTGTCACCCCACAGTTGAACTGGCTGATGGAACAAGTAGGCTGGTTTGCCCTTTCTTCTTTATTCCCCTTTGTGACGGTACATACTCAGTGTTAAAGGGCAGCATTCCCAAAAAGAGAGTAACTCTGGTCAAAGATACAGAAGTACCACTCATCTCTGCTACAATCATACCTTTGTCTGGGCACCTACTACACATCAGGGCTGTGAGAGATTTAAGAAAAAGCCATTGGCCCTGACTGAGAAGAAAGACACTCCACCCCCATTTTACTCCTGAGGCTAAACCTCAAGCTCCAGAAGTACTGGGTTCTAGAAATCATACCTTCATCATGAGCACCCTCCCCGATGGGGATCCCAACATACACCATTACATTAACTGCATCAGACACATCTAAGTGAAGATTTGTTGTGCCAACTCTTCTATCTTCCGCTGTTATCAAGCCTGAAGGTAAAAAGGAAGACATGCAAGGTGAAAGGGCAACATTCTGAAAACTACATTATAGATCTTACAAGTGAAAACATACTCAAGGATGCTCTTAAATGGGTAACGCTGGGAAAATGAAGTATATGTGTTTATCAATAAATAATTGCCATCTCTTTTCTAGTGTTTTAAGACTGATTTCAAGCTTAACTGACACTGTCATTAGCTTTGGCCACTGAATCAATTCTATCCTCCCAAATGATCTCTCCTTCAAAAACAAAGCAGATACAGGCATTATGAATATTCAAATGAAGTGTTGCTTTCACAGTGATTTAGGATGATTTCACAAAGAGGTGGTTGTATAGCACAGTACTCAGACTTTCATCCTTTTTTTTTTTTCACTTTTATCTTATAAAGTATCTTCAAAACTAAGAATCACATCTCCTTGGATGGAATCTTTGAGAGGAAACTTTCTAACTACTGTATATTTAACTTATGGACTGGGCCTATCTGGCTGTTATGGAAATCAATGACAAAAGCAAACATATTAAAAACTATTCTGGATATTGTTAGTTTCTCCAGCACCTGCCACTTCACCGTGTATCACCTCTACACATAACCCTGACTACCAATCTCCCTCTATGGGTGAAATAGAAACAACAGTGTCCAAAAAGGTCAATTATGGCCTCTCCCACATACCGTAGGCATTGTACATCTTGGGTCCCAGATCAGGCCTTACAAAGTAGCTGGGTAGCCTAGAGGCCAGATTAAGCCTGCCATCCCGTTTGGTATACTCTGGCAGGGGAAGGTTCTCCATTAGATCTTCAAACCTACAAAAGAGGATGAAAGATGACTTAGCTTGTTAGAGGGTAGGGGAAGAAAAGAGGCAGAGTTCACTTTTCTGTGATTACTTTGTAATGGCTTCAGCAAGGCACAGGTCTCTCAAGATGACCTTCACTAACCTTGTTGGCATCATGTCCCGAAAATCTTCCCCAGGAGGCCAGTCCTTGAGTTTGAGCACCATTGGCTGCCCATCTTCAGACCTCAATCGCTCTGGAAGACAGAAAGCACTCCTACAAACATCTGCTGGGTTGGCTGCTGTCTGAATCTCCAGTGACTAAAAGGTTTAGGGGACTAAGCTCTTACTTTCAGACTTGTAAACCCCCATAATGGACTAGGTGGGCTTTGTTTTCCCCAGCCACTGCTTTAGTACATACCACATTTTTCCATCTTGAACTGAAAGTGCTCCATACATCTTGTGTGATCATGTCCAGGTGTGCTCTAGGAGCCATGTGATTGCCAAGTGACCTACCTGGCTAGCACTAGGAGGGAACATTCCTCCCGCCAAGAGGATGTAACTTGTCATTTCAGGGGTAGGGCTGGGCATAAAGATGCTTACTTTCTAGTATGCCATTACTAAACCAGATATCAAAGCTACTTACTGCAAATGATCTCGAAGCCATCCCAGAAATCCCGGACTTTCACATCAGAAATTATAGCACAGTTCCTGCAGTTCACCAAGTCCACATCCTGGTCTCCAAATTCCTGGCTAAAGGCTTCTGGCTTCCAGAGTTCAGACTTGAGCTTTTTATGCACCCCTGAAACCAGCACTGGCTGTGGAAACAAAAATATCTCTATCAGAGCCATTTAAGAAATACGTTTAGCTCAGGGCTAAGGGAGAGAATAGGAGGGTTTTTTGTGGACAGCCTCTTCTTCTCCATGACGATTTACTGTTCCCTCCCAGTTTCAGAATCTATGGATTTCAACACGTCAGCTACAGCAAATGGAAACTACTACTCCATTACTATACTTGATTCTCACTGCAGGGAGTGGGGGAGAACCCTCAAGAAATCACTTCTGTTGCTCTGGTATCTATCACTATTTTGAGGTGAGAGGATGAAAAAGTGACAAATGCAACTCTGAGAATATGTCCTCGCATCTAGAATGAAAAATTGTCCAGACAATTCCATAATCTTCCCCTTCCTCAAGTATCTGCTGAAGTATAAAAACCAGGAAGTGCTATTACACTATCACACAGACTTGTGTGGCCTTATAACATTCACCTAGCAAAGTACCACCCACTTGCACCCCCTTTGCCTCACTCCATATCACACTTTAGGATTTTCCTCTAAAGGTGTTATTAATGCCAGATCACAACCTCAAAGGAATTTTAACTGCCCTTTTAAGAACACAGAGCCACACAGCTGAAAATAAAAGGATCCACTATGTATTTTTAGGAACCTTCTGATTTTTAAAAATCCAAGAAAACTCGAAGTAGCAACAAACTTACTATATGTCTAAATCTCCTTGGCAAAAAATCTCCCAGAGAGAATTGAAACTACCCTGGTAGCTATGGTGGGTAGGCACACAGGTGACTCTGGGAACTGCTTATTCTTGCTCACCTGGCCTTGCTTCCAACACTCCCGGAAGATCTTCCAATTGTTTTTGTTGCTGGGGTCATGGAGACAAAGAAGTCTTCCATCACAGAGCCAGGAGTGAGAGGTGTGGGGGTCTAGCACATTTAACCCCATCACCATCTCCTTCACCTCCTTTTGGGTATCAGTCAAGTTACAGGCACGCTTTGCAGCATCTGAGGTTTTCTTATTTTCTACCACTGAGGCAATGATGTGATCAAGAAAGTTGGGTAGGCTGGCCTTGTTCTTCACTCCCTGCCAGACACAAATCCATAAGGTTAGTATGACTGAGACACCACAAAAAGCACATTCAAAAAATATCTCTCACATTTGTATTCACAAGTTCTGATCTACCTGATTAAATTTCATAAAATTTACATAAAGGTCTTTTGTAGTTGAAGGGGAGAATCTATTAAAGTCTATATTTTATAATTCTCTATCCTTCATATTTTGCTTTATATTTATGAAAGAGAAGCACAGAAAGATTCCCTGTGCCATAAGAGATTTGAGACCTAAGAAATATCTTTGGTATTCAGCCCTGTTTTAAGCATATGTCTTCAGACTGCAGGGTTCACAAAATGCTGGAACTGAGTGGAAAAGAACATTTACTTTGAGGGTTATGAGTTTTTTCTGGCCAGCATGCCCATGGGATATAATACTTCAATTAAGTAACTGACTTATCAAGGCAGTGATTTTTTTTTTCAAACCAGGGCCTGGACCCCAATAGAGGGCTGTACCAGAGTATGCAAGAAAACTATATATTCTCAATGTAGTCACCAACTCCTCAGTTCTTCCCCTACCAAGAATCTCTCATCTTTTTCAGCTGGTGGGAAAGCTCAGGCCCAAAGATGAAGGTGATGTACCTAATGCCACAGAACTGAAGGAAGGGGAGGGCTTTTGTGAACTTAACCCAATGCCTGAAGTATCACTAATCATTATCTCTATAGAGTACACGTAATCATATAACATCCTGGGAAAATTAAAAAAGAAAAAGGATAACTGGGAGTTGGAACAAGTACAAATAAAACAGAGCTCAGAGTATTTTTTTTTAAACTTATTTATCCAAAAGAGAAACAAATAACCCACACTGTATAGGGCTCAACCACCCACAGTTCATCAAATTTCAGTTATCACTCATAAAATAGAATGAGAACCATGTTTATGTACTTGTTTGAAATCATCTCTGAGATATATTAACTGAAAACAGAAAAGCAATGTGTAAAAACATTTGTGTAAAAAAGGGGGAAAAAAACTATGTACATATGTTAATATCACTGAAAGGACACTCATGAAACAGTGGTCATCTACAGAAAGGAAGGCAATAGTGGGAAAACGACTTTTCAATATAGCTTTTAAATTTTGTACCTTATGAATTTATTCGTTCAGTAAGTGCTTACTAAATATGAAACACTGTGGCACTAGGACTATAGTGGTGAATGAAACAGACAAAAATGCCTTCAATTGGAGGTGAAACAGACAATAAACAAAATATATAGAAAGTCAGATGGTAATTAGTGCCATGGAAAAAATAAGTGCAGAGGAAGCAGATGTGAGTGGAAGATGGGAATGATATGGACTTTTAAAAAGGGTGATCTAAGAAGGCTTACTGAAGTGGCGACATTTCAGGAGGGAAGAAAAGAAGCTGATGATGAAGCCATGTGGTGGCATGGGAAAGAGAGTTGTAGGTGGAGGAAAGGACAAGTGCAAAGGTTCTGTAGAGGGAGAGTGCCTGGCCATATTCAAAGAACAGCAAGAAGGTGGATATGGCCAGAACAGAGGGGACAAGTGGGAGAGTGGTAGTTAAGGCCAGGGAAGTGAGGGGAAGTTAGGGCTAGAACCTTATAGCCCACTGAAAGGACTCTGCTTATATTATGAAATAGGAAGCCCTTGAAGGATTTCAGGCAGAGGTGACATGATCTGACTTATATCTTAAAAAGGGTGACTCTAGCTGCTGTGTTGAAACTAGACTATAGAGTAGAAAGGGAAGAAATAAAGAGGATCTAATCTGTAAGGAGTTTACTGCAAAAATTCAGGCAAGAGAGGATGTTAATTCAGACCAGAGAGAAGGCAGTGGAGGTGATGAGAAATGAGTGGACTCTAAATACATTTTGAAGATCAAACTGAAAGGATCTGCTAACAGATTAGATATGAAGATGTGAGAAAAGGGAGTCCCAAATGACTCCAAGACTTTTGGCCGAGGAACTGGTTGCCACTGATTGAGAGGCAAACTAAAGGAGGAGCAGGATAACGGGCAGATCAGGAGTGTGGTCTCAGATGTATTACGTTTGAGGCATCTTTTAGATATCCAAGAGAATATGAATGTACTGCTCTGGTTACAAGAAAAAATTTTTTAATGTCTGTTACTGTCAAGAAGATAAATTTCTGCTGATGACTAAAAAATTTCAACATCTCAATTTCTACTGACTTCCTAACATGGCACAAAAGGTTTGCTACTTAAAACGATCTCAAACATTTCCAAAATTTAATATAAAGAAAGATCTCGTCAGCTGGACAGATAATGTAGAGAACACAAATCACCCACATACTCTCTAACCCAGTTACCAGATCTCTGATGGTTCCTTCATGGAAAAGCAGCAAAGGCTAGAGTTGTAGAGAGGACACTTACTGCTGAGGATGTAGAGAAGACCGGGGGGAAGGGTATGCCTGTGTCCAAGGGGGTTTGAGGAAGCTTTCCGGGCCCGGAGTGAAGGAGGTCTCGAAGGCTAGAGCCTTCGGTTTTGTTGTTGGAGGCAGTGGGACCCAGTAACAGACTGTTAAAAAGCTTTGGAGTCAACGGAGAGACCTTTGCAGTAGAGTTGAATGAGTCCAGCCCAAAGGGTGAATGAGACTCTTTACTGAGCACCGACCTCAGGGACCCTGCTTCTGTAAGAACATAACCGGGAACAGCATTAGGCACAAAAAGGAATAAATACCTAGCAGGCAACTGACTCCTAAAAATAAGCCAAGTGGGAAGGAGGAAAGACTCTCCCCTCCCCTGCCCCCCAAACTACGTACGGTTTGTCTGGGCCAAGCCTGACGAGCTATGACTATGGCAGGTCTCATGGCCAAGGAGAAGCTCTCCTACTTCTTCCTTTTTTTCCAGATCTGGATTTCAAACTTCCTTTTGTTCCCATCCATCTTTCGTCTCCCTCACTTTCTAAGAGAGTGTTTCTTCAAGTGGGTCTCCAGTATACTTGTATTGGAATCACCTGGAGTGCTTGTTAAAAATGGAGATTCTTGGTCTTACTCTAAGAGATTCTCTCATTTAATATTTCTGGGGTGGGGGGAGGGCACAGGAATCTGCATTTTTAACAATCCCCCAGGTGATTCTTGTGCCCATTGAAAAACAAATCTAGCCCTTAATCCTGGCTGAGTTACAGAACCATCTGGGAGGCTTGTTAAAAATCAATTCTGACTAAAGAGGTCTGGGGTAGAGCCCAGGCACCTATGTGCCTTTTTTAAAAAAGCTCCACTTCTAGAAAGAAGTTGAAAGAGATTCCCTCATTTTACGTGGTCAGCCAGAGAAAGCAAGTAGTATGTTTCATAAATGTGGATGGTAATGTGTGAGTCTGAAGAATCCCAGAATAACTCAAGTGTACCACCCACAGGCAGGGAAGAGGCTTGTGTTAATCTCACCTTTTGTTTCTTCCTTAGCCTTCTGAGTTGCTAAATCCGCCAACCAGTGCAGGGCAGAGGAGGGTGGGGCTGTGTCAGGGCAAGGGGGCCTGATGGCTTTTAGCTCACTATTGCTATTTGACGTTGAACTGTCTGCTTTCAGAGGCTCATCAGATCTGATGTCAGTGCTGTTGGCTTTGGGAACATGGTCGGTCTCTGGTGGTGTTACTGATGCAGTTCCTCCTCCACCTGAGAAGGTGGTTTCACTTCCAGAAGAGGCACTAGGGTTTATGCTAGGAAGCTAAAGCACAGAAAGCCAACATGATTAAAGTGCTGTCCTTGTGCAGAAAAAAACATAATGCAAATAGTAATGGCTGCTGACACTAAAGAGGTCTGGGAAAACAATTTGAAACTGTCCCGTAAACTGCTATCTCATTCATTCATTCATTTAACATATTTACTGAGTCCTACAACGTGACAGAAACTATGCTAGTTTCTCTGGAAAGAGCAGTGAACAAGACTTGAAAATAAAACAGGGTTTTTGTTTAGCATGCCTGAGGCTCAGTTTCTGCAATGGCAAATTGGTGATTATAACTTGACCACATACACACAGAGCTGTTCTGAGGATTAAATGAGATAGTATATGCAAAGAGCTCAGCACAGGGTCTGGCATACAAAAATGCTCAATAAAATGTTTATTATTCTATTATTGAATTTTCTAGATGGTTTGCTCTAATATGTCAACTCTACTGAAAATATATCTTGATATCTCTCAGCATTAATTCATTTTTTTTTTTAAATTGAAGTATAGGCAGTTACAATGTGTCAATTTCTGGTGTACAGCATAACATTTCAGTCATACCTATAAATACGTATATTCGTTTTCATTTTCTTTTTCGCCATAAGTTACTACAAGATATTAAATATACTTCCCTGTTCAGCATTATTTCTTGTATATGTTATTGATCATGTGTTAGTGGCATTCCTGGAAAGCCATCTAAATGTAAGCAGTGTGTGTGGTTTTTATTTTCTTAAAATAGCCTCTTATTCAAAATAGTTACCATCAAACCGGAATGACCTCCAACTCTGACAGAGCAAGAGAAAAACCACTGCCTCTCTCTGGAGGCTCTGGATTGCTTTCAGGGTAGAAATATTCCAGATCAGCAGACCAATAGTCACATTTTTGTCCTCAGTACCTAATACGACATGGCAGGGACCATGCACACAGACAGGACTATATTCCTTGTGACCTTTTCTATACTCTTCACCTACTCAAGGATTCTGAGGTATAAATCTTGACATAATGCAAATACTCTGTGCTATTTATCAGCCAAGCCAGAATTGGTTTTGAGGACGAATGAAGAGAAAGTCATTCCAGTCAGGGAATTTAAAGCCCCTGAATAACATCTGGGGCTTTCTCTAGACAGGATTTCCTATCCCCTAAATCTGTAGGAGTCCTACAGCAGCCTGGGACAGTGGAGATGAAAATGGGACATTTCCTAGTCCTAAGAACTTAAGATTCTCTCAGTTGTACCTGTACACACTACTTTACCTGTGACATCCCGTTAGTGACAGCAGGTCTCAACACAGATTTGTTCTGCCGGCTAATACAAGGGCAGTTTGCTTTTATTCCCCATTTGCCCCGGGCAGCATGTACCATATCTCCAATATTGTAAAGAGCTGAAAAAAGATAATAATAACAGTTAACCTTAGATTGCTTGAATGTGCCAGGTATTGTGCTAAAGACCTTCTTTATATGATCTCCCTCAAGCCTTACCACATTTCAACAAAGTAGCCGATTTTACCCTCAATTTTTGACAATGAAACTGAAGCTCAGAGGAGTGAGGTTATTTGCTTAAGTACATAAAGTTGGTAAATGAAAGTACTAAGACTTTAACCAAGGTATATCTAGCACTAAAGTTCTGTGCACTTGTAACCACTAAGCTACATTCTCTCCCTCCTCTAGTAAACATTAACAAGGTGTCCTCCAGCCGAAACTGTAGGGGTAGATTCCTTAATAGTTCAGCATATGTCAATATTTTGAATTGTATACTTGAGATTCATGTACATTATTGTAAGTTATACCTCAAAAAAAATAGACCAATATAAACTTCACACAAACATTTAACTAATGCTTAGATCAGCAGGGAGCAGGCATCTAACCACTGCACTCAGGGAGCTCTTCTGCTTGAAAGCACTGGGGTATAAAGGATCCAGGGGGTACCTCCCCAAAGTGGAGGAGAATATGGGCAGTAGATTCACCAACTTCAATGTGTATATGTTAATGGAAGTATGAAGCTGGAAACAGACTTTCTGGAGGAATCACTAAAGTAAGCTACCACATGACCATTCATTCCTACTGTTAAGCTGCCTTCTTTATGGATTCAAGAGGTTTGATTAGCTTTAGCTGGATTTTTACAAGCCTAAAACCAAAGGTCTTTCTAGAAGTGAGGGGACTGGCTTTTTCTATTCTGCCAACTATAGGAATGTAAAATGACATCTGAAAAGCAACCAACCTCTTCCACTAGAAAGGTGAGGCAAAGTGTGTGCACTAGCTGCATACAATCTAACATTTCTAAAGATTCAAATTCTCAGAGAAATCTGGTGAGGCTTAAAAAAAGTCAGGCTGAGATAAACCATTTCACCAAATTTTATGGTAAATTATAGCTCAATTAAAAACATCCCACCCGAACAAATCTAAAAAAAGTAATTCCCTTACCTGTGCCAGGGATGATCTGTGTGGGCATAAGATTCTCTGGTTCATGGGACTGCCCCTTTGCACACTTCAACCAGGAGAAAACTTCTTCATCACCCATCTCTTCTGTCTCTAAAACAGGAATGAAATGACTTCACTTATTTTATAAGGGTCACAAGAGATGTATCCTCACTGAGTCATAGTTTCAGACTCTAAAGGCCAATTTTCTCATGGGTCAAAGAAGATAACAGCTAACACTTAAAAATGCTGCTTCACTGAGGTATAATTCACATAAAATTAATCCAACAATTTAAAAGTGTACACTTCAGTGAATTTCGACAAATGGAGTTGTAGAACATTATCACAATCATGACATTGAACATTTCCACCCCCCACCTGAAGTTCCCTTCAGCCCTTTGCAGTCAATTATCTTTTCTTCAAACCCTGGCCACCAATGATAAACTTTCTAATACTTAAGTACTGCGTTTTCTAGAATTTCATATAATTGGAAGCATTATAGTATGTCACTTGTGTGGGCTTTTCTGATTTAGCATAATGATTTTGAGATTTATCCATATTATTGCATTATCAGTAATTCATTCCTTTTTATGGCTGAGAGCTATTCCATATTATAGATGTACCACATTTTGTTCACCCATTCATCAGGTAGTGAATGGTTGGACTATTTCCAATTATTGGCTATTTTTTTAAACTTTTTTTTTTTATTGAGTTATAGTCAGTTTACAACATTGTGTCAATTTCCAGTGTAGAGCACAATTTTTCAGTTATATATGAACATATATATATTCATTGTCATATTCTTTTTTACTGTGAGCTACCACAAGATCTTGCATATATTTCCCTGTGCTATACAGTATAATCTTGTTTATCTGTTCTACATATGCCTGTCAGTATCTACAAATTTTGAACTCCCAGTCTGTCCCTTCCCACCCACCTCCCCTCTGGCAACCACAAGTTTGTATTCTGTGTCTATAAGTCTGTCCAATTATTGCCTATTATGATAAAGCTGCTACAAACGTTCAAGTACAAGCCTTTGTGTGGACATGTTTTCATTTCTTTTGTAAATACCTAGAAATGGGATGGTGGGTTATATGGTAAGTTTATGTTTACATTTATAAGAAATGGCCATACTGTTTTCCAAAGTGATGGTACCAATCTGCATTCCTACCAGCAATGATTAATAAGTTTTAGTTGCTCCATGCCCTTGACAACACTTGGTACTGTCAGTTTTAAAAATTTTAGCTATCCTAGTGAGGACAGTGGTTGTGAGGATAGTCGTGAGTAATGACAGTTTTTTCCCATCTGTTTATTTTCCATTGACCTACCTTCTTTAATTAAGTACCTGTTCAAATATTTTGCCTATTTAAAAACTTGGTCATCTGTCTTGTTATTGAGTTTAAGAGGTGTTTATTATGGATGTAAGTCCTTCAGCAAATATGTGATCAGCAAATCTTTCTCCCAGTCTGTGGCTTGTCTTTTCATTTACCTAATATCTTCTGAAAAGCAGTTTTCAAATCTGATTTCTTTTGCTTTTTGTGTCTTATCTAAGAAATATTTATCTAACCCAAGGACACAAAGATCTTCTAATTTTTTTCTAGAGGGTTAGAGTTTTAATTTTTATGTTTAGGTCTATGATTTACTAGAGTTACTTGTTTATAATATGAATAAAAACAGAAGTTCATTTGATTTATTTGAATATGGATATACAATAATTCCAGTACCATTCGCTGAAAGGACTATATTTCCCCATTCAATTATCTTATCTTGGCACTTTTGTCAACTAATCAGTTAACTGTTTATGAGTGGGTTTACTTCTAGGATCCATTCTGTCCATAGTGTCTTGATTACTGTAGCTTTATAGAAAGTCTTAAAATGAAGTAGTATAAATCCTCCAGCTTCATTCTTTTTCAAAATTGTTTTGGTTAAGCTAGGTCTTTTGTATTTCATATAAATTTTAGAAACAGCTTGTCAATTTCTATAAAAAGGCCTATTGGGATTTGGATTGTAATTGCATTTAACTGCAGATCAATTTGGAAGAACTGACATCTTAATATTCAGTCTTCTATCCATGAATATGGTACATATCTCCATTTATTTATTTGGTCTTTAATTTCTCTTAGCAATATGCTATAGTCTTCAGAATATATGTCTTTTACATATTGGCTAAATTTTTCCCTAATTGTTCACTGACAGCAAAATAGAACTGAATTCTGTTATGTTGACTTTGTGTCCTGCAATCTTGCTAAACTTATTTACTAGTTTTGGTAGCTTTACTGTCAATTTCTTGGGATTTTCTACATAAATGATTAAGTCATCTGAGAATAAAACTACTCTTTCCAATCTATATGCCTTTAAAAAAATAAATGCTCTTCCTTGTCTTTTATTTCTTCATGCTGCCTAATAACTTCAGTTCAATGTTTAAAAGAAGTTGTGAAGAGGCGACCTTCTTCCTCTACTCCTTATTTCAAGTGGAAAAGTTCAATCTTTCACATTATGTAAGATGTTTCTATCTATATACCTAGTTTAGTGTTTTTTAACTTTTCTTTATCACCCCCCCCCCAAAAGAATCTTTTTAGACTTCTTTTTTGGTACTTGTGCTACCCACCACAAGAAATTTGAATACAAGATATACTGTGTATCTGTTTATTTGTACCATTTTATTTTTTTGGTTTCATTTTTCCTCATTCTTTTGAATTAGCTGAATATTTTTAATAATATGATTTCATTTCCACTTTTGGCTTATTAGCTATTTCTCTTAATTTTTCAGTGTTTGCTCTAGGGTTAGTAGTATCTTTAACTTATCACAGTCTATCTTCAAATACTATACCACTTCACAAATAGTCTAAGATCCTTAACAAAATATTTTCATTTCCCCCTCCTTTCCTTTGTGCCATTAGTACAAATTTTAGTTTTACATACATTATAAACCCCGTAATACATCATCACTACTTTTGCTTTAAACAATTACCTTTTCAAAAGATTAAAAATAAGAGAAAAATGAAATAACAAATGTTGGCAAGGATGTGGAGAAAAGGGAACTCTCATACACTGTTTGTGGAAATGTAAATTGGTGCAGCCACTGAAGAGAATAGCATGTAGGTTTCTCAAAACACTAAAAATAGAACTGTATGACCTCGCAACTCCACTCTTGAGTATACATCTGAAAAAACCAAAAACACTAATTTGAAAAGATAGATGCACCCCAGTGTTCATAGCAGCATTTTTACAACTGCCAAGATATGGAAGCAACCTAAGTGTCCATCAATAGATGAATGACTAAAGAAGATGTGGCATATATATACAATGGAATTCTACTCAGCCATAAAAAAAGGACAAAATTTTGCCATGTGCAGCAACATGAATGGAGTTGGAGGGCATTATGCTAAGTGAAATTAGTCAGACAGAGAAAGACAAACACTGTATGATATCACCGCATGGAATCTAAAAAATATAACAAATTAGTGAATATAGGGGGAAAGGTATAGCTCAACACGTAGAGCGCATGCTCAATACCCCAGAGGTCCCGGGTTCAATCCCTGGTACCTCCTCCTCCTCCAAGCTGAAATCAATGAAGAAATCTAGTTACGCCCCACTCAAGAAACAAACAATACCAGCACAAATGAGTGAATATAACAGAAAAGAAGCAGACTCACAAATACAGAGAACAGTGGTTACCAGTGGGTGGGGGGGTGAAATACAGTGGCTGGGGAGTCAGAGGTACAAACCATTGGGTATAAGATAGGGTCAAGGATGTACTGTACAACATGGAAAATACAGCCAAATTTTGTAATAACTGTAAATGGAAAGTAACCTTAAAAATTGTATAAAAATTTTTAAAAATGTAAAAAATAACAAAAAATTGTCCTTTATATGTATCCACATATTTACCATGTAGAATGTTCTTCACTTCTTTGTGTAAATCCAAATTTCCGTAGCATATTTTCTTCTGCCTGAATAACTGCCTTTAACTTTATAGCGTGTATCTGCTGGTGATGAATTCTATCAGCTTTTCTTGGTCTGAAAAACTAGTTCACTCTTGAGAGATATTTTCACTAGGTATGATTTCTAGGTTAATGGGTTTATTTTCAGCACTTCAAGATGCTGTTCCACTGTCTCTGGTATATAGGTTTTCTGATCACTCTTATCTCTGTTATTTTGTACATAATGTACCTTTTTTCCTTTGGTGCTTTTCAGATTTTCTTTTTATCACTGTTTTTCAGTAAGTTGATTATGATGCATTTTGGTGTGGTTTTCTTAATGTTTCTTCTCTTTGCAGATTATTGTTGGGTTTGTGGTTTAATAGTTTTTTTTCATCAAATTTGGAAGTTTTTTGGATTTATTTGTTCAAATATTTTTTCTGTGTCTGCCCTCCTACCCTTTCTCTTTCTGGAATTCCAATTATATGTTTGTTAGACTGCCCAATACATCCTATAGCTCAACAAGGCACTCTTCAACTTTCTTTCTTCTCTCTGGGCTTAGTTCTGGATAGTTTCTATTGCTGTCTTCAAGTTCACTGTTTCTTCTGCAGTGTCTAATCCACTACTAATCCCACCTAGTATAATTTTGTGGGGGAGATATTTTTCATCTTTAGAAGCTTCATTTGGGTCTTTTAGAATAAAAATATCTATTTTTCTCCTCGTCATTTCCTTTGTGTCCTCAAGCAAATTTAAAAGATTTATAATAGCTGTTTTAAGGTCCTTTTATAATAGTTCCATCACCTCTGTCATTTCTGGATTTTTCTATCAGTTGGGTTGGTTTTTCCCCCCAGATTACTGGTCATATTATTCTGCTTTTGTATACCTTATCATTCTTCATTGAATGCAGAGCTTTGTAATTTTGATGTTTCAGAGCACTGGATTTTCTTGTAGTCTTTTAACACATTGATTGCTGATTGTGGATCAGGTGCCCCTGAGGAAGCACAATCATCCCCCATATTTGTGGATGTGGTGATCAACATGCTAAAGAGTGTTTGGTTTTAGTCTGGTGTATAACTAAGCAACTTGTAGATCAGTTTGATCCTTCTGAGCTTGCTTTACACTCTTTATGGTGGTTCCAGAGCAGCCTTTATTCTGGGACTACATTAGTCTCACTACTAAAGGTGTGACTCTTTTGGATTCTACCCAGTGTTTCTCCACTGTGGCTGATGGGAATAGAAGCTGTGAGTTCAGTATACCATTCAGTTGATTGCCTTGAGGACAACTTCGTCTCATGCATGTGCAGATCTATACATAATCAAAAAACAGGTGATTTCTCTGCAGATCTCTGGTGTTCTCTCTGTGCAGCTCTGACTTCTTCAGTACATTGCCTCACTCTTCTTAGATTCTGATCTCTGCCTAAACTCAGTGAAACAGCCAAACTCTATGTTAGTTGTCTTTCCTTGTGCTAAAAACTAGAAACTGCCTCCAGGGAGTAAACTGGGACAATGGTACGATTCACCTTGTTTCTTTCCATTTCTTAGGGTTCACAGACTCATGCTACCTGTTATCCAATATCTGAAACTGTGGTTTCACATACTTTGTCTGGTTTTCTAGTTGTTTATGGCAGGAGGGCAATTTGCATAAAAGCTCATCTTTCACAGGCAAAAATGGAAGATCTAATAACTACATAACATGTAGTACCTAGTGGATGTCAGGCCCTGTGCTAACCATTTTACATATATCTCATTTAATCCCACAACAATGTTGTGACAGAAGTACTCACATTATCTTTGCTTTATAGACAATGAAACTGAGGGTCTGAGGGCTTAAGAAACTAGCCCAAGTTACCATAGATGGTATAATAAGATATGGAAGTAGGATTCAGATCCCAGTAGCCTAAGCTCTAAATCATTATATTACAATGGTTACACTGTATCTCAGAAGAGGGAAGAATGAGGAAGTCAAGGCTCAAGGAGGAATCTTGGCATGTAATATAATACAGTAAGAACAAAGTGAAGCAAAGGATTTGAATAGACATTTCTCCAAAGAAGGTAAACATATGGCCAATAAGCACATGAAAAGATGCTCAACATCATTAGTCATCTTGGAAATGCAAATCAAAACCACACAACGCCATACTACTTCAATAGCCAGTTTGATGACTATAATCAAAAAGACAGATAATAACAAGCGCTGGCAAGGATGTAGAAAAAGTGGAATCCTCATACATCACTGGTGGGATTATAAAATGGTGCAGCCACTTTGGAATACAGTTTGATGGTGCCTGAAAGGGTTAAACACAGAACTGCCACATGCCCCATCAATTCTACTACTAGGTATATCCTCAAAAAACTGAAAACATATGTTCACACAAAAACTTGTACACAAATGTTCCTAGTGGTACTATTCATAATGGCCCAAAGTAGAAACAACCCAAATGTCCATCAACTGATGAATGGATAAAAAAAAAATGTAGTATATCCATACAATGGAATATTATTTGGCAATACAAAGGAATGAATTATGTGTTATAACATGGATGAAACTTTAAAATAGTATGCTAAGTGAAAAAGGCCAGTCACAGAAGGCCAAATATCATATGATTCCATTTACACAACACATACAGAATAGGCAAATCTACAGAGACAGTAAGTAGATTAGTGGTTACCAAAGCCTAAGGAAAGGCAGGAATGGGGAGTGAGGTTTGTTTTTGTAGTAATGAAAATGAAATTACATAGTGATGATGACTATGTAATCTTGAGAATATACTAAAAACCTTTAAACTGTACACTTTAAAGGGGTGAATTTCACGGCATATGAATTACATCTCACTAAATATGTTAGCAAAAAAACAAAACAAGACAAGATGAAGAATAATCCTTCGTGGCTTGTTTTAGTCTTCCCAGTTAGGCTGGAGTATTGGAATATATGACAAAATATAAATAAAGCTCAATAGCTAAAGAAGGGGCACAAACCCATTTTTGCTTCAATTTCCAAGTCCCACACCTCCACTGAGAGTTTACCTTCAGAAATACACAGGACAATATTTGCTCACCACTGCGTGGTCGGCTTTTCCTGAGCCTGTAACAGTCAAGGCAGACCCCAAATCCACATTTGCGACAAACCCAATGGATGTTGAACAGAGTTGTTTCACATACATCACACATCTCCCGTACACCACGCACTGCTCGCTTCCATGCCACTTTCTCTGGTGGAAAAAGGAAGAGGAATATGTTGGCACTGGCCATCCTGAATAATAGCAAAAGATCCCAGATCCACTGATTCTTACTTAAGCATTTTGTCCAGCAATAAAACTCAAAGATTCATGAGGTTTGTTTTTCTGTAATTTTAAGAGATACAAAATACAGGGAATTTCTTATATTTCTGAACAAGTGACTATGAGCATGAATGCCACATGCTGTCACTGAAGATACCATAAAATTTTCAATTTGGGGGAGTTTGGAATAAGAAGATTCTTAAAATACAGGGCATAATTTCATAGTATAATATTCCTTGGTCTAGAAATAGCGTACAGTATCTCACAAACATGAAAATATCAAAAATGTCTGAATATCGTGGGTGCTAGGTGTGAAACGCGGCAATCAGTAGCACTTCATCTATTCACAAATCATAAAGTACAGCTTACTAATAAAAATTAGTTCAAAGCAAACTGAAAATATTCTGTAAATCAAACCCAAATAGGGATCAAAATATAAATTATGACAACTATACTACAAAAATGAAAGGCAATCAAGGAAGGAATTTTTAGTCTGTCAACTGCCAAAGACTAAAAGAATGAGGACGGCTGGATATAGGTATGGCTTCAGCCACTTAGTTTGCTACAAAAAGAAGTCTTATCAGTCTTAATTTATCCATAGAAAATGCCATCTGCCACTCCTTCCACACCTCCCTTTAAGCAAAAGAAAATGAGTTTCCAACTAGAGTTGCCTAGAAGATGAGTAAGAGGGTGCCTTACGGTGTGGCTCCACCATCATCATGGCCTCCTTCTCCGACATCACAAGCTGGCAGAACTGGTCCCCAACATTGGCCAGAATGTATTTTGAGGTTTCTAGGTCTATTCCTTCTGCTAAGGAGGAAGAGGGAATCCACAGGTTCATGGCATCAGGGTCACTTTGCTGGGGACTTAGAAACCCCTCCACACGGAGTACCCCCTTTCGAGTGAAGATCAACCTGAGACAGGAAGGTACACAGTCAAATACATGGTAAACAACAGTAGCCATGCAAACCAACACACACTTAAAATCCTAGGACCTAAAAGAAATTAACAGACACTTAACAGGAATCAGGTTAAGAATTTTTGCCATATTTGACCAACACAGTATGCACTGTCTGCACCAACAGGAAGGCTTGTTAACAACTAGTAGGCCTGGGTTCTCTAAAAAGCTATCCGCAGAAATGCCTATCAGTTTATCCAACCACTTGTTCGACACCAGCACCCACACCACTGAACATGACCAGAGGAAAAATACAGAGCTGTGCTTAGTGTCACACTTGAAGTTCATATCTATTTATGTCAGGTGAACCCTTGATATTGCCTGGCAGTCACAACAGTTTCCTGGTGTGCTTCCTCTCCTAGATGCCTATTTAATATCTTCTCCTTTCTTTTCAAACCTCCAATTATTTTCCCCATGAGGACCTTGCTAGGTATTCCACTGAACAAATTCCCCAAGGAGCCAGAAGAGAATTCCAACCAGCTCCCACCACCACACTACCACGCCTTCCTGCAACTGTACTCCATCTTATTCTCTGCTACTATGAATGAACTAGGTCCTAGTGAAGACCAATCTCTCCACCTATGCTCCACATCCTATCCTCTTGCACAGGCATCTCTCCACTAGTTTTCTCTTCTACCTCATCTATTTTCCTCTCTTCCAAATTATTCCCAGTGGTTCAACTTGCTGTCTCAAAAATCCTCTTAATCCCACCCACACCTACCTCCATGTATCTGTGTTTAAGAAGAAAAGTTTCTTAAGAGTTGTCTGTACTTTCAGTCACCAGTTCTTTTCCATTTTATTTTCTCTTAATCCACACCAATCAGGCTTTCCTCCACCTATCTACCAAAACTGTTTCTGACAAGGCCACTCCCCCTAGTGAAATCCAGTGGTCATTTTCAGTCCTTATCTGACTCAATCCAACTGCAGCATTTGCTACAGTTCATTATTCCTTGCTGGGAACACTTCCTTCAGTTGTCTTCCAGGATACCTCACTGGGTACTCTTTCTCAGCCTCCTTTACTAGTTACTCCTCATCTTTCCCATCTCTAAATGCTGGAGAGCTTCCGAACTCAGTTCTTGGGCCACTTCTCTTCTTTACCTAGACTCTGACTCCTCAAGTGATCTTAATTAGACTCAGAGCTTTAAATAACTAGTGACATCTACATTTTTATCACCAGCCTAGACTTCTTCCTTCAATTCTAGAGCTGCCCTTTCAACATCTCTATTAGGAAATATAATAGGCATCTCTAATTTTACACGCCTATATTAAAATTCCCCATTTTTTTCCTCCCCAAACCTGCATTTCCCTGAGAAATCTCCTTACCAGTAAATGGCAATTCCATTCTCTCAGGTTTTAGGCCAGAAGCCATAGAATCATCTTTGATTCCTTTTCTTTCATACCTCTCATCTAATCCATCAGAAAATCAAGTAACCCTAACTTCAAAATTCACCCTTCAACCACTTCTCATCACCTCTATCAATACCTCCCTATACTAAAGCCACCATAATTTCTCACCTGGATAATGCCAACAGTCTACTAATCTCTCCTTGCTTTTGCTTCAATATAATCTAATCTCAAGAAGGTAATCACAGTGATCCTTAGAACACTTACCAGTGTCACTCATCAGCTCAAAACTGCCAGTGACTGCTTGCTTATTCAGCATAAATGTCAAGGCTCTTAAGAGTAGCCCTTTAAAATCTTGACCTACCATTAACTCTTTGAACACAATTCTTTTCCTCTCCATTTGCTTAGTCTCTTTTACCCACCCTAGCTCCATGAACACATTCCAGACTCAGAACAGTTGCTCTTGCTGTATCCTCTGTCTGGAATACTTGTCTCCCAGAAAAATGCATGGCTCACTCCCTTAACTCCTTCAGTTCCTTACTCAAATCTCACTTTCTCAAATCATTCTATTTAAACTATAGTCTCTCTAGCCTCCCCACACTTCAATTCTCTTTCTCTTCTTTATCTTTCTCTTAGTTATTATCAACTGACGTGCCATATATTGACTTTTTTTTTCTTATTTACTATCTGCATCCCCAACAAACCTCCTAAGGGCTAGAATTTGATGGCTTTGTGTACTGCTTAATCCTCAATGCTCACAACAATGGCTGGCACACACTGAGAGCTCAATAAACATCTGCTGAATAAGTGAATCCACACTACATGGATAAACCACTTGGATTTCTTTATTTAAAAAATTAAAAACTCTTGAAAGATTGTTTAGAAGAAATTCCTTTTCTAAGCTGATCAAGCAGAATAAAAGTAACTAAACAGCTGCTGTTTGTTAAAAAGCAAAGGATATTTCTAGGATTTTCACCACTTATCTCTATTTCAAAGTCACTTCACATTATCTCCTAATCTTACTTCCCCTTCTCTCTAGGGGACTCAAGTTACTCTAGCACTGAAGAGGAGTAAGTGGTCGGGTACATCCATAATAGAGAGTGGTGTCCTTCTGCTCACATCGCTGGTTTCAAATGGAACCCAAGTTAGGAATAACTCAGTGCAGCTTGGGGGTAGTAGTTGAGACTGCTCAATCTCAATTCTCTAAGGACAAAGTCACATATCATTTCACAATCCAAACAACTAAGTAGATACTCATGGCAGAGTCTTAGCACAGACTCTTGAGAGCAGTGGAGTTCAGGAAAATAAGGAAAAGATGGTGAGAGATGTTTACTGATTCAGAGGAAGAGCGGGAATTAGACATCACTAATAAAACTGGAAAGGAGAAAAAGAGAGGAGTTTGGTTACCTCCGGAAGTGAAAGAAGCGGCAGGCTACAGTGGAATCATCTTGCTCCTGTTCTTTAAACTTCCGATACCGCTCCAGGCGACACTCACGACACTTGTGCAGGTGAGGGGCTACATTGATGCAAGACCCATCCTGCAGGAAGGGCTCTCCGGACTGCTTCAGCTTCTTCACTTTGCTCACGTCTTTCAGCACTGACTGGCCAACTGTATGCAAGGGAGGGAGAGAAATGGTTGGTTATGAAAGGTATAAATGAGACTCAATAGCATAATCCTCTTGCAGACAGATACTTATCCTGACCTAAGTCACTTTTCCTTGCACTGTATGGGCATGTGCCCACCAGGTCCATCCTTGACAGAAAGGGAGTAGAGGGAACAAATCGGCTTCAACTAGGAGCTAAGGACCATGGAGGATTTGTGGTAAGTACCCACATGATAACAAAACAACTCTGGGCATGGGTAAGAAAACCCCAAAATGGCAGAAGGTAGCCACTTGCCACCAGCCCCTCTGGGGGCTCCAATGGGATACCAAATCCTAACAAGAATAGTGACTTTTACCATCAGATTCTTAGACACTTGCCCTTATACAACTTGGGACAATAACCTCACACCACAGGACTTAATGACTTTTGGAAGAGATGTAAAAACCTTACATATGTGAGATATATATATGAGGGGTGGTTCTCTTTGCTTCATCAAGTCTATGAAAGGCTTCTATGTGAGAATGAAGACTAGTAGTGAGTAACCCCCGTAAAGTAAATTAAAGAGGAAGGGCCAAACGGAAGAGAAATACATAAAGAAAGAGTTCATGACTGAAAATAACGGACTATCAAGGAAGATCAAGGATCTTCCTTTCTGGGATTATCTTTATACAGGAGAGAGGCCCCTCTTATAGTGCTGGTTTAGATCAATCCTGTCCCAAACTGGGTCTGATAAGAGACCACTACTGGGCCCTTTTAGCTATGGAATTCTATGAGATTATAGAACTTTCCATCAAAGAGAGGGCCTCTACTGTCCAAGAGCACAACAGGCATGAAAGGCTAGTGCCAGAGTCAAGCCCATGTATAACCCCAGCAGGATCACCTTTCAGGGGGGCAGTCCGAGGCCGGCCCTTGGGGGCCTGCTTTCCTTTGCCTTTGCCCAGCAACAGCTCAGCACTGCGCTCCCCATTGGGGCCCAGCTTCCCCATCAGGTGCTCCGGAATCCCCTTCAGGCCAGTCTTGGCTTGCAGCTGCTCCTCCGAGTCGCTCAAATCTGACAGGTCACTATTGGTACTGGAGTCTGAGTCCTGTCTGCAAGCCAAGCTTCGCTCATCCAGTGAGAACCTTTTCACAGCTTCAAAAGGGGCTTTGTTCTCCTGTGAAAAATCTGCTGGGGAGGACAGAAAGCTGCCTGAGTGCCTGCCAAAGACGTTACTAAAGGTTTTGAGGAGAGGATTGTCCTGCTGCCCAGGCCCCACAGTTGGCCTCTCCTCTGTGGGGCTGGAGGAGAGAGTAGGCATCTCAATGGGCTGGGTGAGGCCGCTGGTGGGTGAACTGGAGCGGCCATTTCCCATGGCAGAGAGGCTCGGTCCCCCAGTGGTAAGAGCTGAGCCCAGAACACCAGACACCAGTTTGGAGGAGTCAGTTGTGATAAAGAGGGTTTTCTTCTTTGCTAAACATGCCGAATCTGTAGAGGAGTGAGACTCGGGCCAGCTGGGTGCTGCCTTGGAGGTGACAGTGGTAGCAGAGGAAGCGCTACCTGATGCCTGAGATGCAAAGCTGCTGAAAGGACTATGTTCAACTTTCTCCACAAATGCCAAGAAAGGGTTAGAAGGCTCTTCTCGGGACAGTTTAGGGGGCTGTAAAAATAGATTTTCATGACTGTCTGGGGTGCGGGCATTTAGGAGGCTCCGTGGGAAGGCTGGCGTGAGGGTGGGCATGGACTCTGCAGGCACTTTCCGGTCCACAGAGCTGCCAACCTTAGAGCCTGATTTAGTGTCTGCTCCAAGAGCAGATCTTCCTTTACATAGGCTCTCAAGGCTTTGTTTGAATGAGTCTCGACTGGAGGAATCATCAGCCAAACCCTCTGAAACGGTAGTGAAGTAGTTACTGGTGGGTAAAGTTTGGGACATGCATTGAAAAAACAAGTTTTTTGAGAGATCAGAGTCTTTCTGAGACTCTGGTGCAGAGCTACAGCCAAAAGAGAAGCCCAAAGGTTTGTTCTCTGTGACTAGAACTCCATTGGACTGGCTCCTTCCACTTCCAAAAGTCAAAGTTTGTGATGAACTCAGGAGAGATGCTCCAAATCCAGAAGAGGCCAGAACAGAATTTCTTGAATTCTGAAAAGAAGATAGTCTGAGTTAGTGATGCTAGCTTCTCCTGACAACCTTATGACATCCTTCTTGGACCTAGGCCAACATTTCTTATGGGTCAATCAACTTTTCTCTCCTATAATTCAAGGAAAACTGCTCTTTTAACTATTATTTCATGCATGAGGGAAGAAAACAGACCAAACAGAGGGAATCTTTAGCAAGATGAGCTAGAGATGGCAGGATGAATGACATATTACCACTCCCTTGGTTGTTAGCCAATTGGTTGTGAGAGCACTAGGAGGCTGTGTAGGCTTCTAAGTATCTATTTAGAAATGAAGACTTTGCCAGAATCTGCAGAAAAGGGTTCCTGAACAGACATTAGCTTTTACTTTGAAATAGTGAAGTATCACTAGTTACAAATCTACCTCAGTGATTTGAGGGGCTATGGATTAAGTTTTGATTTATTTAAGCCACTGCAAATTGTCCATCTTACAGAAGTGACTTCAACTCCAAGACAAGCCTACTGTACATTAAGGAAAAGTATTTTCTTTATCAGTCTGAAACTCGCCAAGTTGGACCCTTTCGGAATTTGGCCATCTACTTATAGGTCCAAATCAACCTAAAAGTTATCTGTTTCAATTAAAGTTAGACCTAAAGGTGCTAAGTTAAAGAAGGTACACTGGTTACTGAACTCTTTTCTTATCATTAGGAATCTAACAAGTCTCCAAAGTGCAAAAGAGTAGATACTGATACACCCACCAAACAAAAGCATTCAGCATAACAAATTGGAGAATGAAAAAACACTTTCTTCTTTTAACCTTAAAAATGTTAACTTCTGCATTTGAATAAAGGATGTGTATGTAAAGAAGGGTAGGATCACTTTCATGTGGTATATCACATACCCCTATACGTATACAGAGAAACATCCATAGGTAGGTACAAGCCCTTATGTGATACTTACAACCACTTTAAAATATTGGAAATAAAAATTATGCCAAGACTGCTTAAGATGGATATGGAGTTTCTTTTCGGGGTGATGAAAATTTCTGTAACTAGACAGTGGTGATGGTTGCACAACACTGTGGATATATAGTATAAATGCCAAGGTACTGTAACTTCAAATGTTTAAAATGGTAAATTTTATGTTATGCGTTACTTTACAATTTAAAAAAATTTATGCCAAATAAATGAAAGGGCTATTGTTAAAAAAAGGGGGGGAAGGGAGTTTCAGTTTATCTAAGGCATTTTATGTATGTATGTATGTATGTATGTATGTATGTATTTATTTATTTATTATTGAAGTACCATCAGTTACAATGTGTCCATTTCTGGTGTACAGCACAATGTCCCAGTCATGCATATACATACACATATTCATTTTCATATTTTTTTCATTAAAGGTTATTACAAGATATTGAACATAGTTCCCTGTGCTATACAGCAGAAACTTTTTTAGAAAATCTATTTTTTTGTTGTTGTTGTTATCAATCGTAGGCAGCTCTTTTTAAAATTTTTTATTCTTTTATTTTTTTAATTTAAAAAATTCAAAAAAATTTTTTATTGAACTACAGTCAATTACAGTGTGTCAATTCCTGGTGTACAGTATAATGTCCCAGTCTTGCATATACATACATATATTCGTTTTCATATTTTTTTCCATTAAAGGTTATTACAAGATAGTGAGCATAGTTCCCTGTGCTATACAAAAGAAACTATTTTTTAAAATCTGTTTTTATATATAGTGGCTAACATTTGTAAATCTCAAACTCCCAAATTTATCCCTTCCCACCTCCTTTCCCCATTAATCATAAGATTGTTTACTACATCTGTGAATCCGTTTCTGTTTTGTAGATGAGTTCATAGTGACTTTAAGGTATTCTTTAAATATGCAAGAGGAATCTACATTTATGACTTTCTTAGAGGGTGGCAAAGAGGCAGAAGAACCAGGCAGGCCACCTATGGCTAGTCTCCAGCTGACATTTGCTCCAGAGACTGCTTCAGGGCATTTAACAGACAAAAACTTAGTTCATTATTCTTTCTTCCTTTCCTTCCCACTAACCAGCAACCATTGACTTAAACCTCCTTCAAATAAAAAAGAGAACAGACAGCTATAGCACTGAGGTTCTGCTGTTGTTTCACTGGCAGGATTTGGCCAGGAGCCTTGACACCTGTACGACTGCAAAGAATGAGCATAAGGATCTCAGGTTTCACTACTAAAGTTACTCTTTAAAAATAAATACGCACATGAATGAAAAATAATTTGGATGTTCTTTCATTTTCCTTCAAACAATAAAATTCCAAATCCTTTCCTTATAAAAAAGTGATGACAAACTGATTTCAACCTAATATTTAGGGTAAGGGTTTCCTGGAGAATCTGTCCCTATTTCAGGTTTGACATCATAATGGAAACATCCATTTCTGTACTTTTCAATCATATTCCAAGAGAATATCAAGGCTGACACATTAGCAAAGTAACTAAACTTTTCAAACCCATTTGGAAAAATGCCCTTTGAATCCACATTTCATCTATTTAGATTTGCTACTCCAAGAACAACAGCATTTAGGGGAATCTCTTCTTACAGTATGTAATATTTGGTCTATTTTATAATCCCCATTTACAAACCACATTGCCTTTGACATGGATTTGATTTTAACTGATTGGGGCAATATAATGACTTACACATAGTGAAGACCTGGTTCACTTGGGAATGCTGGTAAACTAACAGAGAACAAACCATGAAGAGCGTGAAATTTGCATTTACAAGCCTTCTCCTCTTTCGCCTCCTTTCCCATCCCTGCACACTAGAGATTAATAAACTGCATTTTCTAGAGAATGGAAGAAGTCAGATGAAATGTGTATGCCATGTTTTATCCAGCACTGTTATACTTAAAATGATTCCATTTTAGGACGTGAGCTCCTTCAAACTGGGATTTTCAATTCTTTATTTACAATATACAGTACTTAGCACACAGTAGTTTCCTATAAATAATTTAAAACATCATTTGGTATTTTATTTGTATTTCATATTCCAGCTTGAGTTAAGAGCTACTTTGAAAAAATACGACTAGCATCATAAATCACACTTTGGTGATCAAGATAAGAGTCAAAAAACTATAAGAACTGATTTTATACTGCTTCATATTTGAGTGGGCAGCCAACTTGATGTAAACTTGTATTTAACAAAAGTTCCATTTTAGCAACAATACATGCATTATCAGATAAAGAACATAGACTGGATACTACTGTGATTAATTCCATCAATTTTTCCAGGTAAGGCTTTAAAAGATTAAGTTAGGGGGAAAAAAATTTCATGGTCATATCAAATTATGGAAAGAAGCCCAGCCTCAAAGGAAAATGTCATAGAAAATGATGAACTGAAAATAGGGGTTGGTAATAGTAGCTTTCACATAGCCTTAATTATAGCGTTCACTGTTACCAACACTGTAATTCATTAACCTTGCCTCTCACTGGCCTGGTGGAGGCTCAACCACTATGTGAATTAAATAGATAACTGAATTAAAAAGATTCCCCACCAGATTTATTTTAACAACTCATTAAATTGGGTTGTATAGTAAATTTTCGATTAGCCCAATTGTTCAGGTGACTTTTAAGAGCTGATAAAGTTATTAAAATATACACATTTACCCAATGAGCAGTAAAGGACTATTCATAATACAATTTAAGCACATCCTAGAAATACTCCTTTCCTATGGCATTTGAAATGCTTTTTAATGTGTTAAGAAACAAAGTAGGGTGAAAGGGTGAACCCAAATCTTGCAGATCTGCCCCTGAAACAACTCACCTCTCCTGGGGCCTGCGACCAGCTGCCTTTCTGTTTTTCCGGCCCAGTCCCTGCTGCAAGGCCAGTGTCTGAGATCCTCACCGTGGTTGGGGTGGAGCTGGCGGTAGTGACCACAGCTGCTGAAGCCACCATGCCCTGGCCAACTTGTTCCAGTGTCTTTCCTGCCTCTTTGTTTTCGGTTCCACCCACCTCTGGGGCCAAAGGTGTCTGACCTGTGGCTGTAGAATATGGAGTGAAAGGTACAGGTGTGTCCCCACCTACAGGCTCATCCTGCACCACCAGAGTCCTGCCGTTTTCTTTGGTGTAAGTGGCAAAGCGAATGTTGCGGTTAATCTGGGGGACAAATGTAGTCGGTGGCTGCTTGGCTCTCTGATCCAGCCCTGGCTCTCCACTGGCATTCCCTCCTTTCCAGGGCCCTCGGCTTGCCTCGCCTCCATCGCTCCCATTACTGTCTACTTCACCCCTGTCTCCTTTTAATTTCTTTGATGCAGAGTCACACCCAGAGTCCGAAGCACTTTTCCTCCTCCGGCCATCTTTCCCCTCTATGCTCTCTCTCTTCTTCTTTCCTTTGGAAGATTTTACTGCTTTTAACGTACCCCCCTACAAAACAAAATTCAAAAAAGATTTATTACAAGGGACCTTCCACCCTGTGAAAACCATAAACCATTAGCTCTTTCCCATCTCTAGAAGCAGACAATCAAAGCAGGTATAGATTGCCAAATTCCAATGCCAGCTCTAAAACATCCCCTTTGTTAAAAAGCTCCAATCTTCCTATGATTCAGTTTACAAACACACATATGCAAGATAACGGTTACTAGAGGTTAACTCACTTGGCAAACCTTCCCGTATATAAAATGCACTACTTCCTCAAATGGACTTTTTTCAGGATTTTAAACATTTGTGGAATTTCTTTTACAAAATAGACTGCTAAAGCTAGGCTGGGAACTCATTTGCCCCTTGATGAAAAAAAAATGTTTTAATTTATACTTATCTCCTTGTTTGACAAAAATTGGCATTTCAAATACTGACATATAAAGTCTCCTATATCCAGAAGTCATTAAAAACTGGTGACAACTTAACAATAGGAAAATCAACATTTATAAGTCTGTGATCCAAGGAAAAGTCAGCCCAACAGGACAAATTTGAATTGCTCTCTGGACACTATAAAGACACAATCTCCAGACCTTATTTCAAAGCATTAGACAGAGGAAAGCAAAAACGGCAGGCTACCAAAGACCAAACAAAAGCAAATCTTTTTAGCCCTTCCAGTAATTTCAGCCTATCTCATGAAATCTCATTTGTACCTTATTTGAGAGGTCAGACAACCTTAAAAGACACATGACTAAAAGGGGCAATTCCTATCTCTGAATAAAATTTCTTTCCCAGAGAAGGACAAGAGGACGGGGGCTTTGGATACAGCTAACATTCTCTCCAGCAACTTATATATGGACCATTCTTAGATTTGTATCCCAGCATGAAGCAAGTTTCCTTTTCAGCTTCATTTACATAACTTTCATATAGTTTTATTCAGATAACATGGGTTAGGATGGCAGTAAGCTAGTGACACACTGTTATTTGGCCATTAATATTTACCAACTTGATTAGTACTTTCACTGCACTTGAATATTTATAGGTTCTTGGTGTAGATCTGTATCTTTGTTGTAATCATTATACAGCAGTTACAACAGAAACTTCTTCAAATTCTACATTTCTTCTTGCCAATTCTAGTTTCTTTCTTTTCCTCTCTTTTTTTTTCTGCCTTCATTTCTATCTTTTCTCCATTAATTTCCTTCTGTAACTCTTAACCAAAGCTCAAGATTTATTTCTGTTTCTCCCATACTCTTGGTAATATTAATCTAAGTTTCTAAATCTTTCATTCAAGAACTGTCTTTGCTAAGAATTGCTTTCATTTGATCCTTCTAAAACCTTTCAATCCTTTCTTCAACCTCTATCATCACCTGGTTTTCAGTGTTATGAACTATAGAAGAACGATCAGTGAAATCTCTTTTTTTTCTTGTTCACTCATTCAATGAGATGAGATAATCATGGATCTCTAAGAAGGGTTACTGTAAAACTTGGCAGAATTGTCAATTGTACTCCGCTAGATAAGAAAGAAAGTCACATCAAGGCAAAGCTGAAAAGGGAAGAATCAACATCTATTGCTGTAAACCATATATCTCACCTCTAACTCATCCAGCCAACTTGCAGAGCCTAGCTCACAGCAATCTTCGTGAGCAACAAGTTATACATATGTCCTACTTATGGTAAGGTATTCACATGTGAGTAGACAGCCTAGGACACAGAGACTAATACTCTCAGTTGTATCTGTCCAGCTGAACGGTACCTGGCATATAATAGATGCTTAATGAATGAATGAAATGAGGAAGGAAATAAAACAGAAGCAATGCGCCATAATAGTAAAAAGTGTTTTTCAGCCATATAAATAGTCAAGAGACTTATATTATTGTGATAATATAGTTTGAATTAAAGAGCTATTAAATTTAGCCCTGATTCTTCTTTTCCTACCCTAATCTTGTTTTATCAAATCAAAAATGACTGGATAATTCTTCTGAAGAACTATACACTTAGCAGGAACAGCCAAGAGAGAAATACTACACAGGTGCTAAGAGACTATGTGAAATATATGGACAGATGGCTGTCTTAGTCAACGTCCTACTGAAGGAAACATACAGGATTTATTGACTGATTTAGGCACTGATTTATAATGTATCTTTTTATGGCTTATGATGATTCTGAATGAACCAAAAGTTGGCCTGGTTCACAGTAATTATGGAGTAATCCACTGTGTGCTGAGCACTGAACTTGGCACCAGTTTGATATGATTCTTCTTGGGATATGGAATTTCAGATTTCCTTGGAGCTCACTACCACCTAATGGAAAGAAAAAGAGGATGTAGCTTCTCCTTCACTTATTATTGGGTATGTCATAAATATTACTACTGCTTATTACACTTTTAACTGTCTACTGTATCTTTCAAATATACCTGTCCCAAAAAGATGTAAGAAGAAATAGTTAGGCCATGGATTTTAAAACAGCTAGGCAGCATTGCCATGATGAAAAGGGTCAAAGACTAGGTCTCTTTCTTGAGATTATACTCCCTTAACTAGATAAGATCGTGGAAAGCAAAAAATGTACAGTGGCCAGAGCTGAAACCCAAAGGGTATCCATGGATAACACACATATAAGGAATGTATATAAGAAGATAATGCAAGCTCATGAGCCTGCTCTGGACTCAGTCCATAACTATACCTCGTTCTGAGGCGTTGAATTATCCACCAGCATCACATGGATCAGTCTGGGATCTACGGACTTGATCTCACCACTCTATGGTAGGAGCAGGATAAGAGATAGGAGGAAATATAAAAAAAAAAGGGGGGGGAGATTTAATGCCTTGTTCATAAATAATTATGTATTTTTCTAATAAATGTAATTATCTCTATTTGTTTCTATTCCCCTACTAGAATGAAAGCTCCATGAGAGCAGGGGTGGCTACTATTTCATTCACTGCCAGGATAACAACAACTGAAACAAGGTATAAAATATGGTAAGCCCTCAAAATACTTGTTAAAACAAATGGATAAAATAACTGAGTTCAATTCTCAAGTGTCTCTTATAGGGATGCTGATTTCAAATTCTGCATCTCTAAAATCTTCTTACTCTGTAATTCATAAAGAAAAACAAAAACTTTCAGAACTAATAATCATTAAAAGCACCACTCTACAATAAAAAAATAAAAGCTTTTGGGAGGGGCCAATTTGACGGACATTGTCAGATTTAATGTACGTATCCTCTGACCCAGTAGTTACATACTTAGGAATTAATTCCAATAAACAATGTGAAACTGTAAAATGATATATGCTCAAAGAAACTTACTGCAGCATTATTTGTATTAGTGAAAATACTGACAATAATTTAAATGTCCATCAATTTCAGATTAAATTAGTTATAATACATCCATTCAGTAAATAGTATCCATCTATTTTAAAAGGATGAGGCAGATTTCTACATATATTTACAAAGAGGTTGACAATTTAAAATTTAAAAAGGTAAATTATAGAATTATATTATTGTATGATCTCATTTGTAAATAAACTGTGATTTATATAGTTATCACATAAATAGACAATATATAAATATTATACAAACACACAGAAGATACTTGGAAGCATATAGAATATACACCAAGCTGTTAATGGTGGTTACCACTGGGGAAGTAATATTTGCCGAGGGGAAGTTAGGGGTTTCAACCTCTGTTTTACATATATGTGCCTCATTTGAAGTTTTAAAATTGAAATTAATTGAATAATTGAATAATTAAAAAATTCAAGAAAGAAATAACTAAAATCATTTATGCTTACATGTGACTGCTAAGGGCTAGTCTGAAACCAATTCAAGATATCATAAATACATAGTTGTTTGCCTCAAAACACTCTTGTTCTTCCTAGACAATTCACCAGGTAGCTCTAGATGCTATGCTTTCCTATTTATTTCATTAGAAACAATTCATTTTTTTCAGCATCTAAGTCAGAGTGGCATTAGTATTACAGAAGCAAAAGCTAACTGATTATAGATTTTTAAACACTAGCCTTTATGAATATAACTATATAATAATTCCACTTCACATTTGTAAACTGTTTTATAGATTTCAAAGCACTTTCAAATACATTATCTCAGTTTCCAAAACAGATGCTGTCAGGTCAGGGAGTGGCTACCTCTAATTTACAGATGAGGGAGGTGGTGGGTATAGCTCAGTGGTAGAGTGCATGCTTAGCATGCACAAAGTGCTGCTTTCAATTCTCAGTTCCTCCATTAACAAAATAGTATTAATAAAAATTTTTAAAAATAAATAAAAAATAATAATTTACAGATGAGAACTCTAAGGTTAAGAAAGTTGAACAACTTTTCTCAAGGTCATATAATCATTAAATGATAAAGCCAGAGATGAAACCCAAGTCTTCATACATGCAATGAAGTGCTCCCTTTCTCTGCATCACCCTCTTTAAGGGGATGGGTGGACCTCAGACAAAATAACACAAAGCCTCACCTCAGTTACAGATACCTCCATAAGACGGGTGATGGAGTCTTGATGGCTTACAACACCACAGAGCCAACTTTCTTCTCCCTCTGGCTGATAGACTTTGACCCTGTGACCTTGAACACTGTACGGACCTAGGAGAAATCAGTCAGGATTGAGTATTTTTGGCTAAACTGTATTTCACTATTGTTTCTAAAAACAGAAGGAAAACTATATAGTGTAAATGTGTGGCATGTTCAATCCTCTCATATGGAGCTGAATAAATAAGTAATTTCAGAGTTACCACATACAGCAACTTAAAAACAAAACATAAATAGTTTTTCCCAGTGACTTTTGTAAATTGTTTATTTGGAGATTTCTTAGAATCTCCCAGGCCTCTAATTCCACCTTATCTCAATCTTCTAATTCTAGAAGTAATACAGAAAGGAAATTTATAAATCAAAAACTATAGGTAGTATGAAAATGTACTTGTGTATCTGACATATGCATAAAAAAAGTGGGAGGCCAGTAAGTTGAACACACTATTTTGTTAGTTACCACAGGAATGACACATAACCATTTACACTCTGTTATCTGACTTTCCATACAGGAGGTGGAGAGTTCAATTTATGAGGTTTCCAGCCTCTGCACTAATAGTAGTCTGAACAAATACAGCACTTGTCTTCCTAGGAACACAGGGTTTCAAAGATATTACTTTATCAGCAGGTAATGTTACACTGCAATTTCAGCTGGTCCTCCAAGAAGGACAGTTTCTCTCTCTCTTGCATATTTTATACACTTGAGACTATACAGCTAAACCATTGCTTACTTTATCTTTCAGAGCTACAATTAAGCTTCCTGAATTTTTCCATATACATTCATATACATCTCCAAGTCTCATTCTGTCCACTCAATTTTCTTCTTTCTGCTATCAGTTTTTCCTCACATTCTTTCCTCCTCCATACCTTTCCTTGATTATTAAACATTACTTTATCCTGATACTCTCCTTCCCCAAATAGGCCAGTTTTCCTACCTTTACTATTTAGATTTAGTTTGACAAAAGAGAACCAAGGACCCTATTTCACTGAAAATCATGATTATCATGGGGGTCAGAAAGGAAGAAGAGTGGAGTATGACAAAAAGGAAGGATAAATGAAGCAAAAGTCTGCCCTTTGTGTAGAATCTTAAGCAAAATCTGTATCTGAACTGGAAAGAGATAACAAAAGCTAATAATTTTTTTAATTCTTAAAAATTAATATGCTGTTAATGTGAATGAGTCTGTGGACAACTTCCTTTATGAATATACTTTATACTCTAACTTGTGATCTGTTAGTGTTAACAGTCTTGAGTCCTTAGGAACCTTACAGATAGTACATTTAATAAGGGTAGAGACTTTCTAGCTCATGGTTACAACCCCAGTACCTTAAAACTGTGTCTAGTACAAGTTAGTCCTTAATAAATATTTAAGACATGAAAAAAAAGATACATTTGCATATTATGAAATGTAATATAAAAAGGAAACAGTGGTCTGAGTGAGATCCTTTTTTTCCAATCTATTTTTTTTAGAGATCCAACTAATTGGAGATACTCTTGACACTACCCACAAAAAGAAGACAAGCATACATGTTTAGAGTTGCATAGCGTCCCTACCATTCTATCACTTTCAACACTGCCCATACACTTGATTCAGAATTCAGGGACAGAAGACCACCTGTTCTTACCTCGGCTGAATATCTCTTGTAGCTTTTGGTCACTGATCAAAGCATTAACTGTTTCTCTCAGTGCAGCGTGTTCCAAAAGAATCTGATTTTGGCTATCTGTGCCCGTCTGGTAAAGATAAAAGAGTAAATGAATATTAAAATGAATACCAATAATACGTAACCAGATGAGAAAAATCACACCCCTGAGGAGCTCTCTATCAGCATTTGCCAAAGAATGTTCATAGAAGCCTAGTCTTATGAGATGTTCTGCAAAAGTTAAGGATGCTAGGATCAATTAGGTTTAGGAAATAGTATATCCCCCTCAAACAACACAGGGGTATTAGGGGTACCAACTGCTCCTCCCGCCTTATGCACTCAAAAATCTGCTTATAGCTTTTGACTCCCTCAAAACTTAACTCCTAATAGCCTACTGTTGACCAGAAGCCTTACTGATAACATAAATAGCTGATTAACACTTATTTTGTATGTCACATGTATTATATCTGTATTCTTACAATAAAGTAAGCTAGAGAAAAGAAAATATTAATAAAATCATAAGGAAGATAAAATACACTTACAGTACTGTACTGTATTGGTACCCTCAGTTTATGATGTCTGTTTACAAAATGAATCATCTGTCAATACACTGCATCAAGGCTGCCTTATATAATACATAACACTGTAATGTTTTTGTAAATAATATACATATATACTAATATGTTATATACTAATGTACCAATATATTATACTAACACGAGACATCAAAAATGAAAAGATGTGTAAAAGAAACTCATATTAACTTATAGGTACCACGTTTATTGAAAAAAAATTCACGTAAGTGGACCTGTGTAGTTCAAACCCCTGTTGTTCAAGGGTCAACACTGACCCTGTACACTGTATCTTTCTACGTGCAACAGTATATTAAAGGTTCTGAGAAGATATGCAGGAAAAAAACTGTTTAGGTCAGTGTTTCTCATACTTATCTGACAACAAAACATTTTATTCCATGTAAAGGTTTTTGCTTATTTTGATACTTATCCAACATTCACTGAATGCCTACTCATATGAGCACTAGGATTACAAAAATGAATAAAGCAAAGCTGATGCGAAGGAGTGAGGCCTAATGAGGAGGATTTATCAACAACAAAAAAATCATCATTAATATTTCACAGAACACAGTTTAGGAAGTACTGTTCTTGGCTGCCTCAGTAAGATAACAAAACTCTTGGAAGTTAGAAGGAGAGTCTTAGAAGTCTCCTAATCTTTAACCTTTAGACAGTAACTCTCACAAGTGAGAAACAAATATTACCATCCATAAATTCTGAAACTAACTCAAATGGTAGTTTGTTTAAACTATTAACTTATCCCTTTTTTTGGTAATGAAAAATATAACTAAGCTCTTCAATATTTAATGTTGTTCAGAACCAGCCAATTCTCAGCCTCCCTGCCACTGGCCTAAGTGTAGGCTCTCTCAGACTCAAGTTATAAAAGCAGCCACCTCTGGTAAACAACCCTTTCTGAGGAAATCCTTACAGCTGTGGTCTTAAGTGGTTTTGGGGGTGGAGGGAGGGTGTGTAGAGGAGGAAAGAAGCCTCAGCTACCAAATGTACTTCTCAAAGGAGCAGAGAAACTTGAAAACGCACAGGCAATTATCTGGAGGAGGTACTTGCTTCAGTGCTATAAGAAAAGGGGAAATAGTCATAATCAACAGAGAAATTAGCAAGGAGAGAAACAAATATAGGACTAGAGTAAGTGTTAAGTACCTGAAACAGATGCAACCCATTAGCATCTGACAGGAAACGAAGCTCTCGATCCAGAAGGTACTCAACTGGAACCACAGAACCCAAACCGAGTTTATCTACTAGGGGAGTAAAAGTCTGTGAAGTACAATGACAAGAAATTGATTAGAACTTGGAAAAGAAAATAAATAACAATTCAACTGAATATGTAACTTCAGAGAAAACAGCCATTATTAGTATCCTTCCCTCAGTAAATAAAAATAAGCTAAAATTAAGTCCTTGGAAATATTCTCAACCCAGCATCTGCCCCTCAAATAATCATAGAAAGCAAACTAGAGCAGAAAGTCAGCCCAATACTCTTATTTACAGATAAAACGGACAAGAAGAACAAGAAATTCCTCATTCTCTCTAGGGATATGACTAATCTTGCCAGGCTTCAAGAGGGCTAAATTACAGTAAATTCCCAGAATAAAGAGTTACAGCATTATCATCTCTAGAACTCCTGATACCTTTGTGAGATTTCTAAAATACTCAGTGGTATAAATATGTGTGGGTGAATTCATATGACTGTTTCATAAATAAATTGCCTACAAAGTCACCCAGGGGACTAGATCCATTTAAGTTCAACTGGAAGGTGGCCTTAAAAACAAATGAGAAAAGACAGTTCAGTAAGTGATGACATGTATAATAGGTTAAAAAAACTGTTTTCAATATTGCTTAATTTGATTAACCATGGGGAGAATTAGATTTTTTAGAAAAAAATCTAACTCTTTATGCCTATATTTTGATAAAAAGACAGACAGAAAAAATGGACACTCTCAGAATTAAATTTTATTGCATTATTTAGTCTGACTTCAAAACTTACTAATTAAAAAACCTTTTAAACATCAGCAACAAAAGCAAAAATAAACAAGTAGGACTACATAAAACTTAAAAGCTTCTGCACAGCAAAAGAAATGATCAACAAATGAAAAGACAATGTAAAGAATGGGAGAAAATATTTACAAATCACTTATCTGATAATGGGTTAATACTTAAAAAAAAAAACCTTCATACAACTCAAGTACAAAAAAACAAAAACAGAAAAACAACCCCCCCTCCAAATAATCTGATTTAAAAATGGACAAATTGCAGGGAGGCTATAGCTCAAGTGATAGGGCACATCCATAGCATGCATGAGGTACTGGGTTCAATCCCCAGTCCCTCCTCTAAGAATAAATAAATAAATAAACCTAATCTGCCCCTGACCAACAAACAAACAAACAAACAAACAAACAAATAAATAAATAAATAAATAAATAAATAAAGTTTAAAAATGGACAAATCACCTGATTAGACATTTTTCCCAAAGACATATGAATGGCCAAGAGGTACATGAAAAGGGGTTCAACTGCACTAATTAGCAGGGAAATGCAAATCAAAATCACAATGAGTAATTATCTCACACTTGTTAGAATTGTTATCAGCAAAGATGAAGATACTAAGTGCTGACAAGGATGCAGAGAAGGGGGAACCCCTGTGTACCATCAGCAGAAATGTAAATTGGTAGAGTCACTCTAGAAAATAGTATATATATGTATATATGACTACCATAAGATCTGGCAATTCCACTTTTGAGTATATATCTGAAGGAAATGAAATCATTGTCTTGAAAAGATGACTGTACCCCCATGTTCACTGCAGCATTATTTATAATAGCCTTCTCAGAGGAGGTACTGGGATTGAACCCAGAACCTCATGCATGCTACAGATGTGCTCTACCACTTGAGCTATATCCTCCGTGCAAGACATGGAAACAACCTAAGCGTCTGGTGATAGATGAACAGATAAAGAAAATGGGTACACACACACACACACACACAAATACCATACACAAATGAAATATTATTCAGCCATTAAAAAACAGGAAATCCTGCCATTTACAACAACATGGCTAAATCTTGAGGGCATTATGCTAACTGAAATAAGTCAGACAGAAAAAGACAAATATGGAATGATTTCACTTACATGTGGAATCTAAAACAACTGAACTCACAGACACAGAAATATACTGGTGGTTGCCAGGGGTAGGGGGAGTGAGGGAAATAGGTGAAAGTGGTCAAAGGGTATAAACTGAAGTTACAAGATGAGTAAATTCTGGGGATCTAATGTACAGCATGGTGACTATAGTTAATAATGCTGTATTGTATACTTGAAAGTTGCTAAGACAGCAAATCTTAAAAGTTTTTACCACATACACAATAAGGTAACTATGCGAGCCAATGAATGTGTTAACTAACCTTACTGTGATAATCATTTCAGTACGTGTATATATAAAGTCATCATGCTGTACATATACACAATGTTACATGTCAATTTTGTATCAATAAAGCTGGAAAAAAATAGTTTCTATGAGAAAAAAGCTTTAAGGATTACAAAGATTGTTTCATAACCTTACTATGAGAAAAGAAAGGTGAATAAATTATTTAAAAACAAAGTATCATTATCTAATGTAAAAAGTTTCAGAATACAAAGGAGAAAAGATCTCTCCAATTTTTTTACATGTTTTGATGATTTATTTTATTATTATTTTTTAACAGCAACATTATTTATAATTGCCAAGATATGGGAGCATCCTAAAGGCACATCAGCAGATAAATGGGTAAAGATGTGGCATATGTGTATATATATGTGTGTGTGTGGATATATAGATATGTGTATATATATATGTATGTATATATATACACACACACTAGAATACAACTCACCCATAAAAAAGAAGGATATTCTGCCATTTGCAGCCCTTCATTCACTTTTTTTTTTCACTTCAAAAACTAGAATTTTATAACTGGCATAAACATTTCCATTGCACCAAAAACAACAAAATACCTAGCAATAAACTTAACCAAGGAGGTTACCTATACTTTGAAAACTGTAAAACACTGATGAAGGAAATTGAAGATGATATAAAGAAATGGAAAGATATCTTGTGCTCTTGGATTGGAAGAATCAACATTATCAAAATGGCCGTATTACCCAAAGCAATCTACAGAGCCAATGCAGCCCCGTCAAAATACTCAAGACATTTTTCACAGAACTAGAACAATTCCAAAATTTATATGGGACCATAAAAGACCCCGAATTGCCAAAGCAATCTTTTGTAGGTCTTTTTTTTCTCTTGCTTCTTTTTGTTCTCTTTTTTTATGGTTTGATGACTAGAGAAGTTCTTTTAACATCTGTTGTAAAGCTAGTTTGGTGGTGCTGAATTCTTTTGTTTATCTGTGAAACTTTTGATTTTTCCATCATATCTGAACTACAGCTTTGCTGGATAGAATATTCTTGGTTCTAAGTTTTTCCCTTTCATCACTTTAAGTATATTGTGCCACTCCCTTCTGGTCTGTAGAGTTCCTGCTGAAAAATCAGCTGATAACCTTATGGGAGTTCCCTTGTATGTTATTTGTTGCTTTTCTCTTGCTAATTTTAGTATTTTCTCCTCATCCTTAACTTTTGTCAGTTTGATTACTATGTGCCTTGGTGTGTTCGTCTTTGGGTTGATCCTGTGTGGAACTCTCTGTGCCTCTGGACTTGGGTGGCTGTTTCCTTTTCCAAGTTGGGGAAGTTTTTTGGTTATTATCTCTTCAAAAATTGTCTCAGGTCTTTTCTCTCTCTTCTCTTTCTGGGACTCCTATAATGTGAATATTAGTGTGTTTCATGTTGTCCCCGAGTTCTCTTAAACTATCCTCATTTCTTTTCATTCTTTTTTCCTTTTTCTGTTCTGCAGTAGTGATTTTCACTAATCTGTCTTCTAGCTCCCTGATCCATTCTTCTGTCTCATTTAGTCTATTCTTGGTTCCTTCTAGTCTGTTACCCATTTCAGTGATTTTATTCTTCAACTCTGTTTGGGTATTCTTTATATTTTCCAACTCTGCTAAAAACTTCACTCTGTGCATCTATACTCCTCTTGAGTTCTTTGAACATCTTCGCCATCATTACTTTAAACTCTTTCTCAGATAAATTGCCTATCTCCTCATCACTTATTTCTTTTTCTGGGATTTTATCTTGTGCCTTGGTTAGGAAGATATTCCTCTGCCGCCTCATAGTGTCTATCTTTCTATTTGTATTTTTAGGTAGGTTAGTTACGTTTCTTGACCTTGGAGAAGTGGCCCTCTGTGGGAGACGCCCTATGTGTCCCAGCAGTACACTCCTCTCTTGTCACTCAAGGACCAGGGTCCAGGTGGTCCCAGTATAGAGTCTGGCCTGTGTTTACAGAGTCCTTCCAGAGGCTTTGGGATTGTTGTTTCCTTATTTCTGGTATCTGTGCCCTGGTGGATGAGGCTGGACTAGAGGCTTATGCAGGATTCCTGGCAGGAGGAGTCAGTGTCTGCCCACTGCTGGGTGAAGACTGGTCCTGGACCTCTGGTGGGTAGGGTTGTGTCCAGGGGCATCTGTGGCTCAGAAAGTCTGCTTATAGATATGTTGTCTGGCCTGAGGCTTCCTAGCCCTTAAGCCTACAGGTTGTTGAGTGGGGCTAGGTGTTGGTGCTAATGATCCAATCAAGATGTCAGCCTCCAGGAAAACTCATGTAGATGAACACTCCTGGAATGTCCCCCACCAGCTTTTATGTCCCCTGGGCATGCCACAATGGTTCCTTATCTCCCCAGGAGACCCTCCAAAACCAGGCAGGTCTGGCCCAGGTTCCTTTGAAATCACTGCCTCTGCCCTTGGACGTGGCACATGTGAGATTCCATGTATGCTTGCCAAGAGAATGAAGTCTGTTTCCCCCAGTCCTGTGGGGCTCCTGGAGTTAAGCCCCACTGGTCTTCAAAACCAGATGTCTGGGGTCTCTTCCTCTTCCCAATGCCAGAACCCCAGGCTGGGTATCCTAACATGGGGCTCAGAACTCACTCCTGTGGGAGAGCCTCTGTGACTTAATTATTCCTCAACTTGTGGTTCGCCCAACCAGGGGGGTAATGGGGCCCGATTATATCACAAGCATGTCCCTCCTACCGTCCCACTGTTTCCAGTTGAAGCAGATCTTTTTTGGTAGGTTCCAGTCTTTTTTATTTTCAATAGTTGTTTAGCAGTCAGTTGTGGTTTTGTTGTAGTCACAAGGAGAGGTGAGCTCATGGTCCTACTACTCTGCCATCTTGACTGGAAATCTCTTTTCAAGATCTCTCTAATTTTTGCTTTGGTAACTTCAGAGTAAAAGTGTGTTAAGGACAGAGTACTGGAGTTCTGGGAATTCTCAAGAGTTCAGCTATAGGATAAATACCATATAGTATAGGTGTAAAGCCCAAATCTGTTCATAGCCAATAGAAGTCACTCACCAGTGCTGGCCACTGTGCAATTGAGACTCGAGTGCCCTGGACAAGGACCGGGTCCTTTCGGGGCGCCCACACTAGAGACCCTTCCAGCAGAAGCACAATAACTTCTTCAGCATGAACTTTAACCCAGGAGTGTTGCTTCCAGTTACAGCCATCAAATTCTACAAAGATCTGCAAAAAGAGATAAGCAATCTTGATACTAATATATATAAAATAGATAAACAACAACTATATATTATATAGCATAAGGAACTATATTCAATATCTTGTAGTAACTTATGGTGAAAAAGAATATGAAAACGAATATGTATATGCTCATGTATGACTGAAGCATTATGCTGTACATCAGAAATTGACACATTGTAAACTGACTTTACTTAAAAAAAAAAAAAATATATATATATATATATACATAGTAAAAAAAAAACCTTGATTCACATTTGGGAAAATCCCATGCTATAATATAGAAACAAGTACAGACCTCCTGTTATGAAAAACTGACTAGGTAAAATCCTACTAATTTGTTTTTAATTTCTTTAATAAGTTTCAATAAAAACTAATCTTACTTCAAAGCCAGGAAGCTGGTCTCATTCTCACTCTGAAAAGGGGATACAGAGTTAAGGGGGGCATGAATTATCCACAGTTAGTAATTTTTCACCGTGATCCTATTTTGCAATTCTGAGTTTCCAATTCACATCTAAGCACACTAGCTGGGGACTTAACTGTGTATTCTTATAGTGTGCTAGGTTCAGGAATACAGAGAGAAATCTAGCACATTTCTTGGTTTCAAAGGGTTTAAAGTCTAATAGATAGGAAATTTTTTACACTTCTACTGAAAATAACTGTGAGCCTCTTTAATTCTGAATAAGTTATATACACTCATGGTACAAAATTCAAAAGGATAAACACTAAAAAAAAAAAATTGTCCTCCCAGTCTCACATGTGGGTTTTAAAGTACCACTGCCAGAAGTGATCTCATATCTGCTAGCAGAGGCATGCTGTCGTCACAATGCTTTGCTTCATCCCAGAAGAGACACTCCACTTTTTGAGATACACTTAAGTAGATTCTGTAAGGAGTTTCTGAAAGCAGTTCATATTAAATGAAACTACATTTTTCTGATAAATTGTATGCTTGGGTTTGACTTTTCCACGTAAATTCTGACATCTGAGCATGCTTAACACAGCATAAAAAGCAAGTCATATGTATATAGGTATCAATATTTAGAACAGGTATGTCCAGTGCCTAAGACATAGCTGGTCACAAAAGAAAAGCTAGAGTATTTATATTCCATTTCATTTTCAAAGAGTTCTAGTTGGCTTTGGGAAACATGCAATAAAATGATAAAATATAAGTTAAAAAATCAGGGCTAAGCAAACTGCAACAGGAAGTCATATCAAAGTATAAAAAGAGGGAAAACTTAAGCAGGCAATAAGGATCTACGCAGCTGTATGACTGAGTGATATATAATATATGACTGACTGATCAATTGATTTGGCTCTGAGCTTCCTAAATGCCAGTCTGAAAATGGAGAGAAGGTCAGTTGCCATAGTCCTCACTGTCTAAAAGGAATACATAAAGCAATTACTCAGGGAAGCAACACTTTTCCAACTACTTGGCTTTCCAAGAGGTTTCTCATGTGACGCTTCCTAAGGCAATAATGAGTGACGTAGGACAATGTCAGAATTCCCAAAGCATTCACTTCCAACTAGGAACTGCAGATTTATCAGGAAGATTTGTAAGTACTAGGGGTACCAAGCATTTCCTATAGACTGAATACTAGAGGTCTGGTACATGTATCACTCTTATTTTTTAAATATATATAGATGATATAATGAATAAAATTCAAATCCATTAAAATTGTTACTGAATTCCTAAGAGCTTTTGTCAGTATATTAGTTCTCATTCAGTCAACCTAAAAATTATAGTTAGAACTATATGAAAATTCAGGATACTTATAGAGGAACCATTGCTCAGTAGCCTAGCATTAGGCTTAATCTCCTCAAGGCAATAAATACTTGTGAATTGAAGTACACTGCTAAAAACTTATCCCAGAAATTAAATTCATTATACAAAGCTCTAGTTTTATTATTTAGAATATACCAACTAAGCTTCACAGTTGCTTTAAAAAAAAAAGATGGGAAAATAAGGCTCAGAAAGGGGAAGCATGATTTTTACAGAGAAAGAACACTAAATTGCATTAAATATATGAATCAGCTCACTCATATATACACACATGTTCAAGGGGCATAAAATATAACTTCAAGTAATTTGTAGATAACTGGAAACAGATGTATTAAAAAAACTTACATTTAAGTACAGACTCTGGCACCAAGAAAGGTAGTAATGAACAAAGCTTGGGGGTTATGTCGCAGGAGGCTTGGATTTGAATCTTAGACCCACTCACTTTTAACTGCAAAACTTGGGCAAGTCACTCTTTCTTCCTCAAGTCTTGGTTTCCTCCCTTGTGATAAGATACACCTGTCTTACCTCACAGACTGGTTATGAAAATTAAATAAAGTAATGGCTTCAAAAGCACTTTGATCAATTGCAAAGCACTAATTGGGCAATAATGTCGTAAGATAAACACAGATAAAATAAAGTATAGGGAATGTTCAGAGGCAGGAGAGATCACCTTTTAGGTGTGCAAAGGGACTGATAAAGGTTGAGGACAAAAAAAAAAAAATGTCCCTCAAGTTCTAGGATGGCCAGGAGCTATATATAGCACACTGTGGGAAGGAAGTGGGAGATGAGACTAGAAAGACTAAGTCAGTGTGGAAGACCCTGAATATTGGGATAAAATCTGGACTTCTTCCAGCTGCTGATGGGAGATGTGTATATATGGGTGTGAGTGTGCATATGTGCAACTGCTATTAAAAGATATGAGGTCATGGCGGGAGTGTATAGCTCAGTGGTAAAGTGCATGCTTAGCATGCACAAGATCCTTGGTTCAATCCCCAGTATCTCCGATAAAAAATAAAACAATTATAAACCTAATTACCCCCCCAAACAAACAAACAAAGTGCAAAAAAAAAAAAAGATATGAGGTCAAGATATGAATAGAATAGTTGGTTTTAGGAAAACTCAGTTAGCTAAAGCTAGCTAGCTGTGGATATAGATGGATTAGAGTTGGGGGTAGGGTGGGGAATAGGGTGTGTTCTTACCAGACCTAGAGTAGGAGCAGTGAGACTAGGAAAGGAAGTGACTAGTGCTCATGAGAATCAATGAGTCCTATCATCAAGCATGATGACTGGCTGGATATAAGGGTAAGGAAAATTCAAAAATGACTTGGATTTTGGTCCAGAAACTAGAACAGTGGTGTCATAAATGATGTTAGGAGGAGGCAATGGCTGAAGGACAGACAAAACCTTGCAAGCCATCAAAAGGAGTGTGGAATGATCACCCAGGCTGAGCCTAACCTTGAGTGACACAGTCTTCTACAGGGTAACACTTAGAAAACCAGAGAATGAGGCTCCATGGTGCCTGACATCTAGGTGCCATGTTACAGTTCTAATCTGCCAACCATTTTAAAAACGACGTGACTCACAAAATTCTAAGTCATACCAACACACAACACTAAAAGAAGTCATTGTACTAAAGCTGTAATGATTTTAACTCTTTGTATGTAAGAACTTGAACATTTAAAAAGTTAATATTCAGGAACCCTATCATCACACATCGGAAAACATCATGGAAAAGTTGAAATATTTGAAAGCCAAATTTCTCCTAATTTAAGGGCAATTATCTCTTAACCTGCCTACGCAAAGGAATAAAGTGTTGAACTTGACAACAACCACAGTGCTATACATTCTGGGATCAGGCGACAGCTCTAGGCTAACGATATGAATTTGTTTTGAAAGCAATATGGAATGTGAATATATGTAAACATGTTCTACCAGCATTAAGGCTTATTTCTGACCCTAGCACTGTACTTCACCTCCTAGCTAAAGATGTAAGGAGTTAGAACATATAAGGTGAAGAATCATATCAGATCAACATATGGAACATGAACTTTTAAAATGGTAGTGGCCAGGTCACAGGACAGGAAGAAGGGGTATAAACTAACAAAAATCAGTGACAGTGGCTGGACTGAGTCAGAGATGGCCAAGACAGGCTGATAATCTGAATGGGACTCAGTTTGAGTTCATTTTTTCAACAGTCTTTTTAAAATTTCTACTATTTGTAAAAGTAACAAACACAAATTTATTTTTATAAACAAATACAAACTACATTCTGTTGACTCTTATTTTGTGGTTGACTATATTCTTTTGATACCTATGTAAGTTTAAAAAGCTAAAGCTCTAATCTGTTCTTAGAAACAATGATCAGTATACACATGTAAACTAAAAAAAATGTGCAGTATATTGTATATATGTATTTACATGCAATTTAATGTATATGTGCAGTCAAACTGTAATAATTCTACCTAATAAAACTGAAAAGACAAAAAAGCCCAAAAACACTGTACAGCTAGAACCCAAGGTGTAACCCAAGGTAGAACCCAGAAGTGTAAAATACTTTGTTAGTTAAGGAGTTAGTGGAAAAACTCTTGCTTTCATTTCAAAATCCCTTTTATGGCCTATATGTGATTTACACTCACTTTATTGACATTAAAATCAAATAAATTCTTTAAAGAATCAAATAAGTTAACTGAAGTTTGATAATATCAGATGGTAGTAATCTGAGGACTACAGGCCTTCAGGTTTATCACATAATCATATAATCATCAGTTTGGATTCTGGTTTTCCCTAAGGCCATTCTTACTACAATTAATGAAATAATTTATTCACACACTCAACAAAAATAGAATGCCTCATAAACATATACATGTGTATGTGTATGTGCGAATCATATCTTAAATGAGCCAACTGAGAGGTACATAAATTATTACAGCGCTATGTAATAAAGGCAATAATAAAGACTGAACATGCTAGAGTAGGCATCTGCCTTGGGAAACTAGAATGGTTTCACAGAAGAGGTAGTGGTATACAAGCTGGATCTCAAAGGACAAGCTGCATTTTTCTGGTAAAGAAGGGAGAAAAACTTTCCTGAAGGTGCAAAGGCAGAGAACATAACAGCAGATTGTTGGAGGAGGAGGAGGATGCAATAGCTAATAAGTAAGCTGTAAAGTGCTCTGTTGGCATGTTATGGATGATAAATTGAAACGTGGTGGCAAAGATTCTTGTTTGGTTAGCAGAGTAGTTTTTTCTTGGTTGTTTGTTTTTAATGTGAATTTGAAAATCTTTAGGCAACTCTCCAGTACTCAGTCTCCCCTACACCCTTTAGTCTGTCACCCAGCTATTTCTCGCAAGCCTGGTTCCTGGACACATGTGAGTTATGTTGTCTGCTATATGCCATGGGGAGCCACTGATAGTTTTAAATGGTGGGGGAAGGGGAGAGACACACACAACACGACACCTACCAAAACAGAAATTACAAAATATTCTATAATTAGGTGAATGGCTACACACACTTTATTCATATTATGGAATAACATAAAGAAGTTTTAAAAATGAGATTTGTCTAATAGACTAACATGAAAGACCTCTAAGATATATTGTATCGAAAAAAGCAAGCTGCAGATTATTTTTTAGGGGGTGGAGGGACAGGAGAAAGATTGGGACAGAAGACGTAATAGTATTTTAGCCTTATCAGTAAATGTTCCCTCTTTTTTTTCCCTTAAAATAGGTATTCAGATATTATTTATATAATTAACTTTTGTAAGGAAAGAATTAACTTTGGGATCAGGTTGGAAGAGAATTTATAGAGAGAAGAAACTGGAGACAGGGAGATCAACTATAAAGCAATGAAAACCCAGGTAAGAGATGAAAAAGGCCTAAACCAATAAGGCTGTATGACTGAAAAGCATATTTGAGAGAGATAAAAATAACAGGATATGATGATGATTGTGAGAGGGAAAGGAAAATGGAAGACTAACTTCCAAGATGCCTAAACTTTCTTTTCCAGTTTTCCTACTTACATTCTGAACAAAATAAGAATTCTGTTACAAATGATTTTTACAAAACTGGGATTATTTTGACAGCTATGGTGGGGAATGATGCATGTCTAGAACACTGCTGTTTTAGAACAAAAAATAATTTTCTCTCTATGGTTCTTTTGATAAAGAGATAGATTTCTAACAATTATTCTCATTTTTTCTACTTTTTAACATCCTCAATAAATTAAATGTTAAGTACTTGAGTACCATAGGAATAACCTAAATAAAACTCAAGTGTGGGGGGAAATACAGCTTAGTGGTAGAGGATGTGCTTAGCATGCACAAGGTCCTGGGTTCAATCCCCAGCACTTCCATTAAAAAACAAAACAAAAACAAAAACAAAAACACACACACATACACATGTTCTTAGGGGCAGTGGAGCTGCAAAGATCTGGATTTGCATCCCAACATCCCCATTAGTTAGCTGTGTAGCAGGGAGCAAGTTACTTTAGCCTCTTTGAGCCTCACTTCCTTTGCCTATTAATAGGGAAAGTACCTCAAAGGGTTGTGCTAGGATTAAATGAAGTAAAAACATAAAACTCCTAGCAGACCTTGGACTCCAGATAAACATACATTCCTTAAGCAAGTTCATACTGCTGGTCAGAATATACACTGGTTTGATTTAAAAAAGAAAAAAAAAATCTGCCATGTATCAAGAATCTTAAGTACATGTATACATATTTTAAGAATCTTAAATTAAGAATGTTTCCATAATACCACTCCTGGCAATGAACCCTAGGAAATCACCCTAAACACTGGAAAGTCTTAGTCACAAAAATGTTCATCACAGCATTATTGATAAAGCCTAAAATCTGAAACAGTTTCAATATCCAGTGAAAGGGGAACAGTTAAATAAATTATCCAGTCAATAAAAATTATAATATTTTCTTAGAGAGCATTTATTGTTTTCCTTTCAGTTATAAAAGCAATACATGTTACCTGTTGAAAATACAGAAAAGCACAAAGGAAATTAAAATCACCTATAATACAAAAGTTTTTGATAATACAAGAAAATAATTGCCACAATAAGTTGAAAAAAATACAGCTGAATTGAACATTGAAAATACAGTATGAATTCAACTTTTAACAATTCTAAAAAAAGATTAGAAGAATATATATCAAAACACTGACAGCAGTTTCTAATGAGTTGTGACACTTCAGGGGCTATTTTTTTAACTTATTTTTATTAAAATAATTTCTACAGTTTATATAACAGGTACGTATTGAGAATTATAAAAAAAAAAACCTCATGCTTCTAAATCTAACAACCCAGATATAAATCGGAAGGACCAATGGGAAATGTATCTTGGATCGGGGTCCCAAATATAATTCCAATAATGTAAAGACAAAAGATTAGTAGGGAGTCAATATCAATAAAAATACATGAAATAAATAACCTTAAAGATCAAGTATAAATACTTATAACATGGGGCCACAGAGTTAAAAATCCATTATAAATCAGAAGGGAAAGTTAATCAAATACTGGCTTCTAAATATTGTACTTGTTAAGATAGGGTGGGAAGAGGCCTTTTAAGACAATAGAAAAATGCATATGTTCTCTGTTCTTGAACTTTCAATCTAGCAGAGGAGATAAGCTACCTATCTTGTTATGTATCTATACCAAGAAAAACTGTGATAAATATTCCAAAAGAGGTATCCACAAAGTGATAAAGGAGCAAAGAAAAAAACACACTGGGGATTTAGAAAGGCTTTATAGAGGTGATAGAACCTAGAATGTACACGTTTCCCTCCCCGCCGTTTATAGGATTTTGATGGATGACAAAATCAAAAGCAAAGAGTAAAGGGGGAACAAAGCAATGGGAACCAGAAAGTACTAGGACAGTGGAGGATCACCAAATCTCGGACTGCTTGCTGCAAATATCCTTTTGGCAACACCCTATTTTCCTTGTCTGATTCTTTGCATGCTAAGGCTCCTTCTTATCTGTAATTTGGCCTCTTGAGTAGACCAGGAGGGGGCTCTCTGCAGATCTCTGGTTAGGTTTATTTCCCATTGTAAAATAACCTTTCATGTGGATTTATAAATCAGTCTCCAGAGTTTGGTTAGTGATAATCAGTCCCCTAGGGCCTGATTACCCCTGAAGACACAAAAAAAAACCCTGGAGCTTCTGCCCTTGCAAAACTGAGAGAAGTCACTGTATGAGTCACTACTAAACAATCAGGCGGGTATTACCCATTTACAGAACTAGGGTAAAAGACACTTTGGCAGTAGGGGTAGTGAGGTGGGGAGGGCTTAAAAACCACCCACCTGTCAAAGGCAGTGGAAAACTGAGAAGCCGCAACAGGTGTTATGTTCCCCAGGCCTCGTGGAAGCAAAGCCTACAGAAACCCACTCCAGCTGTTGTGGAGAAAATCACTAAGAGAAAGCGCCATGTTACTTACCCACCATTTAGGCGGGTGGAGGGGAAACTAAATCCAAACCTGAATAAAGTGGAGAATAGAACCAGGCAAGTGAGTACTCAAGGAGGGAATGAACCCTTGGCAGGTGGAGAGTAAGTAAAGCAACTCTTAGAAGAAAACGCAAAATTAACAGGAAAGATCTGATTGTGCAGTAAAGGGAGAGGATGCTGGACAAAACAACCAGTGTATAGTGATCACTGGTGGACATATTACACATCCTTGAAATAAAGAGAATTCAAAGAAAATAAGATAGAGGCGTTTAAAATTACGCACACACATAAGACAAACTTACATAAAGCACCTGAGTGCCTGAAAAACTCAACAGTGGCTCAATGTTTCAAAAACAGACCTCCTGTTCTAAGAGGAGAGTTAGGATGAAGAGGCACTTAGAGGGCCTCACACATAAACATTATGTATTCTTTTGTACCACCTTATTTTTATTTAAAGTTCTCTAAACTGTACACTGATCCACAATAACACATTCTACTTACTTTGATAAACAGAGCATATGATATCACAGTATTATTCAGATTTTTATTTAATTTTTGGAATTATAGGAAAAAAAGTAAGGATAATCATTAAAAGCCATAAACTCCCACTTCAATTAGGGCTGAGGTTCTATGTCTGAATACAGGTTAAGAATAAATAATGTTGGATTGTACATAAGAAACATGGTACCATCCTGGACCTGACTATTATTATTACATTATCTAGAAACAAAGTAGAGAGGTATTTTAAAGCTAACCTGAGACAAAAAGAAAAGGTTGGAGGAGGACTTTTTTTAAAAAAAAAAAAAGGCAGATATGCTTTCACTCTTCTGGGAAATTTATCATATTATCTCAAATCAAAGGAAAGAAGTATTTTAGATATTTTAGAGCCCACCTTTCCCCCAAATAAGGATTAAGATTAAGGGATTAAAAACACACACACACACACACACACAAAAACAAGGCAGATATGTTTTCACTCCTCTTGCAAGTTCTTAACAGCTGAGATTGCTAAGGTACACATTTAAAATAAATCAGTGATACTAAAAGCATCATTTAATTCTACCATACAGCAAGAATGGCTTATTCAATAAAATTAGTGCTGCCACAAATAGTCACTACTCAGTAGGAAAAGTTAGATCCTTCACACACACCATTTATAAAAGTATTCCAGATGGATCAGAGATCTAAAGTTTAAAAAAAAAAAATTAGACAGAAAATTTGAAGAATATTTATATAGGCTCAAGGTCTCTTCCCAAGCAAGTAAACCCAGAACCAATTAAGAATAGTTTAAGGGATCTGATGATATAAACATTTTGTTTTTCTGTGTAGCAAAGCACCCAAATACAAAGTTAAAAGACAAACAAGAGGGGGAAGGGTATAGCTCAGTGGTAGAGCACACGCCTAGCATGCACGAGGTCCTGAAGTCAATCCCCAGTACCTCCTCTAAAAATAAGTAAACCTAGTTACCCTCCACAAAACTTAAATAATACAGTAACAAATTAAAATATTTAAAAAAGGACAAATTACAGAAAATATACACTTGACAGGTAAAGGGGTTAATATGCCTAACTGCACAGAACTTGTACAGAATAAGAGAGCTCCTGCTTTTTTCAAATAGGCAAAAGATTGGCATAAATAACCCATAAAAAACGTAAAAGGCCAATAAACAGAAAAAGATTAGTAGTCATGGAAATGCTAGATAGTATTTTTTACCCATCAGATCGCCAAAAATGACAAAGACTGACGACACCAGTGACAGCAAGGGTAAAGGGAAACAAGCACCACCTGCATACACTGCTGGTAGGAGTATGAAATACTATAATCTCATAAGAAAATAACCTGGCATTACCTAATAAAATAATACATACATGTACTTCCTTAACCCAACAATCCCGCTCCTGGATGGCTAAACTACAGAAATGAAACCATGATTACAAAGATACAAGTACAAGTATATTAGCTGCAGCATTTGTTACAAGTAACCAAAAATTTTTAAATAACTTGAATGCCCATCATAAGGGGAAACGACTTAATAAATTATGGTACATCCATGCTATGGAATATAATGTAGTTACCTAAAAAGATGAGTAAGATCTTTAGGTATTGATGCCCATGGTCGAATGTTAAACAGAAAACAGAAAAAAAGAGCAGGTTGCAGATACTGTGCAGTATGATACTACTTGCTTAAAAAAGAAAACTTTTGTATACTCGTTTTTACATTTTTTTGTACCAGTATTAAAAAGATGCATAAAGCTTTCTTTGGCAAGTGGAAGCTGGTGAAGGATGGAGATTGTTGGATTTCCTATGTCAAAATTTTTTTTGACATTCTGCAAAATTTAAGTTTTGCTTTTATAACAACAACAAAGAAAATCCACGGGTTTTTTTGGTTTGTGTGTTTATCTACCGTATCTATAAATCTAACAGTCCTAAGGTCTCTGCCACTTACACAGACCAATAATGATTCAAAGACACAAAGAGGACACTGAATTAGAAAAGAATTAGAGATAAAGACATAAAAATCCATTAAATTCATTCCGCAATGAGACTTAAAAAAAATTAACAAACCCGAAACTGGCCTGTTTTGAAACACAAATAAAGCTACTAATCCATGGGGGGGGGGGGGCAGGGGGCTGCTTTTCTACATAATCTAAAAATCTCAATTGTTACTTGTCAGCATAGGTTTGGTGAGGAAGATGTTCACCTATCAAACCCTTATCAACAAAACTCTGTATCAACAGGCTCCTCCTAAGTTTTCTTATTTCATATTTCATCTTAAGGTAGCACATGGCTTTTGGTATTTTTTAAGGGTTCATTAATGGATCAGGACTACATTTTGAAAGATTTCTGGATCAAAAAGTATTTACAAAGAGGATATTAATGGAATCTAAAATTGTGAAATGTTTTTAAACGCTTCAAAAACTCATTCATTCAATCCTCAATTACTCATCCTTAACAGGGGGCGCCCTGCTATGCCTTACTCAAAATCAAGCATGCCTGAAAACATCTTAAACTTAAGTGAATGAAAATCTGCCCAATCACAAGCCAGCTGCTTGCAAACTCCACCCTTGAGTACAGGAAGAGCACTTTTGATTGGAAGACGGTTGTGTTTACCACCGTGTGTGGTGCAAATTGGAAAGGCCCACATGCCTAGGGTTCAAAGGAAATCTCTTTAATGAAAAAGGAAAACAATAGCCAGTTCTGATCCTATACTAGTTACAGTCATTAAAAGAACCTCATCATCGCAATAGCAATTCTTGAGCAATTCTGCAAGCTGGTAAAAAAAATTTTTAAAGCTCTGAGTTTTGTTGTGGCTGTTTTCTCATCTATGTCCCTTGATTATATGTACACGACAAGCATAAGTGTATTCTTAAAACCCAGAACTGCCTTTGCTTCTAGATGCATACAGCTCCATGCAAGACCTCAACACAGAACGTACACTTGGTCTTCCAAGAATCACTGCAACTTTTTACTTGGTTTGAGAAAACAATTCCATGGGCCCAGTGATAAAATTATTCAGTACTTAGCTTAATAGATGTCCAGCAACTCACTGAGCTTCAGAAACCTCGGCCCTTAGAGAGCCCAGCAAACAACAAAGTGAATGGGTAGCTATTTCAGGTGCAAAGCTCATTAGCAATTCATCTGATGCAGGAAACAACTAGAATGTAAAATTCCGACTGAAAAGCTAGGACTAGGCCTTCGGTCAAAATATGCATATAATGGTGGATCTTAAGTACGTTCTGCATTCAAGGGGCTAGAGTAAATTACTGGATCTCAGAGAGAGAACTCTCCCCCAAGCCAATCTAAAAAGCAATCTTCCAAAGAAAGAGCAAAAGAATTTAAATCCAAGTCCCCTTTCTTAATCATCAACCTCACTCCATTATATTCCTGGTATCTTTTTTACAAATTCCCCCCATTGAAGCCTCATAAATGTCCAAGCAGCCTTTTCTTACAGAGCATAAAGATCAAAGCAAAGTAAATGAACTCTAGTAGCAGAAGCATAAGCCAGCCACAAGCTAAACAACCCATAAAGCTTACATATCAGAACAATAATAAGCCTAACACCAATGATCAAAAAGTAGACGAGTGTCAGAAACCTGCATTTTTAATATCAAATCTTACAAGATGCGTTCCCGTTTACAGCGAATACAGTATCTGCAGAAGCAAATTCATCAAAAAAAAAAAAAAAGTTCCTTCTGCCTACGGCTCTATCACATTCCAAAAGAATCCCATTTTTCATAGTCTTATCTCAACAGAGAAACTAGGGCCGCTATCAGAATGAGGAACTTAGGAGGCTTGCCAAAGCTCAAAGGCAATATTTTGCCGCCACATTAACAAAAACAACACATCATGGTCCTGGGTGCTAGTTAAGTTCTATTACTGAACAACTTTAATCACAAAACACACCAATGCAAGTATTCAAAAGCGGCCAAGCCTCAACACAAAGTTTCAAAACAAAACCTCTCCCAAGGTTTGGGGGAGTAGCCCAGCTAGAAGCAAAAAAGCACCACCCAACAGCCCCATTTAGCTGCTAAGATAGATCTCAAACTTATCAAAAACAGCCACAACGGCAGCTCCTGTCACCCAGAAGCGCAGAGAGGAGCCCGAAGAGTCTTGAGAGCTGGCCTTTCTGGAGACCGCCAGGCCGAGCCGGGTTCAGACAAGGAGGAAGTAACTGCCAGATAAAAATGCCCCGAGCAGCTCCGAATGCAGCCTCCGTGCCTCCCACAACTGCCCACATTCCCGCCCCACTCGGGGCTCCGGGAAGAAGGGAACAGGGCGCAGGTCTCCCAAGAGAGGCTAGGGACTACAAGTCCGCATCTTCCAGGAGGCAGCAGCAGCAGCACCGGCGGAACTCTGAGAGCCCCGGGAGCCCAGGGTTCGGGAGCTTCGGCTCGGAAGGCGTGTTGCGGGGGAGGGGGTTGGACGCTGAGAAAGGGGTCGCCTAGGAGGCGGGGCCTGCCAGGTGGAGGCGGCAGCTCCCGGCTCCCTGGCCGCCCCCCGGGGTAAACTGGGGCGCGCACCCCGACGCGGAAGCCATGCCGGTCGAAGCTCCGTGTGCTGAGGAGCCGGCGGGGGGCGCTAAGGAGATCTGGGGGTGCGGAACTGGGTCACCCACACCCCACCCCCCCCTCACAAAGGCCCCCGGGGAGGCCGCCCGCAGGCCCTGTAGCCCCGGCCTCGAGTGCCCGCCTCGGCCGCCACTCACCGCCAGGTCCTGGGGCACCGCCCCGCTCATGGCCCGCACCGTGCCGGCCCGCCAGGCCCGAGTGCGCAGCGCAGGCCCCGAATCTCCGCCCGCCGCCGCCGCCGCGGGGACCGAGGCCGAAGACGAGGCCGCCGTGTCCGCGAACAGAAGCAGCAGCCGCTTGCCCACCGGGGAGGCCGCCGCGTCCGCCATCGCCAGGGCCGGCCAGACCCGCGTTCCCGCCCGCCGCCTCCCACCACCTCTGCCGCCGAGCGCCCGATCCGCCCGCAAGGCCTCCCTCCGCACCACCCGCGGCCGCGGCTCCCCCCCACCCCCCCCAACAGCCACCACCAACCACCGGCGCCGCGCAGCGCCCCCCGTGGCCGGGAGCGGAGCCGCAGCCCGGGCCCCGCACAGCGCCCCCCGCGCTCCGGAGCGGGGCGGCAGCTCCGGGCCCCTCGCAGCGCTCCGCCCCAACCTCCCCAGGGCCTGCAGTGCCCCCTGCGGCAGGGAGGGGAATTGCAGTTTCGGCAGGGGTGAGGAAGTGGGCGTGTCTTTCAGACCCCCCATGGCACCATCCTGGTGCCAGCCTTCCTTCAGTGGGGTCCCATATCTGAGAGCGCTTCAGTTTACCCACCTCGGACACCAAAGACTTTTACTGGGGTGGGGGGCTGAGGCACAAGGTACCTAAAGAGTTGATGTTTTGAGCTAAGAAGTTAGCACCCCAATACCCTATTGATTTCCTAGCCTGAATATATGCACTACACTTCCTGTTATCCTTTAGGAAACTTTCTTCCCATTGGTCCATGGGACACAATAGTTTTCTTCTCACTGGCCCATAACATGGTACCATACCATTCTATACTGCCAGTACTTCATAGGTTCCTTTCCAACTGGCCAATGTGTTACATCCATTGCATTAATAATGTCACTCCATTGGCTGAAGGCCAACGTGCTTCCAACATCTCGGTATTTTGACATAACCCCATGGAGCTTCTTCCCCTTCCAAGTCAGCCAATGTTATTAAGTAAGTCCAGGTGTTTCTCAATTCAACTTTTAGGGGAATTGGAAAGAGACCAGAAGAGATTCTTTTCTCTGGTTCAGTAGTATCTCATCTTACCATGGAAGTAATGGGGCTTGGTGCAAAGAAAACCCCACCACTCCTATCTGAATTCACAAGCATGGGAGATTGATACTCCTATTAGAAAGGAGCTGCAGAGAAGGAGAGATACTGAATAATTTTTTGCCAAGGTTTTTATTCACACTAGGCCATGGGAAACCTCAGTCATTAACGTTGGTCACATTAGAGACAAGCACAAGTTCCATGGTCTTCTGGATGCAGAGTACATGTGGAAGCAGATATAAACCAGGAAAAGGTCTAATATTAATCCACTGCTATCCTAAAATTGCCCATTTCTTTCACCTATCCGACCTACAGATAGTTAAAGAGTAGTAGTTGGTTCTTTCTTCAAGACCTATAAGCCTACCCAGAAATCTATCCATAACCTTCTTTATTGTTGATCTACTTGTCTTGTAGCAAAGGTTGGGGATGAGAGTCCATTGTTGACTTTAGTAAAAGTACAACATCTAGTCATTCTAGAACTAACTCTGTGGAGCACCAAGGAAATACTTCCCTGGATTTTTTCTCTCCCTATTCCTTAGAACTTCCATTTCCCATAGCCGACGTGAGGCCTGACTCAGTGTTTTTTTGGGCACATGGCCTGTAAGTTCTAGTTGGTAGGAGGGGAACAAGGGTAAATCCATACAGAACCTAGCTGCCTTGCAGCTTTTCTACCAAAATTCACTGCTGGGATTTTCTCCCATATGGGTTCTAATTACTGCCCCAGCAACCGAAGCTGGCTTCTCACAGCACCAGAAACAGAAATGTGCCTAAGCTCAAGGATAGGAAGGCAAAGATGAGAAATTCATTCAACAAATATGGCAGGTACTTTTCATATGCTGGTAAATTTTCAAAGTGTTGGTGACACAACAGTGATTAAAACAAAACCTTTGCCCTCATGGAGTTTATATTCTTTCCTATGCTTCAGGAATGGAAAATGAAATCACACTTGCCTTCACAGAAAATAAACAGAAAAGCCCAACAAAAAAATTGAACAGAAAGGAAAAAAAGGGGGGAGGGAGTAATTTTAGATGTTGATTTTACCCCTGCTCAAACAGGTGAAGTGAAACAGCAGTTTTAAAAAACGAACCTCTAATTCTGAGCTGCTTTAACCACGTGCTGTTGGCCCACCCCCTCAAAGCCCTTCCTTTGTTTCCAAGGGAGGCTGACAACTCCCACTCCTTTTAGAGTATATTTTCATCCCTTTAAAGGTTCCTGCTCCAGGTAGTCAAGCCAATCCTGTCCTCCTGCACACTTCATTGGTATTCAACAATGAGTGCCACCAATTTGAAGCAGGAAACTGGGACGGAGGCTGAGCAACTTGACTCTTCTTGCCGCCTGACAAGTCAGCACAACTGGTAAAGAAAGGCTATGGCTTAGGGACAGAGGCTCCTGCCTCGCTCTCTAAGCAACTACACTTCACCCACACACATTGGGAGAATGCTAACATAGGGAGAAGAAAGGGTGGAATAGAAAGGTATAGAGAGTGAGCCACACAGCTTCTTTCAGCAGATGAACATTCCAAATTGAAGCATTAGGAAAAATACCACCTTTTAGAGCAAAAGAAAAGCTCTGCTGCTAGGATAACTTTCCAAAATCAGTATTTTCAGAACGGAGAAACTGCTTAAGTCTTTGGAATCTGAATTTTGACGACTGTATCTCCCACCTCTCCAGGACACAACATGTGAAAACTCTTAGAAGAAATTCCTGGTCAAGTCTCCTATCCTGCCTTCTCCCCAAAGCCTACAACCCAATCTAGACAAGTTTCTTAGTGCACCATCAAGCATTTCTCAGGGAGCAAGAATGTATTAAAACTTGACTTCAGCCTGCTGGAAATGAGAGTGACAGGAGGGAAGAAGAGATGCCTATAAGTACCAAGGAACCAGAGACCAAATCAGACTGCCAGAAATAACCAAGGCCTTAACAGATGCCTGGGCCATAGGATATAACTGCTGTGGCCACAAAAGCCCAGGGACCAAATACTACTCTCAAAGGGCAAAGGCCCAGCCACATTATAGAGGAAGAGGCTGGAAGAGTTAGGTGGCCTTCTCCCCGCTTCCTCCTTGCCTTTCTTTGTGGAGAAAGGAAGAAGACACTGTAGTACACAAGGCTGCTTGGGAAAATGGATTATTCTAATAAAACTTTATTTTTTCAAACACAGCCACAGAGGCAGAACCTCATGTTTAACACACACAGACTTAATGGATTTTTTTTAATATAAAACAAAGTTTACGAAAAAAATGTTTTCCACTTCTTGTATTTGTAATCCCATTAGCACAGGGACTTTGGCAGCAGGTGGGAGTGAAGGGCAGCTGGAGCTGCCACTGGGCAGTCACCGGGCACAGGAGGAGAGCACCAGCCTGGGAGTGGCTTCACTCACACACGCAGGAATACTCACCTACTGATCAGCCACACCACACACACAACAGAAATGCAGATGTCTACCCAGCGTTAACCACAGCCCTGTAGAGTGTGTTCCACTCTGGGTAAGCCCAATATGTGAAAATCCAAATAGTCAAAACAGCTAAAGTAGAGGGAGGTTGCTTGCTTTACAAAAGAAGCAATCACAGGCTGCTTTTAAATGGTCAGCAGTCCAAATGTGTTGAAAAATAGCATTTGGTTTACACAGAACTGTTGAAACAGATTTATTGTGTAAAGCGAAATGAACCACTTCTCATAAAGGCTTGTCCCAGGGCCACAGGCGCTTAGACTGGGAAGCTCCAGCTAGTTTAACTTCCCAGATCGTAAAGTAATGGAATTCAGATATGGAATCTATAGACCTTCTCCCCTAAGGGTGGTGCCCTATAGCTTTAGGGAAGCCAGGGTGGAGGCAGAATTATTGCCCTCACATCTTCAGCTTAGGGCTTGCAGAGACCCCACTGGCATTCCAGTGGCCTACTGGAAGCTGGCACAGCCAATGTGCAACAGAGAGCCCAGGGATGAGGATGCCCCAGGAGGAAAAGAAGCTGTCACCAGGGAAATTATGGCCTAATGAGGGAGAAGAGCCAGGGGGAGGGAATAAAACCAAGAATGGGCAACTCCTGGGCTCACAGTTTCCCTGGATTCTCCAGAGAGCCTCTCAGGCCCCTACAGACCTGGCAGCTCACTGGTAGTATGTGGTAACTCGCAGGAGAAGGGAAGGAGTCCTGGAAGGGTAGAACCTCTGAGGGTTGGAGGCTGGAGAAGAAACAACCACCTCCTCCCAAGGAGAGGTGAGGAGGCTGGAACCTCACTGATGCTCCTATCCAACATGTGGGAGACCTAGAAAATGACAGGTTCAATTCCATGAGGAAGAAAACACACAGACTTTTGTTTTCTTCCCTAACATGAGCAACTGGTTCCTACGGCACCCTGGAAAAATGCCCTTCTTCCAATAAACAGGAAGGGCAGGTCCAATTTGGTCTTGCAGGGTCTAACCGAAGCTGGACAAAGCCTCACAAACTATTGTGGCGGCAGCTTCAGCAGGCCTCTCCACTGGAGCCAGCCCTGCCGGGGCTCCTGCAGTCCTTACACCTATCACTATGGCCACCAGGACCTGCTGTCCTGACTCAACTTGTGGGTGTAAAACAAAAAAGGAAACTTAATCCAACAACAAAAAACTTTCAGCTGCTTCTCACAGCCTTTGCTTTACATATCCTCAGCCAGTCCCTCAGTGAGCCTCAACCTCCCTGAGGTCTCTAAGGGCCAATTAGAGGCAAATAAACATTTCCTGGCAGGAGTGGAAGACAAGCAAACTGGTAAATGCTGACATCCCCTTCCTCCTTCTCAAGCAGGTCAGAAAAGAGGTCGGGCTTGGATCTTATAAGAACAGGTTTCTCCACAGTCTGCTTCCAAAGGGTAGTGCTGGGGTGAGCTCACCCATGCCTGCTGGTGACTGAACACCACTTCTGCTGCAGGTCAGCCTCCATACAGGGCCTTCCTTCCTTGTTCTGGATCCTCAAAGGTTAGAGGGTGAGGGGGAAAAGGTCCCATCAGTAGAGAGAGATGGAGCCCTTCAGTGCTGCCTGTTGCCCACATGTGCTTGCATCCACTTAGAGAGTAAGAGAGGCAGGTTGTATACAGCCTAGGCAATCTGATGGGCAAAAAAGGCCAGCTCAGAATCAATGTGGAGAGCACTCTCCAGCCAGTACTAGATCTACGTAGGGGAGGGTGTGGGCCTGAGGAAAAGACCATTAGCTGAGGTCACAGCACTTAAAAGACCCTGCTGTACCCCAGAACAGAATCCTTTGCAAAGCCATCAATGCTAATGGATTACAAGCCTGGTTCCAGAGCTATGTAGAAAAAAAGAAAAACTTGGTGCCTTGCCCTTGACGTCTTGAACAAGCCCCCTGTCCTTTGAAAACTCACGATCCTGAGGGTTCCATGATGCTTGGCTGTTAAGGAGCAACTGCCTTCCTTCCCTAAGGCTACCCAAACAGACCTTTCCTCAAGTACACTCTCATGCACACACACAGTCTCACACAATTTCTCCGGGGAGGCTGAATTAACCCCCAACCCTGGCCAAATTCTAAGACACAAGTGCCCTTTGAAGCAAAGGGGCTAGTGAAATTCCCCGAGCTGGGGTCAGCAGACCCCTTCCTTCCCTGCCCATTGCTTTCTCGGTGGCAGGGATACTCACACTCAGGGCCGCCATGGGAAGGGTCTGCTCTGGGGCTGTCCCTCCCGCCATCAGCTCCGTTTATCTTGTCCCGGCCAGTCTCTCGGCATGGTCGAGCTTCCTGGAGCGAGAAGATTTCCGGCTGCCCTGAGTCGGAGCCCTCCACTCACCCCTATTCCCAGGCTAGGCCCCCGGCCTTGGGGCCTCGACACTTGTTAGTAGCCATAAGAGAGTCAGTCTGTGTGGCCCCAGGAAGTAGCCTCTCAGTTTTAGTTCTCCTCAATCAGATTCAAGTCCAGGTCCCCAAAGTCCTGCTGGCACAGTGTCCGCTTGCTCAGCGCCTGCCGCCCCCACCGCACAGCCCCCTCCTCTTCCTCTTCGCTTTCACTCAGCACCTGGGAGGAACCTCCAATGGGGCTGCAGGAAGCAGAGAGGGGTGGGGGGCTACAGGCCATGAACCACGGTGGAGAGATGCTGCTGCCTTCCCGGGATGTTTCTTGGAGACAGAGACCTCCTGAGTATGGTTTCTGTCAAACAAACAAAGAAAATTAAGGCAAAGAAAGATGCTAACTTCCCAAAGAACCCTGGCCCAAGCTGTATTTCAAAGTGTCCTTTGTGGTTACCCTTGAAGGCAGGAGTTCTTGGCTTTAGAGTAAGGTTGTGGACTTCCTGATAAAATTTGGAAAATTTACTGTACATGTACATTTTGAGGAAATAGCCCATAGTTTCTATGAGATTCAAGACTAGAAGCTCATTTATAAATTCACATGGGCAGGAATACTGTCTAGTGTTTCACTACTGTATTGCTAGTGCCTAGTCTGAGCCTGCTGCACAGTAGGTATTCAGTAATGTTTGCTGACTGGTTGAATGAATGACTCTATCAGTAACTGAGTGAGTTCTCAAAGAGGTTTGTGACCCAGTGGTCTAGAAGGCAGAATAAGAAAAAAGTGGGCAACTGCATATAACAACTGCACTCACAATGGGAAGTCAAAAAACATTTGTTGAGCAGATGAATGATGCAACAGCTTGTTTTGCTTAAGCCCTCACAGACCCACTTGAAGCAGTGAAGGGCAAGTGGCAAAATCAGCTCTGAGCATGAGGGGTGGGGCACAGATGATGGGGTTTTTGTGGTTCATGTATTCTCAGAGAGGAGGGAAAGTGCCTCTAGCAGGACAATCTGGGATCTCTATTGGAAGGTTTAACATGGGTCTCACCCTAAGTTTCTCTGAAACCCCCAGGACTGAGGAATTTCATAGGACACAGAATTTCAGTGCTAAAACCAGGATAGTTCTAGGCAAATTGGGATGGTAGAATACCTTAGCAAAAGCTCAGACAGAAAGGAGCTCTAGGGGAGACCCTGCCAGGAGGGAATGGAGCTAGAGGACAGCATAAAAGTGAAAAGAGAAGTGTCCCCCTACTTCCATCCAAGCTTCCCTAGTCCTGCTAGTCCCACCTGATTCATCTTGTCAAAGTCCAAGGAAGGCCGCAGCCGCCGAGGGTCCTCCTCATGGCGCCGCTTGACCCCAGCTTTGCGGGCATCAAGATCACAAGGCTGTGAGCGGCTTCGGGGAAGACTGTGGAGGCCTCGAGGTCGCCAGGGCAGCTCTGGGGAGGATGCAGGGGAGCTCCGGGCAGAGGGCAAGAAGCGGCTTGCCTGCGGGCCCAGGCTGGGTGACAGGGAGAAGCGCCGCTGAGGTGGGCAAGGTGACAGGGATTCAGCATCACTCTCCCAGGAGCCACTTTGGGGGGAGGCGGCACAGGGACGAGAGGACTCTTGGGCCAGGGCCAGGCTGAAGAAAGGGGGGCTGTAGGGTCTGTGGGCTGGGGCACATTGAGAAGAGGCACTGGGAGCTTGGAGGAACCTGAGGCTGGAGACCCGCTTCGGGGGGCTCTGGTGAGGCACCTGCGGCCCACCCCCTCCACCACTGCTCCGGTGCTTGATGGGAGTCCACAGCTTGGAGGGGGCGGGCCGCCACACCGGCTGCCAGCGAGACAGGTCCACGGGCACTGAGAGTGAGCGGCAGTGCCTCTTCGATGGAGGGGCAGGGGGCACAGGAAGCTTTTCTGGGTCTGGGGGCTCAGGGCTTAGGACTTGGGAAGGGGGCTGTTCCTGTGGGGAACTTCCCGGACTGGGTGGTCTGAGGTGCAGGCTCAAGCCTGAGGGGTGGTAGCTGAGGTTGAGGCTGTCCTGGAACTCGGCACAGGAACAATGGGGCAGGCCCCTCCAGGAAGCACCTTCTGGAAGGCAGTCATAATAAAAATTAATGATAATATGTTTTTAAGAGCTAACTATGTGCCACACAATGTAATGAATACTTTTTGCCAAGTTTCCCAAAAACCTCTTAAGTTAGGTACTATTAATTACCCCCACTTCACAGATGATAAAAGTCAAGTAACTTGCCAAAAGTTGTGCAGAAATCAAAACACCAAAGCAGGACTCAAACCCAGATTTGTCTGATGCTAAAGCTAGGTCTTTTAACCACTATATTACACTGCCTCCACTGTAAGGAACCACTTGAAATTGAAAATATAGTCTCATATACTGCCTGCTACTCCCCCTCAAAGGTGGAATGAGTCAAGAGAAACAAACGCCTGTGTGTGCCATGCTCATTCCTCACTCCACTCCACCAAGCTCTACTTTGCTCCTCCACCCACCAGCCCCGAGTTGGGAAAAGCAGGCTTATGCTTTTCTTCTTTTGCCTTTCCCCTTCCTATGTGTCAACAAGACTAACACAGGAGTTAGGTGACCAAGCAGGTAAGAGATCATTTGTATTCCTAGGGAGAGCAAATACAGTGGGGAAGGCCTTTCTTTGACGGTAGAACTCATGCTTGGGAAAACCCTAAAACTGCTCATGTTCCTTTGGGTCTGGCCACCCACAAGGAAATGCTCAATGTAACATACTGATATATATTATAGTTAGTTTAAAAAAAAAGTGCCAAATAACATATATAGAATGAAACCTTTTGTGTTAAAAGAATGGGAATAAAAATTTACATTTATATTTGGTTCTATTTGTATAAAGAAACTCTTGTTGGATAGATAGGAAACTAATAAAAGGAGTTACTTTTAGGGAGCTCGGTGGATAGGAGATAGGAGAGGAAGGGAGACTTTTCTCAGTATAAACTTTCTGCTATTTAAAAAATTTTGAAACATGTGACTATATCACCTATTCAAAAATTAGACTGGGGGAGGGTATAACTCAATGGTTAGAGTACACACTTAGCATGCAAGAGGTCCTGGGTTCAATCCCCTGAACCGCCATCAAAGTAACTAACTAAATAAATAAACCTAATTACCTCCTCCACCCCCCCCAAAACCAAACCAAACCAAACCAAAACAAACAAAAATTAAATTATTAAAGTCCCCAAAAGGCTAGACTAAGAGCAAACAAAACAGAGAATTTCTATGCTAGTGCAGTAGAATGGAGACAAGTGTCAGTCTCAGGTGACCCTGGCAATAAAGTTGCAGAGGCAGGCTACCTAACCTGGTTACTGGAAACCAGTAAAAGAAATGCATGGATGGAGGCATGGGCATACACACAAATATACACACAATGTCTTACCAGACACAAGCTGGAAAGGGTTCCCACAGTTGGAGATGTCTGCATGATCAGGCAAAGGCTAAGTAAGAGAGAGAGAGAACATCCACTATGATTCTGGATCAGGACACAGACCTCCAGAAAGCCCTCTTTAGCTCACCCCTGCATCTCATGGGCTACAGGGATGTTAGGGATTCCTAAGTGTTCTCTTTTGCTTGTCTTCTCAAAGTTAGTGAGTAAAATAATCCACACCTTCCAATATCTCAAACCCTTCTCAACCCAAGTTCTGGTGTCCCTTCTCTAGCAGTGGAAAAATCCCTGCCCCCTTCCTTTTGAGCTGGGTTTTGAGCCTTCACTGGGCTCTTCCAGTACAAGTACCATGAATCGTATAGCAAAGGACAAGGGTGTAGTAGTAAAACAAACAGCCTCAGAAAAAAGGGGGAGGGGGTTGTGGAGAAGCAGGAAGACTGGTCTTTTACCAGACTGATGCTGAAGCGTGTGCATTTCAGCTCATCCAGAGTCTGCTTCTGTAGCTGCTCAGTGATCAGGGTTATCATGATTCTCCCCGGAATTTGACTTGCACACTTTGGAGCAAATGATGGATGTCTTCCCTGTTCTTCTTCCAGACCTCACTCGTGAGCCGTCTTCTGCCACTGCAGCACCATTCTAGCACCATTGGGACTTCCCTCTCCAGTCATGCCTGCTGAGTCTGCCAATTACAGGGGGACCAACCCCAAGTGATATTAGAGATGTACCTAGTCCAGAGATGGAAAATGCATGGCACACATACCACAGCATCCCCATGTCAGGCCTCTGGCAGACATCATTAATTGATCACAGCACTTTCCTGGTAAGTCTAAACATAACCTCAGAAACATTCTGAATTTACTGGATAACTAGTAAAATGAAATGGTGTTGGCAAACAAGTTGAAACCTATTTGCTGCTCCTAACCTGGTTCATACTCTGCTCTGTCTAACCAGAATAATAGTACCACTTAGAAAACAGCTCAAATGAGGGAAAGGAATGCCCAAATTGTCATTTCTATCCTGGTTAGTTCAATATTTACCTTCCAGTCAGAAGCAAAGAGAGGTACCCTTTTCCTAAACTACAGAAATAGTAATAAAGAACAGAGAGGAACAGTGGTCATAAGAATGACTTTCTGCTTCAAACCAGAGTAAACAAGGTATTATGTTCCCCTTTAGCCTAAACAGCTGATATGTTATTGTTCTCCAACAGATACTGTACATATTCTCCTATAAAATGATAAGAGGATAAGGAAATAGTACCGGGATAATTCCCTACTACATTCAACTACAGATGTTAAAAACAACTCTGACTTTGTTCAACCAAGTTTTTAGCCTGATCTGACTCAAAGACCAGGGATACAATTAATCAAAACTCTTTCTCATAGTCTCTAGTAGAAGCAAACTAATTATATCAAGGAGGCAGCTTCAAACCCACATAATTGCCTGAAAGGTCTTGTTCAAGGGAGAAGGAGAGGTAAACCTAACATTTCCATACTGTTCTGCTTGTTCCCAGAAATGACCAGCAGGCAGACAGCTCACCAGAAGGTTTTTTGCTTTTGCTAGCAGAGAGAACAAACTATCAAGAATCAAATCTGGATCTGCTGTGATGGTCTTGGCAAATCATTTAAGCTTAGTCTCAGTTTATCCATACGTAAAATGGGCAGAATAATCTTAATCTGTCACAGGGACAACATAACGCAAAATATCAAAATGTAAAAAGTATACCCTCTGGCCTATACAAATCAGGAGTCCATACAGACTGCCGTTTCTCACCCCTCCTATTTGTTGCTCTGCAAAACCTCGGAATGCCATAAGTGATACTATAAAGACGAAGAAGGCAACTGGGTTGATCTATTTGGCTGGATGCCAACCTCCCTCACTGGCATTCAATCAGAGGCCCAAAAGGGCTCTTCTGTGACCTTGAGGGCAGATCACTTTTACTTATGCAAAAAAAGAGAATGGTCTCTACCCCATTCCCACCTCAGAGGGAGGCAGGCCAAAAGGAAAAGCAGACATACACCTCGATGTACTTGGAGTTGGGAAAAAAAGGTGTGGGAGAAGTCAATCATCACTATAGTCAAATAACATTTTCATGCACAATTATTATTACCACACTGAACAAAGTTCCAGCTTCCTGAGAGCTCCCTTCAGCGGCTTCCCCTATGTTTTTGCGGGAAAAGCTAAAGCTTATAACACTTCTGCTCTTGGTTTCTTAACTCTGCCCTCAAAGATCAACCAGAGAGGGAACCTAACTGCAGGCTTTTCCCTCATAGATCCCAGGCCTCAGGCTGACCAGCCATGAGGCGCAGGGAGTGAAGCAAACTCTTTCAAGCTTTTCATGGGGCATTTGGCCAAACAGCAAACTCCCAGTCCTCTTTGGGATCAAGTGAAGAGAGTGATTTCGTGTTTTTCTGCATTTTAATTGTTGGGATGTGGCCACACACGGCGGTAATTGGAACAATGCAACTACCACTAGGCAACTGATACTCTCAGTCTGAGTTTCCTAAAACAGGCCAGGCTGAGAGGGGGAACAGAACGGAAGCCATAAGGAATCAAACCAGGACACAAAAGAAGGCAAACCAGCTCCGCGAGGGGCCTCCTCTTTCTTAGGCAGGCATAGAAAAAAGTATAAGAAGCCCTCTCTTGCCGCCTTCCTTCCCCCTTCCATTTTGTACATCTGAGAGGCAGAGACAGCCCTGAACGTTCACTAAACAAGTTAAAACTTCTCAGCTTAACAACTGGCACGGGGCTCAGCCCTATATAAAGCAGCAGGCCGCTAGGCCCTCCCCAAAACACCACCAGGCCCAAACTCTCAATCCAGGCTTTCTCTCCACCATTATCCCCCTAAAATAAAGGTTAGACCCTCACCCTTGTTGGGTGGCAGTAACCCTTGACATTCGGGTTTAGGGATGCTGAGGTTGTGTTGAAACCTGGAGAACCTAGGATCAAGTCAGGCCAAGGGGGAGGAGAGTCACATATCCCCTGGGGACCTTCCCCCCAGGTCCCAGTCCCACAGCTCTGGGGGATACTGAAGGAAAACATGAGAGAGGCAGGGAGGTGCACGAACAGGTAAGTGGAGATCTGACCGCTCTTCCTCCATATGGCACTGGAGGGGACAGGGGTGACAAGTGGGGAGCACCCCTCCCCCCACTCCAATGAAGAAGCAAAAAACTAGGCCCCCCCTCCAATCTTCAACCTCTCCCTCGGTTGCCCTGTCTGTCCCCACGGGGTGGGGCATGGGGCGTCCGCTGGCCCCTGGTGGGGGGGGGGGGGTGCCAGAGCACGCTCAGGGAGGCTGTCGTTCGCCTTTTCCCAATCAGCTTCCATCATCTGGCCGCGGGAAGCGAACTCAGGACGCAGGGGATGGAGAGGGTCTGGGACTTAGCACTCCGCCACCCCCTCCCCCACTGGGTCCCGTGCTTTCCCCGCGGAGGCGGCCAGTGAGGCCCTGCCTCGCGGGCGGCAGGACTGGGGGAGGGGAAAAAGGGAAGGAGGGAGGGACGGTCGAGGTACCCGCCCCGAGGCCCCAGCGCCACCTGCCCTCCGCCACCTACCGCGGCTCCACCAGCTCCCAGGGCCGCGGCCGGAGCAGCTCTGAGCGCTCGGTTCGCCCCACGGTGCCCTTAAAAGGCGCCGGAGCGAACCAACGGGTCCTTGAGGAGAGTGGGGAGATAGCTCCGGTTCGCAGAATCCGCCTGAACCGTCCGCGGAGGCTTGAGCCACGCGTCGTTTCTCCCGAAAAGTCTTTCTTGGATAGCGCTGTCGGGAAGAGGCCTGGCTCTTTGATTAGGGATTAGGGTCGTTTCCTCACTATCTAGTCACCCCCTCCAAAACAGTGCAGAAGGTGAACTGGCCCAGTTGGAGGCAAACCTCGAAACCCGCGGGGGAGGCCGTGTCGAATGAAGATAAACAAAGCCATCGCTCCCGCCCTCCATTACTACATCTGTCCACTTACAGCCCCCAGCTCGGTTCGAGCGGCGTAAGAGAATTAGCCAAGGTTCCTCTCACCTGCTCTCCTGTCCCGCCCTCCACGGCCGCCTCTTTGAAGGAATCCCCCTTCCCCCAGCAGAGGACCGGTCCGCGGCGCGAAGGCTTCTGGGAAGTGTAGTCCAAGCGCCGATTAGGGCCTGCTCTGAGTCCCAGGAGCCCCTTTTCCAGCAGCCGGATCCGCTCGAACCTTACAAACCAAGGACTTACAACGGTTGCGGGGGTGTTCCCACTTGGTTCTATAACTAGGTATCACCCAAAACGCTGTAAAGCTGACGAGGGCCCAGTGCTGTTCACGTCTCCTCCCTCTACGCCCCCCTCCCAGCAGGATGAGGTAATGGGATTGTGATTATGACATCATAGGCGGTTCAATTGCTTGCGTGGGGGGAGGGGGGGCCAGTACGGTGGTTACAGCTGGACCACTTTTCTTTAAGATAGAAAGAGAGGGAGGAAACAGGCCGATGGAGGGAAAGATGATGATGGCACTGTATTTCCTCTTAAGGAAGAGAAAACCACCTTTTATTAAATCTCCACTACTACCACCACCTTCCACCTCAGCCAAAGTTTAAGTCCTTTTTGAAGAGCCTGAATATAGCAGTTAATAGGCGAAGAAGTTGTGGAACAGCTAGATTGATTTCTGGCTCTTATGTAAATTTGCTTCTGAGCTATCAAGGTTTTAGGGAGAGGGGGAAAAGATGGGAACAGGAGAGATTTTAAACAATGCCTTCGTGTTATGATCTCTTTGTAGGACAGTTTTAGATTTCTTTTTAAATTGATTGGAAAGTAGAAGTAATGCAAGTCATCTTCACTATTACATTCAGAAACAAGTCCCCCGAAAGACATGTTTTCCCTATTTTGTGCCCTACTCAAGTCTGGGACAGATAAGTAGTTGTGATCAGCTAGAAAGTACAGCCAGTGGTGGGATCTTCAACACAGAGCCAGGGAAAGGAGGGGGCAGGAGCCACCAAATCTGCAAACTGAAAAAAGAAGAGTAGAGGGAATGTGAGGTACTTATCAAGAAAATGGGAGTGGAAGGAAGATGCACTTCACATTTGCTTGTCTTGTACATTTCCCCTTGGCAAAAGAAGGGGCAGTGACCATGCAGGACAGGAGACATGGATTCCAATAATTGCTGTTGTGGAACACTTATGTGCCAGGCACTGTGCTGCATACTTTAAATATGTATTCTCATTTTTGCCTCCAATCATCAAGTGAGACAAAAATCTCCTTATTTGACATATGAAACAGTAGGAGAGGTCAAGTGACTGCTCATGTGGTGGGCAAAGGTAGTACTAAAAAGCAGTCTGAGGCTCTAAAGCCCTTGTTCTTCACCACTACGTGATCTTCCTTTTTATTTAGTAATAAAATACCATGCTTATTAAAGTTAAATGATTGAGTATAAGAAGTTAAGTTAGCATTGGTACATTTGCAAAACAAAGACATTGAGACACTTAAAACCACCAAACCTTGCAAGTCAGGTTTCAGTTCTCATTTCAAAGGAAGATTACACCCATTTTCATCAAGTATAAAATAGCCCCTAGTGCAGCCCAACTTTTCCTCCATTACTAATTAAATATCCTAATGTTTTAGTTCAAAGTTTACTCATGTCCTGCCATTTTTTCCTGCTGTCGCATTTTTCTTCTTTTGTTCTTGGGCTACTACCTTGAACCCCATCAAAATTGTAACCTCCTGAGCCAGACCTCATCTCTGACCCTGCTCCAGTGGATTCCAGCAGAGGCTCCCTTCTTTTCCTCATCCAGATTCTCTGAGGGTTCTATGGCCTGAGACAAGTCATCCAAAGGGGTGGGATCCATTGGCTTTAAGAGACTCTCCATTTCCTGCCTAAGGAGGCAACAGAGTCAGAAGAACATGCACCTCATTCAAACTCTCCCTTTTCAGCCAGTGAAAGCTAAACTTCTGCAAAGTGGGGAGAGGTAGGGCTCAGTCCACCACTCAAGGAAGTAACCAGGAATAATGCACGTACCCCTCAGCCCCCCTGCCCTGCAGAGGCTGGCTAGGGGGGTCCCACGAATGTAGAGCTCTTCTCCATTGCCTGATCTGGGCATCCCAGGAGCGACGACTGTACCTCCTGTTCTTGTTTGGTGTTTGAGGGTGAAATCCTGGCTGTCGCTGTGCCCTGGCAATGACAAATGTGTCAGACTAAGGTCAAGGTGATGGAGCACAGCTCACTGCTTATCACAGTGAATCAGGAGACTCATTAGGGTCTCTGAGAATAAGATAGGATCAATTCTCTCAATCCAAAGAGATCTTTAAACACCAAACTTCCCAACTCCCTAATATTCTTTCTTCTGAGAAGGGTAAATTAGATATCCTAATTCTCCCAGAAATCAAGATAGATAGAAAAGACGGTATTTGACATGTCTTTAAAATAAATTCTACCTTCTTATACATTAGTTTGTATGTATTCATATAAGCTTACCTGTAATTAGGCAAGTATATCATAATTAGCCAAGTCAGCTGGAGGTATGAGGTGAAAATGGATGGAAGTAAAAAAAACTTCATTAGCTTTTCCAAACCCCTCCCCGCCCCCAGAGCCTCTCCCAGCTCCTGCTAAGCTAGCGCCTCAGCCATCATCAGCCGCCATCAAGATCATCTACTGGGATCTCATCAGCCATGATGAGATGTTCCCCTGACATCTACAAGATCCAGGAGATCAAAGACAGGCTGTGTCTGGAGATGGAGGGGAAGATGGCCAGTAAGACAGGGGGTAACAATGATGGCTCGCTCATTGGTGAAAATGCCTCCACTGAATGCCCTGAGGGCGAAGGCACGAAAGCACAGTCATCACTGGTGTCGATATTGTCATGAACCATAACCTGCAGGAAACCAGCTTCACAAAAGAAACCTACAAGAAGTACATCAAAGGCTACATGAAGTCAATCAAAGGGAAGCTTGACGAACAAAGGCCAAAAGGAGTAAAAACCTTTTATAATAGGCACTGCAGAACAAATCAAGCACATCCTTGCTAATTTCAAAAACTATCAGTTGTTTATTGGTGAAAACATGAATCCAGATGGCATGGTTGCTCTGCTAGACCACTGTGAGGATGGCGTGACCCCACACATGATTTTCTTTAAGGATGGTTTAGAAATGGAAAAATGTTAACAAATTTGGCTGTTACTTTGGATCTATCACCTGTCATCATAACTGGCTGGCCCCTGCTTTTCATCCACGCAGCACCAGGTCTTAGACAAATGGGACTGATGTCATCTTGAGCTCTTCATTTATTTTGACATTGATTTATTTGGAGCAGAGTTATTGTTTTTGAGAAAAAAAAGACATGTCATGTAGGTCGTCTAAAAATAAAATGCATTTTAACTAAAAAAAGAAAAAAAACTTCATTAGCAAATATGGCTAGAGCTTTTAAAAATCTTATGGACCAAATATTATTTGTTCCACTTGAAAAAAATTTTAAACTTATTTTTGGGGCTAGATTGCAGGATAATTCATTTTAGTAATGCTGCAAAGTGAGATCTCTTTGTGAGAGCACTCAGATTCTAGTATCTTTCCATCATCCGACATTGAATATAAGCCACTTGGTTGACACTTTTGTTGTGACTGTCCACAATTACACTCACTTGGGAACCTGCTGCAGAAAGCACTGGTAACCAGGCGTGCACTTGCCATAATCTATCTGCTTTTGCCGCCGTTGTAGGACAATTTCATCTGTCTCTACCTCCCACCTGTGAAGAAGTAGATAGTGGCCCCATAAAGTGTGATTATAGTCATCAAAGCAGAAACCAACTCATCCCATATTCCCTTAATCCCCAGCCTGATTTTCAAACTCACCTGGCATGGCAGGGCTCTGTGCTAACTCCCACACTCACCATCTCTATCCTATAGGATAAAGACTCCTCACACACCTCCATTCTGGGGAAGTAGATTGTACAGATAAAAAGGGTATTAGGATAAAACCCTGCTAATTACATTGTACCTCTCAGCCACTACTACTACTACTAAAATCCTGACACCAGATAAATGTTGTATTTGTGACTTACTGTATCTCAAAGATAAAGGTTGCATTTCTGATTTATTTTTCAAACTGTGCTCTGCAAGCCATCTTCATGGGTAGCACCTGGAGGCCTTGTTAATTCCTGGGGCCCACTCTAGACTGAATCATCAGTTTGGGGGCCTGAATTATAAAGAGCTTCTGAGGTTATTTTAAACATTTTTTATTATGGAAAATTTCAGATATACAAAGAGAATAGCATAATCCTCTGCTGCTCAAAGTATGGTCCAAGGACCAGCTGCATCAGCATCAGCTGGGAGCTTTTTAGAAGTGCAGGCTCTTGGGCCCCAACCCACATCGACTGAATCAGAATTTACATTCTAACAAGATTCCCCAGGTGATTAGTATGCTGGTTAAACTTTCAGAGCACTGATAAAATGGACCAGTTACACATCACCCAATACTCACGGCCAATCTTGTTTCATGTATGCCCACCACCACTCCTACAGGATTTTATAAAAGCAAATCTCCAACATTAAGAATAAATTCTTAATATCACCTAGTCAATGTTCACATTTCCGTAAACAACCACAATTTGAGATCCTTTGGACTGTGGTAAGAATTAAGCGAAGAGATGATTCAACCCTCCTATTTTCCTTGAAAAGGAATTTCCTTTACCCCACATAACCTAGAATCTCAGATATTGCGCGCTTAAAAGGGACACCGACCAAGGAAAGCTCTTGGAAGGGGCCAATGCCGATCATCAGAAATACACACACCTGTCTCGTCGCAACATCTGCCATCCCGGCGGCAAATGTTCCATCTACAGCAGAAGGCTAGCAAAACGTAATGACACGAGAAAGAAGCAGGGAAGAAAAAAAAATAGTTTGAAACACGGTCCCACATAAATTAGGTAGTATCCTAAGGAGTGGTGGTCGCTAGCAAGGTGCGATTTAAACATCCCGGGGCTTGAGGGTCTGAGGGACCGGAGGGCTCAGAAAGGGTGTGGTGATTGGCCAGAGGGAGAGCCAATGACGCGCCAAGCTCCTTGTGGGGCGGGGCTTACCTAAGCTTTTGCTGAAAGCTGGTGGGCCAATTGGCAGCCTACTCTGGTGGAGGGGCGGGGCAAATAGCGCTCCTTCCGGAGTAGCTCACGCCCCGGGTGACGTACGAGTCAATCGATTGGCCGAGGCGGGGATGGGTCTGGGCAGGCACCCGGAGATTGGCTGACTCAGCTGAGAGGCGAGCGGGATAGGCTATTGAGAGGGCGGAAGGTTTGAATGGTCAAGGCCTGCGGCTGGCTGTTGGTCTTCTTTCTCTGAGGATGTAACTTTGACCGTCTGCTGAGAGAAGCGGCAAAGCCGGACCCCCGCCTATCCAGTCGAGAAGTATAACTGTCGTCTGATTAAATTGCTTCCTTTCCCTAGATTTCCTTTAATTCTGCTGGAGTCTTCGTTTGGATCCGATTCCCACTTACTTCCCTTCCTCCTGAAGGCACGTCTCAGATTCAAACTTGAGGTAAGCCCAAAGCCGCCTCCTCCGCGGAATCAGGGCCTGCGCAAAAGGTTAGAGGGACCTAATGGGCATTATTGTGAGTTAGGAGACCTGAGCCCCTTCCTGTCAGGAATCATGAGCTGTGTGGCCCCTAATAAGTCAAAGTCCTCTTTTTATTCCATCTTTAAGGTCCTGAGGTTGCCTTGGGGTAAGTTCAGTTTCCGACGGAAAGGCCAAGCCGATTCGGGCAAGTATTATTTAACCTTCGAGCCAAGCTGTGATTCACCGTTTGGGAATGCCTCCTTCTCCAATATTGATCCGCTTGGCCGCTGCTGGAAAGGGTGGAGGAGGTTGTGAAAGCTGGACCTTCCGTGGTGTACCTGTGTAGATGACGTTCTCCCTTTCTTAGTTAGGTTTTATGTTTTCTTAGAGAGAACTCGGAGACCATGTCTGCAGAATTCTTTCCGTCTACAAGAGAGGAGAGAAGCACTGGCTCAGGACCTAGTTTTAGGTCTAATCAGAGGAAGGTATTAAACCTGCTCCTGGAGAGAGATACTTCCTTTACCATCTGTTCAGATCTCCCTAGAACTCCAGTGGAGAAACTTTTTGGTGATTCTGCAGACTCAAGCATTTTGTCTGGGTAAATCCACTTTTTCTGCTCACACCTTATCTCCTTCGCTCTTCTAAACAGATTTTGGTTTTTAAAAATGATCCTGGCTCAAAGATCAGGGTTTAAGTCTTAGGTGTGCCTTGACTAACCGTTTTGACCCTTTAGAGTCTCAGGCTTCTTTTCTGTAGCATAGAGATATCAATTTCTTCCTATCTTATTAGGATCTTGTGAGAATCAAATGATATGATGTCTGGAAAAAGTCTTTGAAAACTCTGTTGCATTATATGAATTGTCACTTCATTAGTGTTACAATTAGTGTTATTGTTATTGTACTTTAAATTCTGGTCATGCCATTCACTGCTGCCTCAGCTAGCCAACAAAGTTGGAGAATCACAATGCCTGAGAAGTACTAGAGACTCCCGGGAGAAATCAAATCTGTGTGCTCATGGTGCAAAGGGCAAAAGATGTGGGGTCAAGACCTTCTATGAACAATAAACTTTGGTTCTCAATTTTAAAAAAAAATTATCTTCTCTCAGTATGTTGGTGAGGAGAAAATTAGGTACAGGTAGTTGGAGTAAAGAAAAGGTGGGAGGTTTTTCTCAGCCTAGTCTGAAATATTTCCAAGAAACAATCAGATTTATTTGGACACTGTTCGCATTATATGATAGTCACTGAGGGATGTTTCAAATGAAGAGGATAATGTGATCTTTCCTTTTAAGGATATTACAATCTAATGGGAATCTTGATGTACTATTATGTCTCAACAGAGGAACTCCAAAGCGTTGCCTTGATCTTTCAAATCTTAGCAGCGGGGAGATGTCTGCCACTCAGTTTACTACTTCTACAGACCTTGATAAAACTGGTAGGGAAAAGGAAAACAAAGGCCTCAAGGAAATAACTTTTAGGGGAGAGGACAGGATACGAGGATAGAGACGGAAGGTGATAAAAGTAGATAGAGAACCTTGAAATTGGAATGCTTTGGGTACCTAGAGGATTTTTGAGTAGAATGATTCAGCCAATGGGAGGAGAATTGACCCTAATAGGGGTCACTTTGCAATGAAAAAGTTAGACAGGAAGGAATGTTTTGTTGACTGATTGTGAATTAAATTGGTAGTTAAGATGAGAAGTTTTATACCCTAGTCTACTCTCAGTAGAGGCAAAGAAACCAACACAAAGAAATACTTTGTCAGCTAATTCTTATGTATTTTTATAAGGTGTGTGCCTTATAAAATGTGTTTTACTAGTCAACCATTTTAATATTTGTTCTAATTTGATTTCCTGAATGATAAGCTTTCCTTTCTACTTATGAAAAAAAATCTCTGTAGATTAGCATAGTGCACTTCTTCTCAGTATTTTTTTCTTTCAGTGACACATGTAAATTCTTATATTGCCATGAACTTATACCTTATACAATGAAATTGGCACCTATTAAGAGCCTTTGTGTTCAAAAGGTCAGCTTTTGACATTAATATGACTCACTGGTAATGAAGAAAATTAGAGGGAAAGACAGAATGCATGGACAAAAATAACTCTGTATCTGATTGCAGGTCCCTTGGATTCTTCAGTACCTGAGGAAATACAGTTAGCTGGAATGTAAGTTCTTTTTCTAAATGAACCCCATGCTAAAGCCTTTTCAGCACGGGCATGGGGATAGTATATTCTGCAGACTCTGTAGAGAATGTTTCACTTTGGATGTGAGTGGGTGTGAAGGCCTAGATTGTTCCCTTAAAAGTTTTTTAAGTTTCTCAGATCTAAATTGTGTTGTGAAAATGAAGGCTGTTCATTTTAACCATCACACAAGTAGTATTGTCTTTAAAATACAGGAAAATGATATACTGCACTTAGACATAGGCTGTTATCTGCATGTGAGTAGTACTGTATTTTAGTGGTTAAAAGTGTAGAGTGCAGACTGGAATGAGTGTGTCTGGGTAAGAGTGGCTTACTACTTTACCAACTCACTCTGACAAGTTTTTTAGCTTCAAGGGACCTCAGTTTCTTATTTGTAATAAAGAAATAATAATAATAATGGAGATAATAATAGTACTTTTCATAACTGGTTCTTGTGAGGATTAAATGAAAATGTGTACCCAATGCATACCAAGCATTTTATGTTTATTATTATTATTATTGAAGGTTCTTTGTTGACAATCTTAAAAATGTTTAGTCAGAGAATATTCAAGGAATGAAGAGTAATTTTAATTCACTTCTTAAACTTATCGCAAGTTTTCCGTTTGACTGTTTTAATTATGTAGAACTTTATCCTTCAATGTTTAGATGAATTAGATGCCACTTTTATGCACTAGGGAAGGCTTTCCATGAGTATTTTTATCAATACATGTGAAGATTTTACTTTGTATTGCTTTTTTTTTTTAATTGCTTAATATGTCCTAACCCATGTAGACTAGGTAAAATCTGGGAAGGGAAAATAGAAATTCATAGAAAGTAAATATTAGCTCCCAATAGCAATGCTGAAAAATTGCTAAATTGTAAATTGTGTCTATATAAGATATAGGACAAACTTGTCACCTTTGACATGAATCTATATATATGGTTATGCAAGTGAAATGAAGTCCTTATATACAGGATTTCACTCAATGTCTTCATACTTACCACAGAGAACACCCTACATTTTGTTATTAAAAGAGACATATCAACTAGGGATAGGGCTCCTAGAATGGAACAAAGGAAAAGTTGGGATGCCTCAAGTCAGTTAAGAATAACCAAACTGTATTTAGGGTTTAACTGATAAGTTTTTTTAATCTACAGGAATTATCATCAACAACTTATAAAATGCAGCTCAGTGAGTAACTCAACTTTCTTAGATTTGGGTTTATTTGTCAGGTGGGAGGCAGAGGATTTCCAACCTACCTGTGGCTTAAGGATTCTGGATGTTCTCAGAAAATAATTTCTTGTAGGCACACCTGCTTTGCAGCACCCCGAATACCTTGAACCGTGGCCACAGGAAGAAAGCTACTGTATGCAGCTCATCTGCAAATAAAGAAAATGTGAGTGTTTAATGGAAAACTAGACTCATTAGCAGTTTTCTTCCTTTGAGTGAAGCAACTCACTCATCTGTATCCATTATGAGACCTAGAGCTGTCTGTGCCTCAGTATGCTAGACAAGCAAATTGCATCACTGTAGGGAAAAAAAAACCTCTTTCTGTTTTTTTCTCTTGAAGGTTTGATCCTAGGAGTGAAACTTAGCTCCAAGTCTTCACTGCAGGTCATCATTATTATTCATGTTCAGTTGATTGTAGTGTAAGGAATCTAGGACTTTTTTTTCCAAAAAATAGGTATAATTTACGTAACTTGTTCACATATTCTTTGCATGGCTTCAAATACAAGTCTGGATTTCTTCATTCTTTTTTCCCCCTCAGCCTAGCTTCTTAGCCCCTCTTCTGAGGAGGCCATTGTCCTTTTTGTTCTGAGCCTCAGGCCATCCTTCAGTTCCAAGTTGAAACTGTCCTCTCCAGAGCCTCCTAAGATAATTCTCTAACTAATCCCTTCAACTAATCCCCTTTTCTAGCTATCTTTTTCTTTTCCCTGCCTCCCATCCTTTTCCCCAGGTCAGTGTCTATAAAAGATAGCTGCTGCTCTTTGCTCACATTGACTAAGTTATACCCATATTTGTGGCTGTTCTAATCAGCTTTTTCTTGAATTAATACAGTCCTTCTAATCTCCCTTTACAATCACTTTTTAAAAATCTCATCATTCCCTCCCCTCTCAGGTTCCTTTTTCCCTCTCTTCCTTTGGCCTGTGATCATAAAATTAATATCCTCCAAAGCAAATCTATATACCATACATCAAATCCAAACCATAATTTTGCATTTTCAGGATATATAGTCAACCTTGATTACATACACTGTGTTTTGTGACGGTTATTCATGGCTTCATCAGATGAAAAGTTTTTGATAAGGGCTGCTGACACTTCTCTTCCTGCAGCCAATGTAGCTTTTCTTACGCAGGAAAACAGTACTTCAAAGCCCTTGGAGTGGTGGACACCCAGGAACCTGAGGTTTCAAAAGAGACCATGGGGACCTTACGTGTCTCCTCTTTCTCTACTGGTGAGTCACTGGACATCATCCTCAAGAGTCACCTGAGGTGTTGTGGGATAGAGGATGGCAGATCTGGATTTATGCCCCTTTGAATTTTTCTAAGCCGACTTGAGTGAGAAAGGGGTTGGAGAAGTAACCTTTGAGCAGGCAAAGGGAGGAGGAGACATGTCCTCTGATCTCTGTTTGTTTAAATTTAAAGAGAAGAAAAATTTCTTAGGCCTTTAACATTTTTTCTGCTTTATTCTTTAAGTGTGTCCCCTCCTCTGATTTTAAAAGTACTATGTGCCCATTATGAAGATTGTAAAAAAATATAGTAAACTATAAAAGAGAAAATAGCTACCTCATAGAGAAAAACCGCTATTAACATTTCACTTTTTTTCCTCATTTTTTAAACTATGTGTAAAGTCAAGGCCATATCATATGTATATATATATAAAACTTTATGTCTTGTTTTTTTAAATTAATATTAAAACTCTTAGTAAACATTATTTTCTAATTTTTCTAATAAATGGACCATAATATGTGTAAATACTTCTCTGTTGTTAGACACTTAATGTATTCATGTTTTACTTTTACAAATAAAGCTATCTTGTAAGTTCTTGAGCACAAATCTTTGCCTATGTTGCAGAGGGTTTTTTCCCTTAGGATTAGTACTATGAATTATAATTACTAGATTAAGAGATATAAATATTTTTAAGATATTTGATACATATTGCCAAATTCCTTTCCAAAAAAAGTTCTAAGAATTTACATTTTCATGAACAATCCAAGACTCATTTGGATAAGTGATTTATTGTCACTTTTAAAAATTTGCTAATTAGATGAGTAAAATGTTTTATTTTATGTTAAAAGTAATTAGTAATGATTTCATGTGACTCTTAGCCACGTATTTTTCCTCTAGTGAATGATTGTGTCCTTTGTCCATTTAGCTGCTGGAGTTTTAAGTTACCCAGCCACTCATTTACTTTTAATAGACTATGGACTCAGATACTCCAGAGATATGGATTCTAATGTCAACTCTATGGGAAAACCATTTTAACATATCTCATACTAAGTAGATAAAGTTGATCATGTTTCAGATTTTTGATTTCTTGGAGTAAGAGAGAACTTGCAGCATGGTAAATTACTAGATAGTATTTGTGTGTGTGTGTATGATTTTTTAAAATATAGTAATATTTACATAACATTTACCATTTTAACCATTTTTAAGTGTACAATGCATTGGCATTAAATACATTCACAGTGTTGTGCAACTATCACCACTAGCCTTTTCAGAATGTTTTCATCATTTAAAACAGAAGCTCTACTCTAAACAATAATTCCTCCTTTCTCCCTCTGGTAATCTCTAGTCTACTTTCTGTCTCTGTGATTTTGAGTACTTTACGTACTTCGTGTAAGTAGAATCATATGGTATTTGTTCTCTTGTGTCTGTGTTGTCTCACTTAGCCTAATGTCTTCAAGGTTCAACCATATTGTAGCATGCATCAAAATTTCATTCCTTTTTATGGCTGAAAAATATTCCATTGTATGTATCTGACACAGTTTGTTTATTCTTTCACCTGCTGATGGACATTTGGGTTGTTTCCACCTTTTGCCTATTGTGAACAATGCTGCTATGAACATTGATATACAAATATCTTTTCAAATCCTTGCTTTCAATTCTTTGGGGTATATACCCAGAAATGGAGTTCCGGGATCATATATGTTAATTCTGTGTTTAATTTTTGGAACAACCACCATACTGTTATCCGTAGCAGCTGAACCATTTGACATTTCCCACAGAAATGCACAAGGGTTCCAATTTCTCTGTATTGCCAACACTTGTAATTTTCTGGGTTTTGTTGTTGTTGTTTGTTTGTTTTAATAGTAGTACCCATTAGGATTAATAGGTATAAAGTGGTATCATTGTGGTTTTGATTTGTATTTCCCTAATAACTAGTTATGTTATATATCTTTTCATGTGAAAATTGGTCATTTGTATATCTTTGGAGAAATGTCTATTCAAGTCCTGTTTGTTTCTGTTATTATTGTTGCTATTGTTGAGTTGTAGGTGTTCTTTATATATTCTAAGTATTAATCCCTTATCAGATATATGATTTGCAAACATTTTCTCCTATACTGTCAGTTACCTTTTAACTTTCTTGATAGTGTTCTTTGATGAACAAAGGTTTTTAATCCAGTTTATCCATTCTTTTGTTGCTGTGCTTTTGTGTCATATTTGAGAAATCATTGCTAAATCCAATGCCATGAAGATTTCCTCCTGTTTTCTTCTAAAAGTTTTATAGTTTTAGCTTTTACATTTAAGTTATTGGTTCATTTTGAGTTAATATTTGTATATAATGTAAGGAAGGGTCCTGGATAGTTTTTAATATTGTCAATATACTTCATAGGACAATGGAAACTTGGTGGAAAGTGAAATGAAACATCTGGGCAGTCCCATTACTACAGTTTCAAAATTAGATAAAAATCCAGAGCTAGGAGAAGACCAAGCAGAGGAGATTTCAGATGAATTGATGGAGTTTTCTCTGGAAGATCAAGAAGAGGCCAAGGTAAAGTACTCTCTGGTAATATCTTTACATTTTTCAAATTCCTTCATTCTTGAATAAATAATATTGTGTATCTAATATGTTGCAGTCACTGTACTGTGTGGTAGGTCTGCAGAGATCAAGAAGACATGGTCTCTGTATCTAAGGGTTACCAGACTGAGAAGGTGTCATGTTACAATGGGACACTCATTACTGCTGGTGAGAAGGTTTCTGTTAGTAGTTTGAGTAGATTACCACCAGTGTAATCTGGTGTAAGTGATGCCTCCAGAATAATAGTAATATGGAATATACTTAGTATGACTTTTCAGGTATTTTAGAATATATACTTTTGCCTTCTTTTATCTTCCCTGTACCACTGAGAGGAATATCTGAAGCTTTTGGCTTATTGGCAATGTACTGATATGTCAAAGATCATTTCTGAGGCATTTAGATTTTCTGAATCAATGTCACTTCTTTGAAACAAATATGTGTGGGGGTGTATTTTTTAAATTTATTCATTTTACAGGCATATATGATATAGCTGAGTTAGAACCCTTGGTTTCTAGTCCTCACTCTCTTATTTAGTGTTATGACCATGAGCAAGACATTTAACCACCCTAAGGCTCAGTTTCTCAATTGTAAAATGGAGAGCATAATAATGAAAAAAAAAATCCTTCAAGAGGATTTCTGTGAATATGATAAAGTATTAAGAACAGTTTATGATAGTCTATGTACTTTATTATTGTTAATAAAAACTAGTATAAGCTGTAACAACATTCAATAAATATTTATTATGAGGCTGATTATGCCAGGTGCTGTACTAGAACTGAGGACAGAGTCATGATTAATATGGACAAGATTCCTAATTTTCATGGAGCTCCTGTTTATATTTTTTCTAGTCAAGAAGATAGACAATATAAGTAAGTAAGTCAATACTCAAGATAATGAGAGATTGTCAAAAGTATTGTGAATGACAAAATGATATGAAAAAAGGGCCTAGGAGTTTGGGAAGGTACTATTTTTAACTTTAACCCAAGTAACTGGAGAAAGGTGACACTGTAATGAATTTGAAGAGAAGGGTGAATTCAAAGGGAATAAGATGTGTTCTGTTTTGCACTTTTGAATTAGAGGTGATAACAGGAAACTTAAATGGAAATACTGAGGAGTTGGAGCCATCAGGACTGGAAATGTATGTTTCAGGACCACTGCATAGAAGAGAAAATGAAGGCTAATGACTCCAAGTTTAAAAACAGAGAGGAAGAGCTTGTGAAAAAGGAGTGATAGCCTCTGAAGAGACTAATAACGAGGTAGATATAAACAAGAATAACATCATTCAAGGATCAGAAAGGAGAGATCTAGGACACAGAGGTGTCAGTTTTATATATTTACTCATTTTATACATTTCTTTATGATGGTAAAATACAACACACTAAAATTTATCATTTTAATAGTTACGTGTACTATTCAGTGGCATTAAGTACCTTCATATTGTTACAAATGTACTTATTCATCTCTAGAACTTTTTCATCACACCAAGCAGAAACCCTTTGAAGAGTTTTATCATTGTAGCTCTTAAATTTGGGTCTTGTTCCATTTTAAATTTTGTGTGTATCTTGTTAGGTAAGGGTCCAGTTTCATTCACTATGCATGTGAATATCTGGTTTTCCCAGATCCATTTTGTTGAAAAGATTGTTTTTTCCTCATTGAATGGTCCTGGCACCATTGTCAAAATTCATTTGACTGTGTATAGGAGGGCTTATTTCTGGATGGTGTCTGAGTTCTGTTGGTCTGTGTGTGTCTTTATGGTACTGTAGTTTCAATTACTGCAGCTTTGTAGTGACCTCATTTTATATATATTTTTATTTCACAAGGTATACTTAAATATATTCTCCTTGAAAGGAAATTAGGGCTAATTAACCTTAGCTATTATGTTTATCTCTTTGAAAGATGACTTTGAAATTATTTGTTGCTGGGGAAAAGTCAAGAGCATGGGAGTCAGTAGAGTATATTGATCTAAAAAGTATAGACTCTACAGCCAGACTGCCTGGGTTCATAGGTTGGCTCTGCCACTTTTACCTGTATGTGTAGGTCATATGCTCTCCTTATGTTTCAATTTAGTAATCTATAAAAAAGATTAAAAAATCTTTTTTAAAAATACAACTTTATTGAAATACAATGCACATTCTATACAATTCACCCACTTAAAGTATACAAATATAATGGTTTTTAATATGTTCAAAAATCTGTACCACAATCAATTTTAGAACTTTTTATCACTCAAAAAGTATCTCACAACCTTTAGCAGTCATCCCCCATTCTCTGCATTTCTTCCAACCCTAGGCAACCAGAATGGACATTTCATATAAATGGAATCATACAATGTGTAATATTTATGACTGGCTTCTTCCACTTAACATAATGTTTTCAAAGTTCATCTATGTTTTAGCATGTGTCAATACCTCTCTCCTTTTAAAAAATTTTTTGATTGAAGTTTATGTGATTTACAGTATTGTGTTAGCTTCAGGTGTACAGCATAGTAATTTCGTTTTTTTTTTTTTTTTTTTGCAGAATATATTCCACTGTAGGTTATTACAAGATAGTGGGTATAATGCCTTGTGCTATACAGTAAATACTTATTGCTTACCTATTTTATGTATAGTGATTTGTATCTGTTAATCCCATACTCCTAATTCCCCGCCCCCCATCATTCTCCCCTTTGGTAACCATGAGTTTGTTTTCTGTCTGTGAGTCTGTTTCTGCTTTATATATACAGTCATTTGTATTATTTTTTAGATTCTGCATATAAGTGATATTACCTAGCACTTGTCTTTCTCTGCCTGACTTGTTTCACTAAGCATAATATTCTCTAGGTCCATCCATGTTGCTGCAAATGGCAATATTTCATTCTTTTTTATGGCTGGGTAATGCTCCATTGCATATATGTACCACATCTTCTTAAACCAACTGTCTGTTGATAGCCACTTGGGTTGCTTCCATGTCTTTGCTATTGTAAATTTTGCTGCTATGAACATTAAGGTGCATGTATCTTTTCATGAAATTGCTTTAGTAACTATTTCATGGGGTTGTTGTGAGGACTAAATGAGTAAATTACACACAAAACATTTAGAACAACACTTGCCAATTAATGGTGCTTAATTATTATAGTGTAGCATAGTGTACATACTTAATTAGTATAAGTATGTGTGGAGTTATGAAGAGTGAGCCAAGTGAGAGTTGAAGTAATCTTATGACTCAGAGGAGATTATTAGGTGAGGGCCTTGAAGAATATGGAGAAGGTTATAAGCAACTTCTGGAAACTGCAGAAGGGGATTATTGAAAGACTAATAAAATGATATTTATAAGGTCCTATAAGATAGACCTGCATGCATAGTGTCTTCCTATAAGAATACTTTTGCCTAGAAGCAAGATTGGAGACTTTGGAACTCCAGAGTTGGTTAAGTGAGGGTTGCAGGTTGTCGATGATAGATGAAAAAGGGGTCAAGGTAACCTAGGTGATAACGAAGGCAACAGAGAAGTAGATGAGGATGAATCAAAGCGTGGATAAGGAGCCACATGTCCCTGGATAAATAGTAAAATAAGAACAGTAATGTGATTGGAAGTTGCTGAGGGGGAACAAAACAGCTGGTTTAGAAAGTTCTGAGAACTAGAGGAGATTTTGGTCAGTTTGAGGACATGTCAGGTTTGCATTCTTGGTGGTAGCGTAATAGAGGATGGTTGCAGATTTTTTTTTTTTTAATCCCTGTTTGTTGAGAAGCTAATGTGGAATGCAGGAGAAGGTTGATGCAAGTGTTTCAGGGGTTATGAAGGCCTAGCCCTCAGAGGGTTGTCAGTGAACATTGTATGAGTGTTGGGAAAGAAGTAGCATGGGTTTCAGTATTTTAGGTAGTAACAGGGACTAGAGTGGAAAGGAAAAATGAGAGCCAGGTAATAATAATAGCTTCCATTTAGTGAGTAGACTGTACTAAGCACTGTGTGCCAAGCAGTTTACATCCATCATCACATTTAATTCTCATATCAGTCCTGAAAGATGAGTATTATCCCCTGCCTTTTTTTTTTTCCCTTTATTATTATCCTCTTTTGAGAGGAGAGCATGAGGCCATGAGGTAAGGTCTCTTACCCAAGTTTACAAAATTAGCAAATGGCAGAGCTACAACTTAAATCAAGATCTACCTGACTCCAGAGCCTATGTTTTTGGCAGTATTATGGTGTCTTCTACTGAAAATACCTGGGAGGTAAAAATTGTACTAGGGACATGTAAAAATGATAGTTGCTTTTTGTGTAGGGTTGGTAAAGTTGAATATCCAGAATTTGAATGAACTTTAGTGTTAGGAAGGATGGTTAATCAATTATCTAGAATAATGCTGTTAAGTAAAACTTTCTGAGATGATGGAAATATTTTGTATTTGTCCAGTATAAAACCTTGTGGCTATTGAGCACTTAAAATGTGACTAGTGCAACTGAGGGACTGAATTTTTTTTTTTTTTTGAGTTTTAATTCATGCAAATAGTCATGTGTGGCTAGTGTTACTATAATGGGTAGTGCTGATCTAGAACCCTCTATAAAGTATGGTCCCCAGAGCAGCAATATCAGTATCAGGTAGGAATTTCTTGCCTTTGCAAATTTATGGGCCCCACCCCAGACTGGAATCAGAAACGGAGGGTGGGGCCCAGCAATCTGTGTTTCAACAGTCCCTCCCGGTGATTTAACTGCATACTAAAGTTTGAGAGCCACTGTGCTATAAACGTATTAAGTCTTGTTTTGTTTTAATTTCCTTGGTTTGTGGGAAAACCACAGAACCAAGTTACTAACTGAAAGGAGCAGGATGGTTATTGGGAGAATGGACAGCGACCTTCCTGAAGTAAATGTTTCTGAGGACTTGCTGATAATGCAGAGTAGATCTGTGGAAAAACAGCAAGCAGTTAGGGATAGGTAGCATGCGGAAAATGTTACTGGGGCTTCTGGGAAAAAAAGAACAATATAAAATGAACATTTAGTGTTGCTCTTACAAATACACATTAGTCTTCATATTTGTGAAATGTTGTAGTTAATATAGTCAAATCTCAACTGGTATTAACTTAATAAAGTTGAGTTTAATGTTGATTAAAAAGAAAGTCCTTCTGTTTTCAATTGTTGGAAATTTGTCTAAGGTGTTTAATCTGCTTTTATGAAATTATGAGTACAGTACAATGAACATGACTGAATCTTTCTTTGCTGTTTGAAAATCTTTCATAGTCTCAGAAACATCATTCATTCTGAATTGTATCATATAGACATTATAGGATGGTGGATTTGAAGTAGACTGACCCCAGGAAATACTCTGGAAGTTTTGTTTGTTTACAGAGAAGAATAGTATGTAGCTATTAGATATTTACTTTGTTGGTTTGTAATAAATATTAAGTCCCTTTATGGGCTCTTTTTCTTAAATTGTGACTTATAAAGTCATTTTCATTTGACAGCCCATTGTATAAGAATATGCATAGTAGTAGATTTTAGGTTAGAAAAGGTATAGGAATTTTTTCTTATTGGTTTACCTCTTTGATGCTAAATGGAAAAAGATATCTTATACAGCAAGGAGATTGTTGTAATCGTAGTGATTTCTGACTCATTTTTAAAAAAAATATTTATTGGCACTTAAGTGTCAAGCACTGTGCTAGGCTCTGATGATACAGTGATGAACAAAACAGACTATGTTTATGCCCTCCTGCAGTTTTCATTCTTGGCACAGAGCTATCAAAAAACAAATGCATGTTTATCAAGTTCATAGGTGTTCTAGTTAGAATTCTTGGTTGCAAATAACAGAAACTGATTCTAGTTACCTCAAGCAGAAAAGGGATTTTCTGGAAGGTATTGAGAAACTCAGAGAATTACCAGGAAGGCTGGAAAATAAGGTAAGGCCCAGCCAAAGTGCTACTACAGGAACATTGTGCTCAGGATGCCACCACCTGCTGGCTGGACACTCAGTGCCATCATTACTGGCCTCCTGCCATGGAACATAACCCGACCTGCTGCTGGACTCTGCTGCTGAGGGATGCTTGCTGCCACCCACCATATTTTCCACTGTGATGCAGCAACCATAAAAAAAGTCTTAGCCAACCCTGTACTTTTGTGTTGCTCTTTAAGTTTCAAAATCCAGGCAGGAATATCAAGTCCGCTATAAAAGAATAGAAAAGGAAATGTCTATCCCCCCTTTTGCTTCCTTATCAGGAGGCAGGGCTGCCTCCCATCGAATCTGAGATTTTACTAAAATAGGATGCTTAGTAGCCAAATTGCAAATGACTGCCATAGAGACAAAATAATTTAGCTATTGCAAATTGTCCAAGTGTAATGAAAGAAACAAAATGGGGACTGATATAGAGACTAACAGAAGGGGACCTTCAAATGGAGGTAATTAGGAAAGGCCTTTTTAAGCAAGAGATATTTAGTTGAGAACAGACTGATGAACTATCCCAGTTTGTCTGAAAATGAGGAGGTTCCTAGGACATGGGACTTTTAGTGCTAAAACTGGAAAAGTCCTGGATGAATTGGGGTGAAGCTCTGGTTGTGAAGGAACCATACATGACATGAGTAGAGGCAAGAGCATTCCATAAAGCAGGAATATTGTAGATGCAAAGTTTCCAAGGTTGAAAAGATCTTGGTGTGTTTAAGGAACTGAGAAGCCAGTGTCAGTGAGGGGGAAAGTTGCCTCAAGTGGGAAAGAGGAGGTAGGCAGTTGAAGGATTATACGGGGTCTTCAGGCTATGAGTGTTTAAATTTTATTCTAAATGAGGTGGGAAGCTATTGGAGGGTTTTAAGCAGGGGAATAATATGACCTGATTTGTTTTATGAAGACCACACTTGTTGCTGGACGAGGAATAGATTAGAGAGGACTAATATTTGGAAGGAAGTGAGAAAAAAGGAGTTGGGAGGAGGTGAGATTAGGAAGCTATTGCAGTAGTCCTGGGGAGAATTGGTGATAGCCTGAACTCAGGTGGTGGCTATGAGACAGAAAGAAATAGATGAATTTAAAATGTGTTTTGGATACAAATCAAGTGTTTTGTTTCATAGAGAAAACAAGCAATCAGAAGAAAACTACCTTTTCTCACCAAATATTGCAACCTATCTGCTCTGATATCTATATAATCTGTCATCCCTCTTGATACAGGACCAAACTATGTAAAGTCTTGTCCTGCAACAAGAGGACTACATAAAGTGTCCCTGCTCCAATCTAAAGCCCCATCCCACCCCTTCACACTGCATCTCATTCATTCATTCAGTAATGCTGGGGATATAGTAATACAACAAAATCTCTGCTCTCATGGAGCTTTCATTCTTGTCTGGAGGAAACAAACAATTACATTTATAATTGTTAGATGGTAAAAATACTTTGGTAAAAAAGTAGGGTCAGGAGAATAGGGAGAACCTGGATTGGGGTAGGGTAGAGGGGGAGTTGGTATTTTCAGTTTGTTGCATAGGTTAAAGAAGACCTCTCTGAGAGTGACATTTGAGCAGACATCTGAAGTGACAAGGGAGCCAAACAAAGAGTTACCAGAGGAATGAGTTATTCAAGGCAGAAGGAAATGCAAGTACAATGCCTTTGAGATGGGAGTGTGCTTGGCATGTTCATGGATACACAGATGTTTATTAGGTCTAGTTGGTTTATAGTGTTGCTTAAGTTTGTTTTTTTTAAATTGAAGTATAGTCAGTTTACAATGTTGTATCAGTTTCTGGTGTACAGTATAATGTTTCAGTCATACATATACATGCATGTATTTGTTTTCATATTCTTTTTCATTATAGGTTACTTCAAGATATTGAATATAGTTCCTTGTGCTGTACAGAAGATGCTTCAGTTTTTGAACTTTCCTATCTTTTATTGTTAATTTTTTCTTTACAGCACTTATCACTACATAAAAGTACAGAGTCTATTTAGTTGTTTGTCTCTTCCACTGTCTTATTCATTGCCATGTCACCTAATAGGTACTCAGAAATTGTCAGGCCAGGTATGTAAATGTGGAAGTCTGGAAGTAAGAGCAGAGATCCTGACTGGAGTCAAGAAATTTGAGAGTCATCATCATAGAGGGAAAATTTAAATTCATGGGTAGAAAAAAATCACCTGTGGCAAGAGTGAGCAAATAAAAATGAGTCAGGTCCTATCCCCGAATCCAACATCTACTAGAGGTTCGTAGGTGAGGAAGCCTGACAAAGACTGAGAAGGAGCGACAGAGAGGTAGAAGCATCATAGTTCTTTTAGTATAGGGATTGCCTACACTAGGACTAAACTATGAAATTAGGAGGTGCCATTGAAGCCAAAGAACAAGGGAGTAGTCAGGTCAATGGAAGCCACAGTAAGATACATGGCCATAGTAAGATACATGGCTAAAGAAGTGACTATCAGATATGACAATACGAAGATTGTTCATAACCTTGACAAGAGCAATAGAGTGGTACAGACAGAAGCCAGGTCTATGTGTGTTTGAAAAGCATACAGCTCATGAGGAACTAGTGGTGCCTCCTCAGTTTACAGTTTATAAAACCTGTAAGTGGATTCAAGCTGAGCAAGCTTCCTTGTCGTCTTTCTGGCCTGAAAGTGCTTAAAACTCCCAAATTTGGAAAGTGTTCGGTGATTCCTTAAGCAAAGAAAATTACTAATTGATAGATGTTGAATAAAATCTAAGCCAGCTGGTCCTGGGATTGCCCCACACCAGCTGCTGGGAACTGGGAAACTTCTGACTAGCTAGACAAAGCTAAAGTATCATCATCATTCCTCCATGACCTAGCACTTAACACTCTTTGCAGTAAGTGGCCATTTATTTGTATATAAATAGTGGAAAGCATCTTTCAGAACAGTAGTGGCTCTTTCTGTCTGTTAATGTAGTTTTCTGCTATCATTTATTTCTTATCCTTGGACTATATGAAATGCAAAAAGATGTTTATCACCTTCATTATCACCATCATAATAGCTACCAAGAACCTAAAGCTTGAATGCAACAGAACAGAGATTCGAGAAATAGGCTCATGCATATATGGTCAACTGATAATTGACCAAGGTTCAAAAGCAATTAAATGAAGAAAGCATAGTCTTCTTAACAAGTTGTGCTGAAGCAATTGAAAATCCATATGAAAACAAAAATCTCAATCCATACTTCACACCATACATAGAAATTAGCACAAAATAGGTCATGGACCTAAATATAAAACTTAAAACCATAAAACAGCTGAAGAAAAAAACACAGGAGAAAATGTTTGTAACCCTGTGTTAGGCAAAGATTTCTTAGATATAATACTAAAAAATGGGTACATTTCACTTATTAGCTAATTAATCCAAAGTCTTCAAAATGAGGCCTTAGCTTAATAATTACAGTGTGTTTTAGAGAGGCTCTTTTGGTTAAAAGAGACAAAGATTTCATTAAGGCCAGCAAATTTGAAATTCTGATCTGGCTTCCCACTGCCTTCTTCTCAGGGCAAACTTGAAGTTATATGAAGGAAATTCTGTCGTGGAGGCTGGGTAGCCAGCTCCTCAGTCCTTCACCGCATCTCCTCTACCACTGTACCTTTGGGTCATCCATCCATTCATCATTGGCCTCATGGCCTTGACTGTATCTCTTGACTTCTTTCTTTTAATAAAGCTTTGGCTTCTGCTGCTGCCTAATTATTCTGACATTTTCTAAGTTTAACTGTCAGAACCTGATTGGCCCAGATTATGTTTACATTTTCTTGACCATTTAATAGGGGTGTTCAACCAGCAATGTGGTCCAGTCATCAGTGCCTTGGGGTAGGCTTATGAAGACAGGGTAATGACTGGCAAGGGTCCACTGGAAAAGATAGGTATGGAATGTTGCTATGCCAGATGTGAACTGTACTTTCTGCTGGTACCATGAGCACTGGAATTTCCTTTAGACAGGACCACGGATGTGGCAAACACTGTAATAGATTTAGTTATTGTAAAGTGAAATATTGGCATCTTCTCCCAGAAACCATTGACCATCAATGTGTGTTCTAATTTGGCTCTCTTATGGTCTAATCCCTTCCTAAATCAATGCATGGCAGTAGTGAGGTAGGCGTATGGAGAAAGAGACAGGGGATAAAAATCTTGGACTAGCTGAAAGTTGTCATCAGATTTCATTTAATATATCCCCCTCCCTCTGGGTATATAACACTCATATTCTAGTGTTTTCTTTTCCCTTGCATGATTCTTATTTTGCTATTTTTTTCCTCATTAACCCCCTTTAAGAACACTGAATGATATTTTTTCTCTGCCACTCAAAGAAACTAACAAAAAAAATGGTATACAGTAAGATCTCCATGTCCACAGTTTCTACATCCATGGATTCAACAAACCACAGATTGAAAATATTAAAAAAATAAAATTCCAGGAAGTTCCAAAAAGCAAACTTAAATTTGCCCATGCAGGAAACTATTTATATAGTATTTACATTGTATTATAAATAGTCTAGAGATGATTTAAAATATATAGTAGGATATGCATAGATTATATGCAAATACCACATGGTTTTAAATAAGCAACTTGAGCACCCTGGATTTTGGTATCCGTGGGGGTCCTGAAACCAGTCCCCCACAGATACCAAGGGACAACTATATACTCTTGCTTCTCAGTACTTTTTCACCCAGGCTAACTTTTTTGGCTCATCATCTTCAGTTTTGTTGGGGTTCTTAAATATTGATTGTCAGGGTCTTAGGACCCCGTAGAGAAACAATGGGATTAGGTTTGTTTTTTTTTTTTTTACCATATAACTGGGAAGAACTGAGCTTGCATTTGCTTTCTCCTACAAGAACTGGTACATGTAAGATGGTCAGGTTGAGAATCTGGCTGGAGTTAAAACATCTAGGAGAGATGGAACATCGTGCAGTCTGAGAAGAAAAATGTAAATGAGGAAGAGAAGACAGGTTGCTTACCCTGGGGCATTGTTTCTCCAACTTGAGTGTTCCTAGGAATTATCTGGGCATCTTGTTAGAGTGCAAATTTTAATTCAGCAGGTGTAGGGTGAAGCCTAGCATCTGGGATTCTGCGTTTCTAAACAAGCTCCCAGGAGATGTTCATGATGCTGGCCTGCAGACACACTTAAAAGAATAAGAACCTTGTGGTTTCATATTTCCAAACAGGCATCTCTGAACAGAAGCTGCCTGTATCGCTCCTTTTCAGTGCCAGACAGTTTGAACAGTCCAAGACTGAAGCAGGTGGTAAAATTCAAGGACAACACAATGCTAGATAAAGTGAAAATGAAGTATTGTTCTAGCCAGAAAGAGCTCAGGAAGGTAAGAATGTTTTAAAGATTAGAATCTTTAATCTTGCATCTTATTGTCTTCCCTGCTTTTGTGACATGAGGATTGCTTTAGTTATCTTTTGGTCTTCTTCCTCATTACTTTACTTTTATCTCTTCTTTCCATCGTCCTTTTTGTCTTTTCTACATCTGCATCCATATCTAAAGTATCTAATAATAAAAACACATATTATAATTTTGGAAGATATTTTGTTGTACTCTCTTCGCAACCTTTTTTAAGACCTGAGAGAATACAAGGGAAATTTGATTACTAAGGACATTTATTGCTGCTTTCCATGTATTCTGATAGAAATAACATCATAGAGCACACTGGTTTGGTGGAAGGCAGCTTCTGAAAAACTTATCCCTCATCCCCTATCTATTCTTTAAAAAAAAAAAATCTAAGAGGGAGGGTATAGCTCAGTGGTAGAGTGTATGCCTAGCATGCACGAGGTCCTGGGTTCAATCCCCAGTACCTCAATTAAAAAAAAATCTAGATACATTTGGCTATTTTGTAAAATCAGTATATGATGTAATAGAAAAATGGAAAATGCAAATAAGCAAAAAGAAGCCATTGCAAAATGCCCATAACCCCTAGGCTATAGATAATTACTGTTAATACTTGATGTATATTCTTTCAAACATTTTGTAATGCAGATATATTTTTGCTTTTAGTAAAGTGGCATTACAAAGTACATTTTGCCTAACCTACTTAATGATATCATGTCATTTTCATGTCAATGAACATACTTATTTCTTAATAGTAATCTATAATGTATGGAATATGATTTGTTTAATCAAGACCTTGTTATTGAACATTAAGTTTATTAGTAATTTTTCTCTTTTGTAAACATGCTGGGGTATCCATCCTTATAGCCAAATCTTTGTGCATGTCTTTATTTTCTTAGGAAAACAAATGGAATTATTAGATCAAAGGGCATGCATATTTTTAATGAGTCTCCCTCCACTCCATCCATCCCTGGGTATCTGAATCTTTAACATGAGGATTGGGGGTGGGTGGACTCTTGTTGTCTTTAGGGCTTAGGTCTAAAGAAAATGGCCTCTCTCTGTGACATTAATATGACTCAGATGCTGGAGGAAGATTCTAACCAGGGACCTCTGATTGGTGATTTCTCCAAGGTGAGTTTGGTTACACACATCCTATATTTCATCCTATATTTTGGATGTGAATCTTCTCTTTTCTGCTTGCAGAGGACACTAGGTATAATTATGCATTGTCACTGTGTTCTCATTGATAACCTGAAGATGCTGTAGTGGTAGATCTAGGCCCTAAGCTTTTCAAGTGAGAAAGTAGTCCTTATTCATTCTGGGAAAATCCAGAGCAGTGGAGAAAGTATGAGGCTTTCTACTTTCTTTTTAAATTATGTAAATAATACTCCATCACTACAGAAAAGATAGAAAATGAAATCTACCCCAAATCTTAGCAATCAGTATTATTGCTTTTTTTTTATTTTCTTGGTGTGCATTCCTCCAGAATTTTTTTTTTGGCTGCCTATTATTTCTTAATAAATCCCTTCTTGTAGGATATTTACTTTTACAATTTTTCCTTATGAGCTATAGCAAGATAGACATATTTGTAGCTAAATCTAAAACTTTGCATATATCCTTAATTAGTTCCTTAGGATCAGTTCATAGAAATGGAATTGCTGCATATGCACATTATAAAGACCATTGATTTCTGAGGGCATCTGGTGTTTTAAAGGTTGTTTGGAAAGAAGGACAGTATATGGGTCATGATCTCAAATTTGGGTATAGAAAACTTGCTGTTATTTCAGCTCTTGGGTATTTCTAGGTATGTGCACTGCCAACCGTGTCAGGGAGACACCAAGATCTGAAGTACATCAACCCAGAAACAGTAAGCAGATTTCTGGAGATGGTAACTGGTTACATAAGCTACCATCTGGTCTATTCTGTCCCTAAAATCTCCACTTCTATTTGTATTTCTTTCACTGAGTTCACCCACATAGGCTTCTTATTCAACTAGAGCTGTATTAAAGGACTGTCTTTTATGTCGCCTTTTTAAAAAATTAAACAAATAATATATAATTATGAAAGAAAGAAGGAAGGAAGGAGAAAGGAAAAAAAGTAAAAATTACCCAATTAGGGTGACCTTACATCTTGGTTTACACATTACAGTTCCATATATGCCTATTAGTGAAGGGTAATTATTAATAGTATTTTCTTTCACTCTTGAAAGTCTCCCAGTTTGTGCAATAATTATTTGGTCACTCTACCCATAATCTCACCACCAGAGATAACCACTAGTAATACTTTCCTTATAGACTTCCAGATTTTATTCTGGCATAAGGTTTCTAAAAATAGGATCATAATTAACATGTAATTTTGCAAATAGTTAGTGAGACATTGTAAACATCTTTCTATACCAGTAAAAAGATATCTATATTACCCTTTTAATGGCTATATAATATTTTGCTATACTGATAATGTATAATTTATTTAATGAAACCCCTTTTATTGAATATTTAAGTTATTTATTATATCTTCATAACCTAAAACAGTGGTGAGGTGAATATTATTATGCCCTCTCTTTATGTACTTCTCTATTTACTTAAGGTGTTAGGAAAGAAGTTGCTGAAAGTGTAGTTACATTTATTTTTGTATGTATTGACGACGTTCCCTCCAGAAAGGCTGAACCAAATTACACAATTACAAGCAGCTTAAGTTTCCTTCTGTGGATATCAACCATTTCCTTCCATATCCCTTTCTGAAAGACTTGCTTTCTTCCTTTTCAGTGGAGGGTGGGGACCCATTTCACATTTCTACTTGTAAATCAGGACTTCTGGCTACTACTTGTGTCCTTGCAGAAGTCCTTGGTTATCTTCTGAGAGACTGAATGAGCCATGCCTGCCTCCAAATAAGTAGCCTGAATACGGGTTTCCCTGGTATCCTGGCAATACCAGCTATTTTGGTTCTCCAAAGAGATCGTTTCCTATTTTATCCTCTTATGTGGGGTGGGGCTGAACCATTGCCATGTTTCAAATGTAGGGGGACTTTGGAGGCTGGGCACACAGTGGATGGGTGACTAAAGGGAGTCAAATCAGGAAATGTATGTCTGGCTCTTCTGTCTCTCAGAAGAGGCAGGATATTCAACCATAGTTTCTGTGCAGGTGGCTGCCTTACTGTCGGGGAAGTTCCAGGGTCTGATTGAGAAATTTTATGTGATTGATTGCCGCTATCCATATGAGTACCTGGGAGGACACATCCAGGTAAGATTACGCTGAGGGCTTAGCAGAGGAGGGGCTGGAGAGAACGCTTTATTTAGAAGACTCTGGATAAAGGGTCCTGTGAACGCTAGAACCAGGACAGACATATATTTGGAGCACATCACAGCTGTCAGTCCTCATTCCTGTTCTAATTCTGTATACCTTGAGTAGTTTACTTTCCCTCTCCCTCCTAGACCAATCTCCCTCTTTTCTATAGGAGCCAAGAGCTCCTACCTGGAAATAAAAACATTAATCCAAGGACTGAGTAGCACTTTACAAACATTTAATACTTACAGACATTCCTCACAGTGATCCCTACACTTCAGGTGGTTTAGTTCAGGAGCATTTACTGAGCACCTACTACATACCAAGCTCTGTGTCAGACCCTGAGGATAGATACAGGTAGATTTCTGCTCTGAAAGTACTTATAGTCTATCCTTCCTAACCCAAATATCCCGAGATGGTATTCTAGTAATTTCTAAGTGTTGGCACTGTTCACAGACCCTTAAGGAAATACTTATTAAAATTCTTCTACAGGGAGCCATAAACTTGTACAGTCAAGAAGAACTGTATAAGTTCTTTCTGAAGAAGCCCATTGTCCCGTTGGATAACCAGAAAAGAATAATCATCGTGTTCCACTGTGAATTCTCCTCAGAGAGGGGTCCCCGAATGTGAGTGTCTATATGGGGTAGGGTGAGTGGTAGAAATAGAACTTACAACCAGGGAATCTTCCCAAATCAGTTCAGACAGAGACTGAATGAATGAATGCTTTCCACTGTGGTTTGAATGTTACGAAGGTGGAAGAAAGGGGTTTCTACAATTCAAAAGTTTGGAGCAGTGAAGTAAAAAGAATTGGTAATTGGGTACCAATGGAAGAAAGCTTCTTGGACCTTGTTATGCAAGAATAGCGAGATCTGGAACTCCTTTTTAGCATTAGCAATAGTCTGTTCTTCCTCCCCCTCCCCAGTGAATGGCTCATGGAATCCTGACCTTGCTTCTTTCCACCACATCCATCTCTGGGTTTTCTCTAAAGGTGCCGCTCTCTGAGAGCAGAGGACAGAGCCCTGAACCGGTACCCTGCACTGTACTACCCAGAGCTGTATATCCTCAAAGGGGGCTACAGAGACTTCTTTCCAGAATATATGGTAAAGGACGGGGCATGTGGGGCAATGGGGGAACCCAGACTTAGGGGAGCCAACTTTAGCATGCACCTCCCAGGGCCTGCAAAGCCCTCTGAGAAGAAACTGTTCCTCCTTTTTTGCCACTACCTCCAGCAGCTCCATTATACTTAACAGGCAGACTTCAGGCATCAAGAGGATCCCTTACTCTGCCCCCTGCCTTTCAGGAGCTGTGTGAACCACAGAGCTACTGCCCTATGCATCACCAGGACCATAAGGCTGAGCTGCTGAGGTGTCGAAGCCAGAGCAAAGCATGGGAAGGGGAGCGGCATCTGCAGGAGCAGATTGCCTTACTGGTGAAGGACGTGAGCCCATGATATCAGATTAGCTGCTGGTGCTCAGGAATTATCAAAAGACACTGTAGAAACCCTGAGCAGAAAGAGACCATCTTCTATGTGGCTAAACCCAAGATGTTAAAAGATGTCTGCAAACCAACAGGCTGCCAAACTAGTGAAATCCCAGGCCTGAGAATTGCTAGGTTTCCATAGAGCTACTGGCTGATGGTGAAGTCCTGGAGCTGGCTCTCTGAGGCTGTAGCCTTGGGGTGCATAGAGATTTGTGTTGCTTCAGGGAGCTGTTGCATTCCTCTTCCTAACTATATGCCAGATCCTTCTCTTCCTCGCTTCTGGCTATTCACGAGGGAGTTGCCCATCTTCTTTCTCTATATTTTCCTTCTTTGTTTCCCTCTCTCTCCTTTTTTTTTTTTAAATGGGAAAATAAACATTGCAGAATGAGAAATGTGGTGAGTGCAGTCTGCTCCTAGAAGATCTGTATAAGGAAGTAATCACCAAATTGAACTCCCTTCAGACAAACGCGAAGCCATCTCTATTCATAGCTGAGGCCAAGGGGCTTTTCTCCAGACCGTGGTTCTCAAAGTTTGGGCCCTGGTCCATCAAGCATTATCTGAACTTGTTTGAAATGCAAAATTTCATGGCCCACCCCACACCTACTAAATCAGAATATTTGAGGTTAGGGTTTTAAAAATCTACCTTTCAGGTGATTCTGATTCCTGCCAAGCCTTGAGAACCGCTGCTCAGGAATTAAGGAAAACCTTTTAAACTGCATTATTCAGCAATATTCCAGGCTCTTCTTTCCTAGACCGTTCCATGGTATGAGTTGCTTAAAAATGTGCCCCAGACTCAGCACTCTGGTATCTAGGTTCAGAAAACCAAAATGATCAGCATTCTCTAAGGTAGGTGATGGGTCTGAGTTCAGCTCCAAAGTTCCTTGTCTACAGCCTCAGTGGAGTTTTGTTTTTTGTTTTTTGCTTGTCAGATAACCCTTTGTTAAATCATTTTTCTTTGTAGTTCTTAACTCGCTGGGCATTCCACCACACCACTGTTGATGTCATCTATGATGTCGTGAGGGTGGCAGCCATCAATATTGCAGCCCACAGACTGGGAAGTCCCCAGGATCTCTTTAATGGTTCCAGAGAGTTCTCTAGCTAAAGATCAGTGCTGCATCTGTTGGGTAATGTTGACAATCCCATCAAAAGAGATGTTTCCACTGTGATTAATGTTTTTCTGCTTCTTTCCATCTCTTGGTTCCTTGAAGGCTTTGATGATCAGGGCAGAGGCAGAAGGTACCACCTCAATCTGGGCCTGTCTGTCTGAATGGTCGGTTTCACTGTCATCCCCAGATCCTTCCAATCACCAGTTGCCTTGGCAATGTCATCACCAAACTTTTTTGAAGACAGACCCAGGGGACTGATCTTGGGGGCCAAGGCAGATGTGGCACTGACTTCCCCACCAGTGCACCTCAGGTGTACAACTTTGATCTCATTGGGGTCGAACTTAGGTGGCATGGTGGAGGCAACTGGCGTCAGATGAACCTGGATTCAGGACGACCAAAGAAAGTTGCTCCTTGACCTCCTCTGAGCCAAAAATCAAAAGACCAGCTCAGTGGAGTTTTGATTTTTCTCATTTTCCAAAGCTTTTTCTCTCACAAAGACATCTTTAGAATTTAATATGGTTTGAGGTAGAGATTTGTGCTATATGAAGATAGGAATAAAAGAAAATAAAAGTACCAAGCAAAGATCAGTTAGACTTCAGAGAGAGTTTTAAAATTGCATTCTTCAGTATTATCCCAGGCTTTCCTTCCTTAGAGCTCGTTAGGGTGAATAGGCTTTTATCTGTGTAGTAAGATACAGCCCTAGTTGGCCTGGGTGGCAGTGGAGTTGACTAAACATTGTCATTCTCTGGCATTAACTTAGTAGTAGTGACAGCTCTGGACCAGAAAAGGACAAAGGGTTCTGAAGCCTAGAACGAGACAGAATAGAAACAAAAATGACAGCTTCCCAGGTTCTACAGCAGGGAGACTTTTTAAAAGTGAGTGGGAGGGAGGGAAGGAGGACACTAGCCATAGGGCAGCCCACCAGTGTGCCTGAGTGACTCACTGGACTGATTTTCACAAGGTTCCCAAGTGCTCTTCTCCAGGAGTGTCACTTGCATGCCTCACAGCAGAGGGCACTGCTGCATTCTCTAAGCCAGCCACCGGAGCCTGCAGCCTCCACTCCTAGCTTGCCCATCTGTCCAGAGGAAAGCTGCCTCTCTGGCCTTCTCCCTGAGTCCTTGAGGTCAGAGCTCAGAAGGGCTGGGGAGGGGGGAGAGGGGGGAGAGAAATGCTGCTGCTACATTAGGTAGAGATGCTGTTTCTCTTTCCCACTCCACACACTTAACCCCCACCAAGCAGGAACTCCTAGTTTCCAGAGGAGGAAACTGCTTAAAGCACCTCCACTGCCAAGTGTGAGGAGGGGTCCCCAACTCACTGCCCACCCTAGTGGGTCATTTCCTAATAATTCTTCCCAGAAAGATAGAACAAAGCCCTCACCTGGGAAGACTGGTTCACATGTGTTCACAGTTCAGTAATCTTTTCTTTTTTTGTATATGTATTTTTATTGAAGTACAGTCAGTTTACAATGTTGTGTCAATTTCTGGTGTACAGACAATGCTTCAGTCATACATGAACATACATATATTCGTTTTCATATTCTTTTTCACCGTAAGTTACTACAAGATATTGAATATAGTTCCCTGTGCTATACAGTATAAACTTGTTGTTTATCTATTTTGTGTATAGTAGTGTGTCGAACTCCCAATTTATCCCTTCCCACCTCCTTCCACCCCTGGTAATCATGTTTGTTTTCTATGTCTGTGAGTCTGTTTCTGTTTTGTAAATAAGTTCATTTGTCTTTTTGTTTTTTTTAAGATTTCACATGTAAGTGATATGGTATTTTTCTTTCTCTTTTTGACCACAGTTCAGTAATCTTAAGTGGAAGTTCGGAGTTACAAAACACAAAACTAGAGCTTAATCAGATACCTCTTTTGTGGAAAATTATATTTACCTAAAAGGCAACATTTTCCCATATAATTTTTTGTAATATCTTCCAACTGTATAGGTATAGTGTGATGTGATTCATGTTATTTTCAAAAACAATAATAGTAGCTAACACTTTTCAGTTGTGTACTGCATGCAAGACTTTATGAACTTTATGAACTAATATATATAATTATATATAAATACATATATATAAAATTAGTTCATATACACACACACACACACACATACACATACATACACACTAATTTTTACAACAGTCCTTTAAGGCAAGTACTCATTATGCATGTTTTACCGATAAGGAAATTGAGGAACAGAGGGATTGAGTAACTTGCTTAAGATCCCACAACTAATGAATGGTGGAGTTGAGATTTTGAACCCAGGCAATATGGCTTCAGAGTCTGTGCCCTTAATGGATTTTGCTGTTACTAAATCCTCATCAGTGAACAATGTGTCTTTCTAAGTTGGCACTGTATTAGGTGTTAAATATGTAAAAATCTCAATTATAGGTTCTTGAGAAGTCAGGACCACAGGGTAGCTTGGGCTTGGGAAATGAGGCTGAGGGCAGAACTAAGGCCCCAGCCCAGGAACATCCACACAAAGCTACATAGGGGTTATCACTGCTCTGAAGTCCTTGCACGGATGGGTGTTCATTCATCATGAAGTCAGGTAATAAAGAATGGAAACCTTTCAATCTGAAAACTGCTTCTGGTTGCAGTCTCAGCCCCAGGACCTAGCTGACTTCTTCGAGAGGGAAGAAGTACTTCCCTTTCCTTATTAGGCATATAAAGTGGGAGGCATGGAGGATTTTCTTTCCCTGTTTGGTTCAGGCAAATGTTGGGGAAATACCAATTCCTTTCTATGGTTGTCAGTTCTAAGTAGCACAGGTATTTAGATAGGACACAGTCCCCTGCCCTCAAGAAACTAAGGCATGAAACTGAAAGAAAATTATTCTCTTTCCTTAAAAAACTAAAAATAAACTTACCATATGATCCAGCAATCCCATTCCTGGGCATATATCTGCAGGGAACTCGAATTTGAAAAGGTACATGCACCCCAATGTTCATAGCAGTGCAACTTACAATAGCCAAGACATGGGAACAACCTAAATGTCCATCAACAGATGACTGGGTAAAGAAATTGTGGTATATTTATACAGTGGAATACTACTCAGCCATAAAAAGAATAAAATTATGCCCTTTGCAGCAACATAGATGGACATGGAGATTGTCATTCTAAGTGAAGTAAACCAGAAAGAGAAAGAAATATACCACATGGTATCACTTATATGTGGAATCTGAAAAAAAAAAAAAGGACACAAATGAACTTATTTATAAAACAGAAACAGAAAGGGGAACCCTCCTACACTGCTGGTGGGAATGCAGTTTGGTGCAGCCACTGTGGAAAACAGTATGGAGATTCCTCAAAAGACTAGGAATAGACTTACCGTATGACCCAGGAATCCCGCTCCTGGGCATATATCCAGAAGAAACCCTACTTCAGGATGACACCTGCACCCCAATGTTCATAGCAGCACTATTACAATAGTCAAGACATGGAGACAGCCTAAATGTCCATCAACGGATGACTGGATAAAGAAGATGTGGTATATTTATACAATGGAATACTACTCAGCCATAAAAACTGACAACATAACACCACTTGCAGCAACATGGATGCTCCTGGAGAATGTCATTCTAAGTGAAGTAAGCCAGAAAGAAAGAAAACTGCCATATGAGATTGCTCATATGTGGAATCTGAAAAAACAAACAAACAAACAAACACACAAACAAAGCATAAATACAAAACAGAAGTAGACTCATAGACATAGAATACAAATTTGTGGTTGCCAGGGGGGCGGAGGGTGGGAAGGGATAGACTGGGGTTTCAAAATTGTAGAATAGATAAACAAGATTATACTGTATAGCACAGGGAAATATATACAAGATCTTATGGTAGCTCATGGAGAAAAAAAGGTGACAATGAATATATATATGTTCATGTATAACTGAAAAATTGTACTCTACACTGGAATTTGATACAACATTGTAAAATGATTATAAATCATTAAAAAATGTTAAAAAAAAAAACAAACCAAAAAACAGAAACAGACTCAGAGACATAGAAAACAAACATGGTGACCAGAGGCGAAGCATGTGGGAAGGGATAAGTTGGGAGTTCAAGAAGGGCAGATACTAACTGCTGTATATAAAATAAATAAATAAGTTTATAACGTATAGCACGGGGAACTATATGCAATATCCTATTGTAATCTATAATGAAAAAGAATATGAAAAGGAATATATGTATGACTGAAACATTATGCTGTACACCAGAAATTGACACAATATTGTACACTGACTATACTTCAATTAAAAAAAAAAAAGAAAATAATTCTCTTTGTTCCCATCCCTACGAGCACTCTGGCTCACTAGTATATTCAGCAAAAGGAAGAACTGTAGCCTCCAGCTGCAAAGCAGCAGGTTGAGTCATGGGGGCTGGCCAAGTTCACAGAATTATTAACTCAAGCACACCACCTGGGATGATATTATTTGTGCCAGGCACTAAGCTAAACCCTTTACTCAATGTGTACTTATTTAACCCTCACAACTGTTATGTGGAGTAGATATGGTTAGTAATTTTACACATAAACTGAAGCACCAGGAAAATTAAGTGACATGCCCAAGATCACCCAATGTGTATAGGAAATGGCATTTGAACCCAGGCAGTCTGTAAAGCTTGTTCTGTCAACTGTTATTCACTACATTGCTAACATCCTGGATTAGCTAAGGATAGCAGCAAGAATTAAAGCTCAACGGTGAAAGAGGGCCTGATAGAAGGCAGAAAACCAAGATTACAAATGAAAATGGAGTAAAATACAGTCTTTGGACCTTTGAGCCCCAGTCAGTGGATTGCAGGGCCCCTCCAGGGCAGAGTTTGTGTTTTAATCATTTTTGCACCTGGCACAAAGCTGGACCCATAATCAATCTCAAAAAACATTATTGAATTGAATGATGGCTGAGTAACATCATCTTTGTAGAAAGGATTGGCTCATTTGTCATTATCCACAAGGTTCCCAACGGCAATGCTGCTTATCTAGCAGGTGTTGGCAGTCACAGAGGACATGGTTGGTAGGGAGAGAGTGTGCTGGAGGAGCTGTCAATATTAGTCTTGGAGTCATATTTATTTGCATAGGCTTCCTCAACCCTCCCCTAGCCTTGGTTACCAATCCTCATTAAAAGCCCAATGATGTCAAGCTCTCCACCTCAGTGCCCAGACAAATATGCTCCAAGCATCTCATTTACTCTCAGAAAGAGGCTGGCCTTTTACAGGTGAAGTTGGGCATTGCTCTCAGCCCATCAGCTTGACTTGTTCCTGCCTTCCTTGTCCATTACTTGGGGACAGCATTGAGTAGTCACACTGAGTAAGCACTGTCAGCAAATGCTTTTTCCCAACCTACCCTCCTACCCCAAACTTGATTTGCCTTGGTTGCTGAAGGAGAGGAGAGCAGAGGTAATACTCCCTGAGTACCCCACATCTTTGTTGATGCATAGGTCTCAGCCCCTTCCTAGCATCCCAACCACCTGAGATTGTTACCTTTTGCTTTATAAATCCCATTTTGAAACTATCACCAGAGTGAAGCAGAAAGTGGGGGCCATCAGCTCCCCAACCACAGGTTTCCTAACCTTACTGGAGAGGGGGGCTTACATAGGGGTAGGGTGGAGCTGGAGGAAACAGGCCCTGTACCAAAGCTGAGTAGCCAGATGTTCACTTTCACATCTCTCCTGTAAGACTGGCAGGGCAGATATAGATTAAAACCAAGCACAAACTCCATTTAAAGTGCATTATAGCTCAGGAATCGGCTCCCCCTGGGCAGGAGAAGGGAGGAAAGGGCGCAAGAGGCCACATCAGTCTCCTTCCTTATCTAGGGCCACATGTCTCTCTCTTAGCTTTTTGAAGGGTGATTTACACCCCTGGCTGGAATGACTCTCTTTCTGGGCTGATTACATCGGCAAATGCCCCCCAGAGGCCACAGCAGGATGGCCATATTCAGAAGCAGCAGCCAGTAAATCTCAGAGGTTTATATTGCACTTCTCAGTACCCTCCCTCCTGGCCCTCTGCCAGTTGGTCTGTGGACGTAGGGGAGGGCTTTGGTTAGGGGAAGAAATCTTTTACTTCCTTTTATTATCTTCTGCTCTCTAAGTACTGCTTAGTTCTCATTCTTCCAAGTCATTCTGCCTGTCTTTATCTTGGGAGCAGGTGGGAGTCAGCTCCAGTTCCAACAATTACCCTTACCTTTATGGGTAGAAATCCTGGGTTTCTCCTATCTGTTTAATCCTGGTAGAGTAGCTTGCTCTCTTATGCATCATCTGAAGATGATGAGGCTCCTAAATGGCTTCTCCAGCCACCTTCCTCATTGATCTTGTCTTTTGTCCTGGGAAATCTCCGTAATTTAGTCTGAGAGAAGTTTAATCCTTGGATCATCCTTCACGATACTGACGGGGCTGAATTTTGAGAGGAGTCTGGTCTGGCAAAGGTCCTGGGATCTAGTTTCAGGTCTGCTCCCAGCAAAGCCATTTCACCTCTCTGGGGCCCATCCTTGCAGAATCTTGGGGTTAATGACAACCGAACCTCACCCTTGAAGATATTTACGAGGGGAAATGAAATCATAGATGGGCAAATCTAAGAGAAAAAAATACTAGAAACGCAAGTGCCTTGTACGTATAACTTTAACATATGTATTTATTACAAGATTTCATTGGGGTGATTCCTTAGTGGCAGTGAGGAGGGGGTTCCGGAAAGTGAGACAAGATGATTTTTTAGGTAAATAGCTGGACCCTGGAGATGGCGAATCTCCAGCAGTAGCTTCCACAGTGTCTTGAATAGAAAGCCTCCTCAAAGCGAAGCTGGCAGGCGACAGCAGGTGGGCAGGTCAGGGTGGAGCACGCTTTCGCGCCCAAGCCCAGGCTGCTCCTGAGCGCGCGCCCTCTCTCGCCCCCTCCCCTGCCGCTGTCGCCGTCCAGTAGAAGACGCGGCGTGGTGCGTCCGTCCGCTTCGGAGTTGGAGGGCGGCGCCCAGGACCCTGGTGGGAGAGTGTCGGCGCCGCGCGCCTGAGGAGGGGCAGGAGGCAGCCGTGGGAGGCGCCGGATGAGGAGCCCCTCTCAGAGCTCCAGCGCGAGGTGCCAGAGAAGCGCCCCCGAACACCCGGCGTGCGCCCCCCGCCATGGTGCGCCCCCGAAGCCCGCGACCGCCGCCGCTGGCGCTCCTGCTGTTGCTGCTGCTGCTGCTGCTGCCGCCGCCGCTGCCGCTGTCGCTCGGAGCAGGTGAGTGTCGTCTGTGAGTCCGCGGAGACCACTTCAGCGGCTGCCGGGCCGAGGGTGGAGGGGGTGCATGAAGGGGAGCGTGTAGGCGGGGCCCGCGTACTGCTGCCCTGAGAGGGCTCAGTCGCCACACCGCTGCCTGGGGCCGGGCGACGGTCTGTCCGAGACGAGGGAACTAGAGGAGGAAGACCAGAGTGCCACAAAGAGGCTGGGTTTCACGCCTAGTCCCGTGTCTGAACCTGTAGACTGAGTGCCAGACATGGCCAGGGCACCCAAGCATGCCTTCATTCCCGGTTCCCCCACTTCCCTCTTTTGAGGTGCATCTACACAGTCACAGAACAACTCGCATCCAGGTAACTACCAAGACAGTATCTCTAGGAGGCTGGGAGAATCAGAAGCAGGACTGCCGTTGCTTCACAGGGGCTTCAACTTCACTACCTGTAAGGACTGGGAAGGGGGCACTAGGTACACATGAAGATAGAGAAGTTTTTGTTAAAACTGACTTGTCACAAATTAGGGTTGAAAACTGCTGCCCAGAACTTAGCAATATCATTATTTAGTTGTGTTGTTGAGAACATTGCTCACCATCAACAAACCCCACTCTTTAAGATCTATTCTATTATTATTTTAATTGGAGCAAAAAAGTCGTTATTGGGCAAGATAGCCTTTCTAGAACCACAAGCTGCTTAGCATAGTGCCTTGCCCTGTTACAGATCCACAACAGCTGTTTTGTGGAACATAGTTCAAGCCTGGTTTTAGAAGTATGCCATTCCCCCAAGGAACATGCCTTTGCGGGTGGGATTGGTACTTGAAATCTCATTGTAGGGCTCCTGTCCAGAGCCTGACTGGAGTGAGTCCTGAGGCAGAGACCATCAATCTACACGTGAGCTCAGTCCACAAGGTAGTAGTACTGCAGAAATGCAGTCCTGGCTGAGAGGCAGATATGGAAGGAAGGTGAGAAAGGACTGGTCGGTCCAGACTGGCTTCATCAGTAAATCAGGGCAGCAATACATCACTGATCTGATTTGACTGCCTAGGAAATTTCACTAACCCTAACAGTATGGTTGCATGTCAGGACTAGGGGTAAACTTTAAACACCTTCCTCATAACCGGTTTAAAGGAACAAGTTCTACCCTATTATGATGAAATTTAACATGACGCCCACCTTCTTTTGTTGAGCTGCAGTGCCCCTAATCTACCACTGTTCGCTCCGACTTGGTGAACTATCAGCTAAGAAATTAGAGAGGTTTCCTTTCGAAAAGGATTATGACTCAGTATTTAGTCCAGTTAAAGCAGTGAGACTCGGACCTGCTACATTTCTTTCAGCAAGCACTTTATTGGGTACCTAACAGCAGTAACATCTTAAACATTTAGCATTTCTCAAACTGTTTAAGTCCATGTACCCTTTTTGGTAAAGATAAAAATCTCATGCTTTCCCTGAGTAAAATTTGAAATTTCAGAAAAAATTTTTTCATCTTCTACATATTAAATTGTCATATATGCTTTTTTGAACCACATCTTCCCTTGGAAATTCTGATATACCCCCCAAAAGGGCCTATACTCTCTCTTCCCCATCCCTTGCAATGAGAAACTCTGGTTTAATCCAATCCCTTCATCTTACATTTGGAAAACTAAGGTCCAGAATGTGAAGTACATTGTCCTAGGTTGGGCTGGGACTAAGGTGAGGTGAGTAAAGGGTTGGGGGGAAGGGGGATCCCAAGAAACTCAGTAGTTAATAAAGAATATTTTAATGAAGTACTTTTAAAAATCAAAATTAATGCCAAAGAATCCATGGTGAACAGAATATGAACAGTTTTTAAGTAAAAGGATAACTATGTCATGCTGAGGCATATTGGAGCCTGAAGCAAAGGGAGAAAACAGTACTACTAATCTTGTCTTTATTTACACATTGGATATGGCATCAATCTTCAAACTTCAGGGTGCCTCTCCAGTGATTCCCAGGCTTTATCACCACAGATTCTGATTTCGGTAGTTTGGGGCTGGGGCTCAGAAGTCTACATCTTAAAGACTCTGAAGAGGGAGAGAGAGAGGGGCCTGGAACTCTTTGATTGTAAGTAGAGGGAAGGGGCCCAGAAGAAGTGATAGTGGTGGCTCACAGAATGCCTCTGTTATCTGGTTGTTTTTTAAATGTTAGTAGGAGCTTACAAAGAATAAGCACTAGGTACTGGCAAAAGAGTATTGGTAAGATAGCCACCAAGTCTAGCTGGAGAGAAAAAAAATCAAGTAGTGATAAGTGCTATGCAGAGAATTGGAGTAACAATGTGTTAGAGTACCTGGGGGCTATTTTACATTTGTTGGCTGGGGTTGGCCTTTCTAAGATAACATTTAAGTTGTGAACTGAATTACCAAAAGGGGCCAGCCACTTGAAAATCATGTGAAAGAGCATTCCAGGCAGCAAGGCTAGGGCAAAGACCCTAAGGCGAACACAAGCTTTTCTATTCAATGGCAACCAAAAAGAAGGCCGGGGAGAGGGTATGGCTCAAGTGGTAGAGTGCATGCTTAGTGTGTACAAAGTGCTGGGTTCAATCCCCAGTACAACCTCCAAAAATGAGCCTAATTACCTCCTCCACAAAAAAAAAAAACAAAAAAAAACAAAAAAAAAAACCAACTTAAAAAAGAAAAGAAAAGAAAGAAGGCCAGTGCAGATGGAGGGAAGTGGGAGAGGAAGAGAGAACCAGGAGGTAAGGTTAGAGAGGTGGGCAGGGACCAAGTCTTTACAAGCCTTTGTAACCAGGGTACATAAACTGTATCTTAACCTAAGTACAGTAGAAGTTGTTGGAGGGACTAAAGCAGAGAAATGAGATGATATGATTTATAATTCTTAAGAGGTGATCCCATATAATGTTAATCAGCATTAGAATTATGTTAGATTCACAATGAAACACTATAAAGCAATGAAAATAAGCTTTGCAACTATATTTAACAGTGTGGATATATTTCAGAAACGTTAATATTGAGCAAAAGAAGCAAGACACCAAAAGCACGTGTTGCATGATTGAAAAATAGGCAAAACTAATCTCTCAAGATATTGTATTGGCTTTGTTGGGAAGATGGTGACTGGCAGAAGGCTTCTGGACGCTGGTAATGTTCTGGTCCTTTATCTGGGGTCTGGTTACACAGATATATATAATTTGAAATTCATTGAACTAAACATTTTTTTAATTGAAGTACAGTCAGTTTACAATGTGTCAATTTCTGGTGTACAGCATAATGTTTCAGTCACACATATGCACACATATACTCGTTTTCATATTCTTTTCCATTATAGGTTACTACAGGATGTTGAATATAGTTCGCTGTGCTACACAGAAGAGATTTTTTAAAATTTATTTTATATATAGTTGAACTATGTATTTTTGATTCATGTATTTTTCTGTATGTTATATTTCAGTTAATTTATTATCAAACATGATATACAAATGACTAAAAATACATGAAAATATGTTCAATATCATTAGTTATTAGGGAAATGCAAATGAAAACCACTATGAGATACCACTTCACACCCAAGAGGATGGCTATAGAAACAGAGCAAAAAACAGAAATCATGAGTTGGCAAGTGTGTAGAGATATTGGAGCCCTCGTGCATTGCTAGTAGGAATGTAAAATGGTGCAGCCATGGTGAAAAACAGTTTGGCGGTTCATCATAAAGTTAAATATAGAATTACCATATGACCTAGCAATTCCACTCCTAGGTATATACCCCAGAGAGATGAATATAGGTATTCAAGCAAATACTTGTACATGAATGTTCCCAATAGCACTATTCACAATAACCAAAAGGTGCAAACAACCCAAATGTCCATCAACTAATGTATAAATCAATAAAATATGGTATAGCCATACAATGAAATATTATTCATAAGAAAGAATGAAGTACTGATATATGCTACAATGTGTTTGAACGTCGAAAACAGTATGTTAGGTGAAAGGAACCAAATGCAAGAGTGTATATTTTATGGTTTCATCTACATGAAATATCTAGAATAGGTAAATCTGCAGACACAGAAAGCAGACTAGTAGTTGCCAGAGTCTAGGGGGAAGGGAGAATGGAGAGTGACTGTTTAATGGGTATGGGCTTCCTATTGGAGTGATGAAAATGTATTGGAATTAGACAGAAGTGATGGTTGTACAACATTGTGAATGTACTAAATGCCATGTAATTGTGTCCTTTAAGATGGTTAATTTTATGTTGCATGTATTTTTTTTAAATAATTAAAGTTTGTACCTTTTGACTGCCTTCATCCAGTTCTCCCTCCCCCTCCCCCCTGCCTCTGGTAACCACAAATCTAATTTCTTTTCCTATGAGTTTGTTTGCTTGTTTTTAAGTATAATTGATTTACAGTATTATGTTCCTGGTGTAAGACATAATGATTTGCTATTTCCATACATTTCAAAACGATCACCAGGTGTGAATTTTACCTCAGTAAAAATGTTTTCCAACCTAAAAAAATTTTCTTAAAAAAAGATAGATGTAACAACTAAAAAATGGTAATTATGTGAAATGAAGTTAACTAATCTTACTATAGTAACATTTTATAATATATACATATATCAAATCATCACATTGTACACTTAAAACTTAAACAATGTTACGTGTCAGTTATATCTCAATAAAGCTGGAAAGCAAAGGATGACTGAATGGTATGGAAGAATGAATTTGGAAGATGGAATCAGGGAGACCAATAAGGAGTCTTGGCTAGTTCAGACAAAAGTTAATGGTAGCTTAAGCTAAGGAGGTGGTGATGGATGTGTAGAGAAGTGGACAGATTCCAGATATTCAGTGTAGTTGACAGGACTTGTTGGATTGAACATAGGATGTGAATGAAAGAGAAGAATTAAGAATAACCCCTAAGAGGGGAGAGTATAGCTCAAGAGGTAGAGCATATGCTTAGCATGCAAGAGGTCCTGGCTCAGTCCCCAGTACCTCTTCTAAAAATAAATAAACCTAATTCCCTCCCCCGCCAAAAATAACCAACACAATAATAAATAAGTAAAATATTTTTTAAATAATGAATGACTCCTAGACTTTCTGCCTAGAAAAACCGAGGGATGATGGTGTGCTGTTACCCCTTGATAGGAATCCTAAGTCCTAGGATGCAGGGCCTTTCTCCAGGGCTGAGCTATAACCAACCTTGATATTCCTGAGTAAGTGAAAGAAGCAACAAAAACTCCCCACCCCAACCCCAACTAGTTTCCACTGTAAGGTGTCTTTAAGTGCCTTTTAGTAGAAGACTCAGAGTTGTTGCTGACCATCATTTAGCACCCCTGTGCACATTCTCAGCTCTGGTTATGATGCTAGCCCTGCCCATGGCAAAACTCTGCTCAGGCCTTCTTGCCTGTGCCTGACAGAGTCATCAGGCTCAGCTTCAAACAACTTTCTCCTTCCCCCTCCCAGGAGGCTAAGCAGCCTCTCTTCATCAAACCCTCACCTCTTCTTGAGCCTGATCTGTTCTGTCCAGATTGTGACAGCTGCAGACTCTCCATTCCTGCTGGACTTCTTTCTCCCCACTTCTTCCTAAAGGCCTTTGTGCTACCCTAAGCCTTCTAAAGAGTTCATCCAGAACCCCTCTCCCAGCCTTATGACTTGGTACTCCCAGACAGCTACTCTGACCTTATGTGAGCCTCATCTGGTCCCTCTCCCTCCACAGGGGACCCTCTCCCCACAGAAGGTCGACTCATGAACAGCTGCATCCAGGCCAGGAGGAAGTGCAAGGCTGACCCCATCTGCAATGCTACTTACCACCACCTGAATTCCTGTGCCTCTAGTACAAGCATCCCATCACCTTCTGAAGAGGAGCCTTCAATATCCGAAGATTGTATGGAGGCAGCACAGCAACTTAGGAATAGCTCTCTAATGAGGTGTACCTGCCACCGGCGCATGAAGAACCAAGCCGCCTGCCTGGACATCTACTGGACTCTTCACCCTGCCCGCAGCATTGGTGAGGCCCCATCCTAGAGTGGGCTAAGATGGCTGTTGGGGGTTATTTTTAAATTCCGTTAGATCTGGGCCACATAGATTTTTTTTTTTATAGGGATGATAATGAAACTCTGCATTTGACATCAGTAAGAAGTAGAAGGAGGAATTGACAGTATCCTTTTGGGCCCCCACAGCAGTGCCCTCCCTTCTTGCTACTTTCCCCTTTCTTACCTGGCAACGTGTAGCTGCCTTTTGGCAGAGCTCTGAACCAGGCTGAGGCCCAACCTGGTGAGCTCTTGGAACAGAAGAGTATAGAGAGCAAGCAAATGGAGGGAAATGGTCTTAACCCATAAACAGGCTGCAAATACAACATAATCCATAAGTTCAGAGAAACTGGGAGGCAATGTCCTGGTCCAGCCTTTAATGAAGAGGGTACTCATTAACCAGACAGGAGATGGTAAGAGAGAGAAGGCACTGAAAGAGCCAAAGAGAGGAGCTTCCTCTGACTCTAGAGATCCCTTTCTGGATGAGTCAGGTTTTACTAGACTGTGCTGCAATGACAAAACAGGGACTTGTAAAACAAAGGTCAAGTTTTTGCTGATGTTCCATCTTGGCTGTGTCATGTGTCCTCTTCATTGTGGGATCCGGTGCAGCCTCTACCTGGGATGTTCCTTTCTCATGGCAGAGGAAAATGAGCAATGGCAGAACCATGTGGTGCCTTTAATAGCTTCTGCTCAGTTGTTACATAAAATACTTCTGCTCACATTCCATTGACAAAGCAAATTGCATGGCCAAGCCTGACATCAGTAGGAAGGAGAAGTATACTCCTCCCACAGAACGCACTGAAAATCACATGGTCATAAATGAGGATGTATACTTTTACAGAGAAGGCAAAAATGATTGGAAACAATAATGCAATCTACCATAGTCCATCTCTTGGTCAAAACATTTGTTTTCCTCCCTTCCACAAGCAAAATATACCAACCCACTTTCTAAGGAAGGTGCCCTAAGAGTTCTGTCCAAGCAGGACATCGGGCTCCAAGTCTAGGATCTTGTGATAATTTCTGTATCAGGTCTGGATGTGGTTCCTCTTAATCTGGAAGCCTATGGACTGAAAAGTCACCTACATCCCATCTGTACTTAATATACAGTAATGAAACAGGAACAGGAGAAGCACAGCAAACTCTCTCAGTTAGAAAGGGGAGTAATTGGAGGCACACAGCATTGATTCATAGCAGTTCTGAAGTCCTGCTACATGAATCCTCCCTGGGAGTAGGGATTGCTCTCTGATAAGGACCTGCTTTTGCTCCACTGGGGAGCAAAAAGCCCAGGAGCTTACCAGCCCCTTGGGAGGTCCTTTCTTTTCCATTATTTTCTTGGGCTACATCTGAAAAGGGCACTGGAAATTACAACCTCCTTAGGGACTGAGAAGCATTCTTAGCTTGCTTCCTACCTGAGGAATGTTGGAGCACCTTAAGTCTCAAATAGTCAGAAGCTCTTTTAATCCAGGCTGGTGGCTGCTAGCAATACAACTCTCTCAAAACATAATTGCTTTTTATACCTTTGACTGTCACCTCATGTGCCAGTAGCCTTTCCTATAATCCTTTCCAAGACATGCGTCTCTTTCGAGACCTAATTAAAAGTACCTTACCCTTATCAGGTTTCTGTGAGAGAGCCACTATCTTAGTCTTTTTCCCTAAGCACATTTATCCAACTGGCAGGATTTATTGGATACCATTTTAATCAATGAGAGATCTCCACAAAGGGCATGATAGCCACAAACTTGAATTGGTCTTTACCCCCAAGGCTGAGTTGTAATCAACCTTATTACTCAAAGCATTTTTCAGTTTTATCTTTTACCATTTGAAGATGAGAAGCAATTGCATCTCTAGGACCCTGCAAGTCCTAGAATTTCTATTTTTCTCTTTTATGTTTCCTCCCTATTTGTAAACTCGTCAATTCTTCTCTGAGCTTGCTTCTTTCTTGTAGTACCTTGCCAAATGTAGCCATCAGCAGTCAAGACATACTAGTAATCTTCAGCTTCTTGCTTTCTTCCCTTTAAGGTATAAGCTCACTCAGTACATCACCTTCCTTCCAAATTACTGCAGACAACAATTTTACCAAATGCTTTGCCACTGCATAATGAGGGCTGCCATCTTCCCAGCCCCCAGTAACAGTTTATTCACCACCCACTGCCCAATCCCAAAGCCAAATACCATTTATTTTAGATCTTCATTTGTTACTTCAGCACTCCATTTCTAGATACCAATTACATTTTTGGTAAGAATTTGCTAAGTTATGGTGTAGTAACAACCAACCCCCAAATCTCTGGCTTTCAACAACAAAGATGTATCTTTTGTTCATATTACACATCTGCTGCGGGCTTCCCTGAGTTAGCTTTGTATTTGCTCCACCTGTCTTCTTCAGAGCCAGGATAGTAGAGGGAAAAGGGCTGCAGCAGGACCATGTGATGGTTCTGAAAGCTTCTGTTCAGTTATGATTTGCATCTCGTCAGCTCACAACTCACAGGCCACAGCAAGTCACATGGCCAGGCCTTGCAGTTGGGTGGAAAAGTAGAGTCTTCTCATAGGGGGCCCGAAAATCACATGGCAACAGATGGGGTTGTATAACCCTCCCACAGCAAGCAACTGGAAACACTAATAGAGTTCACCATACTCCTTGTTCCCTGCTTCCTACACCTCATCCTAATCACCTCTCTTTCAGAACTTCCTGTGAGACATCTCCCTGAATCCACTTGTCTCCCCCCTCCTTTTCCCTTGGGAGCTCCCAGGTTTTCCCAAGTATCTAAACCATCCTTTCCTGTTTGTTTGATATCATCCATATCCCTTCCCTCCTAAAGATGCATTCACAAAAGCCTATTGGGTAACATCCCTGCAAGCTCACCTCTCCCTTCAAACAAAATTTATTAACTAACATTTATTGAACACCTACCATGTGTATGAGCTATGCAGTGATTTTATAAGACCTAGTATGTCCCTTTTAAGAGCTCACAACCCCATGAGGGTGACTGAGAAAGCTGTTTCCTTTGAGATCATTGCCTCTTCCTTCACTTTTTTTTATTTTTTTTATTTTTTATTTTTAAGTTTATTTTTTTTTAAGACTTCTCTGCTTTTCTCAGTCAAATTCAGTTCCAGACCTGGTCTCATTTCTTTCTCCTCGGCATGTGATGCATCTCCATAGCCAAGTGGTCGGGCCTGGAACACAGTCCACCACTGCCCCTTCTCTAGTACCAAGAGAAAACAAGTCCCCTTGCCTGCTTATGTGCCCACAGGCAGTGTGTTTAGTGGTCAGGAGCAGAGACTCTGGAATCAGATAATCTGGGTTTCAAATCCCAGTTCCACATATTAGCTTATATGAGCCTGAGCAAGTGCTTTAACCTCTCTCATCCTCAGTTTCTTCTTACTCACCCAGAAACTTCTAGGAAGACTAACTGAGATTGAATATATTTTTCACTTACACCACAGTACCTAGCACAGAGTGCTCATCCAGTGATAGCTTATTATTCTTATCATTAAACCCAGTTTATTCATTGAGCCCAGCCTATATATTTATGGTCTTGTTTTTTTCTTACCTCTGCCCAGCATGCAGTTAGTTAGGTAGAGACTCTGCCTTTTCCCTTCCCCTGAAGGGCTTTGAGGTCTGACCCAGCAGTCTCAGTCCCTCCTGCCGCCACCCCCAGCCCAGTGCTCAGGATTCTGCTGCTCCCCACCTTTCTCTCTAGGTGACTATGAGCTGGATGTCTCCCCCTATGAAGACACAGTGACCAGAAAACCTTGGAAAATGGATCTCAGCAAACTGAACATGCTCAAACCAGGTGTGGAGGCAACCTGGGGCTCAGGTGTGGGAGGGGGGCTGGACCCTGAGGGAAGGGTGGCTGGTGAGGAACACAAGCTGGGAGCATGGCTGGGGAGAGTTCTAGCATGCTGGCTAACTAAAGAAGTACTCTCAGGGTGCAAGTTTGAGCTATGAGGCGTAGTCTAGTTTCATGAGTCAACAAAGAGCAATAGTTATTAGGGAGACATTTGAAGAGAGCCCATTAGGGCTCCCTGGTTCCAAAAGATGGGTCTCTGCAAAGGGTTTGGTGGGAGTGGCAGCAGTCCCAGAAAAAAATGTGCTGAAATGGAGTATTTACACACATTCAAGGCAGCCAGGAAAGCAGCCTTTTGTCCCTAAAGAGTAGGAAATTGCTTGTTTTCAACCATTTTAATGGGATGGGTGAGGTGTTGGGCAGGGAAAATGGTGAGAGAGAATGTGACTCCTCAGGGGTGACTGAGGAAGGGGAGTCATCTGTCTGCCAAGTACTATGATGCATGTTTTTCAGGAAAGTGAGGCTGTTGTGTTAATTGGAAGAGAACACACACATGCACTGTCTTTTTGAGAGAGATGTGTGCTTTGTTGTACAGTCTGTTTATTGGAATTACTAGAATTTTGAGAGAAAAGTGTGAAGATTTATACATAACAAACTCTTAGTTACAGGGAATCTGGGAATAACCTGTTCCAGTTACTCCCTTGTTCTGGCTGCTGGAATATTCTGTTAATAGACATATCACTATAGTTTTCTAAGATTCAGAGTATGGAGAATGTTTATGCATGTATCAGTCAATGAAAGATGGGCAGGTGATATTAAAACTGAGCACAATAGACAGATGCAAAATGAAAATCCTAAATAGAGTTTGGTTGCATCTCTTTGGGACCATTCAAAAAGTACTTTAGAATGTTGTAGGGCCTCTAGGTTATGCTTTCCACCATGAGCTCTCACTCACTGCATAGGACTGAGGAAAGGGTTTTGGTTATTTGAGTTTTCTGGCTGCTTGAATTCTAGATAATTGTGTTAGATGTATCTGGAGGTGTTTTTTGTTTTTTGTTTTTTTAACCTAGTCATGATGAGGAGCAGATATAGTTTGTGGGTAGAGGGAGCGCCCTGGATTAGGAGTGGAGTGGCCTTACTCTGGGCAGTCTTCCCTTTCCTCCTACCCCGACTACCGTCCTTAAATCAGAGGGTTGCCGGAGTTCCCAGGGCGGCTGGGCTGCAGGTTTACAGAGAGGACCGCTGACTTGGTGTCCCTCTCCGCTAGACTCGGATCTCTGCCTCAAGTTCGCCATGTTGTGCACTCTTAATGACAAGTGTGACCGGCTGCGCAAGGCCTACGGGGAGGCGTGTTCCGGGTCCCGCTGCCAGCGCCACGCCTGCCAAGGGCAGCTACGTGCCTTCTTCGAGAAGGCGTCGGAGCCTCACGCGCAGGGCCTGCTGCTCTGCCCGTGCGCGCCCACCGACCAGGGCTGCGGACAGCGCCGGCGCAACACCATCGCCCCCGGCTGCGCGCTGCCCTCCGAGCCCCGCAACTGCCTGGAGCTGCGGCGCCTTTGCCTGGCCGACCCGCTGTGCAGGTGCGGGGTGCTGGGTGCGGGCGGGCAGGGTGGGCGCCACTCCTTCCGGGACGCCTTCCTGTGCCCGGCTGACCCCCGCCAGGGCCCATGGACCGACTTCGCCACTATCTACCTTCGATACTTCCTGAAACTCTTTTCTCAAAAAGAATGTGTATATATATATATACACACATATATATTTTTTCTCCTTTGTGTGAAAACTTTAGAAAATATTAAAATGTGTAAAAATATCACCCAAAATCTGTCACCAGAAGGTAATCTACCATACTTTGGGGAGGATTTCCTTCTAGTTTGTTTGTTTTCCCCCTTATACAAATAAACAAAATCAAACATTCTGGGACTATATTTGTATAGTTTTGTTTTTGTTTTTGTTTTTCATTTATGGTATGCATCTGGTGAACATTTCAGATGGAGGCAGTATGGAATAGAGTTCATGAAGACAGGCTCTGAGGTCAGACTGGAATTTAAATCCTGGGTCTCTGTGACCTTGAGCCCATCACTTAACCTAAAATTCTATCACTTAACTTAAGGTTCCACTTAGTCCTCTGTAAAAATTGGGATTGTAATGCAGACCTCATGGGATTCTGGTGAGAGTTAAATTGCATAATTTATGAAGAGAGTTAGTTTACTGGTATAGAGTAAGCACTCAGTAAATGGTAGTGTTTATTTTGCATTTTCTGGCCTTTGACAACTTGATTTTTTTTTTTTTTTGGTGGAGGGAGGTAATTAAGTTTATTTATTTACTTATTTATTTTAATGACAGTACTAGGGATTGAACCCAGGACCTCATGCAAGCTAGGCATGCACTCTACCACTGAGCTATACCCTCCCCCTGGTAACTTGATTTTTAAGTGCCTACGTTGTATTTCATTTTATGGATGCCTCATACTTTATTCGTCCTTCTATTTTTAGATATTTAGTTTCCTTTCTTTATTGCTATACATAATGCTGCAAAAAATATCATTCTTATTCATTAATCTTCATGCACAAATCTAATTACTGTTTAGATTGTGTTGCTACAAATGGCATAACCAAATCAACGGGCATCAAGATTTATAAGGTGTCTGATACGTTTTCTTAAGCAAAACTCTGGTCTCTGTTTCCTTAGCCTTCTCAGGACAAACTCTCACAAAACTGAAGTTATCATCCTTTCAAGTGATATTTGTTGACAGAGTCACACCAACCTTGTTTTGCAACCTAGTTCTACCACTTCTCTGTAACTTTGGGAAAGTTACTTTACCTCTCTGAGTCCCACTTCCTCTTCTGTAAATATTACATAGTCAGAGCTCTCAATAATCATAATACTTAGGCTAAGTACTTACTATGGGCCAAGTACTGTTTAAGTATTTAGCATGTATTAACCCATCTAAACTTCACAAGAACCCTATAAAATAGATGCTGGTTTTTTTTTTTTTTTATCATCCTCAGTTTACAAATGAAGAAACTATAGTGGAGAAAGTTTAAATCGCTTGCTCAAATTCACCTAGGTGCTAAGTCAGATTTGTTAATGAGATTTGGGATGAAGGAAGGTCTGGCCTAGAGTCTGTGTTCCTAAAGGCTGTGCTGTGCTGCCTGTTATCAAGCTGGTAGCTGTTACTATTACATAACAAGTGCTGGACTAGATGACTAAGATAATGTCCCTTCCTTCAAGGAGTTTACGATTGAGTGGGATGACAGAGAACTAATCCACCAATCTAACACAAGGCCAAATGGAAAACGGCAGAAATATGTACAGAAAAATATACTCATAATTCTATCACTTAAAGATAACCAGCTTTAGCTATTGTAGGGTGAGTGTTAAAAATAACAATATTTAACATTTACTGAATAGTTTACTATACACCAAGTACTATGTTAAATGCTATACATGCAGTCTCTTTTTCATCCGCACAAAAATCCACAAGGTAGTGCTGTTTTCATCTCTATTTACTGTCGAGGAAGCTGAGATTAAAGAAGCTGCTTGATATCTCATAATTAGGGATTGTGGAGAGCAAATTCAAAGTGATATGCTGTGGAGGCTAGGGTGATAGTGCATTTAATTGTGACAGGAGCATGCTTCATGGAGGAAACTGTGAACAAGGCTCTGAAATGCAGGGGAGGATTTGGTATTAAGATGGGCATGTCAACTAAAGGGGCAGCACAGGTGAAGGCTGCAGCAAGGTGAAGGCTGCAGGACAGATCCTCAACAGGGTCTCTTAAAATTCCCTTCTTCCAGATCGCGCCTGGCGGATTTTCAGACCCACTGCCATCCCATTGACATCCTAGGGACCTGTGCAACAGATCAGTCCAGATGTCTGCGAGCCTACATGGGGCTGATTGGTGAGGCTGGGGGGCATGTGTAGGGAGCTCTTGCAATGAAAATGCTCTGGAGGCTGAACCCAGATGGTGTGGTTCTGAGACTGGTGGGAGAGGGTGGGAGCTAAAGTTGACCATCCTCTCTTCACCCTACAGGGACTGCCATGACTCCCAACTTTGTCAGCAACGTCAGCACCAGTGTTGCCTTAAGCTGCACCTGCCGAGGCAGTGGCAACCTGCAGGAGGAGTGTGAGCGGCTGGAAGATTCCTTCTCCCACAACCCCTGCCTCAGTGAGTGCGCTCCACCTGCTCCCAGTCCCCGAGACTGGCTCAGCTTGAGAGGGAAGGGGTCAGCTCTTTGGTCCATGCTGGTCCATCTCCTGCATTCAGAGCATCCCCCCAGCCTGGGACTTTCTGCCTTCTCTCACCCACTGAGTGACCCCCAAGCTGCCTCTTCACTTCTCTGGGCCCCAGGGACAGTCTTCAGCTCAAGGAATAGCAAGCAGGATGAGATAACATCCCATTCCCACCTGCCACCCACCTACCCTCCTATACCCCAGGGTCCATGAGACATTCCCTTTCCTTCTTTGGGAGCCTGAGAAATCTCGAACATCTGCCTGCCTCCAACCCACTTTCTCTCTCTCCTTAGTGGAGGCCATTGCAGCTAAGATGCGTTTTCACAGCCAACTCTTATCCCAGGACTGGGCAGACTCTACCATTTCCATGATGGAACGCCAGGTAAGGACTCCTCTATTACGCCCCCTCCTATCTCTACCAGACCGGCTGGGGGAAGCCCAGACAAGGGGTTGGAGAGGGGTGATCTCCTCTGATGGACACCTCGGGAGGGGGGATAGGCCTTGACTGAGGCTGAGGTGGTGAAAAGGGTGGAGCTGACTCCATTCCATTTCTTCCACAGAACAAAAACCCTGCTCTGAGGTCACGGCCCTGGGTGCCCTCTCTTTTCTCCTGTGTACTTACATTGCTTCTGCTCCCGAGCCTCTGGTAGCTGGACTTCCCGGGTGGCTCTCTTCTCTACCACACCCAGCCTGACCTGCTGCCTGGAAGGGGTGAGGAAAGGACAGCATCAGGAAGGAGGTTCAGTGAACAATGTTGCAACCCTAGTCCCAGCCCACAGAAACGGACTAGTGTAGTTCTCGTTCCCTCCACTTCTGACTCAGGCTTTTCCCTTCCTTAGGACTTGGTTACCATGGTTTAGCCATGTCTTCTGGTGGTGTCCAGCTCTACCAGGCTCTCTCCTTATTCCTTCCTTCTGCCCAGCAGATCACCCAGGCTCTAACAAATTAATCATGCTCTGTTGCGTTCTCCAGGTAGGCAGGGCTGGGTATTCTGAGGCAGCCTAAAAAGACATTCCTCATGACGAGGAAGGCTAGAGCAAGACTACTGGCCCTTTGTCTCCTCCTCTGAATAGGGGGTGGGAACCTACTGCCTGCCCTGCCCTGCCCTGGGATCCTGGGATTCTGCAAAGCATTTGGGCCTTGCTCTCTTCCTGCTACTGTCCCAAAGTCCCCCCAGGCTCTTGCATCATGATTAAACATTTTGACTTAAAAATTTGCTCTTTTCCCATTGTCTCACATTGTGAGTTTATACAGAAATACGGGTATTACAGACACAGCATCACAGACCAGGTGATATAGGAGACACAGGACCCCTGCCACCAACTGCTTTGTGACCCCAGGCAAGATTCAGCCTCTCTGTGTACTTGACGTGGAGCTGGAAGAAAAATAGCTTATGGGAGGCTGTGGACCTGGTACCTGTCCCACTTACAGCCGTTTTGGGGTACTGTCTGGGATCTGCCACAGCAGCTGTGATGGGGAGGGTCCATAGGCAGCCACAACATTTGATCCCCTGCTTGTGTTATTGGTCTGCCCCAAACCATAATGGGGGCCAGAGGAAAGGAGAGACTGTCCTTGAACTCGTGTGCAATCCAGTTGGGATAAGGAGACAGCCACCCATGCAGTGTAGTTGGGAAAATATATTTATAGAACTGTGGACGTTTGTCCGTTAATTCATTTGCTTACTCTTTTATACGTATCTGATGAGTGCTATCTCTAAGAGACGCTGGGGGAGGTTCTGAGATAATAATGCTCAGATCCTATTTTTAAGCCTTTCACACATCACAGCAGGGGAACAGATGAGACATTCAATAAGAAAATGCAGTGTGATAAATACTAATGATAATCCTCAGTTACTGAGCCCCTACTGTGTGCCAAGTATGACTGTGTCCCTACTGTGTGCAAGTATCTGCATAATTCATTTAATCCTTCAACAACATTTGACTTTGTCATTCAGTAGCTGTGTGACCTTGGTATTAACCTTTCTGTGCCTCATTTTCTACATCTGTAACATGAAAAGGCATAGAACTGCCTCACTAGGAAGGAGATAACCCATGTGAAAGAAAATCCATGTGCCTGACACATAATAAGAACTGAAAAAAGTTAGAAATTACAGCGTATGTTTTTTTGTGGAAAATTTGGACAATACAGACAATTATAAAGAAGAAAATGAAAATCTTTAAGATCTCATTCTCAAACTTCCAAACTACTCCCTTTATATCTGTGCATGTGAGAATCTATGGGTATGTATAATTTTAGGTAACTGAGATCAGACACTGCATATCAATGTGTAAGCCACAGACATCTTTCCACATCCATATGTAGAGCTTGAAAAACATCATCCTTCTTATCAGCTGTATAACATGAACTTGTATGAATGCATATTCCTACATACATAGTTTATTTAACTAGTTCTGTATTGATGAGTATTTGGTTGTCTTCCCATTTTTTTCTGAGCCAAGTTTTAAGGCAGTGAGGAGGTGACTGAGGGTGTGAAGTACAAAAGAGCTGCCAGATGGTGGGTGGAAAAGGGAAGCCTCTTCCTACATTCCTGTATCACCATACCCCACCCTGCCCCAGAAAATGTCCAGCCAACTTGCCTTCCTGCAAACTTCAGTCAGGCACTGGGTGAACTTTACCCTTCCTCCTCTCCCAGGAAGATCTCTGAACTGTCAAGCCTCTCCCTTTGCTTTGGCTCCATTATCCCGAGGGTGGTGGTGTGAATAGAACAGCCATTCCTTGCTAAGTGCTTGAATTAGACTAATAGGTCATCTGTACTTTTCTCTGAAGAAGGTCCAAATTCCTGGTAAACAAACAGACCACTCTCCCAGCCTAGGGCCCAGAGCCAAGACCCAGGGTGGGGGCACAGTGGCTGGACTGAAGCTTTTAATGGTATCCTGGCTGGCTGGGAAAGTTAATGCCATTAGACTAGTTTCTGGGTAATGAGGTGGGAAGGGCTGCTGGCAGCAGTGGTAAGTGGAACATGCTGAATTACACGACTCTTGCATGGCTTGGGTGAAGCAGACTTTCTTTTAAACAACTATCTTCAAATGTATCCATTCAATCATGTATTCATTCAACAAACCTCTGACAAGCATTTGCTCTGTGCTCAGCTGTAGTTTTCAAGATATGCCCCTGTCCATTTCACCATTTCAGTGAAAGGGCAGCCCAGGACCTCTGGCAGCTGGATCTCAGCTTTAGGCAGTTGGGACTTTTCATTTATCCTGGTCAACTATAACACTCAGTGTTTGACCTTGGGAGATATTATTTACCACTCTAAGCTACCATAACCTCGTCTCCAGTGGGGATGCCAATAGGAATACTTCAGGGGTTGCAGTTTTTGTTTTGCTTTCATTTTTTTTAACATTTTTTTATTGAGTTATAGTCATTTTACAATGTTGTGTGCTTTCATTTTTAATAAATACAACACTAGCAATTTAATTTCAGCCAAAACAGTAATTGGTAGTCTCAACTAATGTTTATATACATTTAAATGGTTTTGGTTGGCAATTTTTTTGGCTTTATAAAAGCTTATAAGCATGAGGAATGTGTTCTCGTTTTGGTCTCCATGTATATTTAAGTTAGATAACAGTAAAAATATTAAAACAACCAGGGTTGTTTGAAGATTAGAAATAATTATAACACTTAAAATAATGCCTGATTCAGGATGAACATCAATAAATGGCAACTATTGCTATATTACTTCTGGGAGGGGATCTATGGGTACATATACTCTGCTCCCTGCCCTGAAACAGTGGTGAGTGATGGTACTGGCTCTCCCTCCAATAGTGGGCTGAATTCTGGGTGGGGCTGTTCCTAGGAGACTCACTAGTCAAGCTCTGAACTCCAGGATGGAAGCCAGAGCTCTGGATATGTAGCTCAGGCCCCAAGGGACCTTGGACCAGGCATGGAGTTGAAGACAGTCAGTGTCTTAGTCAACGATCTTTTGGCTGCAAGTGACAGAAATATTGAAATTACTTAGTAAAAGGGGAATGTCATGCAATCCAATCCCAGGAAGTTCAGCCAGGCTTTGAGGGGAGATGGGACAGGTAAGTCAGGAACCAGTCTTGAGCCCCATCTGTTGAAGTCCTAGACATCTTGGGCCATCTACTTCGTTCTCTCTGCAGACCTACTTCTTCTGCATGACCTTCCAGGGCCAGTATCATCAAAAAAAATGATCTCCCACCCCAATTCCAAATTCACAGAAAATCTGATTGTGCACAGGTTCTAGATTGGCTTTCCTAGTTTGAGGGTCCATCCCAGGTCTATCATCTGGGTAAAAGAAACATAGATCCATATACTACTGAAGTAATTACAGAGTCCTAGGCCTGTTAGTGGAGGGCAGTTCTCAGAGAAGGCAGTGTGGCTCAGCAAGACCCCAAAAGCACAGACTCTTGGCAGGGAATCAGGGTGGATCTTAATCACCTGAGGTCCAGCTTTACGTCTTTTGTAGCTTCCTTCCTGGTCTCAGAGTGTCTTTGAGCTTCCTTCTCGGATGCTCTGAAGGGATGGGAATGTAGGAATGCAGGCCAGATGCTGTGGCTCCTTTGAGTCTGAGAACCATCCTGAGACCAACATGGAGATTCTTTATGGCTGCAGAAGGAGGCTTTGCTACTGTGGAACTTGCTTGATTTCTGGTCCCAGCAGTTGAAGAATAACACAAAGTCAAGGGATCAGAATATGCCACTCCAAAATATGTCACTTTGGCATAAGGATTATTTTGACCTGAAGGCAGTTAAGAATCAACAGGAAGAGTTCTCTGTCCTCCTCTTAACTACTTGAACAGTATAATTGAAGATAGGGAGTCAACATCAAGATAAGTCTGCATAAACAGACCTCACTAAAATAGCTCTTATCTTCCATATATTCCCCCATATATTTCCTAGTTACTTCACACAATTTATTGTTCCCTTGGTGCCCAAACCCTCTATCCTTTGTTAAAAGGGTATATGAGGCCCCAAGTCTTCTATGAATTTTACTTCCTTTCTGTAAACTCCCATGCAGGTAAATACTAGTGAAACTTGTGCCTTATCTCCTGTTATTATGTCTTCTGGGAGCTTAATTCACAGGCTTCCATTCACTGAACCTAACAGGGTAGAGGAAAAGATTTCTCCTCCCCAACAGAAGCATTGCCACGTCCTTGGCAGATAACCCTCCATCTTTGCTTCTATATCCCATCTTACCAACAGGCATAAGCTCACACTCCTCTCTGAGAATCTTGGGTTCTCAGAAATTCCAGTATCTTTTCAGCATCTTGGCTTCTCTCAGGAGGAAGCCTGTTCACATCTCTAGATGTGAGTAGGAGAAAGTCTACTTACATGGGAAACTTGGACTAGGAAAATCCCACCCTCAGATACTGAACTGGTCAAGGCCTTTTCTGACATACTGTAGGTGTGGGGGTGGAGGAGAGACAGACAATAATAACTTACATTTATTATGAGCTTAATGGCTTAAAGAGCATTATCTTGTTTACTTTTCAGAAGTATCCTGTTTATTTTCCTTGTTTTACAAGGGGATTTAGCAAAGCTAAGCAACTTGACCAAGGCTACAGGGCTAGCAACTGGGTGATCCAGGAATCAAGCCTCAATCTCCCTTACTCCCAGGCACAGTCTTTGATTCTCATTGTGTTTGTCCAGTGATGAGGTGAGACCCCATGTCTTAAATTACAACTGAGGCCATAATGAAGAGTGTGGGATCAGAAGGAGCTCTTTTAGGCTACAAACATGATTTAACTGAAAGAGAAGATATTTGGGTTGAACTTTGAATCAGTAGGGTTTATTAGGCATAAATGGGGAAAGGGCACCTCAAAATCAGAGTGAGTAAATGCAGAGCTTGAAAGGACAGGGAGTGCTAGGAGGATGGCAAGTAGTTGCTGTGATTGGAGTTCTTTGAGAGGAGGTGCTCCCAGGTCTTCCTGTCACTTAACTCCCTATCCCACTGTCCTGGGGGAGAGGTCTCCTCTGAGGAAAGATCCAACTGCAGAGCTGTGGTTGTAAAGCCTGTGTAGCAGGCAAGAGTCCTGGGGAACTGGCGTGCAGAACTCTGGCTTGGCATGCTTGACTTCCTTGGCCATGGGGAGCTCCATGGCCCCTTGACCTCCCAGTGACATCCCAGGACACAGAGGTCAGTGTGTGGGTGTAAAAGGATAAAGTGAGCCTGTGTCTGGTCTTCTGGTCTGGGAATGGTGACAAGCAGGAAAGGAGAGCCCATCTCCCACAGAGGGATACCAGCAGATAGCCCCTTCACCCCCGCTCCCGGTTGCTATAGTCAGCTGAAGTGTCAGGGCATTTGTTCTAAGAATCTGGTCCTCCCAGACTTTGGTTAGCTTTGGGGTTCCCTTGGAGGTTTCTTCCTGCTACACCTACTGTGGGCTGGGTAAGGCAGGTGGTAGGTTGGCATACAGATGAAGACAAGTTTTGTGGTGGAGATATAAATTATACAGACATCATTATTCGAGGAATTGATACATGTTGGAACACCGCACTAAGAGCCTCACAGGTGTATCCTTTTAAAAGCTGAGCTGCCATAAAGAAAAAAGGAAGAAAACACAGCTGAGCTGCTTCACAAGCTTGTCTCTATGTAGTATCATCTGGCATCCACAATACTTGAAAAAAATTTAAAATCATTATTGTACAGTCTTGAAAAAAATATAAAGCAAACTTGAAACCCTCTTTCCCCATCTGTCTCTCTCTATTGCACACACGAAGTAGCCTTCTCCACAGAGCCTCTTCTCACTCCATGATCCTCAGAGGAGAGATTTACACCATGGATATCTATCTATCTATAGATATATATATAAAACTATATATAGTTAATATTTTTTCTTTGTCTCACTTGTGTCTTCCAATTTAAATTTTCTCACGGCCCTCCAAGGGCAAGCACTATTATCCCCATTTTATAGATGGAGAAACAAATGTCCAGAAATTAATTCTTGCCCATGATCACATCACTGACAAGTGTTTTTGAAGCAGGCTCTGTGCTTGCTGTGAAAGTGCATGTGATTCAGGGCCTGTGAGACTCCTGAGGAAGAGGCAGTCAATTCATTTTGGGGGGCTTCATGGAGGAGGCAACGTTTGAGTAGAATCTCAAAGGATAAAGAGAAGCTCAACAGATAGGAATGGCCAATAGAAGTGTTCCTTAGGAAGGGAGGAAAGCCTGAAAGATGAGCGTATCAGATCGTAGGGTGTCAGAAGAAAAGCAATCTCATTTCTTCCCATCTCATGCCTCCTTCTCAGTGGTGGTGGCCCTGGCATTTAGGAGACTTGCCTCATTTCCCAACTTTGCCCCAGGCAGATTCTGCCTGTGCCCTTTAACAGCCTCCATCACAAAGCCTCCTTGTGTCTTCTGAAAGAGGCCATCTGATTCAGGCTGGTTCCCTTCCCTCCACTCCCTTCCCCCACATAGGGGACAAGAGGGAGATGTGGTGAAGGAGCCCAGAAATGAACCCCCTCCTAGGCCAAATCATGTAAACTTAATTCTTCAGGAATTATATGTCAAGACTGTTTAGTTGTTCAATGGAAGCATATTGTAGTGAAAAGAGCACAAGGGAAAGTGGATACAGCCTGATCTGGGTTTGCATCTTAGCAAAGCTACTTATCAGCTAGTTGAATTCAAGCAGATTGCTTAGTCTTGCCAAGCTTCCGTCTCCTGATCTAAAAATTGATGGACCCTATTGTCAAAAAGTAGTGCCTGGTAGGTTTGTCAGAGAGGAAGAAGAAATGGCTAGCTGGAGATTTACTGATCTATCATTGACTTCAGTGTTGGGTGTCAAATCCAGGCTTCTCCTGCAGGAAGTGGACAGTATGAGACCTCAGGAAGCTGAGGTGGGAAGGTGACTCCCAGCAAGTAGAAGGAAAGAGAGGTGGTAGACGAAGCACGGGCAGAGAAGTTTCCTGTCCTGAAGTCTTGCTGCCGAGTTGGAACAATTCCATGAACCTCTCCCAGCCTCAGTTTCCTCACTTTCAAATGCTAGTTCAACTTAATGGATATTGACCAGACAACTTGCATTGCTATTTCATCTGTTTAATTTTTAAATGTATTTTTTCCTATTCTGCCTCAGCCCAGAAGAGATTTCAGGTGGCTTATAAAAATACAAAATACAACAAAATGAAAATAAAGCACAGAAACCAGGGTGGAGAGAGTACAGTGAGTGACAGCCAGATGATTTAAATAATCTGCAATGCATGTGAAAACGTCCTGCCCAGATTAATACCGTTGCCACAAAACTCCTAGTATATCATGCTTGCAGGTAGTACAGATTGGAAAATGTATCTTAAACAGAATGAAAGGTAATATTTCCATTTCACAAATAAAACTGAGATTAAGTCCTGCCCTGGTTCCAACATGTAATGTGCATGTGCATGTGTGAGGGAGAGGGAGGAGAAATCCTTTGAAAATTAGAGAAAGTACAAAGTTTGGGTCCCCTGTGTTTGGCAAGAGACCACAGGCAGCTGCCTCTGCTTTCTCTGCTGCCCAAAGAATTACAAAAGCTGACCACTTGATTGAAATGGTCAACCCGGAGAGGGGAGGCAAAAGAGAGTAAACCCAAATGAGTATTTCAATAAGTTATCCTGCCACTAAAACGTATTGAGTGCTTATTAAGTGTCAGCTAATCTGCTAAGCACTTCGTGTTAAGTATATTTCATATTTAGTATAGTCTAAATTACACATTGGAGGCCAGGTAGCCTAGGAGTTAAGGGCATAAGCTTTGAATAGGAGGGGTGGGAGGCGCGCCTCCCTCAGTAGCTTGCTGATTACCCTTGGTTATTGCATTGGTTCTCCCCCTGTGAGCCCTCCTGGTAATGACTCAGTAAGCTAAAGCATGTTAAGTGCTTGTTAGCACACAGTAAACAACAACAAAATAAACAACGCCAAACGTTTGACTGACAAGGATGGTAGGGGCGCCCAAATCCGGAAACACTATCCCCTCACTTCCTACCCCCATAGCAGGACCCTGGGCTTAGTTAAGGTGGTAACTGGCGCGGGTTCTGCCCCGGCGCGGCGCGGGCTGGGCGGTGGGGAAGCCTCAGGCGGCGTGCGGAGGAGGCGCGCCTCCTAATGCAGTTGTCAGTTAATTTGGGGAGAAGGTTATGTCATTAACGGCGGGATCGATGCAAAGGGAATTAAGAGACTCTGGTAGCACCGCTGCCGCGCTCTCTGCGCGGGCCACAGGCCGAATTCAACAAAAATTCAATACACATTAGCGCACTATCAGCCGCTGCCCGGGGCGCGGGGCCGCCGAGCGGGCGAGCTGATGCGCCTGGGTCGGGCGGCCGAGGCGGGACGCGGTACCTTGCTGGGAAGAGCCGGTGCCTGGGCCGCCGGGAGCCTTGGAGACGAGCGGTATGCTAGGGGTGGAATGCGGGATGTCCTCACAGGACAGCTTCGTGGCCTGACTGTGGGGGCACAGTGGCTGGGTCAGGGTTTTAACGTTCCAAAGATCTTCTCGTCCTGTTTCCCAGCGCGCTCTGCCCCTACTCCTCACCAGGCCCCCTCACACTGACTAGTCACGAGGAAGACAAGCTGACCTCCTCAGATTAGGCCAGGCCGTGGTGTAACCCATCCTCCCAGTACTTACTTCTTCTTCATGGCCTTTATCACAGTGTCATTACATGGTGATCTGTATGGTTTTCTGGTCAATGTCTTTTACCCAACCAGACTGTCAACTCCAGGAGGGCAGGGACTCTGTGGGTCTGTCTTGTTTATCTGCACCTACAGAGCCTGGCACATGATGGATGCTCAGTAGATATTCGTAGAAAGAATGAATCCCCTCAGCAACCCAGTGAGTTGGTAGAGTGAGGAAATTGAGGCTCAAAGATATGAAGTGACAGGCCCAAGATTTTACCAGTTTCCCAGCCCCCAAGCTCTTTTCCTTGAGCAAATCACCTCATCTGTCTGAATCTTGTTTCCCCATCTAGGAAAAATTACTTATAGCTATCTCCATACTATGTACTGGGGACTGCGCTAACACTTCATCTAGATTTGCTCCTTTAATTCTCACAACAGCAGTGTGAGGTAGAAATCATTTTATAATGGTGGAATTTGATACTAGCAAGAGCTGGGCCCATCACTTGCCTGTTTGCCCCCAGATCCATTGCTCCCCTTCTAATACTTTGTGTCACAGGTGGTTCTCCACCCTGCCACCCCCAAACCCACCTCCCAGCAAGCTGCATTTCGCAGGCTTCCTTGTCAGCTGAATTTTGCCAGGGCTTGGCCAATGGGAACCACTGGCTGGAGATTAGAGGGCTGAGGACAGGAGAAACAGGGATACCCTCAGCCTTGGCGGCTTCCGAGCTCCATCTCCCTTCCTTTGGCCTCCAGACCAGGGATGGTAGTGGTTTCCTGCTCTTGCTAATCCCTGGGTTACCTCACTTCCCCGTTTGGCTTTTCAGTTCTTCTATTACCTGAGTGGCCATAGTATTAAATTCCCTCTGTTTGAAATACTAAAAGTGAATTCATTTTCCTGATTACTACAAGAGCCATGATTGGAATCCAGATCTGTCTGACCACAAAAGTGCACTTAAGTTTTTTACAGAAGATGACAGTGGGGCAAAGCAGTAAGAGCAATAACCATTTAACCACCCTGCCCAGAGAGCTCTTCCCCAGGTCCCTTTTGTGAGAGAAATTATTTTTAAAGATAATGATCCACTTATAAAACCTATTCATAATTTATTATTATGTTTAAGAAATTCTACTTTCCATAGCTAAAATATCATTTATACCTGTAAATGAAGGTATTAATAACATCTACTTACTAGCGTTGTTCTGAAGATTAAATGAACTAGTGTATGCCAAACACCTGGAATGTGGTAGATGTTCACTGATGGCTTTAAAACCCAGATTTTTTAGTACCTCCAGTTTTCTCGTCTTGGTGGTCCTGGAGTGTGGAGGAGAGCAGCTCTGTCTTTCATTCCCTAGTGTTCTTATCATATTGAAGATTCACCTTGCCCATTGGACCAGGGAGCGAAAAATAATGATCAGATAGCTGGCCTGGCAGCTACAATACACAGAAGATGTGTGCAATGAATGTTAGATTTGAGTGAATGTTCCTAAATCAATTGGACCACCCTAGAGACTTGGCTGGCAATGAATGAGAGTGTGAGGTGCTTTTGACACACGCATCCAGCGTCTGATTTGAGCGAAGATGTCTGCTCAGTGGTCCCAAGGGCAATTTTCTCCTGATTGATTTGCAACTTTCGATCTTAATGGAAAAGAAGCCAAGTGTAAAGGAGGTAGTTTTCTCCGTGAACCAGAAAACCTTGTTGTGCTTTTCTTTCTAATCTTGGGGGAATGGAGGGAAGTACCATTTCCTATTACCTGCAAAGGGGTTACAGAGGCCAAAGTTTGCCAGGGAAAGGTGTTTAAAGGTGGGAATGGGAGTTGAGGAGACAACCTTCTTAACCCACACAATTCCCAATGACTCATGTGAACCAGGAGACCAGAAACCGCCATTGATGATGGTCCAATTGCAGATAGCAGATCAAGTCTTCAGCTGTCATGGCCTAGAGTCTGGGGCTGGGAATACCACCTGTGCCCTTGGACAAGGCTCTTCATTTGAGCCTGCCCTGACTACTGCACAGGTTGCTGGGGGCTCATATGGGTCACTAATGTAAATTCAATTTAGAGGAGTTTTTAGACCTTACAGATATGTTTGAGGTTGTGGTTTTAAGCTAGATCAGCAGCTGAAAAACTGCTTTTTACCACAGCAGCATAAGCCTCCTACTCATAGAAGTTAAGAGCACAGGATTTGGAGTCACATAGACCCAATCCTAGCTCACTGTGGTGTGACTAGTTCTCACTTAACCTTTCTGAGCCCCAGGTTCCTCATCAGTAAGACAGGAATGGTAATGCCATCTGGAAGGCTTGCGAAGATTAAATTAGATACTAAGGTGAGGGCTTAAGAAATGGTAACCATGTTAGAATTGTTCACAAATTTATCTGCCAGCTGATATTTTGGAACAAAATAGGGGATCTGGTCAACTAGGTCATTATAGTCTTTAGAACTCTAGTGTACATGTTGTGATTTGTCATTCTATGGTCCACTTCCCCAGGAACTGTTCTCACTCATAGTTCCTGCCAAATAGCTAGACGTGGGCAGCCATGTTTGTGCCATATGACCCTGTCCCCTTGGCCAGTGTTGATTGGACCAGGAGTGGACACTTAACCTAAGCTGGACAAATCAGATTCTTTTCCTGGGAACTGAACCAGTCGATTGTAGGGAGTCATGTAGATCCAGAACTAGTACAGTTGATGGATGAGCTGAGGAAACTGCTATGGAGGGGCACAGAGAGATATACAAAGAAGAGACCATATAGATTTAGTCTGTGTGAAAATGATGGGAATGGCCTTGTTCCTGATGATTTTTTAGATCCATAAAGCCTAGCTAATTTCCTGTCCTTGGAGTCTATGCAGTCTGCGCACCCAACCACTAGTGCCCACCTTTTCTTGCACTAGCATGAGTGCATCTCTTTTCCTTGCAACCCAAAGAGACTACTCTAGGATGAGGACAATGATGTTCCTTCATGGGGTAAAAACGCTTCTTTTAAAAACTCAAGTGGTCTTCTTAGAAATGAGCTTATATACTCAAAACACACCCATACCTCAGTAAACTAGGAAGCCCAAATCTAGCCAAACCAGTTATTAAGCCACAGACTAGATGTGAAACCTCTTTTCCCCTTATTTTCTTGAATATTTTGTCATTATACCAAAAGTCTCAAAATGTTTGATTTGCAACAGCACCTGGCAGTTCTCAAAAAGAGAACTTTTGCATTACCTGATCATGTTGTCTCTAAAAGGATGTTAAGGATATAAGAATGGATGGGGTTAGAGGACTTACACTGAGCTAATTGAAGAAATGGGGAAAGAAGGGAAAGGTGTCTGAGAGTGTATAATTATAAATGTATGTTATCCCCACCAGGAAAGTGGGGATAGTAATGAACCTACTTCGTATCATTGATCCAAGTACAAAATGAAGTAGTGCATGCAAAATTCTTTGCCTGCTGCCTGGCATATAGATTAAAATCCATAAATGTTTTATTAGCTACTAGGATCATGAAAATGTGAGAAGGCTTGATGCTAGAGCCAGGTTTTAAAGGAAAATGCTCTAGAATTAAATTAAAATTAAGTTCTCTGAATATCTACTCAGTAGCTTTGTGAGGATAGGGACTGGGTCTTGGTTGCTGTGGTTTTCTTAGAGCTTAGTGCCTACTTGATAGATAATTTTTTTTGAATAATCACTGAGCACTCAGTATGGCCATTACAAGACTGAAAAGTAGTTTGAAAGTTTTAGAAAGTAAAATGGTGATTTTTGAAGAGGACTGTAATTCATCGGTAGAAGTATTTATTGAAAAGCAGGTAGATGAAAAGGGTGGAGAGGAAGTGTTCACAGGCTTAGAAAGTCAACATGAACACTCATAAATTCTCAAATTTTCAAAAGTTTGAGGTCATGAACTTAGTGAAGAAGTGCTAACATGAGCTGAATTGCATCTTCCCGCCCACCATTCATATGTTGAAGTCCTAACCCACCTTATAAATAATGTGACGTTATTTGGAAATAGGGCCATTGCAGATATACTTAAGATAAAGTCAATCTGGAATAGGGTGAGATTCTGATCCAACACCTCTGGTGTCCTTATAAAAAGAAGAAAATTGGACATAGACAAGCATTCAGGGAGAATGTTGTGTGAAGATGAAGGCCAAGATCAAGGTGGTGATCCTGCAAGCCAAGGACGCCAAAGATCACCAGCAGACCCCCAGTTAGGGGAGAGTCCTGGAACAGATTCTCTCTCACAGCCCTCAGGAGGAACCAGCCTTGCTTAAACCTTGATTTTGGACATACAGCCTCCAGAACTGTGGCACAATGAATTTCTGTTGGTTAAGTTACGCAGTTTGTGGTACTCTGTTACTACATTAGTTTGCTAGGCAGCACTAGCAAACTAATATATGAAACAAACAAATCCAAAAATGCTGCCCGTCTGGCTCTCCCAGTGGTAATTCATGCCCAAGTCCAGATATTTAGATCTATATGTGCTTGCCTCAAACTATTTCTATTATATCAGCTCCTGCCAAGTATGCGTCCAAGCAGCATGCAGAATGATGTGGAAAGCCCTTGACTTACTAGTCCCAGGGAGCACAGTAGTTTTAAGTTCAAATAAGTACAACCATGCAATTAAAAAAAAAATCCTGCTTAGGTATGAAGAGCTTTAAATAAAAAATGATTGGAATTATTTAGCTATTTCATCCTAAAGTTATTTTAATAAGTAATAATAATTGCTATACATTGATTGACTATTATGGGTTAGGAAGTTTACTAAGCACTTTACATACATCATTTCTTTAATCCTCTCAACAACCTTTGGAGGTAAGAACTATTATTATTTACATTTTATAGAGGGAGAAACTGAGACTCAGAGAATCAGCTTGTCTATCAATGTTAGCTAGTCAGTAATGGGACTGACCTCAGACCCCAGCTGGCATGAGTCCAGAGTCCGTGATCTTTGTTACCATCCTCCTCCGTCTCCTGAGAGGTACTGGGCCTCCACACAGAGAAAGCTTATGTGATATTAGATCCTTCCCCTTGTCTGACAGTCTCCTTGTAATTGACATAAAAGCTACTGCTTGTTCTGCCTGCATTTTCAAGCTCAAAATGAAAGAAAAGTGACTGTCACATAGTAAGTACTCAGTAAGTACATAGTAAGTGTTAGCTATTATTACTGTTAATATTGCATTGTATATGTTCCTCTCTGGCAAGGGAGGTGAATCCCTAGTCTATTGCTAACAGTAGGTACTTAGATGTGTTCCTTAATGAACAAGAGTGGAGTAGGGGCCTGGAAAGTAAAGTTGATCTAGGGAAAAAAAATGAGAAGTGAGGGTAGGGAGGTTAGGGCTGGGAGAGAGGGTGAGGGACAGAGAAAGTGGTTGGCAGAAGGCCAGACAGCACTTTGCTTTTGGTGTGGCTGCCCCTGGGAGTTGGGAGGTGGGGGTTGTGTAGCCCTTCTGCTCCTGATTTGTTAGCTTACCTTGCTTTATTCTTTATTTCCTCCCTTTTGGGGTGATGGGGAGGCTGCAGCTTGTGGTTACATAGAGCTTCCTGGAATTCTTCCAGGAAGAGGGAAAACACAAGAGGTGCAGACAAACCAAGGTTCCAGGGTGAAGAAGTGTGTGAGCAAGAGTGACTGTGTACCATCTACCTGCACTGTGGTGAGGCCAGCGGGCACTGTAATCAGGCAGATTCAGGTGGAAATCCCAGCTTTCCCGTTTTAGCAACTGTATGAACTTGGGAAGGTGATTTACCTTCCTGAGTCTGATTTCCTCTTCTATAATAAGAATGATAATGGTACCTACTGTGCAAGCATTTAAATGCCCAGTACAAAGCCTAATAAATAATAGCTGTTATTATTGTTATTGTTATCATTTTAAGTGTTAGGGTTTAATATCCTTTCTGCCTGACCATATGGATTCCCCTCTTCCTCTCCTTCTGTTCCCTCAGTCCTGAAAATTTGAGTCAAATACCGCCAACTGCCTCTTGATACCTCTGCTTTCCCCTGGGCCTTCCAGTGGGGCCAGGCCTTCAGGGACTCTTGGGCAGCCTGAGGACAGTGGAAAGCATCCCTCCATGACTCTGGGATGGTCCTTTTCTCCCCTACAGCCTGGGAAGGGTTGATAAAAGCCTTATCTAAATCACATTCCATTACAGGATTAAATCAGACTTACTCTGGGGCCTCTGGCTGCTACCCAGGCTGGATGCCGGCAGCTGCTGGTTATTGCCTTTGGCCCAATCTGAGGTCATCACACTTCTTTGGGCCCAAGGGACCCTGAGAGGCAGGGCTGAGGAGAGGCTCTGGGCAACCATTTGGGATTAGTTTCAATTAGTAAGGACTGACTAAGCATGGAGGCACACTCCCGGGACCTTGTGGAGCAGAAAGGGAGGCAGGACCCTCACCCAGTCAGCTCCAATCTGAGGCAAGAAATGACAGGCTCCACTGGGGCAGTAGACAGGGAGGCAGGAGATTAGCAAAAGAGAGTTAATGGGGGAAAGGAATCATTGTGTGATTGCAGGCAAGTTGCTAAATTTCTCTGAGCCTTAATTTCTTCAACTTGGGGCTTGGAACATTAGCATTTACTACAAAAGGTTGATTTAGATGGAAATATACTAGTTAAAACAACAAGGTTTTAGAGATAAACCTGGGTTTGGATCCTGGCCTGGCCACTCACTGGCCTTGTGCCATAGCTGTTACTTTCTAAGGGCCTCAGTTTCCTCATGGGTTAAAAAGAGGAAATAACACTTCCCTCCCAAGGTTGTTGTTAACCATTAGAGAAATTTGGGCATAGTAGTTAGCGCTTACTAGGGCAAGTGTGTACCCTCACCACTCTAGTGCTGCTCAATAAATGGGCACTCATGATTCTTTGGGCAGAGTGGGTGGCAGTGGGTTTAGCCTTCCTGTTTACCTTCTCAGTTAGAGAGGAGAGAAGATGTGTTTCTCTTGCCAAGGCCTTGTGTTGGGGGGGCAGGGGGAGGGATCAGAGGGGTAGATGCATGTCTCTTCTCCGCAGCAGAAGGAGCCTGGACTGAGCCAGGTGCCTCCTTAACAAGGGGTCACCACCATGGAGATACGTTTACTGGACTTGAGTGAACTTGGGACCAGCCTCAGCTTGGAGGGCAGAGCAGAGAGGAAGAGAGAAAGGGGGATTTCATTAGCCTGCAACAGCTGGGTGGGCCTTGGAGTAGACAGGTGCAAGTGGTAAGCTGTCTGGGAGGCTATCTAAAGATAGGGGAGGCCTCAATGCTCAGAGTCAGGCTGCCCCAGCAAAGGCTCATTCCTGAGGCTGAGGTGCCAGCTCAAGACTCCCAGCTTGTACTTCAGTCTCTCTCTGCCCAGGTCTTTCATCCTCCTGGCTTCCTTCTTCTCCTTTACTTCTTGTTTTCACTTGCCACCACTCCTTAATTGTGTTGTGGTTGATCCTTTCTGGACCTGGACCCAGTGGGTAATCTGGCAAATGTGAAAGGACCCTGGAACCCGTACCTGTTGGAAACACAACAGTCTTTGTGTAACTGCTGTAACTGCATGGCATGATCTCATCTCATCTTCAAAACAGTCCTACAAGCAAGCTTCTCTTAATACCCTCCTATTCCAGTTGAGGAAACTCTCATTCTAAGAGGTAAAACGAATTGCTCATGGTCACGTGGCTGCTGAAGCAGGACTTGTTTAAAAACTAGGTGACTCCAAAGCCTATGACTTTTCCACTGCAACTTCAGATAAAGAGCGTTTTCAGGTCTGAGCTGTACTTTCTACACTGGTAGACTGTGGTGAACAAGGAGGGCCCACAAGCACCATGTAGTAGCCACTGTGGCCTCAGAAACAGAGAGCTGGGGAGGGTCCTCTGGTGTCTTCCTCATGGGGCAAGAGCCAGACCCTGAGCTCACAGGAAAGTGTATGCTGAGAGTGGAGATTGCTCCATCCAAGTTTTAAAGGCACTAGGTTACTCTGAAGTGATGCCAGTAGATGCCCTCTGCTGTGGCAGTGGTTTGGCACATGAGCCTTGGAGTCTCGTATACCTGGGTTCAAGTGCTATGCTGGCACCTGCTTCTGTAGGTGACTTTTGGCAAGGCATTTAAATTCTCAAAGTCTCAGTGTCTTCATCTGCAAAATGAATATGATAGTAGTAATTTGCTGCAAGAATCTAATGATATCATTCTCATAAAGCACTTAGCTTAAAACGTGGACCTCAGTCAGTGTTAAAAAAAAATGGAATTATTGGTATTAAAATTGGGTTAAAAGTAAATACCTGTCAGAAATGTTCTGTATCTTGATCTGGGTGGTAGTTATATGTGTGCATATGTAAAAAAATCCACATTGAACTATACACTTAAGATCACATTACTTTTCACATGTGAAAATGGGTACTTTTGACATTTTATAGTGTGTATCTTACACCTTAACAAAAAAACAAGAACAAGAAAAACAAAAAAGAAGCTCTTGTGAAGTAGGATTGGTAAAGTGGAAGGGTTCAAATTTTTAAAAAATTGTAGGCTAAAACATAGAGGAAAATGTATTATGGAGGTATGTCAGAAAGTTAATTAGTAAAAACATGTTCCCCTCCTCGGAATTCGTCGTGCTTGTGGGATTTGTTGGTTTTTTAAAATGTGTAATTATGATTTCTTTTATTAGTCTAAGTAAAAATTCACTTTTGTAGTTAGAAGAATGTGAATGACACCTCTTTGGTAGAGCTTAGCAGTGGGGCCCTCTTCCTGACAGGAGAGAAAGCAGGAGTTGCTAAGGTGGATAAGGACAGAGCCACACCAAGCTTGTCCTCCTCCCTCAGCTGGTTGGAACCAGTGGATGGCCTGGGTGTGGGGTTCTGGTGGTCCAGTCTGCTGGGAAGTTTGCTGTGATCAACTCAGCCTGTTGCCCCTACAGAGTGAGCTTCCACTGGTTCATCTTCCCGACTGTGAAGAGACTGAGCAACATAGTGATGTCAACTGGATCAATTCTCTCCCTTCTTAACAGTTCTCAGCTGTGACCTTAGAGGTGAGGAATCCTTAGGGGGACCTTATTGAGTAATAGGGATTAAGGACACTGAGAAGGGGGGTACCCTGTCTTTGAGCTCCTGATGAGCAGGGCTGGTAGTGAGGCCTCCCATTACATCCTGCAGCAATTACCTTGGGGAAATGGAATTGGTCGAGCCTGCCTTTCCATTATGCAAAGAAAGGGCTTTTCAAGTAAATTTCCATTTAAGTATGAGCTTAGATCAGTGAAGATGGGGCCATAATAGCTTAGATGGTCATCACAGCTATTAAAAATACATTTTTTTACCCTGTGCTCAGGCTGCCTTGTCATCTTCATATCATTCATCCCCAGAAGACTGTGACTCAACCTTTTCCAAGCTTCTGGGAGCCAGGTTAATGTCCATCTGTATTCTCAACTTTTTAATTCTTTGACATTCATGGTGGATAACATTTATGTGCTTGACACAGCCCATGGATGTATCCAGAATGTGATAAAAAGTCAGTCCGGGATGGAGATGGAGATGAGTGGTGGGTAGTAAGTAAAACACTCCACTCACTGGTCATTTTCTTCAATGCTGGGCTTGCCTCTCTCTTTAGACCAGCTGCTGTTCCCTACGCAGATCCTCAGACGTACATGGTTTGTTTTTAGCTCAAGCCCTTCAAACTGTTGTCTCTGCTGCCTGGATAGCCTTTCCCCATGCTCGACCAGGCTGACTCTCCCTCTTTCTCTAGGTCTTAGCTTGAACCTACGTCTTCAAGGAAGCCTCCCCTGACCCACTCCCTACCCTCAGACCAGGTTAGGGCCTTGAATTGGTTTTCTATCTTTGGGTTACAAACTGCCCTGAACCATGTTCATGATTCTGCCGTTTTGACTAGGCTTAGTTTTGTCTGGGTGACCCCTGAAGCTGCAGTTGTTGGGTTGACTGGGTGCTAGCTATTCCTGAATAGCCTTGCTTGTATGTCAGAAGCCTCAGCCAAAATGGTGGGAAGAACTGCGACAGCTGGAATGCCAGGGACAGTTAGGAGGCTAACCTGGGGCTTTCTTACATGGTGGCTTCAGGGCAGCAAGAAAGTGGGAATACAAGCTGCAAGGCCCCTTGATGCTGAGGCTCAGAAGTCACATCATATCACTTCTACTGCATTCTGTTAGTTAAAGAAAATCATACGGCCGGAAAATATTCAAAGGCAGAGAAATAGACTCAATTCTTGATGCAAAGTCACCTTGCAGAAGGGCACATATCCAGGGATGGGAGGACTTACTGCCATCTTTTCCCACAGCCTAGCACAGACATTTGGCTTTTCCTTCACTGCTCTTTTCATAACTGTTGTCAACTAATTCCTTACATTATTGGGGTTTTTTTGTTTTGTTTTTATCCCCCACTAGACAACAAGGTCTATGAATGTAGGGACTGACTGTCTCATTCATCACTCCTATGTCTGGAGCTTGGCATATCATGGGAACTAAGTAGTTGTTAAATGAACAGTTGGATGAATGAATGAATAGATAAATAAGTGAAAGACAAGGTTCCAGGAGTCCCAAAGTTGCAGCATAAGGCTTTGGAGATAGTCTTGGGTTTGAATCCCAGTTCTGTCGCTTCCTAGCTGTTCTACTTTAGGCAAATTGCTTAATCTCTGAGCCTCAGTTTCTTTATCTTTAAAGTAGAGATTAAAATGTACCCTACCTCACAGTCCAATCCTAACTATGAATGTTTCAATGCATTTACTCTCTTCCCTTTTCTTTGTGACCCTTTTAGCTTTCCCTACTCAACAGGTGAGAGCTGTTAGTTTCCTTGAGTTAAGAGCCTTCTCCCAACTCCCAAGCATTGGAGACTGGGCTTTCAGGGCAGTTGGCCCTCAGAGAACATTTTCTGAAGGTCATCAGGAGTCTATTCTATATAGAAGCACTGCCCCAACACTGTTAGTAGCTGCAGACTAGTGGTTCTCAACTAGGACTGAGTTCTGTCCCCCAGGGGACATTTGGCAATGTCTGAGACATTTTTGGTTGTCACACCTTGGGGGAGGGGCACGACACTGGCATCTAGAGGCTATCAGCCAGGGATGCTAAACATTGTAGAATACATAGGACAGCCCTCTCCCAGCCCTAACAAAGAATTAACCGGCCCAAAATATCAATAGGGCTGAATTCCTGCTGGGAAATGACTGTTCTTTTTGTCCTCACCAGGTTTAGATGTAATAGATTCTTCCTGGTCATAGTCAGCCATCACCCTTCTTTAGCTCTGGTGTCTGGTGATGGCACAGTCCTCCCTCCTGGACCACACAGCTTTTGAGCAACAGCTTTTCTACTTAGGCAGTTTGAAGAAAGGGGTGGGAGGAAATGGCTCCATCTGTCGGCCAGAGCTGGGATCACAGCAGGAGAAGACAATGGCGTTTTTCCAGGAAAGACCCTAGGTGTGACAGCATGTGACTGGATAAAGTTGTCATTGAAGCTGTGGTGTGGGACAAGCTTAGGGTTAGGGCTTAGGGTTGTATTTAGCTAACTCTTATTCTTTCTTCTTGGAATGGTTTCCTTCTTATTCTTTCTTTTTAAAAATATATTTTAAAAATTATCCCAGAGGCCTAGACCCAGGAATGGAGATGATCTTAGATCTTCATTTTCTCAAAGCCGGTTAGTGTCCTGAACTTGACAGCACACCAGCCAGGAAGGTATGCTACACCTAGCAGGTGCTTGATAAACAAACACATGCTGAACTGAATCCAGAGATTAGGAGAAACTGCACAAGCACACAGCTGCTTTTAATGCCCCTGCTGGGAAGAAAATTTACTGTCTCAGAGAAAGAGAAAGAAAAGGAAGAGGGAGGGGAAAATTTTTAACTGATTTCTTTGGATCCTTACAACAGCCCTGTGTGGTCAATTACTGACAATCAGTATTATCACCCCCATTTCATAGATGGAGAGGTTATGTGACTTGCATAAAGCCACTGCTGGTATATAATGGACACACAATTTGAACCCAGGTCTCTCTAGTTCCAAAGTTTAGGCCTATTTCCATTATACCACAGAGTTCTTCTATCAGAGAAGAAATGAGTTTAAGATAATAATAAAAATATAAACAACTCCTGGGGTGTAGGGTATAGCTCAGTGGTACAGTGTGTGCTTAGCATGCATGAGGTGCTGGGTTCAGTCCCCAGTACCTCCATTTAAAAAATAAATAAATAAGCCTAATTACCTTCTCCACCCCACAGACAAAAAATAAATTAAAAAATTTTTAAAATATATAAACAACTCCTATTTATTGACTTTCAACCATATGCCAAGGTCTTGTGCTAAGGTTTCACTAGATTATCTCATTTAACCCTTACACAAACATAGCATCATTAAATCTCACAAGAAGCCTATAAGGTAGGCATTGTTCTTATTATTCCCATTTTATAGGTAGAGATAGTGAGGCCCATAAGAATTAAGTATCTTGCTCTAGGTTTCATAGCTCTGCAGAAAGAAAAAAAGAAGGAATTCTTTAAAAGGAGCAGAATGGAAGAAAGAATGTACAAGAGAAAAGGAAAGGAGAAAAAGCAAAGGGAGAGGGACGAGGAAGGAAACAGAGCTGACTGAGAGTATAACTATGTCAATATGCTATGCTATGCATATGCTATGTTATGCCTGGGGGGGGCTTCTAAAGGACTGGTAATCTCCTTAGTCTTAGTGGCAGAAGAGGTGAGGGAGGGGACACCTTCACTGGGAAAGCGTCACAGTGAGACACACACATTGTGCCACCTATCACCTTTGGAAGTCGATCTGTGGCAAATGTGGCTCCCTGCCAAGTGGAAGAGAAAGTATGACTGGAATGCCAAGGCTAAAAGATGAAATACCACTACGGTCACATGAGGCCAGCTCATGGAATTGTATGCTGCAGACTCAGGGATGGAGTCCTTGAAGGAACAACACCTAAACCCAGGAGGGCAGCTGTTGCAGCATCCAGTCCCTCTTAAGGATTTCAATGATTAGACATGCAAGAAATGTTCCGGTTTAAAAATTTTTTTCTAGTAAATAAATAAATAAAAAAAAATAAAGAGCTGGATGAAAAAACAAAGAACTGGTACTGTTCTATTTCTTAAACTGAGTAGTGGGTCATGGGTTTCCTTTTAATATTATTCTTTATACTGTACTTACATACTGTATGTTATATATAAAGCACACTTATATACTATATCTGATGTAACTGTTTCATATCTGAACAATAGGGATAATGATACCTGCCTTTCTGGGTTGTCATGTGGTTTAGTTATCTGATATGTAAAGATCTCAGCAGAGAGTAAGTGTTCAAGAATAACTTACAACACCAGAAATTGACACAACACTGTAAATTGACTATAATTCAATACAAAAAAATAATAGCTTACATGTATCCAGTGCTTATTGTGTTAAAAATTGTTGTAAATATATTACATGGATTGTCTCATTCAGGTCTTACCCCAACTGAATAGCAGGAATTATTGTTATGATCCTCATTTTACCAATGAATGGCCTAAAAAACATGGAATAAATAATATTCCCAAGGTCTTGGGAATACTGATAATGATGGAGTTAGTGTTTGAACTTAGGTAACATGGCTTAGGGATCATATTCTATACCTCTCCAATCTACTGCCTCCCAGTAAAGAACTCATTATTACCACCATTCTCCCTCTGGAGTGAGAAGAAAGGTGAAAGGATGCGTAATGTTGCTTGAAAATGTAACAACTTTTAACTCGGCTGACATTGATGATGTTGGAAGGGCAAGGTTTTTTGGGGGGGGGTCCACATCATTAAAGGTGGTGATTATGACTTTCATTTTTAAAATATTTAACAATAAGATAATTACTTAAATATTTTCTCCTGTAAAAGAGGAACAATTTAAGTCTTGAGTGAATGAAAGAATGAATGTGAGGTGGTTCCTGGTGATCAGATGAACACAAAACAGCTTATAGTAGACCCTTGAACAACATGGGGGTTAGCGGTGCTGACCCCCTAGTCAAAAATCCACATATAATTTTTGACTCCCCCAAAGTTTAACTAGTAGCCTACTGTTGACTGGAAGCTTTGCCAATAAATAAGCAGTGGACTACCACCTACTTTGTATGTTATAGGCATTAATGAGTGTATTCTTATTTTAAAGTAAGCTAGAGGAAATGTTATTAAGAAAATCACAAGGAAGAGAAAATAAATTTACAATACATGTATGTATTTATTTTTTAAAAATTCACTGGAAGCCTCCATCGTCGTTTTTTACTGTTATAGTGTTTATTCCAAGTCTTATATACATTAAAAATTTACCCATGATGGTTAATGGTTAAAGACTCTAAGCATAAGGAACCCTGATGTTGAAATACTAGTTAATATGGAGCTTACAAATGATTAATTCTGCAAATTTGCTTTAAGGTACTCTTCAACATATCTGTAAATTGCATTTATCTAATAAAAAATCTTATCTGTCACATCAAAAAATCTCTGGGGCTTAATAAAGCAATGTTGTAACTGAGCAGGACCCTATGGGGCCTTCCTGGAACAGACCTCCCCCTCATCATGTACTCCACCTGCCTCTTGTCTGTAGAAAAACTTGCTTCTTAGGCTTCCCGGAGTTCCAAAGAGTACATTTAACCAGAGAAGTGAGAAAATGCAGAAAGAAAGGGGAAAAGTCAAGCAAGATGAAATAATAATAGTTTAGCCATTAAACAAAGTAGAGGACCTTTATTTCCCCATCAAGGGCTATAGATAATATTCTGAGCCATGTCCTTTGAGCTGTTTTGCAGTTACTAAAACCCTCACCAGGTGGAAGAAGTTAACTATATGCTGCCCACAAGCACGTAGATCTCAGACCAGTTGGAACTAGAATATCGATGATGATGATGATGACTTTACCACCAACCAGTCAGAAGAACGTCCCTGAGCTGGTCACACACGCCACAACCCCCCTTCCTCATCCTGTCTTTAAAAATCTTTCCCTGAAAGCCTTCAAGGAGTTCACGTCTTTTAAGCACTAACTATCTGAACTCCTTTCTTGGCACTCTGCAATAAATGCGCTTTCCTTCACCACAACTCTGTGTCAGTAGATTGGCTTTATTGCATGTGGGCAAGAGGATCCAAGTTTGTTTCCGTAACAATATTACAAAGAAAATAAAGCCAGGGTCTGAGGGAAGGGGAGAATAGGAAGTGACTGCTAATAGGTATGGAGATTCTTTTTGGAGTGATAAAAATGTCCTGGCATTAGATAGTTGTGATGGTTGCACAGCTATATGAATATACTAAAAACCACTGAATTGTACCCATTAAAAGAGTGAACTTTGTGGCATATGAAATATTTTAATAAAACTGTTATTTTTAAAAGTCATTTGAATTTTGCATTTTAATAAAAAATGCTTATCTTTAAACATAAATACTTTTCCTCCAATTCATTCAATGAAACTGACACTTCAGAATGAAAAAAAATCCCACCATTATTAAGGAATCTATCCTGTGGAAATAATCCAAAATTTTTGTGCACAAAGTTGCTCAATGTATCATAATTTAAAACATATGAGAAGTCAGTAATTCTATAAATATGTGACAATGAGAAACTTGAAAACTAAAAGATGCTATTTCTATTCAACTGAGTATTGTGTAATTTAAAAAAATTAGTTATGAAATTGTAAGATACAAGTCTAACACAAGGGATTGGTTATGTATATTTATGGTACAACAGTATAGTGAATTGTCTTGCAGCCTTTAAGAATATGTTGTAGAAAAATAATTATTAATATGGGAAAATGCTCATAGTGAATTATGTGACAAATGTGGGCAGCAAGACAGTATAAAGCTGTAAACACAGATAGATAAAAAAATACAAGAATCCACTGATTTCTTTGGGTGGGAATTGTATGGTAATGTTCAATTTATTTATTCATTTATTTATTTAATAGACTTTTTAAAAGTGCAGTTTTAGAGTCACAGCAAAATTGAGCACAAGTTACAGAAATTTCCCATATACTGCCTTCCCCATACATGCATATCTTCCCCCATTATCAACATTACCTATCAGAGTGCTTTTGTTACAATTGAAGAACCTGTATTGACACATCATTATTACTCAAAGTCTCTAGTTTACGTTAGGAGTCACTCTTGTGTTGTACATGAGTTTAGAGAAATGTGTAATGACATGTGTCTACCAATATAGTATCATACAGAGTCTTCTCACTGTCCTAAAAATACTCTGCCTATTTAACCCACCCTCCTCACTAACCCCTGGCAACCACTGATCTTTTTACTATCTCCATAGTTTTACCTTTTTGAGAATGTCATATAAGTGGAATCAAACAATACATAGACTTTTAAGATTGGCTTCTTTCAGTTAATAAAATATATATGTTTCCTCCATGTTTTTTCATGGCTTGATAGCTCATATCTTTTTAGTGCTGAATAGTATTCCATTGTCTGAATGTACCAGTTTATTTATTCATTCAGCTTCTAAAGGACATCTTGATTGTTTCCAAGTTTTGGTAGTTAGTAATAAAGCTGCTATAAATATCCATGCACAGGTTTTTGTGTGGATATGTTTTTAATTCCCTTGGCTAAATACCAAGGAGTAAGATTTATGCATCATATGATGAGTATATGTTTAGTTTTGTAAGAAACTGCCAAACTATTTTCCAAAGTGATTGTACATTTTGCATTCCTACCAGCAATGAATGAGAGTTCTTGTTGCTCCACAACCTTATCAGTACTCGGTGTTGCCAGTGTTCTGGATCTTGGCCATTCTAATAGGTGTATAGTAGTGTATTTATTTTTCTTTATGGATACTATATTCTTCAAGTTCTCTGCATTGACCATACATTATTTTTGTAATAGAAAAAATGCATTATAAGATAGAAATATGCAAAATCCATGTAAGGACTCGGCAGGGAGTGGGTGGTGGTGGTGGAGAAATAAAAATTATATAACATTACAAACAAAAACATAATACAAAGTAATGATAGTATGAGAACAACTATAGTTTTAAAAATTGAACAAAAATTGTGTGAAAATTATATCCAATTTATCTTTTCATTTATTGGGACAAAAGACTGGCTACCTCCAAGACGTGTTATTTATAGAGAAGTGCTTGCCAAGAGCCTCTTGAAATCATCTCTATTTTCTTATTATTTTAAAATAAAAACATAAAAATTATCAAATTATAGGGGGGAGGGTAGAGCTCAGTGGTAGAGCACATGCCTAGCATGTACAAGGTCCTGGGTTCAATCCCTAGTACCTCTGTTAAAATAAATTAAAAACTCAGTTACCTCTCCCCTAAAAAAGAACAAACAATTTTAAAAAATTATAAAATTATAGACAATTACAAAAATAAACAAAATTTTAAAAGGCAAGAGGGGTGGGTATAGCTGGTATAGCTTAGTGGTAGAGCATGTACTTAGCATGCACGAGGTACTGGGTTCAATCCTCAGTACCTCCACTAAAAAACAAACACTAAAAATAAGAATAAAAGTTTAAAAAAGGCAAAATATAAGAATTCTAAACATGTCATTAAAGCATTATCTGACTCTCTAAATAATGCCATAAACAGTTACATTGCATGACAATACTATGACAGTATTTACTCAGTTTACATTCAGTATATATATAATGGGAAGACGTATGGTATAATGTAATTCTTGTATTTGCTAACAGATAATGTTCTTTTCTTAGATTATAAATTTAAAACAAATATATAGCGTGCATCACTTCTGAACATGAAAAAAGTAGGATTTTGCCTTCATATACTGTATAGTATGGTGCAATAAAGCTAACTTTATAATACAATCTTTAATAATGTTAATCTAAACAACATGCTTTACCTAAAAGTACTTACGTATAACACACAAAGAATGACAGAATGGTTTAAAAAAAAATTCCCAAAGGAGTTGGCAAAACCAGTTGTTACTATGAAAGGGTTAGAAACAAAACAAGGTTGAAAACGTTCACGTAATGTTTAAGAACTCTGGGTTTTGGAGTCAGAGCTGGGTTATAAACTAGACTCTATTCTGGAGTGATTGAAACTTTCCGAGGTTTCGTTTACTTATCTGTAAAATTGGAATGACAACAAATAGCACAGAGCTGTTTTAATGGTTAAACCAGATTATGTAAAATTATAGAAACTGTCCCAAGGTAAGCCCTCAATAAATGTTAATTATCTTCCCCCACGGGACAAGAAAGAGGGTGGATAAAGAGGATGAATTCTCCACCTGTGGCCATACAGCTTCCTCCCTTAAGGGAAAATCTAGAGGACACCAGAAATCCTTGCTAGACACATAACATCACTTCGTCATCCAGTAGCACAGAATCTGCCACGAACTACACTCTGTCTTTAGTCCAATCACATCACTCCTAAAATGCAGGGCATTTTCCAATCTGCACTCTTGCGCGTACACCCAACCCTAGCTCCCCAGTCCACTTTTCCCAGTTACCCATTCCTCTCCGCCCCGCCCAGAAATCGTGACTTTCCCTTCTCTTTCCCGTTCTAACTTTCCCGCCCCAGGAGCTCTTGGCCAATTGGAGATGTAATTGCTTCTTCTTTCTTGGCCTCTAAGTGACGTTACGAGAAGAGCTATCTCTGATTGGTTTTTCCAGAGCAAGGACCCGCCAATAACAGGCAGACTTTTTTGGTGTAGCCCAACAGCTAGTATTATCGCTGGTGATTGGCTGGAGTGCTGAGACGCGAAAATGGCTGCCAGCTCCTCTGTAGTCCCGGTGGTCGCGACCGCTGCTGTGGTGCCGGTCCTGTCATCCAGCGCTGATTTCTCAAATTTGCGGGAAATTAAAAAGCAGCTGCTACTCATCGCAGGCCTTACCCGGGAGCGGGGCCTACTGCACAGTAGCAAATGGTGAGATGTCGGGGTCCGAGGGGACCAGGCTTGGATCCTTGGCCTTGGGGATCTTGAGGTGATTCAGTTTGTGTGGATGTTCCAGGTCTGCCGAGTTGGCCTTCTCCCTCCCGGCGTTGCCTCTGTCCGAGCTGCAGCCTCCACCGCCTGTTACAGAGGTAAGGAGGTCTTCACAGCAAGCGCTCCCCATCATCTGAAGAAATACTGAGTGCCTTGTCACGGGAGGGGAGCATACTGCTTAGTAGGAATGTTTGTAGAGGAAATCGAAACATTTAACGAACTGAGTGTTTTATGCGATTTTATCTGTATGATTTTGCTACACTTTGAAAGATTTAGTAGTGCTCTTACTTAAGCTGGAGAAAATTAGTAAACAATCTTTGCTTAAGATTTTAGCCTTTTAGGTTTTTTACCCCAACTTAGACAATATTCATAAAGAGGAGACAAATAAAAGGTTTTTCCAACAATGCGAAACTGGTTTTGGATCCAGACAGTTCTGGATTCAAATCTCAGTCATACTAGTGACTTTTGGCATCTTACCTAATTAACCTTACAAGCCACAGTTTCATTATCTGTGAAATGCAGATAATAGTATTTACTTTATGGGGATATTGAGGGAATTAAATGAGACAATACATTTTAATGCATGATCTATAGTATATATGTTTACATAGTCTGTGTAGTGTGAAAGATTTTCATCATAATCCATTTAGTTTTTCCTGAAGATGCCATTTCTTGATCCTCCCCAGCCCCTGTGCTTAAAAACAATGAATATTCCTTAATCCAAAAGGTATAATGCAGGTGAGAGGGGCGGGGGAAGAAATAAGCATATGGTGAGTGAGTGTAGAAAGGGCCACCGGAATCCTAAGCTGAATGACCACATTTAGGCCATGTTCATCTAATGAAGAAAACATTGAGTATGTTTTGGTTACACTTTTGTCCTGGTAATACTTGAGCAAGAAGGATGAGGAGAATGAAATTATTGAAGTTTTAATCAACTTATTTCTAGAATGTGGGAGGATTGTATGTTTTTACCTTGAATGTGCATTGTTTCTTTTTTTTTTTACATAGAGAATTATAGCTGTGTTTTATGCTTTTGCAATACTAACATGTCAAAACTTTTCTTGAAGTAGAAAAAATATGAGTAATTGCACAGTATAGTGCATTTATGTAGGAATTTAAAACCCTGGAGAAGGAAGGGAATGTCACGAATTAAAGCCAAATATTTTTTATGATTTTTTTCACTTTTTATTTATGCCAAATCTGTATTACTCGGTCCACTTTGCAGATGGTGGAATTGAATACTTAGAGAAGCTTAGTAACTTCCCTACTAATGTCATGAAACCAGGAAATCAAGGAGTCAGAGTTTAAATCCAAGTCCCTAACACTAAAGTCTATGCAACTTCCTACTACATTTGCAGAAACAATACAAGTTTCTGGGTGTGTTGGTTGTTTTTTTTAATTTTAATTTCCCCCCCAGCTTTTTATTTTTGAAAAAAAAAAGTTCTATGACTTTACTTAGTAAATAAATAAATAAACAAATATTAGGTTTTGGGGAATGAATAGGGAAATAATTATTTTTTCTTACATCTTGAAATTAATTAATATGCTTCTTGAATTTGAACTATAGTTGTCCACTTACATAAACTTGTCTCTTTTTTAGGAGGATGCCCAGGATATGGATGCTTACACACTGGCCAAGGCCTACTTTGACGTTAAAGAATATGATCGGGCAGCACATTTCCTGCATGGCTGCAATAGCAAGAAAGCCTATTTCCTGTACATGTATTCTAGATACCTGGTGAGGGCCACTTTAAGATGTCATTCTGCCTTCAGTGAAGCATCCATATTTAGAACCCCAGTGGAAAAAGTTTAATCTTTTAAATAGCTTAGCAATAGTCTACTTGGTGAATGTACTTTATAAATACTTAATAATAAAGAAGATATCAGGCGAGAGTGGAGGAATAAATCAGGAGTTCGGGATTTGCAGATACTAACTACTATATATAAAATACATGAATGGCAAGGTCCTACTGTATAGCACAGGGAACTATTTTCAATACCTTGTAATAGCCTATAATAGACTATAATGAAAAATATGAAAAGGAGTATGTGTGTGTGTATGTATATATATATATATATATATATATATATATAAACTGAATCACTATGCTGTGCACCAGAAATTAACACAACATTGTAAAGTGATCGTACTTCAGTTAAAAAAAAGAAGATACCATAAGTAAAGTTAAAAAAAATGATGGCATGAAAGAAAATATAAAAATATTGATAATGTTCATTATTGACAAAGTTGTGGGGTAGTAGACCCTGTATTTTGGGAGTAAAAGTTCATACAGCCATTTTGGAAGTTAATTTTGGCAGACTAGGTCAATTTGAAATACTGTGACCAAACAATTCTTTAAGAAACTGAACTGGTTCACCAATAGAAATACTTTAATATGTACACAAGGACATGTACAGCACTGTTCAGTGAAGTTTTTTTTTGTAGTAGCCAAAAAGAGTCAACAATCCAAATATTTGTTAGTCAAGAAATTCATTGTTAATTTTTGCCTGAAGTATTCTTTGATATGATGTTGCAAAATTATGATTTTCTACTCCAGCACTCTTTATATTTACTACTCTCCACTTGAGTAGTAAATTCTGCTCTAAGCAAGAGCCTATCTTCCCCCTTCTCCACTTATTTATGTATTTATCTAGTTATCAGTTTGGTCTCAAAGATTCCTATATTTTTAATTGTTTATAATTCATTACTGTACTTAATCATTTTGGTACTCAAATTATTCCAAATTTGGCCAGTAGGATCCCCTGAGTAGGTATGTAAAATTAGTGACCAATAGTAGATGTCATTTTGGTTGGACTTGGGCCCTTTAGGTTGGATCAGGCTGCTAGTTTTAGAACATATTTCAAAATAAACTAAAAAAAGACCTATTTATTGATTTTCTCTTACAGTCTGGAGAAAAGAAGAAGGATGATGAAACAGTTGATAGTCTAGGTATGAATTTCTTTCTCTTACTTTTTGTACTAAAGCAGGGGTTGCAAACTCAAATCCCTATAGGAGCTGTGCAGGTAATATAAACATGGAAAGTGGACTGAGGAGGATTCCACAGATTGGAGAGTACTGCTGGTTGGTTGTCACCCAGCTGCCTCTGAGGGCTGCCTTGGAATGTGTGCCTGATGTTGTCAGGGGGTTTCTTCCCCTGGCACTACCCTGTTCTCCACATTTTTGGTTGAGGTTTCTGATTTTTAAACATAGATAACTAATTCAACTTTTAAAAAACCTGTGTAAGCCTAATAAAATATGACTGCAGACCAGTTATCAGTTGTGGTTTTGGTAGTAAAGCAAATGGATTGTGTAAGATGTCACTGGCCTCTTTTGAGTGTTCGCTGAAGTTCCAGGTATAACTTTGTTTGATACCACAAGGAGTATCTAGGTCTCTGAAATGAAAAGCATCAGTCTTCCCTTACATCAGAAACTATTTCTTTCCTAGGCCCCCTGGAGAAAGGACAAGTGAAAAATGAGGCTCTTAGAGAATTGAGAGTGGAGCTCAGCAAAAAACACCAGGCTCGGGAACTTGATGGATTTGGCCTTTATCTGTAAGCGTTACAATAATTTGGAACTTGTATAAGATATTCTAAGTAGGGGGGAGATATTATTAACTTCTGTGATTGTTTCCTTCTTTCCTAGGTATGGTGTGGTGCTTCGAAAGCTGGACTTGGTGAAAGAGGCCATTGATGTATTTGTGGAGGCTACTCATGTTTTGCCTTTGCACTGGGGAGCCTGGCTAGAACTCTGTAACTTGATTACAGACAAGGAGATGGTAAATTGAGATGAGCTATGTGAAAATTTTTCTACTCCAAGCCTTATGTAATTTTTTAATAATGGGGTCAGGGGAGAAAGAGTTTTGCTGAACCTCTCCTTATAGCTAGCTCTTGGCTCTTTCTCTGGTCTCTTTCACTGTTGAGATTTAGGTCTTTATTTGAAAGAGTAATGTCTAGCTCTTGTTCAATAGTTGCTGTTTGATTTGCATCTGGCTGTATCAGAATATCTTTTTATATTCATGTTTTCACATTCAAGTTTTTATAATTTGTTTTATAGACTTAAGTGCTATTATAATTTCTCTCCTAATTCCAAAGGTGATATAGGAAAGGTTTCTCTGATATCAAAGATTGTATTAAAAATGTTTTTAAGGTGTCTTCTGAGCTGCCATAGGACTCTGTAAAGATTTAGAAATTTGTTAATTAATGAAATAATGTATATGAGTTTGCTTTATAAACTGCAGTCATTTTATTAGTCATTGTTAGAGGCCATTGTCTGCAGAGTTTATTTTGCTGTTCTTCAATAATTAATAGACACAACACACTTTCTTTTGTTGGCTTTAAAGAACCAAAGGCTGGTTGATTTCCCCCAGTAATGATACATGCTACTGAATCTGTGTCTGAAATCTTAACTTCAGTTTATTTGTATTCACCTATCTCTAGGTGCCTACTAGACTTTCATTGAAAGTTTGTTTTATCTCTGAACTCAAAATATGCAAAACTTAGTTTCTTATCTTGCCTACCAAATTCTCTTTTCCTCTCATCTTGATGAACTCTCATTAGTATCACTGTTTCTCAAGACACCCAGTCTTGATGCCTCAGAGGTATATTTTGTCTCTTCTCTCTCTTATCTCCCTTTATCTACTCAGTTATCAGACATTGCCATGATTTCCTTCTTATCTGCACCTCTTTTCTTGGTTTCCTTTGCCATCTTGGTTATCATCTCAAATTTGGATTACTTATAAGTAATAGATAGTTTCTATCTGGCTTTCCCAGTTTTATACTCCCGTTTCCAAGCCATCCTGCATATTGTTTCCAAACTTATTCTTAAAGCAGTCATTTCACTGTGTCGTTCTCTTGTCAAAAATTGCAGTGGTTTCCTATTGTATCCCACATCCTGTTGTACCATAGGACCCATCCTATCAGTCAGTCTTATTTTTCCACTACTTCCCAGCACATAGTCTCCCCTCAAACCAAGCTAGTTGCCTCATCCTATTCACTCATACTCATCATGACTGTTTTTCCTTTATGTTGTTACCCTTGCCTAGAATGTTGTCTTTTTTCTCTTCCCCTCTCTTTTTCTATTCGATTTCTACCCATCCTCTAAGGCTCATTTCAAATTCTCTTTTCTTTGAGGCTTTTCAAATTAGACCATTCTTCCCTATTATGCTTGTAAGTCCTACTCACTTAATTGAACTACCCTGTGTTCATTATTAGGTGCTGTAATAAAATTTTGGTGATAAATTCTTTTAGACAATAAAGATAGTTCCTTGGATGTTCATTTGGGAGAGAGGTCAACGTATATTAAATGTGTCCCTCTCTCTCCTGCTGCCAGCTGAAGTTCCTGTCTTTGCCAGACACCTGGATGAAAGAGTTTTTTCTCGCTCATATATACACAGAGTTGCAGTTGATAGAGGAGGCCCTGCAAAAGTATCAGAATCTCATTGATGTGGGCTTCTCTAAGAGCTCATATATTGTTTCCCAAATTGCAGTTGCCTATCACAATATCAGAGGTGAGTGAATAAGGACAATGAAATACCTTCAGACTCTGAAGGTAGCACCGTGTTGTTTTCTGAACTCTATCTTCTTTCTGCAGATATCGACAAAGCCCTCTCTATTTTTAATGAGCTAAGGAAACAAGACCCTTACAGGATTGAAAATATGGACACCTTCTCCAACCTTCTTTATGTCAGGGTGAGCTGCTGCCTTTGCTCGAACTTGATTAAGCTCTTTTGTGCTTTAATCTCCTGGGTTGGATTGTCACCTAGTAGCATTAGCTACAAGAAAAATAATACAGGGGTTCCTTTTTCATACTTAGATTGTCTTTCTTTTCTTTCAGAGCATGAAGTCTGAGTTGAGTTACCTGGCTCACAACCTCTGTGAGATTGATAAATATCGTGTAGAAACATGCTGTGTAATTGGTAAGAGTCATTACTTCTTAAAAGATTTATCTTTATTGTAAGTAATACAGATGTAAAAATAACAACAAAAGAAAAATTTCAAAGATAAGAAAATTGTATACAATAGAATATGAAAGCTCACTGTAACCCTACTCCCAAGAGTGCTTGGTGAGTATGACTCTAGAATATTCTGTGAATACTGAAAATGTGTGGTGCGTGTGTGTGTGTGTGTGTGTGTGCGCGTGTAGGGTTTGCTTACAAAAACTGTTATCAGTGTACACGCTGCTTTGTAACTTCCTTTTTTTAAACTTAACAATGTATCTTTTCATGTTAGTACATCCAGAGTTGTATTATTTTTGATGGCTATTTAGTATTTTATTATATAGATGTGCCATTATTTATTTTTAATCATTTTCTATTATATAAGTTTTAGCTAGTCTTAATATAAAAATTGTCTCAGGAAACATCTTTATATGTGTACATTTATTTTTGCATGTTTTTGTAACTGTTTCTGTGTCAGAAGTTCCTAGCAGTGTAAGGCTGGGTCAGAAGTGTGTATATTTTAAACTTCAATATTACCTAAATGTTTGTAAGAATTTCCAATCCTATGAAAAGAGGTGAGGGTACCTGTTTCTCTGTATTAGTGTGTCTCAGTCTTGGTACTGTTGAAATTTTGGGCTGATAATTTTTTTGTCTAGGGCTGTCCTATACATTGCAGGGTGTTGGCGGTATCCTTAGCCTCTATCCATTCAATGCCAGTAACCCCTTTCTCCCAGTTGTGACAACCAGAAATGTTTGCAGATACAACCAGATAACCTCTTGGGGTCAGAATCATCCCTGGTTGAGAACCATGGCCCAGTGTACTTGGCCACACTAGTAAAGCCTGGTAATTAGTCAACACAAACAGATGAATAAAAGTAAGCTTGGTTGGTTGTTATTGAAAGCCTGGGTTCCCTGGAGATGAAAGACCGTATTCCTGGGTCTTTGGTGACACTGCATTTAGATCATACATTTGTACTTTTCTAGGTCAGGATGTTGTTAATAAACTGATAGAATTTCTTTTGTTTTGTTTTGTTTTATTTTGTTTTTAATTGAAGTACAGTCGACCTGCTACAATGCTGTACCAGTTTCTGTAGTACAGCATAGAGAGAATTTCAATTCAATCATTCAGTAAATTTTTCTAGCCCTTGAGGAATTTGTAGTCTAGTGTGGGAAATAAACATTAAACAAACTAGTAAGTCCTAAGGGAACATAGGTAGGAGGAACAAATGGTCTTTTCAGTATCAGAGTGTTATGAATGAAGTATAATGTCCGTTAAGATGAGGATGGAACTCTACTTTATTCAGAAAACATCTTTTGAGCATCTGAGTGCCAGGCACTGTGCTTTGTATTGCAATACCTACCCTGATTACTACCGAGGAAGACCAATAAGAAACAACTATAATACAGTGGGTTGAGTGTTATCGTTTAGAGAAACATAGGATGCTATGAGAGTACATAGGAAAGGTATCTAATCCAGTCTGATTAGGGAAGACTTCTTGAGAAGGTGGTGCTTGAAGGATGTGAAGTGAAAGTTCAGTAAGGGAGGAGAAGAATTGGCTTGGGAAGGGCATTGCAGTGCACAGGCTTTGAAGTGTGAGACACATTGTGCTTCAAATAGTTCAGTGTCCTGAAGCATGGTGTGGGAGGTGGCAATGTACAAAAGGGGCCAGATCTTGAAGAGTCTTTTATGCCTTGCTGAAAGTTTGGATTTTATTCTTAAGGCAGTAGCAGTCTTCTGAAGGATTTCAAACTAGACAGTGATAAATGTTTTCAGGTTTTCATTTTCAAATCATAGCAGAAGACGGTGTACTGGAAGGATTAGAAAAAGGCAAGACTAGAGGCAGGGAGACCTTCTTAAAAATCTTTAGCAATAATCTGTTCTAGGGTAGATGAGAGCCCAAGCGGAGGTATTGGCAGGTGGAATGGAGAGAGGCTATTGTACTTAGAAGATATTTAGGAAGTAGAACAAGCAGGAATTGGTGACTGGGTAACCAGATTGATAACAGTGTCCTTTACTTGAAGAAAGGAAACAGATGGAGGGGAGATAATGAACTGTTCTTTTTTTTCAGCCTATTAACTTAAAGCCAGTTAAAATCAAAGGATACATATACATGAAATGTAATGATTAGGAGTGCCTTTTTTTCTTTTAATAATTATTTAATTTGTAAACTTCTTAATGAACTGTGTTTTTTTCCCCAGTAAACTTGTAATGCCTAGCAAAGTTCCTGACATATGGTCAATAAATGTTCGTTGAATTCAGCTCACCAACCTTAAAAATTATGAATAAGGAACCTTAGGTATGACAAAAAGTATACTTCAGCTTTCACATTATAGCCAGTTCAGAGGAAGTGAAAAGAGAAAGAAGGATGGAGAGAAGAAAAGAAACTGAAGACCTGAGAAAGAATGACATAGTAGAGTGATGGTGATGGCAAGAATCTCCTACTTGTTTAGTCCTTGCTTCTGCTTTTATGTCTTGATGTGAATTGATTGCTTCTTTCTGCATCTTTTATGGAGTCTCAGTCTCTGAGAGACAGTGTTACAAAACACAGCGTATACTGCACTACAGCATAGTTAAGATTTGGACTCCGGAACCAAACTGCCTGAGTTTAAATCTTGATTTTGCTACTAACTAGCTGTGTGACCTTCAACTCAATTTCTCTGTGCTGTAGTTTCCTCATCCATAAGGGGATAATAACAGTTGAACCTTCTCTCCTGTGTGTGAGGATTAAGTAAATTAATACATACAAGCACTTATAACAATGTAAGTTGCCCACCCACATTGTAATCATTCAATACGTTTTAACTGTTCCGACTGGTCAAAAAAAATTTTTTTTTGAAGTAACATATGTATAAGGATATTTATTGTCATAGTTACAATAGCAAAAGATTTGAAACCACATGAATGTTCAATACAAAAAATCTTATCTACTTTATCTTTGCCCAAAACTTGCCTGTTCTGACTTCCTTAATATCTCCTTTGTCATCCTGACTCTTTTTGCATCTTAGGTACCCTTGCTACCACTACTACATTTCTCCTATTCTACACAAAAGTTAACCTTTGGTCACTCTGCCTAGAGTCTGTTTCTTCTCCTGTCTCTGGGTCCGAGTCAGTGGTAGAAGGAAGGCTATCCTTGTATAGGACATAAAGCCCTCCACCTTGCTTTTTTTCCCAGGTGAACTTGAATGATCATAAATGATCAGTTACAGGATATAAACAACCATTATAAATGATTTCTCCTGAATCAAACTGATGGCTGAATCTAGATAGATTGAAAAAAAATAAAAACAATAGATATATAGAAGTTTTATTACTTGGTTTTTACCAAAACAGAATCATATTATATATATATTTAATTGCTCTGTGATTTGCTTTTTTCGCTTGGCAGTATGTCATGATCTCTGTAAGTCTGTATACACATCTAAATCCATTTTTTTATCTAGTTTATGCTCGTGTAATTTATACATAAAAGAGATTTTTTCAAAGTACAGGGTTTTTTTTTTTTACTTGCTATACCCTCTCTCCTTTAAAGTACTTGTGTTAGCGTGTTTCATGCCACGTAAAAATATTTATACGCATATGCAGGGTTTAGTGGGCAATTTGCATACAAAAATAGGGTCATATTATATACATTTCTCTGCATTTTACATTTGTCATTCAACAATATCTTGTGAAAAATCCCTCCAAGTCTTGGTATAGGTCTAATTTTTTTCTTTTTTAAAAAGTTGTGGTATAGTCGATTTACAATATTATATTAGTTTCAGGTATACATATATATGTTTTGTTTGTTTGTTTTTCTATCAGGCAATTATTATAGTTTGCGTTCTCAGCACGAGAAGGCAGCCCTGTATTTCCAGAGAGCCCTGAAATTAAATCCTCGGTATCTTGGGGCCTGGACACTGATGGGACATGAGTACATGGAAATGAAGAACACATCTGCTGCTATTCAGGCTTATAGGTGAGCTTTTAGTTGGAGGGTGAGATGGAGCAGATTGGTGTGATGTTAGAAGCCTCTATTGAGCCTGCAAGTTGCTAACTTTGATTCTGCCCTCTTACCAGTCTTTAGTTTATTTCATAGGCATGCCATTGAGGTCAATAAGCGGGACTACAGAGCCTGGTATGGCCTTGGGCAGACCTATGAAATCCTTAAGATGCCATTTTATTGTCTTTATTATTACAGACGGGCCCACCAGCTTCGGTAAGTCTGGCCACTCAATGATGTGTTTGTTGTGGGAAGGGCTGATACTTTTCTTTCTCTTTTTGATAGCTAGTGAACAATCACAGTGAATGGTTTTGACTCTTAGAGACCTGAGTTTTAAACTTGCCGTATGCTGTTTGGTCATTTTTATGTAGTGTATTCTAATGGGTTAGTAGTATAATTATGAATACAAAGTATAATTATATGAAGTAGTGAACTAAAGCCCTTTCTTGTCACAGAATTGACATAGTGGTGGTGGTGGTTCCTCGAGGGAGGACTTTAGTTCTCTATAAAGTCTTTGCTCAGACTTTCTGTTCTTCTTCTCTCTCAGGCCCAATGATTCCCGTATGCTAGTCGCTTTAGGAGAATGTTATGAGAAACTCAATCAACTAGTGGAAGCCAAAAAGGTACCTGAAATTGGGTCCTAGAGACTTTGAGAGGAAATCTGCTGTTTAGATGAGGGGTTGGGCTGTGTTTCATTTTCCTTCATTCTGATCTGTCTACAAAGGGAAGTCTGAATATTTATAGATGCATAGGTGATGTACAGTACAGTGGGACAGACATCATCAATGGGAATGTTAGTAGGTAGCTTGTATTTATCAATCAACTCTAGTAAAAATGCTTTATATTCTGCAATTCTGAACATCTGGGAGGCTTGCAGGACCTGAGCCTCTGTGATTAGTCATGGCACATGGGGCAGTGGTTGAAGTGACCAGTTTTTTGGGTTTTTTTGACAGTGTTATTGGAGAGCTTACGCAGTGGGAGATGTGGAGAAAATGGCTCTGGTGAAACTGGCAAAGTGAGTGAAAGAGTGAAATGCTATTGATATTTCTGTAGACTTCTCTGGTATGGCAGATCCTGCATGTTCTAGAGGCATCCTACATGAGTATAGGGATGTAGCATGGTGTATGAGTACTGATCTGGAAATTTAGCCATCTTGACTTGAGAGAATGCAACTTCTCTTTGAGAGGGAATTGCTTTCCCGTCAGGCAAGGGATCGAAAATGAATTAAAAGAAATGAAGTGAAATTTTCAAGTCAGAGCAGTCTAGGAAGACTACTTTAGGTATTGATCTTTTCCTGATAAGTCCTGGGAAAATAAAGAGTAAGTCAGAAATAGTAGGGAAAGTGGTTCTTAAATGCAGTTTTATTCCTGCTGGTTCTTTTCTTCATTCTTATAAATAATCTGAATTGCTTGGTATCTTTTCTTAATCTCACTCATGGTATTAACAGGGAATTTTTGCAATGGTGTATTATCCAACTTCAGTAATTTACTGACTTTCCCTCCCTCACCAGTAGCAGAGTAATCATTCTAAGCTTTGATGAAGTAACTATCACCTCTGTGCACTAATATTATTCTGGGTCCCAGTGTGCCGTTTTACTTGTCTGTGCATTGTCATTTTTTTGTCTTAATTGTGTGCTTTTATTTTTTTAATCACTAGCTTGCTTTGAGTTCTGATTTGTACTTAAAGACCAATTTCTTTTGTAGGCTTCATGAACAGTTGACTGAGTCAGAACAGGCAGCCCAGTGTTACATCAAATACATCCAAGATATCTATTCGTGTGGGGTATGTGTCATGAGCATGAGAATTGGGTTGCTAATCTTACTCTTATCACCTCAGTCATTCCTGTTTTCCTTATCTAGGAAATAGTGGAACACTTAGAGGAGAGCACTGCTTTCCGCTATCTGGCCCAGTACTATTTTAAGTGCAAGCTGTGGGATGAAGCTTCAACTTGTGCCCAAAAGTGTTGTGCATTCAATGATGTGAGTATCAGTTCTTTAATCAAAGGCTTGGATTTTAGGTTCAAACACGTGATCTTTACTATGATCTGGGGGTGGAGGTGGATAAGGAGGTAAGTGGAAAGCCTACCTTGTTCTTTGGAATTTTATAGGGCAGTGTTTTAGAACCAGTTGTTGAGAACAGCCTCGGACATACTTTGATACATTTGTCTGACTTTGTTTCAGACCCGAGAAGAAGGTAAGGCCTTGCTTCGGCAAATCCTACAGCTTCGGAACCAAGGCGAGACTCCCTCCACAGAGATGCCTGCTCCCTTTTTCCTCCCTGCTTCACTGTCTGCTAACAACACTCCCACACGCAGAGTTTCTCCACTCAACCTGTCTTCAGTCACACCATAGTTGGCTACTTTCAAGCCAGCACATTGCCAGACCCATATTAAGCCTTACCTTCATGTAAAGAACAGCCACATCTATTCTTCCAAGGACCTCAGTTCTTTTTGTTTGTACAAAAGGAACAGCTCCTTGGGGACAGTTTATAGAATCACCTTCAGAGTAGACTGACAGAAGAATCCTGGCAGGAAACAGACACTGTCTTTTGCCAGTTTGAAGCACTTCTATCTCCCTTCTGTTCAGAGTGGCTACAGATCTTGGCCTTTTTCCCAGACCTCCCCCTGCCCCCAAATCCCTTTAACAGCACTTTAGCACAGGCAGTGCTACAGGAATAAAGTTTTAATGCTGCTGGGAGCAGATTTCCTTAGTGAGGCAAAGAAGGAAGGGAGAAAAGTTGGCCCCCTCTACCCTCTGCTGGCAGTAGGGCACTGGATACCCTAGGAAGGTCAAGGCACTGGATAGACATGACTCATCCTTTTTTTATTTGCTGAGCATGACTATTCTGATGTCAGAGATTAGGTTTAAATGGAGTGAAGCTGTATGTTTGTTCTTACTAGGGAGCCATTCTTCCAAAACATGGTTTTGAGGAGTCTCCTAGAAGCTTTCAAGTTGTAAGTAATTTACTGGAGTTGAAGGGGCAAAAAGAATCTCAGAGCATGGAGCTGCTGATGGCTCCTACTAAGGGGAAAAGATGTCTAGAGTTAGCTGTACCCTTACTAAAACAAAGTAAGAAAGTTTCACGGACTTTTGGGAGTGATAACTTTTGTGACTGACTGTACAAATAAGAATAAACTCTTCAAGTTGTTCTGTTTTAATAAATATTTTTGATGTAATTATGTTTTTTTTTTAACCCCTCTCTCCAACAGAATTTTTTTTTCCCAGCCTTCACCTATTAGGCAAGGTAAAGGGAATCAGTCTTGCTTTGCTTTCAGACAGTTTCAGGCCTGTACATGTGTATTCAGTAGGAGGTAATATGCTATGACTATAATATCTACTGTAATGAATTTGTACAGTAGATGCTATGGGTTATTCTGAGCTCAGGACCCACCCTTCTTTAATTCTTGTTCCAAAACAAGTTTGTTAGCCATTCACCTGCTAATGCATGACACTTCATTTTATATTAAGGAAGGTTTAGAATATCTAATGGCCCTTGAATTCATTTCTTACCAAGCTTTTCTTTACTTTCTTTATGGTTACATCATGCCTGTGCAAAGTTCCCAGGGGCCTGAATGCTATTTTAATTTTCAGAATTTCTGCCCCTTTTATAATTTATTTTAGTGATTATGCTAAATTTGGAATTCAGATAAAAAATGTGAATAATATCTTTATTTAATATAACATTTTTGTGTGCATAGAAAACATATAAGTAAGAAAGCATAAGATTACATAGGTGATTATAATACAAAAGTGGGGAAAAAACTAGTGTTTGCATATTGCATTCTAGATAGTTCCAGGTATATATGTGGTAAAGCTTAAAAGAGACCTGTTTCTTAAGCTGAGCAGCTGATCCACATCAGGGCAATGACTGCTCTCTCCTTCCCTTAGTATTTTTTGCCAAAAGGCCCAGATTTGAGTAAAGGGGACCGCCGTGAGCGTAGGATCCGGGCATAAGGGCTGCAGTCTGTTGAGCTTTGGCAGGTGGGTGTTCGGGGAAGTAAGTTTCGAAGAAATGGTTTCTTCCCTGGGGGCTGTTGGTTTGGTTGCTGGTTTTCCTGGTTGGCACCAAGGCGCTTTTTGGTAGAAGTCTGGCCTTGGAGTTTTAGCACAGTATGATACTGCTCTGCAATGCATGCTGCCTTCTTCCGAAGGTCCAGTTTTACTAGCATCATGTTATTCTGCAGCTCAGCCAGGGTCTGATCCTAAGGAAGACCAATAAAGTTACAGAAAACATTTCTGTCTGGTATATAAGAGAAACAAGAAGGCAAGAAAATGCACGCCATCTGCTACTAGTTACTAACAATGGTTTTTACAAAGATTAACTCTTTAAGGTCAGGGCTTATAATTGAATAGGGGGCTATTTTCTTTAAGACTCAAACAGCACTGAATAGAAGGGACTTCTGTTTTCTAACACATAAGGTGGTATGAGCTTGAATAATTTTACTTAACCTCCAAGAGCCTCAGTTCCTGGGTATCAAATTAGTCTAAGATGTATTTTTTAAAAACATTTTTAGTATCTAGAATCAAGATGCATTTACTGATGATAATGTCATAGCTTAATCGTTATTGTTTTGTCTTAGTAGTGCATAAAAATAATGGCTTCTTAGAATCTAAGTATCTTGGATAAAATATGATAGTATATACCTCCCTAGGGTTGTTATAACAAAGTTTTGTACCATAGTGCTTGTATTTTGTGAATGGTAATTTTTATTTTGCAAGGAAGAGAAACTAAGATTAGCCTAAAAATCTTTACCTTCCTCTTCTCCTCATTTTCTTTCTCACATAAACACTGGAGTGGGCTGATGGGAGATAAAGTGGTATATAGGCTGCCCTAACCTGTTTGATTAAGATGTCATCACACGTGGTCAAGGCTTGGCGAAGTTTTCCTGCTCCAGTGCTGTGGCAACATGCTCTTTCTGCTGACTGGAGAGACTCCCCAAGTTTCTGAAGCTCTGTCCGCAGCAGCCTTATATTCTGGAAAAGGAGAAGGAACCAAATTGTGGCCAAGATCAACCAAGATGGTGATCTGGAGGAGTCGGAGAAATTGAAGAGAAGTAAAATTAGAAAGGTTAGTTGAATGAAGTAGCCACTGTCCTGGACTGTACACAAAAAACACCTTCTCACGTGAACCAGGGATATTGGAAATTGCCTTAGGCGAGAGCTTTGGTAACAGAGAAAGGTAATTACCTTCTGGCCCTCCTCTAACTTCTTGTCCACATCAGTGATGAAGGGCTTCGCTGAGGGTGGTGGTTCTAACATTTTCTGATACTTCTGCAACTCTGAGGGAAGGAAACAATAACCTTACATGTGTAGGCTTTCTAACTTTGGACTTACATGTCAGAAGGCCCAAGTTTAAAGAACATCTTTCCCCTGAACACTGTTATTCTTTCTGCTCCCTCTCCTTCCTCACCTTCAGTGGTGGAGTTTAGCTCTGCTCTGCATTGTTCGAGTTTAGATTTTATCTCCTGGAACTGCTGGGTGGAGGCAGAAGCCGCTGCCAACCTTTGTGACCGCCGTAGGGACAGTTCAGACCCTGACTGTTGATGGGCCATTGGCTGCTCTCTAACTTCCTGCAAGAGAGCTTCTAACTCTTTAATCTTCTCATCCCTTTCCTAAGAGAGAAGCAGAGAATACAATTCAGAGTCAGACAGATCCTGCAGGAACAGATGACTGAACAAGGAACTAAAACTTCCTGATGCCTGGGCCTTGAAAGCCTGTTTGTTAGCACTTATACTATTTCTTGGTCAAACAAACCCTTAATCAATTCATCAAACATAGACTGACACATGCAAAGCACTAAGGAGACTAGAGAAGGGTGAGATATATTCCTGCCCCTACCAGAGTTGATAAAATCTGTTTACCTTAGGCAAGCTAGTGACAGGAACCTGAGCAGCTAGCTGGGGCTGGTTCAGGGCAACTCACCTGAATTTCTTCTTGGTAAAAACTTGTCAGTGACTCCTTGAGGATAGTTAGTTTCTCTTCATACATCTCCTCTAATAGTTCCTTTTGGGTGTCCAAGTGTTCACTGTCAGAAGAGAAAAGAGAAGTGAGTAAACATTCTGAAGAGTGAGCTTTGAGAGCAGGTCCTGAGGCACTACTCTGTCCTAGTCCCTACCCTCGGGGTCACTCAGCTGGTACCTGCACCACTGTTCCCGTTGTTGCATCTGCTCCACCATCTCATTGCAAATTTCATCACGGAGCTGCATCTCCAGCTGCAACTTTTCCTGCCGTTCTTTTAAGAGCAATGCTTTCATGGCTCCCACTACTTGTAGGAGCTCCTGGGAGGGACACAAAAGTCAGGTCATCAGATGCCAGTGCCCTAAAAAGGCACAGGTCCACCTGGAAGGTAGCATGGGAAATGTGTAGTCATCAAGATGCTGCATCAAAAGCTCTCCTGCATGCTCACCTCCTTGCCATATGTGGAGATGTCAACTTCATTTTCAGTGTCATCATCAAGGCCTGGGTCTGTCTTAGCTCCTGTCTCTAAGCTGGGAGATGCCCGCAGACTGTGTTCCTTGATGAATGAATGTAGTGATGGGAATCCCAGTGACACAGGTGGAGCATGCACAAGCTAGTGAAGAGGAAAACTCTTAACTGAATCCATTACTAGTCCCTAGTATCTTCCTTAAATATGGTACCAGCTCAAAGTGAGCATAATTATCACACCTACAGCATCTTACCTGGCTAGCAATGGCTGAGAACTTGGCCACATGAAGGGTCTCATCATAGGTAGATGCACAGGGATTCACATTGACAATCATACAGGAGCGACCTCGGCCTGTGAAGAAGCCTTGGAATACTCGGGTCAACTTGCTGTCACGGAAGGGAACCAGGTTCTGCTTTGACCTGAGAGGGAATCAGAGGGAACAGAACTGTGACCAGAACTCCAGCCCTTGGAGGTATCCTAGCACTAGCCCCAGTGATGACCAGGAAGTCTCTTAGGAAACTGCAGAGCTCCAGGCCATCCTGGCCCATAGCTTGCAGTGAAAAGTTTACCGGTTCTGCTGGTTTTGGCGCAGGGCAGCAATACAGCGGCCCAGGGTGTGCAGAGAAGTGTTAATGTTTCCTGCTTCCTTCAGTCGCTCACCACTCTTCTGATCTTTGCAGCGCTCTGAGCCAGCCAGATCACAGAGTGATAACCTTGAATGATCGACAGGATCTGACATAAGGACTTGACACATTATGAGCTTTCTAGGACTTCATATAGTTCTAGGGAGGGGAAGACCCATGAAGAATATCTGTACCCAAGGAAGGAGAGCATGAATCTAACAGAAGCAATTCCTGAGAGGACTTCCCCTGCCCCCCAACTACAATTTTATGGCCAAGAAGCCCAAAATTCTGAATGGAAAAACTTACTCGCTAATCTTGGGGATTATATCACCTTCCCCCTGAAGGTGCAGGATCCGAATTGAGAAGATGCTATGACTAGAAGTTAAGAAAAATGGAAAAGTCACTGCACATCTTTCATGTTCAGGTAGAGGACTAATATTTTCCTGTTACACAGTGAGAGGTTGACTTTCACAACCCACCCACCTGCGGCTGGAGTTCTGGTTCAAGTGGGTGCTGGCAAAGCTCTGGTTTTTACGACCCACTTTCAGGAGTTTCCAGGCCTCCTCAGCATCCTGAACATGAATCCAATTGAGATCTGAGGCCAAGGAGAGAAGGGCATACATAAGATGGGAGCACCAAACTCTATTCCTAGTTTCTCCCTAAGTGCCCTTCAGGGTTCACGCCAGCCTCCCTGCTTTCCCATACCTTTCACGTAGGGATTGCCATTCTGATCCTCACACAGCCGCAGAGTCTGCCTCTTGCGCTGTTGGCTAGGCAGTTCTAACAGGTCATAAAGCAGTTCATTGTAGATCTCAAAGAAGGAGATCCAGATGGAGAAGCGAGTGTCTGCAGGGACACTTATAGGGGCAGTGTCTGGCTGTGCCCATCGGTGACTTGTTTCTGAGGAAGAAGCCAATGTATAGGTCATCAACCCTAGAGTAGTCCATTTTCCCTTTGGCCTGCAAGAGCCTCAGAAGGTGGAGCTTAGGTTGCAACCTCTGGTCTATCCCCCGGGCAGTTTTTGGGAGTATGGAATGGGTTCCTACCGTTATTTGGCACAGAGCCCAGTCATGGTACATACCATCCAGCTGGCTACTGCTGGTAAACTGACTGGTGGAGGAGAGCCCAGCAATGCCACTGTCAAAGCTGGTGCTGGTACCCATCCGACTTTCAATGTAGACACTCCTCTTCAAGGAGGTGGACAACTCCTCCTGGAGGGGCCCAGAGAGAAGATAAACACAAAACTTTCTAGAGATTTGTACTCCTATTTCTGCCTCTGTGAACACCAATACTTTACCTCTTGGAGACCTCCATTTAGCAGGGCCAGTTTCTTCAGTTCCTCCTGCTGGATCTGCTTACTGTCTAGCCACATTACCTCGTTGGAGAGTAAGGGCTTCAAGTCAGGTGTTGGATGAAGTTGGCCTTGGAGGCTATTGAAGATCAGAGTCAGGGACCGGGGCAGGATCCCTACATCCTTGATGGTACCTGGAGGCATGAGAAAGGTGGACAGCTGAGGCAAGTGCTATTCCCCAACTCAGGGCATCAAAAGGCAAAAACAATCAGCTGTTCTGTGAGGCCTACTACTCACCTTGAATTGTGTGGGTTTTCCCCGAGTTAGTGACTCCATATGTATAGATGAGCCAGTTCTGTCCTTTGAGTACGTCCTTTACCATCTCCTTCACAGTTAGGTTGAAGAAAGATGCCTGTCCCACTTCTGGCCCAAAGATCTAGAGATAGACCCAGTTTTCAGAGGCTCATCCTTCATCTCCCATTTTCCTCCTCTGCGCAGCCAGCAGATACATCCCTTCCTGGTTTGTTGGCTCTGGAGACTACCTAAGCATCTTCTTCCTGCAGTGCTGCCAGCTGCTCCCTAAACACTGAGGACTCAACCACTCTCTGGCAGTCCAGCTTTCATCCAAATCAACAAATACTTAAGGAATGCTATCCACTAAGTCCAGTGCTACACACAAAATCGGGCAACATAATGGTCATAAGCAGGAGATGGCTTGGGAGATGGATGAATCTAGATTCAAGTCCTAACTCTACCACTGACTAGCTACATGACTTCAGCAACATCCCACTGAGCCACAGTATCCTTGTTAGTAAAATAGGGACAAAAATGATAATGATAACAGTTGTTGGAAATTAACACACACAAAGTACTTGACACACTGAGTAGGAGATAACAAGAGTCCCTAAAATTGTAAACATGCTTATATAAGGAACTCACGGTCAAGTAAAAAGCTCTCTAAAGAATAAAGTTGCCCCTACAAGTTGGTCCCTTGTTCACATATCAGTACCTCCATACCTGGGAAAAGGTGAATCTGTGGGTGGCTTGTCCAATTCCTCTCTCATTGCTCTTCTGGGCAAAAGAGTCCTTGGGTGCCTGTAGGGCAAGGGTCTCCATATTCTCAATATGGACACAACCCTGAGAAGGGGGAAAACATAGTTGTCACAGAAGAAAATATTCCTGGGAACCTCTACTGTACTGAATCATTCCACCTTGAATCCTCCCTCCTCAGAAACTTACCTGATCCTCCTGTCGTTCTAACTCCGAAGGTAAGAAGGGCCTGACCCTCAGGTACACTTTCACCTTCTCCGTACTATCCTCAAATGGAACCTGTGGCACAATTCCAGGCCGGAACCACAGATTAATCTCAGAAGTTACTTCTGAGCAGATGGGCAACTATAGCATAGTTCCTGGGAATCATGCTAACACTGCCCCATTCCACCTCAAATAACTCTGTGCAGCTATTCTTTGATTCCATAATCCTTCCAACCTACATGAACTTCTTCACTACTTAATTACCCTCCCTTGTCTCTTCAGTATGATGAAAACCTGGCTTGCCACAGATTATCTGAGTGAGAACTGGTTGACTGGTATGAAAATCAATGTGTGGTATTATGACAAAACACAGTAGTTAAGCACCCTGGAGGCAGACACACCTGAATTTGAGTCCCAATTCCATCATTTAGAAACTATGAGATCTTGAACAAGTTCTTTAAATTATCATTACCTCAGTTTCCTCATCTGTAGAATGGGGTTAATAATAGCATCTATCATGTGTTCATTCATCAGATATTTAGAGATTTGTCTACTCTGGACCCAGGAACTCTTAGGAGGCTCTGGTAGCCCACAGTGAAGGACATTAACAAGGCTCCTTCTCTTATGAAACCTTCTCTACAAAAGAGGAGTTTTCTGAGTAGAGTTCTCAACCATGGCCACTTCCCTTCCAAGAGACATTGAGTAATGTTAGGACAGGTTTCCTGGTCACAGGTGGGAAGGAGCTACTGACATCTAGTGGGTAGAGGCCAGGAATGCTGCTAAACATCTTAAAATGCACAGGACAGCCCCCTAAAACAAAGAATTATCTGGCCCCAGACACAATAATGCTGCAGCTGAGAAACCTCATCTCAGCAGAAAGAAAGGCTCCAGAAATGAAAGATTATGGTTGATGTTAAAATCTGAATGTATATACCATCTACTTAATGGCAATGTGACCTTGTGCAAATTATTTAACACGTCTGAGACTCATGGTGAAGGACAGATACTTACCGTCTTCCCTCATAGAATTAACTGACAGTATGCATTTGAGGATGTTTCATTAATGCAGTGCAATTAATAGTTTTCTTATGGACACAGAACCATACATTTTTTACTTGTTAGGCTGTTAATTTTGAGTTGGTCTCTCGAATACTAGAGTTGCTGTATTTCCGACGCCATGCTACTCCATAGACAACTATTAGGCTGAGGATATCACTTTCTGCCCCCCAGAGATTCTCCAACTCCTTTACCTGCTGCTTGTCTTCCAGGGAGGCGGAGATGACAGAGCAGTCTGGTAGCAGGTCCTTGCGTATCACAGACCCCAAATCCGCAGCTGTGGATTCGAACATGGGGGAGACTACAACCTCCTCATCCGACAGCAAGCCGGCTGGTGGAGAAAGGATCCCTTGCGACATGACAGCAGGGGCAGATTAGGTCTAAAAAGAAACAAGAGTAGGAAGGGAGGAGAACCTTAAGGGACAAAAGGGGCTGCAAATTCTAAGAAACAATTCCCTTGCCCCAGGACAACTTCGTCTCGCTGCCTGAATTCCTACTCCCTTTTCCCTTCAACTACCAGCAAAGGGGAAGAGAATGAGAGAAAAGAGTCAATCATTTAATTCAGTCTGAGGCAGCATTTCCGACCACGAACATGAATGAATATATATCCGGCTCCAAAGGCATAAGGTCATGCTCCAGGTAGGATGCCTTGCTCACCGGTGTCAGTAGCTCTAGGCTTCTTCAGCCTTGCCTCAGGCCCACAGTGAGGACAGAGGTATTAAGAAAGAAAGGGAGGATGGCGGCAGTTCCGCTTTCCGGAAGCCTAATTTTCGAGGGCAAGAGCAAGTATCTCAGCTGGGCTCCAGTACATCGGCACACTCACCCGAAGACGCCACACTTCTCCGGTACCGGCTCACTCACACCCAGCCTCCGAACCTGGACTTTCCCAGCCTAAGAGCACAACTCCGCCCACGAGGTGAACCTTTGTTACTGATACAATGTTTTAAATTACGCGCGGCGTTCGTTCGGCCAATCAGACAACAAAGTCTGCAGCTACCAATCAGCGCAAGGGGGCGGGCAAGACTGGGAAACGGTTTACTGCAGCTTGACCCCTCCGCTCCAAAGTGGGTCCGGGTTACCAACTGACGGATTTTGGACTTGGGTAGCCTGGAATTTCGGCTTATCGCTTCTTCTTGAACCCTAGGCATTTCTTTTCTAAGAAGCGTAAATGAATTCCTGAGGCTTCAGCTGCCATTCTCTGTCCTTTAGCACATTCCTTCCCAGGAAATCACAAGAGACCCGGTTTAGGGCCCTTGTTCGTCCTGAGGTAGAGGTGGGGGACTACATCTCCCAGGAAGCACCGCGAACAAACACCGGGACTCTATTCCCCAGAATTCCTCGGGGTTTCGCCCTACCAGACGGTATTCGCTCGGGAGCGAACACTTCGGGGCCAAGATGGCGACAGGAACAGGCAGTAAGTGTTTTCGCTGCTTTTGTGTGGAAGGTCTTTGTAGAGTTGAGGCCAGGCAACAAATTTCTGTCACACGCTTAGGGAGTAGGAGCAATGGGTTTACCTTAGGGTCCAGGACTTTCAGAGACCTGCGCTCGACGGCTTTGTTAAGGCCAGTGGTTGGGTTGGGGCCCAGAAATGTAATCTAGTGTCTCAGTAAAGCCGAAAATATTTAAGAGAAGCAGCTCAGGGACTTTTGTATGTTCGGGAGCTCTGCAGTGTGAGAGGAAAAGGTGCCCTAGAGACTCGGGCGTGTATACAGAGATGTTGTGAGCCATACGGAGTGGCCGGCATCTCAGGAGTTATTTTCTGACGTACGTTTGTGGGGCCCATATTCACAGAGAAATGGAGTATTTTAACTGTGAGCTTTTTCTGCAAGGAGGGAAACTGCATTTCATGCATCTCGGCCATTTTCCTCTGTTTCATGGATTGGAAAGATTTTTCAGGCCCGACAGCTAAAGGGGGGAGGGGCGGTGGGAGTTGTTACTGAGAGAAGTAAACAAGTTTATGCTAAGAAAGAGGCGGGGCAGTAGGAGAGGGTGGCCGCTCTGAATCTTGGGAAACAAACCTTTGGCGTGCAAATTGAAATAAAGCATTCTTAAAACAGGGCCTTTCGGGAGAAGTGTCCTATGTTAATCTGACATTCTCCCCTCCGCACCCACCCCCCCCTTAAAAAAAATGAAGCAGAGTAGCCATGGCATTTGAAGAAATAAGATGTTTTGCCGGATACTCAGTGTAGTTCTCATGCAATGAATAAGCACCACCCCAGTTGTGGTATTTACTAGAGAGGGGAAAGTAAGATTTGGTGATAGTAGCTCACTTTGTCCTTGCAGGTGAGGATGTTTTGTTTTAGGCTTTTAGTCTTCACTTTGGGGTTTAGAAATAGTGTCTCAGTGGTTGTCTCTAAGTCTTATCTCCTTTCAGAACATAAACTGCTGAGTACTGGCCCTACAGAGCCATGGTCCATCCGAGAGAAGCTGTGTTTGGCGTCTTCTGTCATGAGGAGTGGAGATCAAAATTGGTAGAGTATCAAGGATGTCTGCTTTCTTGGATCTTAAAAACTGTTGGGTATTTTTTTTAACAGTGGTGGAATCCTAGTTAACCTTTAAGCAGTATTTCTTTTTTAACAGCTTTATTGACATATAATTCATATACCATAAAATTAACCAAGTATATTCACATAATTTAGTATTGATTTTAGGTTATTTTAGTAAAATTAAGTGTTAATTTTAGAACATTTCAGTTACCCCTTAAAGAAGCCTCTTACCACTTAGCCATCACTCTGCAATCTCCTCTTCACCTCCCTAACATCTCCCCTCCTCTCCCCTCCCCTTCCCCCTCTAACCATTCATCTACTTTCTGTCTCCATGTAGATTACCTATTCCAGAAGACATTTCATATAGGTGGAGTTATATAATTTGTGGTGTTCTATGACTGACTTCTTTTACTTAGCATAATACTTTCAAGGTTCATTCACGTTGTAGTATGTATCAGTACTTTCTTGTTTTGATTGAGTAATAGTCGTTTCTATGGACATGCCACATTTTGTTTATCCATTTGTCAGTTGATAAATATTTGGTTGTTTCACTTTTTCGACTATTATAACTAATGCTGCTGTGCACATTTGTGTACAAGATTTTGTGTGGACATGTTTTCAATTCTCTTGAAAGAGTGGAATTGTAACTCAGAGTTTAACTTTTTGAGGAACTACCAAACTAAAAAGTGGCCCCACCATTTTACATTCCCACAAGTAATAAATGAAAGTCCCAGTTTCTCTGCATGCTTGACAACATTTTGTTTGTCCTTTTGGTTATAGCTAAACTAGTGGGTATGAAATGGTAACTTATTGTGGTTTTGACTTGCATTTCCCTGATGACCAATTTTTTGGGGCATCTTTTCATTTTCTAATTGTCATTTATATATCTTATTGAAAAATGTCTGCTCAGATCCTTTGGATTCTTTTTCATTTTATTGAGATTTAAGAATTTTTTATGTATTCTGGATGCAAATCTCTTGTCAGATGATTTGCAAATATTTCTCCTATTTTATGTGTAGTCTTTCCACTTTCTTTGGTATTATTGACATCTGTTCATGTTGTTTACAGCACAAAAGCTTTTAGTTTTGATATGTCCAGTTTATCTATTTTTTCTTTTGTTGCTTGTGCTTTGGGTGTCATAGCTAAGAAACCACTTCTACGTATTCTAAGAGCTTTTAACTCTACATATTGAGGTGTCTTTGATCCATTTTGACCTAATTTTTGTGTATGTTGTAAGGCAGGGGTCTCTTTTGCATGTAGATATCCAACTGTCTCAGGACCCAATATTTGTTGAAAACTGTTCTTTCCCTATTGAATTGTCTTGGTTCACAGTATTTCTTTTAAGTACCAGAAGGTAGGACCGTGTGTGGTTTCCAATCTTTTTTGCTACCAGTACCTACTTCTTCATTTTTAACATTTGTCTTTCCTCCCTCCTCTTGTTCCCTCAGGATCTAAGGACACCTTTTAATTGTCTTCACTGTTCTAGTTACTTAATATACACATTTATATCTGTATGGTATGTCTCTGCTACTTTAACCATTCACATGAGTTTACCAAAGCACCATTATTGTCACATTTAGCGCTTCTGCAATTTCGTGTATTTTTCAAATAACTTTTCAAAGATGAAACCAGGATACTCCAGGTAGCAGTTGTTCTTGAGCCGGTAAACCCCACCATAAAATGAAGCAAACTAATTTGATAAACCTCAGATTGAACTTAAATATAACTCAACTTAAATATAAACTGAACTCATTTTTAAACAAAACACCAAGTGAGCTGGTTGAAGTGGAATTCAATCTATATTCTTACATTTTATTAGAAAAATAGTATAAGAACACTTAAGTAAAACTGAGAAATTTTAAATTATATTTATTTTTTAAGGAGGTACCAAGTCATAAGATTCAAAATTTAAAGTGGTACACATTATCTTTCTTTCTTCACTGTACCTTATCTCACAGTGTTAGGTTTTTTAGGGGGTGGGTAGGAGGTAATTAGGTTTATTTATTTATTTTTAATGGAGGTACTGGGGATTGAACCCAGGGCCTTGTGCATGCTAAGCATGCACTCTAGCACCTGAGCTATACCCTCTCCCAGCAGTTTCTTGTGTGTTTCTCTGCCATTATTTTTTTTCTGCCATTAATTTTGTATACATGAACAAATGTATATTTTCTTTGTTCCCCTCCTTTTTAAAAACTTTTAATTAAAAAAAATTTTTTTTTAATTGAAGTATCATCGATTTATAGTGTGTCAATTTCTGGTGTACAGCACAATGCTTCAGTCATACGTGAATATACATATATTTGTTTTCATATTCTTTTTCACTGTAAGCTACTACAAGATATCGAATATAGTTCCCTGTGCTATACAGTATAAACTTGTTAATCTATTTTACACGTCCCTCTTCTTTTTAAACACAACTGGTTAGGTACTGTATAAATCTGTACACTTGACCTTGCCACTACTGTTATTTTTTCCCTCTAACTTGCTACTATATCTTACAGATAATTGTATACCTTTATATGAAGGTCTGTCTTATGTTTTTTTAATAGCTGCGTGATTTTTTTTTAAGCTCAAGACACCACTTAAAATTTATTTGATAATGCAATTTAGTTAAATCTTCATGATACTGATTTAATTTTTTTTTCCCTGCTGACATGCTGTAATAACGTGTGAGGTCTTATCACTGTCCTGTTCCTGTGCTTTCAGCATTTCATTTTTCTAGCTGCATTATATTTTATGGATATACCATAATTTATTTAACTGGTACTGTATTTGTGGAAATTTGCTAATACAAATATAACCTTGCATAGTTATGTATAAATTATATTTAAGATAAACCGAAAGTAGAACTATGGAGTCAAAGAATATTTGAGTTTATTAAGTTTGAAAGTATTTCAAGTTGCCCTAGAGATTGTTTCAATTTATACTTCCATTGGTAATATATCAGAGTACCTGTTTTTTAATGTCCTGGCTCATAGAATGTGTTGTTATATGTTTTTGATCTTTGACAATATTATGAAAGATGAGAAATGGTTCTCATATTTTTCATTTGCATCTATCCTATGATGAGTGAGGTTAAATATCTTCTTGTGTTTTAGAGCCACTTGTTAAGGAGTTTCTGTAAACTGCTTTTTTCCATTTTTCTGTTTGACTATTAGTCTTTTTAATTTGGTCAGGGTGGTGGGGTGACTCCTCATATATCGGGGAGATTAACAATTTGTCTGTGCTTTGAGATGCATTTTAAAATATATATACTTAAACATTTTTTAAATTACTTTTTCTGAATACTTTTTTTTTAAAGATTTTTATACAGTTTTTAAAGGTTACTTTTAATAAGGCTTTTCTTATTTTTTAGGGTATCAGTTAGCCGAGCAATTAAACCCTTTGCAGAACCTGGCCGCCCTCCAGACTGGTTCTCTCAAAAAGTAAGTTCCCAAGTAAATGTTCATTTTGAGCAATGTTTGAGATGTGAAGTGAGTTCCCTTCCAGGCCCTGCCCTTTAATCACAGGCTTTTGTACCATGAAGGAATAGAATGGTTGAGAATACTTTTCCTTTTTCCCAGTGTTTGCTAGTGCATCCATGTATGCTCCATTACGAACTATTCTTGTTAGTGTAATGTAACAGTTAAAAGGCCAACCTTGGAAGTTAGACAGGATTTAATATGACTCTACTTGAAAACATTGAACCATGATCCTCAGTATTCTGATTTGTAAAATAGAGATAAAAGTTGTTTCAGGATTGTTGTAAAGATTTAGTTAAGGTAATATCTGTAAAACATTTAGCACAGTGCCTTGCATGTGGTAACTACTCAATAGGTATTAGGGATAAATATTGGCTCTTAACTTGTCTTTCCCCAAATACACAAACTGTAGGCCAGAAGACTCCCTTTTCTTTGTTATGGTATTGATTATATTGAACTGATTTGATTGCAAAATAATTTGCCCTCCTAGAAACTATGCATAACTTAAACAAAGCTCCCCTCTCTAAAACTTAGTCTAATATGTTGAAACTTTGAAAGGTCATTCCTTTTAGGCTTGCTCATCATATTTTTACTTTTTTTCCATAGCATTGTGCTTCCCAGTACTCAGAGCTCCTGGAGACCACAGAGACCCCGAAGTGAGTACAGAGCCAGGCACCTGAGCCAAATCTCTTCAGTGGAGAGTATTTACTGTGGAAATCTTTTTTTTTTTTTAATCTATTTATATTACTGGTAGCTAAAAGTATAATAGAAGTTATCAATGGTTAGGTGGTGGAGAAGGCTCAAAAAAAGCAAGTGGGAGTAGGAACAAGTGTTCTCTTATTTAAGTGTATGTGTGTTTGTGTGTTTTTAATTTTCCATAGACGGAAACGGGGTGAAAAGGGAGAAGTGGTGGAAACTGTTGAAGATGTCATTGTTCGGAAACTGACTGCTGAACGAGTTGAGGAACTAAAGAAAGTGATAAAGGAAACCCAGGAAAAATATAGGTACTTACCAGAGAGGACACCAAAAGGTTGGGAGAAACAAATGGGGCTGACTTCTGATTCTGGTCAGAATTTTTCAAATAGATTAAAAAAACTCAATCTATTTACTTCTCTTCCTACAGACGACTGAAAAGAGATGCAGAATTAATTCAGGCTGGGCACATGGACAACAGACTGGATGAGCTTTGCAATGACATTGCAATGTGGGTTATATTATATTGTTTTTCCATCTATACTATTTTTTTCCTTTTCTACCCTCTTTACTCCTTAAGTAATCTGGCTTATTTCCTACATCTGCCATCCTTTTAAACTTGAGAGATTCTGAAAGGGGAAAGCTTTAGACTGGCCTGGTAGCTGGGAGAGGATAGTGAGTCCTAGAAGGTAATGTGATAGAACATTTCAGTGTAAGAATATAACTTAGTGCTAATTTAAAAGTGGCTCTGCTTTGCCTTGGTGAAGAACTAGTAGTTAGGCAGTACACTCAAACTTCCCTGTTTTGCTGATAAAGATTTTTTTCCTCCAGAAAGTGTTAGTCTGGCAAGAGATTTCCTTGTGAGGGTACTGCAAACTGTGGAGGAGCTAGAACTGACTGGGATCTACCCTTAATTTCCTCTTTAGGAAAAAGAAATTGGAGGAAGAGGAGGCTGAAGTAAAGAGGAAGGCTACAGATGCTGCATATCAGGGTAAGCTGAACCTACTGATTCTGTTTAGTATTTTGACTGTACAGCACTGCATGCTGATGAGAATTATTGAGAATAATTCGGTCATTGGACAAGGAGAGGAACTTAAATATTTGTTAACTCTAGGAATACATTCTCTGAGCCAGTGAGGTCCTTCCCTCTTGTTAAAAGCAGAATCTTAGTAAGTTATTAAAGAGGATATTAAGGGATGTTTAAGCCAGTTTCCTATTCCAAGGACCTTTGGGGTAAACAAGATTGCTGAGCATGAAAATTGCTCATAGGAAAAATCAAGCTAAAAATTTGTAAAGAAAACTTTTAATCCATATTCATAATGCAACATTCCTATTTGTCCTGTATTATACAATAGTAGTGTAGAATCTAGTTTTATTGATTTAATCTTGAAGGCTTAGAAATTGTTCTTTTTTATGTTATAGCTCGACAAGCAGTGAAAACACCACCTCGGAGGTTACCCACTGTGATGGTCCGCTCTCCTATAGACTCTGCCTCCCCAGGAGGTGATTATCCACTTGGGGACTTGACTACAACCACTATGGAAGAGGCCACCTCTGGGGTGAGTATATTTCCATCCGTAGGAATTGTTCAGCAAAGGGGCAATAAGCCAGCAGAGAGCTGAGTAATGAGGAAACCACTTTGGGCTTAGAGGCAATTTCCTCTCATGGCCTGAGTGCAAAAGACTTAATTTACCATGTTCTGTGCTCTAAGACAAGAATGGGCATAAAAACATTGAGGCTTTTGACATTTTTAGATAGGTAAGAAGACTGTATTAAGGACTTTTTTTTTTGCAAGTGTACTGGTCTTAGGAAATTCCTGCTGTAATATGGAATGTTTTCTTTGTAAATATTGATGGGGGTAAGGAGTTTGTAAAAGGCAAGTTGGGTGGAGTGGTTGAGTCATTGTGGGTTTGAGCGGGTGGAAAAGAAAAAATTGTGGGGAAGGAAGAGCAGGAGGGGTAGAGGGTTTCCTGGGCAATTCCACTCAGGACTAATAAAGTAATAGTTAGACACACTAACCCATCCAGATTAGTAGGGAACCTTCCTGAGTTTGAGAAGTCAGATAAAGGTTCTCTGTTGTCTCTTAGGTAACCCCTGGGACTTTGCCGAGTACCCCAGTCACCTCGTTTCCTGGAATTCCTGACACCCTTCCTCCAGGCTCTGCACCCTTAGAAGCCCCCATGACCCCAGTAACAGATGATTCACCCCAGAAAAAGATGCTTGGACAGAAAGCAACTCCACCCCCCTCCCCTCTGCTGTCAGAGCTCTTGAAGAAGGGCAGCCTCCTGCCTACTAGCCCCAGACTGGTATGGAGACTTCTGTGGGTGTTTGAGAGCTGTGGTGATTTAGTATTTTGGAAGGGAATGCCTGGGACCTAAAATGTAACATGGAAAAAAATAGTTCAAAAGAGGAAGAGATCTCCTAGTTAAATGTTAATTCAAAACAAAACAAACACTTGGTAGTATCCTTGGCTCCTGAGGTATCTGAAACCACAATTACTTTGGTTCTCTTCTCCAGAGAACTCTTGTCAAATAATTTTTGAAAATTAGTGTTCCCCATGGGTCTGAAATTATTTTCTTTGGATATTAACTTTTTAATTTCATGAAGTTTGGTCAACTGCTGGAGCTTTTTGGGAAGTGGTAATAAAGGAAAGCTTGAGGATAGCCTTCACCTCTATTCTTCCCTGGTAGGTCAATGAAAGTGAAATGGCTGTGGCTTCTGGCCACTTGAACAGTACAGGTGTCCTCCTGGAGGTAGGCGGGGTCCTTCCCATGATACATGGTGGGGAGATGCAGCAAACACCCAACACTGTTGCAGCCTCCCCTGCTGCTTCAGGTAAGTCACTGCTTTTCTGTTACCTGCTTTGTTTCAGAGATGTTGAACTTGGCATTGACTGTCCTTGGTTTCTAGCCTTTGTTATTAAGCAACTGTCAGTCCTAGATTTAAAACCCCACCTTGGAGCTACTTTACCTGTTAAACTTGAGATTGTAAATCTATTCCATCTTCAAAATACTGATCATCCTGGATGACCACAGTATAAATATTGATGAGAGAAATAGTTAATAGTAAAGCTGAAAAATCATGGAAGGGTGCTAGAGATACCTGAGACTACAGCATAGAGAGACAAGTTTTAGATCTAGAAAATGAGGCTTGAGTCTCAGGCCTGCCACGCACTGGTTTTGTAACCTTGGATAAGTAACTTAACTCTTGAGCCTCAGTTTCCTCTCTTAATAATTGCACCATATATACTTCACAAGAATGTAGTTAAAATTAAGTAAGGTAGAAAATATAAAACAAAAAAAAATTTTACAAAATACTAAATATTAAATTTTAGTATTTGGTATTAAATTTTGGGTGATTTATAGCATGCTTAACTTCAGCAGCCATAACAGATTTAGTCATGCTTTTTTTTTTTTAATTATCACTTATTTTTCATATGAGTTGTGTATTCTAATGCTTTGAGTCATTTCTAACTTGACAGAAGATCTTAAGTAAGGTTTGGAAAAGTAAGGATATAGGTAATGAGCTTATTCAACAAAGGAGTTACTTTCATCCTTTGAGACTGAAAGTTTTCTTGATTGAGTCCTAAAGTGGCTATTTACTTCTTGGTCAAGTGCTTTCTTCTTAACTTATTTTGTGTACCTCTTTGTCTGTTAGGTGCTCCCACTCTTTCCCGGCTTTTAGAAGCTGGTCCTACACAGTTCACCACACCTCTTGCTTCCTTCACTACTGTTGCCAGTGAACCTCCAGTTAAACTTGTGCCACCCCCTATAGAGTCTGTATCTCAGGCTACCATTGTCATGATGCCTGCGCTGCCAGCACCATCCTCTGCTCCAGCTGTCTCCACTCCTGAGAGTGTAGCTCCAGGTGCGTCCCTGACCCATTCCCTGAGCAGCCACTAGATCCAAAATTTCATTTTGAGCTTCAGTTAGAGAAAAGTGAACAAGAGCATCAGTTTTAATTCAGATGGTTCTCTTCTATTCTCCATGGACATGTGCCATCTTTATCCTTAGAAAAACAAGGATGTGAGAAGAGGTGGGTGGGCATTTATGTGCTAAGGGTGAAAAAGCTAAGTGTACACTTATGAGTGGGTTTGAGAATGTGTTTTCACCTTTCTAGATGAAGCTGGAGGAAAGAAAACATAGGCAGATGTAAGATAACTTTTTCTCAGCTTAAATGTCTGGGTATTTGACATTGTCTAGATTTTTGGTGTGATCTCCAGGTGGTTAATTGGTACTAAATAAGCTTCTGAGATGCTTTTCTCTTCCTTTTATTCAGTGAGTCAGCCTGACACTTGTGTTCCTATGGAGGCTGTTGGGGATCCACATACTGTGACTGTTTCCATGGATAGCAATGAAATCTCCATGATCATCAATTCTATCAAAGAAGAGTGTTTCCGATCAGGGGTAGCAGAGGCTTCTGGAGGATCAAAGGCTCCGAGCATAGATGGGAAGGAAGATTTAGATCTGGCTGAGAAGATGGATATTGCTGTATCTTATACAGGTGAAGAGCTGGATTTTGAGACTGTTGGGGACATCATTGCTATCATTGAGGACAAGGTAACTATTCAGTAAAGCCCCAAAGAATCTCTCATGGGTCCTACGTAGGCTTCTCTCCTCAGCCTCTCCTTGCTTCTTGTAGTAAGAATTATATAAACAAGCAACTCTTCTTGCTTCTTCCCATCTCCATCTCTGGTCCCAAAGCCCTTTGGTGCTGACATACTAGTTATCTCCCCAGCCGTCCCTATGTACTGGTTTGCACAGGACATGTGCCTGTCCATTGGTTGCTTCTACTTCATGGAGAAGATGGAGAGAGAAGCTGCAGATTCAGGCCATCTCATTTGGTGCTAATGAATTGAGGGACTTGGGCTTCTTTCTGTGACTTCAACAGTGTGTGTATTACGGGACAGGTAGATGATCATCCTGAAGTGCTGGATGTGGCAGCAGTGGAAGCAGCACTGTCATTCTGTGAGGAGAATGATGATCCCCAGTCCCTGCCTGGCCCCTGGGAGCACTCGATCCAGCAGGAAAGGGAAAAGGCAGTACCTCTCCCTGCACCAGAGATGACAGTCAAGCAAGAGAGACTGGACTTTGAAGAAACAGAAAACAAAGGAATCCATGAACTGGTTGAAATCAGGGAGCCCAGTGTTGAGATCAAAATGGAACCTGCAGAACCAGAGCAAAACATTTCAGGGGCTGAAATAATAGCTGGAGTCGTTCCAGCTTCAAGTATGGAGCCACCAGAACTCAGGAGTCAGGACTTAGATGAGGAACCCAGAAGTACTGCAACTGGAGAGATTACTGAAGCAGATGTTTCCAGTAGGAAAGGCGATGAGACTCCACTTACCACGGTGAAGACAGAGGTACTTAAGTTCAGGGGGCTGGGAGGATGGAGGGTTATACCTTAGGTAAAAAGTGACAATTTAGGCCTTTGGTTGTCCTGTTGAATGCCTGAGTTCTGACATGCTGATGTGTCTAAAGCCCATAAGTGTGATCAGTACTATATATACTTATCCTATTCCTGTTGAGGTGACCATTACATGAGTAGGACTTAGAATTTCTTGTATAGTCTTATTATCATTGAAGAGTAAAGTGTAAGCTGTAGTGATTTACCACTACTTAGGGTTTTTGTTCTTTTTGGCCTTCAGGCATCCCCCGAAAGCATGTTGTCTCCATCACATGGCTCAAATCCCATTGAAGATCCTTTAGAGGCAGAGACTCAGCACAAGTTTGAAATGTCAGGTAAATAATAAAGCCAGGAAATCTGTACTCCATAACTAACTTTAAATCATTTGCTTTGGCTTCTGAGGGATTGTGGGCTGTGGGCAAGTAGAGGAGGTAGCGTAGGTCAGCATGGAAAGGAGAGCTGCAGGGGATTATTGTCCATAGGAAGGGGAAGGCTAAGGTGGAAAAATCTTCAGGTAGTCTTTCTCTCCTCTGCAGACTCATTGAAAGAAGAATCAGGGACTATTTTTGGAAGCCAGATAAAGGTATTTCAGACTTTTCTTTATTCCTCTTGCTGTGTGACTAGATTTCCGTATAGCACTACCTTTTTAATGAATTTCAGTAAACTCACATCTTTATTCTCTAAGATGAGACTGGTTAAGGAGTTGCATGGGGAAAAGCTGCAGTGGACAGTCAGGTATAGTGGGAGTGCTATGGAAACATGTACCTCCCATCTTAAAAAGTTTGTGAACATCACATGGAACTTTCTTTGCATATAATGCACAAAGAAGCTTTGATACATCCAGTGATTTAGACTGAGAAGGAATATCAGAACCAGGGAGAGCATACAAGAAATCATATTATTAATTACACTATCCAGAGAAAGTGATCCAGAGTTTTCTTTTTAGAATTACTAAAGCAGTAGTAACAGACTTAAAGTAATGCGATGTGAGCTTGCTCCATCAGATGAGACACAAAATAAAAACTATTTTTGATAACTTTGTACCCAGGGTCAGAGTTCCTTTCAAGAGCAAGGGGAAAGAAGGAACGCCTCTTAGCTTAGTCTTAAGTAAGTAGCTTTTTTTTTTCTTCCTTTTAAAAAGATCCTGGGTCTTATTCTTTGTCCAGGTTCTAAATGATTTGATCAGTCAGTATCTGTAAGTAGATGGTAGTATAAGTGATAGAGAGCTCAGTCAGGAAACAGTGTGAGGCCATTTTCTAGAACTAATCTAACCCAAAAGATAGATCATGTTTTAATGATGCTTTGCTGGATAGCTTTGCTCTCCTTTCCATTTGTTGACGGAAGCACACTGTGTCTAAGGATGCCCCAGGTGAGGATGAGGAGGAAGATGGAGTCAGTGAAGCGGCCAGCCTAGAGGAGCCTAAGGAAGAAGACCAAGGAGAAGGCTATTTGTCAGAAATGGATAACGAACCTCCTGTGAGTGAGAGTGACGATGGCTTTAGCATACACAATGCTACGCTGCAGTCCCACACACTGGCAGACTCCATCCCCAGCAGCCCGGCTTCTTCACAGTTGTGAGTATCTGAGATTCTTTCTTTGAGGTCAAGGCATTAAAGGTGAGAAGTAGGAGAGGGTCTTTCTTTAGTCTTACTTTTTCATCTTCCTTTTCTTGGCCTGGAACAAATGGTTGAAAAGATATAATTAGGACTTGTTGTTATTGTTGTTGTTGTTGTTGTTGTTGTTGTTGTTGTTGACGACTTATGCCAAGTGGGACTCCCATATTTCTTTTATTTCAGCTCTGTCTGTAGTGAGGATCAGGAAGCTATTCAGGCACAGAAAATCTGGAAGAAAGCCATCATGCTTGTATGGAGAGCTGCAGCTAATCATAGGTGAATGGGCTTTACTAATTAGTAGGAACATTTTCTCCTGCTCCTCATTGTTGGTAACCAGAACAAAATCTTGAGTACACTTACATGGGACTGATGGCATTGGCTCTTACAACTTCAGCTGCTTAGATCAAGCTCCCTCAGCTGTTCTTCTGGAGGATCAGTCAGTAATCGTACCATATTCTTTTTGGACAGGTATGCCAATGTCTTCCTGCAGCCTGTTACAGATGACATAGCACCTGGCTACCACAGCATTGTACAAAGGTAAGCCGTGATCCGTTCAGCATGCTGACTTGCCCGAATTGTAAGTTGTCAAGTCTTAGTGGATTTTTGTGTTAGACGGAAAGTTTAAAGCAAGTGTTTTTGATGTAAGGATGACCAAGTGCTAAACTAATCATTTCATTGACTGGATCATCAAATCTACAATGATTAGCCCCCTTTATTACCTTTCTCAATGCTTATTATACAGACTGAATTTGGTTTTTGGGTTAAATTCATAGTTTGGGGCAAGGGCTTGATGTTTGAGTCCTAGCAGCTGGGACTGAAGTTATATATGAGAAAGTGTATATGGTAATGATATATTCAGGGATCCAGTTGAGTCTTCTTCCCCTCTCTGCTCCCACTTACCCTTGTTCTACTTTTAGGCCTATGGATTTGTCAACTATTAAGAAAAACATTGAAAATGGACTGATCCGCAGTACAGCTGAATTTCAGCGTGACATTATGCTGATGTTCCAGAATGCTGTAATGTATAATAGCTCAGACCACGATGTTTATCACATGGCAGTAGAAATGCAGCGAGATGTCTTGGAGCAGATTCAGGTACTTTGAGGATCCTTAGTGTTTTCGGACGATGAAGTGAAAATATTTAAGGGTAGGATTCATAATTGATGTTAAGAAGGGCTGCTGTGGTTTTTACTTTGAACAGCCATCAGGGACACAGGATGATAAAATTTTGTTCTTGCTGGATTCAGTGTTGGTTTTCTCATTTTGGTTTGGTAAAATTGTGAGAGAATATTCTGCATTTATTGGGCAAATGTCTTCAGTTTCTTTAAGTTTTTTAATAAAATTTTTATAAAATGGTGACTGTATATTTTTAAAATTACATTAAGTATATACATGGTAGTGAACAAATAGTTTCTTCTCCCTTTTCTTTACATTGCAGGGAACCTGTAGTTGCATTACCAGGCACCTTTTGAGATACTAATTTGAAGGGGATGTTGTCTGGCTCTACAGAGTCTGCCAAATTGCTTAAATTACTTAGTGATCTTCGGTTCATCTAGTTTTATTCTTTTTCTTATCTTAGAGCATAGAGATTTTGATGCTGTATTTAGCAAAAAATAAAAAAATTAGAGCCATTTGGCATTTTCTGACTCTTCAGCATGCGCAACTAGAATTAAAAATGTGCTAAACTTCTAATCAGTCAAGAGATACTTGAATGCTTTTTGCAGAAGGATACTGTTCAAAATCCTATCTATAATAGTCTAAGGTGTCTTCATTCTTCCCTGCTGGATCAGGTCTCTAGGCCTAACTTTGTTTCTTCTCCCTTCAGCAATTCCTGGCCACACAGTTGATTATGCAAACATCTGAGTCTGGGATCAGTGCTAAAAGTCTTCGAGGGAGAGATTCTACCCGCAAACAAGATGCTTCAGAGAAGGTGAGGAGACCAAGAAAAAGCCTATGTGCCAGTGTTTCAGTGCTAGAAATCTGAAGCATCTAAAGAACCTTATGTTACTACTTGGTACTGCCAGGATTCTACATTCCAGTGGTATACAGACATATAGATCTTAGAATGGTGGTTGTTTTGCTCCCATCCAAGCACTGAAGAAACCTGCTGTGACTGGAAGGTCCAGTCACATGAGAGAAACTGTGAGCTGGGTGAATGAATTGTTATCTCCTCTGGGAGAGTGCTTGCAAGGTGGAAATGACTTAGCTTGCAGCATTTGGGGACCACTAGTTCCTGTTCAGAGGCGTAATGGCCATATTGCTTTTGGATCTCTTTCCTCTTATTCTTGAGTTTTAAAATTTTGTCTTTGTGTGTGTGGTGCTTGTGTCTCTTTTCTGAGGTTTGGGGTGCTTGCAGCTGAGAGTTTCTGTGGAACCTGATCAGTGTTTGTTTGTCCTCTAACAGGACAGTGTCCCCATGGGCTCTCCTGCCTTCCTTCTCTCTCTCTTTGTAAGTATTGAATGGCTGCAAGGGGTGGTGTTGCCACAGAGATTCTTAGCTCCTGCTGGGGGTGGGTGGCAGAGGGAACTCCAACATGCAGACTGTGGCAATGTCTTGAACTTCTGTTTTTTCAGGTCATCAAATAAATTCTCTTCTGCATTTCTGTCTTTCTGCATGTGTGTGTGTGTGGGCTGGGTAGGGACTGTTTATGAGTTCTCTGAGCTGACATGAGTTATTCTTGGTAAGATCTAGGATGCATCTGCTCCTCATTTCTTGACTCCACCTTTTGAGAATTCTTTTCTTACAAATAGAAGAATGCTCAGGGCAGCAGCTGCTAGCTGGCTTTTAAAAAGTGTTCCTTATACTCGCAGATACTCAGCACATGGTTTTTTCTTTTTCTCTAACGTGAAGTTGCAAGAGTGATGCCTGATACATAAACCTTCAGTAAAATTTAAGATAAAAATCTCTGTAACAATGACCACTACAAATAGTAGTGACTGATGGAATTAAGAGATAAGCTTAGTAGAGTCAGCCTGAAGACTTCTGTCCTTTTCCACCATGATTTGAACAACTCTCTGACTCTGTTTTGTTCATTATGGGGCACGTGGTTGTGGTGTAATGGAAGGATATCAGGCTAGAAAACCACATGATCGTAAAAGTCACTGAATTATCTCTTGGAGCTTTGTTTTCCTTATCTGTGTAACGGAGGTAATGTAAAGAAGTACCTGTCCAGCCTACCTCACAGGGATGTTGTGAGGATAAAATAAGTTAATAGGTATGGAACTGGCTTGGAAAAAAAAAAAAATTGAAGTGTTATACAAATGCAAGGGTGGTATTTTTATACTTACTGTTACCTCAAAAGCAACTTGTGTTCATGAGCTCTGAGAATTTTAGAGTCCTTGCATTATTAGAAATACAAAAATGGCCTGGCCCAGCAAAAGTGTTCACTAGTTCATCTTGCCTACAGGCCTCAGCCTGTACCACAGATAGAACACTGTAATCCCTATTCTTTCTTATTGGCCTGCAACAGTGACTCTGGATCCCCAAGCAATTGACTGGCTGTTGCAAGGCTGGTTAATAAGATCTTTTATCTATTGAAGACAGCAAAGTGTTGGACAAGAGGAAGGAGCTGGGCTGCAGGGAGAGAGCAGCAGATGGAAAGAAGCCTTCTGATTGTCCTGATCTCATGGAAAACAACTCAGGAGGTGCTAGGGAACTAGTGCCAGGGTCAGTCTGCAGGAAAGGCCTTTCTTATAGGGACCAACAGCTGGACAGGTATGTTAGCCAAGAATCTCACTATCCACTGCCCTTTCTCACTCTCCCACCTCTCTTTTACTCTTCCTTTTCCTTTGCACATGATTTGGGGCCTGGGTGGGATGACTCATTGTCATTCTCTGGGACCCTAGGTAAACTCCAGTGACCTCTAAGGTGGGCAGGAACAAGATACTCTGCCCTGCATTTCCTCTCACACACTACTGCCAGGTACTTTTTAGCCCACTCTGGGAAGACAGATACATACCCCCTCATTTCCTGGATTTTTCTGCTGATTCTCTCCCCTCTCTCCCAGAAAACCAGATCCCCAGCATTCTTGTTTCACCTTCTCTCTTAATTTGTAACCAACTCACTCATGCTCCCTCTTTGTCTGCCTGTCATCTAGGATGGGGGAACCAGGGGGCGCCGCTGTGCCATTGAAGCAGATATGAAGATGAAAAAATGAAGCCTCAGAGTATCCATTTTGAGCTGAACCTGAAATAGAAGTAAAGACAAGAGTTTGGGCTTGTGGACCCAGTTCCAGAAGTGGAAGTTACAGAAGAGGAGGTGCCTGGGCCATGTGACAGAGCTGGGAAAATCTTTCTCCGAGTGTTGGAGTAGCACAATTGCCTGTTTTAGGGCAGAAATCATGAGCTGTGTTAATGTCCTAATGTATTGCTAGCAGATTGTAGCTAGTTTGTACTGTCTTGTGGAGTGTACAGACTTTTTAAAAAAAAAAATCCTGTGAAGTGTGTGTGTACACAATAAACTCTGAAAGAAAACTCTAGTCTTTGGTGTGTTCTTTGTGTGAGTGTGTATGTGCGAAATTTGTGACTTCTTTTGCATAATAACTTTGATCATTGGTGGGAATGAGATTGTTAGAGGAGGAAAGTGGTCTTATAATATGAACTGTTCTACAACAGCTCAGAAAAGGTAAGTAACCAAGATTGAGTTTATAATTAATGTTTTAAAGTGTTGCATTGTGATAAGGATTGTCTTACTCAGTTTTTCTTGACTGTTTGGGAAGGCTTAAGGTTTTCAGAGTCTGTTCATGGCATTGCTTAAAGATCAGAGCATGGATATAGGTAACATCTTTGTTACTGTCTTTGCAGATGGTATTTCTAGAATAGTTTATTACTGTCTCCTTCCTATCTGTTTCTATGTGTAGAGTTCTTATATATTTCAGAATTCATGACATTGCTGTTTGAAGGCTAAACTCAAATTTAGACTTACCAAATTTATCACCTGGGTTTATTTCAACTTCTAAGTAAAAATTAAATCAGTGAAATGAACCAGTACGAGCATTTTATTACAAAGCAATTAATAGGATATTGTCTAGTATTTCAAGCCTTCTTGAGAAAGATACGGAACTTTATGATTAGATATGATTAGAAGTCGCAGATCTTTTTGGCTTAAAACTAAAGCTTGTTAGGATGCTAAGGAAGTAGAAGTCTTTGTGAGGTGATAAGAAAGTTCAATCAATCTAAGAATTAGAAAATTAAATATAATTACAGTATACTTCTAAAGCAGTCCGCAAGCATGCATGTGATACAAGCAATGGAGCCCTAAAAGTTGGAGAAGTTTGTGGAGGAGGAGGCTCATTAAAGGATATAGTTTTCGTGTTGGTAGAGAAGTTGATTTACAAGCTTAGCAAGCCAAGTTAAGGTATAGGCATCTCTGGTGGGGGAAATGAGACAAATGTAATTAGAATAGGGATCATATTAACAAATAGTGAAATACTGGTACTGGTCTAAGGGGACAAAATAGGACTGATTTTATGGAGGACTTTGAGTGGCAGATTGAGAAATTTGTATTTGAGGTGGTAGCTATGGTAAAGCCTTGAATCAGGAGACTATACTTTTCAGAACAGATTGAATTAAAAATAGAGAAACTGACCAGAAGGCCATCACATTTATTCAAGAACAGAGGATAGGTGTTGAGAAAAATTATTGTGGAAGAAAACTGGAAAGTGGACTTGCTTACTGAATACCAGAGAGGAAAGAGTCAAAACAGGATTAAGAAAGTAGTGTTGATGATGGACATAAGGAATTTAGGAAGAGCAAATGGGGAGATATTCAGGAAGAAGAGTGATAATAGTTTTAGAGGTGTTGAATTGAAGCAGATGATAGGGCATCTAAAAGGAACTGATCTTTGGGTACATGGAGAAATGAGACTAGAATGCATATAAAAAGTAAAGATGGAGAGATTTGGAAGCCTCCTTAATGGAGATCAAAGTTGAAATGTCAAAGTATCTACATTTTTTAAAGGACATATTAAAGAAGCAGAGGACCAAACAAGAACATAGAAGACAGATTTATTGAAAGTTGTAAAAGGGAGAGAACAAAGGGATCAGAAAACCAGGAAAGTGTAGTGTTACGAAAGCAAGGGAAGATATTTTAAAAACCTGATACTGCAAGTTATTCTGAGCATTGAGAGTTGCATATGACCAGAAGGATACCACAGGTAATCTTAAAGTACGCTTTGAGGATTTAATGGTTGATAGGTTAAAACTGTATGCTAAGGAGAATATCCCTTGTCCCTCAAATTTATTGCCTTGCAGTTGAGTTTAAGAGTTATTTGGGATAGAGGAGTTCAGTTGTTAGCTATGATCCTCCGGTTTTTTCTTTTGGAGAATGAGGAAATCCATGAACAAATAATTATTGGGTAATATTTCTACTATACTGTTTGACATAGGGCTTTAACTTTATTCCAAGTGACAGATCACTGTCTCTCGATGTCTCCCTTCAACTAGCTTTTACTCTTCTAAGTGATGAGTAGAAATTTCTAACCCCTTATCTTTCTTCTGAAATTGGGAAATGGAAATGCCTTAGGAATATTGATTTGAGTAAATTTACTGCATTTTTTTCTGTGTATTTACAGATGGGGCATGAATGGGTTTGGTTGGATTCTGAACAAGACTATCCCAGTGACTCTGAATTGAGCAACGACTGCAGGTCCCTCTTCAGCTCATGGGACTCCAGTCTGGATCTTGATGTGGGCAGCTGGAGGGAAACTGAGGAGCCAGGGGCTGAAGAACTAGAGGAAAGCAGCCCCGGGAGAGAATCTAGTGAGCTGCTTGTGGGGGACGGAGGCAGTGAGGAATCTCAGGAAGAGGCAGAGCAAGTCAGCCACCAGAACCTCCTGCACTTTTTCTCTGAGGTAATGGGGAACCATCTTTAAAGATGGGAGAGTCTCAACCTCCTAAGAGAATGCTTACCCACACGTATTTCTACCACTTTTAATGTTGTTTACTAAAATACAAGCTCTACATTGGCAGGAACTGAGTCCATTGCTGTGTCTCCAGAACTTGGGGCTGATACAAAACATGCATCATATATGTGCTTTTTAACGGAATGTTCTAAGATCCCAGGCATAGGTCTGAGTCACAGGAATTGGAATTCCTCCGTGTAGGACTACTTTGAATATTCATGCATTTCGTTCTTTCAGAGTCACAGGAGGTGACACTTGCCCAAACATTCCTTGAAGCTTATAATGTTGAGACTTCCAAGAGGCATTTTGTGGTGTGTTTATCACCCTGGCTAAGGGCTGAGGACCAGAAATAAACAGAATTGGACAGAGTTTATATTTATGTGGCAACTATACACATTCAGGAGAACTTAGGTCAAGATCAGTAAGAATCCAATTCAGATATTTCCAATTCTATCTGCATTGTCTGTGGCAGACAAAATTTTCAGCAGTTTTTTAGATATTATCAGTTAATGAGAGTTGATATTTGAGATGAAAAATTAGAACATAAGCTCCTTAAGGCAAGAATCATATCTATCTTGTTTTCTTTTGGATTCCTACCAACTAGCCCAGTGCCTATGTATATAAGATATTTGATAAATTTTAAATGACTGGATGAATCAAATCAATTTGCCATCTCAGACTTGTGGTGGTATAAATGATGTGGCATTATTAATATGTAGATGATCGTTTCCATTGGTGTTCTTATGCCTCTAACAGTAAACTGTGATTGCAGGTAGCTTATTTAATGGAGCCACTGTGCATTAGCAGCAAAGAATCAGGTGAAGGCTGCTGCCCTCCATCTGGTACCACACAGCAAGAGGCAAGGGAAATTGAAGTTATTGAAGGAGAAGAGGAGCCCTGCAGAGAGCCCGAAGAGCTTTCAGCCAAGGTAGACCTCTTGGTAGCTGAGAAGTCATCACTGGAAGAAAATGGAAGGCCAGAAGTGGCTCCAGCTCCTTCTGATATTTGGGTACTTCAGGAACAACCCACAGGGAGTGAAGAGGTAAGTGGTGAGTAACTTAAACCAACTGTCTGATTGGTCCTGTACACCAAGAGGCAGAACAGAGTGGTTAAAGCACATAAGCGAACTCCAGGGAATTCAGCTTACCTGGTCTAAATCCTGGTTTTAGCACCAGTTAGCTGTGTAAGCTTAGACATGTTAGAGATCATTTTAGAACCTCAGTTTTCTCTGCTGAAGTGAAATAAAAGTGCTCTACCTTATAGGTGTGCTGTAAGGTTTAAATGAGACAATTCATGTAAAGCACTTAGTGTACTTCATGGCTTATAGTAAACAATCAGTAACATTCAGAATGTCATTAATACTATCTGACCAGTTAGACTAGTTAGATCCAGGACCACAAGTAATAATGACAGTTTTAAAAGGCAACAGTGTCTATCTAAAATTGAGTGTATTGCTTTTTCATTTTTTCTTGGGGGTACAGAGTCATCAAAGTTCTCTTAAGAATTCATTGCCTTAGGTCTCGTTGTCACCTTTCTCTAATTTCTTCTACAACTTTGTGTAATAGGCCTCTTCTCATCTGAAGGTCAGCCTTCATTTATCCCATGCAAGAAAAATTACTTTCAGGATGGTAAATCTCTTTCTAAACTTTCCTTTGTTTCCTGGCATTCCCAGGGGGAGGTTCAGCAAGAATCCAAAGAGGAGGACCAGGGTGAAGGATATGTGTCTGAGATGGAAGACCAGTGTTCTTCAGGTGAATGTGATGATGGCTTCCACATCCAGGAGACTCCTCTGGTGAATATCCTTTTCAGCCATGCTACCTCCTCAAAGCTGTAAGTAGAGATTTTTATCCAAGATTGTTAGGACTCATACTTTCACTTCTCTTTATGCCTATTTGAATTTCTTGCCATGAACTTACAAAATTACTTTTGTAATTGAAAAAAAAAGAAAGAGTTTGAATACTAGAAATAGAATTAAATATAAATTTTATTCTATAAATAGAAATCTATTTCTGTTTCACAAACATTAAGAATCTCATAAGTAACCCTTCTAATTACTATATTTATTCAGGAAACATGGCTGAGTCAGATTGTCCTTCAAGTCTAATATTATACCAACTATATTTTTAAAAACACGAAAACATCAATTAACTTGAAATTAAAAATTATTTTGAAGTTATTGCTCTTGTTCCTTTTTCACAAATCTTGGGAAATTGCTTGTATAATTGTCTTTTTTTTTTAAATAAATAATAATGGAGCCAAAGGGCATACTTCAGAATCTTAATTTTTTTTTCGGTAAAGTGAACTTCTTTTTAAATCAGGAAAAGCAGTTATTTTTATTATGGTAATAAATAGTTCCTTTTCTGGGCTTGCTCTTGTAGCTATCTATTGAGAGAAGATAACACAAACTTTTTTTTTTCCCTTTCTTTTTCTTTACTACATCCCAATCCACCATTATCTGAGGGAAGGCAAACCAGTAATTATTTTAGCCTTCTTTTGTTTAAGATATACAACTGAACCATGCATATATATTTTTTAAAGAGCAGATCTCAGATTTTTGTTTCACAAATAGAATACAGCTTAAAAACTAGCTTGCTGAAGAAATTGCTTCCTTTGCTTTTCTGTAGCTCTTTTTCTAAGTATTAGCAGATGGCATATGATGATTATCCCCAAAACAGGAAATTTCTAATCTGGGACGTTTTATCTCAAGACATTTCAGCATCTTGAATGGCAAACTCCACACTCTTATCTTAGAATTTACATTAAACATGAAAGCTTTGTTAGAAAGCAATAGATATTAGTAATTGAGTCTGCCTGGCTAGCTAGCTTAAGGGGAGATTGATAGCTGAGTTCTTGTGTTATCATCAGAGAAGCTTAAAACTACTTTGAAAGATAGACATTCCTTAGGCTCCTCTTTTCTGACTTCTCCCTGAGTCTGTACTGACTTCTAGGAGTTAAGTAAAGCTTTTGGAGTAGTACTCTAAGTCTGCAAGTCCTTTCCACTCTCGTACTTTTACTTGTAATTGCTTAGCATACATTTCCAAATAGGTGGCAATAAATATTGTTTCATAAAATATTGCAAAGGTGATTGATTTTGAGGTTATAGAACCTATCACAGTAACTTTCACTTAATGGAAACTTACTGAATATCTGTTGCGTGGATGTATGAATAAAGTTGCATCAGTACAAAGGAGTATTGTTTATTCTGACTGACTGAACAGAAACAAAGGAAGAGGTTTGTGTGGGGCTTTAAATGCTTTGTTCTGATAGGGCTCTGGGCTTAAGGATAAATTGATTTTTGTGATATGTAATTTAGATACAGGTGAGAAATTGCATCATGAAAATGAATGGTAACATGGCATTGCTCAGATTGGAGAAAGATGCTCAAATGGATGCACACAATATGGTACATAAAGCAAAATGAGGGTGTAAAACCTCAGGTGTGAAGAGAACCTGTTTAGAGATAATAATGCAGTGTGTAAAGTGGGAAGTGGAGCATGATCTTTAACTTTGGAGTAAACAGAAAATTTGCCAACTAGGAAAATTATAAAATGAAATAAAACATTAAGCAGTTGCACCTCTAAAGAAAACCTAAATAAATTAAGCAGTTTGGCCCAGGAAAGGAAGGGCCATGAGGAGAAATGAATTTTTCTTAGGTATTTTAAAGATTACTAAGGAGAATGAAAAGGAGAATATTTAAATTGTATAGTATTCAGATGAAATGAAAGAATTCCTTGGGATGTGAAACCAAGTATTTTTTCTCTGGAAATAGAGGAGAGGTACCAACTGTATATGTGTGTGTGTGTGTATACGTTTTATTGAAATACAGTCAATTTACAGTGTGTCAATTTTTGATGTACAGCACAATGCTTCAGTCATACATGAACATACATATATTTGTTTTCATATTCTTTGAGAGATACTTCTTAATGTGGCATATTTCTGCATAAAAACAGGACCAGATTCATTTATCAGATACTTATTTGAGCACCTGCTATGTGCCAGGCACTTGGGAAACATCAGTGAAAGACTACTTTCATAGACCAGTTCTTTAGAGTCATAGATGCTGGAGAATAAATCAGGAAGATTCCAAAAGGCATAGGCAATCTCGGTTTGTAGAATACTTTATAAGAATGTAACCACTTCGTTGGGTAATGGTGAAGAGAATATTTATAGAGTCTGGGGTTTCTTATGGAAGCATTAAGTATGTTTTTATTCCTATGGTGTTATCCTCCAGGTGTTAACTAGGAGCATTGTGGGTTGAGGAAACCTCATTACCTACCTGGGAGGAGTGGGTCGAATACCATTTATGAAGTTACTGTTTCTTTTCTGTCTTGTTTTATCCTATAGGTCTGATCTAAGCCATAGTGACCCTGTTCAGGATCATTTGCTATTTAAGAAGACTCTCCTGCCAGTATGGAAGATGATTGCCAGTCACAGGTGGGACTCCAAGCCACTCTTGGCATTCACAGCGAGTCTTCTCATTTAGAGTGACTCTCCAGGGTTTCTTCATCCTCTCTGGGTTTGTCCCTGAACAGGTTCAGTAGTCCATTTCTGAAGCCTGTGTCAGAAAGGCAGGCCCCTGGATACAAGGATGTGGTGAAAAGGTCAGTGGAAAAGGGGTCAAGAAAGGTTGGTTGCTTTTATATCTGTCTTTTCATACTTTTATTTCCCACCTACTAGATTATTTCTTTATTTCATTTATATTACTTAAGCTTAAGATATATTTTACGGCTGAACAAGATTGTAAAGTTAGGATAAGCTCAGTCCTCATTTGAGAATACAAAGAACAAAAGGATAAAGAGGCTTTTTCTTTTTTTTCAGTATTGACTTTTAAGTAGTATGATCCATTTATTATAATCTTACATTAGTCTTTGGTAGTTTTTGACACTGTTAATTTGGAACAAAACTTTAAAAGTATTCACTCAGGCAGTTATAGGTATGCTAAGGTGAAGATGGTAATCCAAATGGATTTTACAAACATTGGTTGATGGCAGTATTTTGGATTTTTACAGCATAGTTCAGAACCTAAAATACTGTTATAAACGAGTATGTTAATAGTGCATAAAAGATCAGAAAAGGACCTTTGGAGCCAGATTTCTTAATTCTGTAGATGAAGAAACTAAGACTCAGAGGTGGTCATGACTTGTTTGCGATTAACAGTGAATAGCAGAGCTAGAACTATACCCCAGCTTCTTCCAGTTCAGTTCTCTTTCTGCACTGCTATGCCTTCTCTTATATACCCACTCTCTGTGTCTCATAATATAATTATTTATCTTATTATTCACTTGATTCTCACTTTTCATCTCCATGAAAGACGAAAAAACTCTTGAGCTTTTGATTATACAGTAAAAGAAGTTGGTACCTGGTATATGACTACACATTGTAAACAATCAGTCTGTAACTACCATGTGATAAACTGATCATTGGAACTCTACAACTTTGATACCTCCAATTGTAAAGTATAGTGACTAGACCTGTGGGCTCTGGAGTCAGGCTGCCTCTGAATTGGAATCCAAGCTGTGTGACTTTGGGCAAGTACTTAACTTCTTTAGATCTCAGTTTCCTCATTACCAATTGTGATAATGGTACCTACCACATAGGTTTATTGAGAGGGTCAAGTGAGTTAATATAGAAAGTATCTAGCATAGCACTTGGCATATTGTAAGCAGTCCTACGTTAGCTGCTGTTTGTTGCTTTTTTATTATTTGATGGGGATTGTTATCTTTACTATTGTTTTCATTAAGAGCTGGTTAGTTCTCCAAGAGAGCATGTTAAGTCACCACATGTTCCACATGAATGTTTGATTTCATCTGGTTTCTCTTGGCCACCTGTAGACCCATGGACTTAACTAGCCTGAAAAGGAATCTGTCTAAGGGACGGATTCGCACCATGGCTCAGTTCCAGCGGGACCTGATGCTGATGTTCCAAAATGCTGTGATGTACAATGACTCTGATCATCATGTGTACCATATGGCTGTGGAGATGCAGCGAGAAGTCTTGGAGCAGATTCAGGTACTGTAGGTAGAGAGCTGCAAGAAAAAGGAGTGTGGTCTCTGGAATCTGATTTTAGAAAGTCTGTAAGAATAAGGGTGATTTTGAAGGGATCTTGTGTTCCCAGAGTTTATGTTTAGAAGACGATTCAAAGTCCTGAGGGACTGACATTGTACTGGCTGGTTTGGAAAACCCGGAGCTCCCTGTGACCAGCTTTAATAGATAGAGATATAAAATAGCCTAGGAAGGCAAGCCACAGTGAAGAGCTCTTAAGAGAACTGGGATAGATAAGTAATGGGAACACCTGCTTCCAGAGCCTCAAGTCAGAGGGCTAAATATGCAAACCAAGGCTGGAGTTACTGTCCATTTTTTAGTTGCTATAGCCGTTGGTATTAATGTGTGTTCACATTGTCCCATCTATAGGAGATAAGGCATGATAGCTAGAAGGAGACATTTGAAGGTTTCTTTTCTGAACATGTTACTTTAAAGAAAAAAGCATAGTTAAATCTGTGTGGAGAAAAATAAAATTGTATTCAAACCTACATAAAGATTCATAGCTTGCTGTCTGCTTTGACCCTGTAGGTGCTGAGTATTTGGTTAGACAAAAGAAGAGACTTAACTAGTTTGGAATGAGAACCAGCCAACGCCGTGGATGATAGAAAACCTGTTTTGTTAACTTGGAGCTGCTACTCTGAACTTTTCTGGAATTTGGACCTCTCATCGAGACTCTGACCCTAGAGAAGATCCAGTACTTGTTTACCACTTCTCTGTTGTCTTTTCTAGTAAGAATAATGCCTTAACTAACAACCAAAGAGTCAAAGGTGCCTGTAGACATAATTTAAAGAAAACAGGAAAAGCTGAGATTTGGGGGTATGCTGTGAATGTTGCTCACATCTTTGTTCCATAGGCTTAATTTAGAGGTAAATAGATTAAACCTCTTGTTATTGCTCTTTAAATAAATGTTATTTCACAAGTCAAAATATTGCTTTTTAATTACAGAAGCTAGGAATAGAGGGGATAGCATTATCTGGTGAAATAAGGAAAGTATTTGACATGGGTTTTCTTACATACACTGTCGGAAAGGGGCTGGGATAGGATAAGGGGAGAGTATGATTTGTCTCATCGTTTATAAAGTAGAGACAATTGAAGTGTCCTTAGAATGGCTAAGAGGATGAAATAAGATAAATTATGAGTAAGATGTTAGAAAACGTCTACTGCTTTAATATACGCAAGGGGAATAAAAATGTCTGTGGCTGGTTCCCTTTCTTGGTCTTAAATAAAACAATAAAAACAAAAAAAAAACTGGCTGCAGGCTGTGAAGCGCTCTGCTAGGATTGGCCCTCTGCAGCCACCGTTCCTAAGCTGAGTTTCAGGTCTCCTAGCAACAAGCTGTGGTGACACTAGAGGAGCCAGGGCTAAGGTAAGTGCTCAGAAGAGGGTCGGGCTCTGAAGCAATCTGAGGTGCAGCCTGCAGAGGCTCAGGGGACCTAGGGATTCTGCTTTCCAGTCGGGCCTGACCTTATGCGTAGTTGTCCCTGGAGGGGCGGGCCCCTCACCTGCTGCCGCTTGAGTGATGCAGAGTTGCCAGCCTGCTCTCCTGTGCCCACAGGGTCGTGGGCTTTTGAATTTCCCTTGGCCTCTCCCACCTTAATGAAAACGTTTAGGAAAACACCCCGCACAACTTAGACGCAGAGTAGAAATCGTGTTAAAATTGAGACACTGCTTGTAGGAAAAGATATGACAGTTTTCAACTTTATATATTGATAAAGTCAAGCTCCTGATAATGCTGTTCAGTCACAATTACATTAAATTTGAGGTGGGGGATGCATGTCATTGCAGTTGATACCTGTCAAGAATCTCTTAAATTGTCCTCTGAAAAGCCAGAATGGAGCTATCAATGCTCCCACCTCAGATCTATGTAGAAAAAACTCTGGCCATTATCAAACCAGATATTGCTGACAAAGAGGAGGAGATACAAGACATTATTCTCAGATCTGGATTCACCATTGTTCAGGTAACTTCTGGGAAGGATGATTATGTTTTTTTCTCTCTAATGAATTAAGGCTTTTCCTCCGCCTAAAATAGGAATTAAAACTCACTTTATCTTAAGTAGAATATATATTTGGAATCTCTTCTTACTCATAGGGTTATATCCCTAAACTGTTATTTTAGATTGCTTTTTGCTTTACCTTTTTAGAATACTTATGTAAATATGTTAGCCCATTTAGAGCCTTAGTATTTAGCATTAAATTTAGGTGTATTCCAAATATAAAAGTTATATGTGATGATTTTTAAAAGATTTTTTTACACTTCAAAAGGATATAACATGAGAAATGAAATTTCTTTTTCTTCCATCTCTCCTCTCCCAGTTCAAGTCCCAGTCTCCAGACAGAGGCAGCCGCTTAACACTTTCTGTTGTTCCAGGATTTTTCTATGCATTTACAAACATTCCCCCCACCCCACATAAAGTAGGATAATCCTCCTCCCTTGATCCCCTTTACAAAGTCTCTCCAGTAACATTCCAAATCACTACATCTGAATCTATCTCATTCTTCTTAATTTCTGTGTAATACTCCCCTTTGCAGGTGAACCACAATTTATTTACCTTGTCTTCTATTAATGGATTTTTAGACTGCTGGTAATTTTTTTCCAGCTGCTTATGAACGTTTGATGTTTTAAGCCTTATACTTGTTCTGCAGTTAGTAGTTTTGAAAATGAATGTAAAAAGAGTATTGTTAAAGATTATCAAATAGAATAGAGTATTTTTAATCTTATTTTTTAGTAGCATCCTTATTTGAAATTACAGTTTTTTGTTCCCTTATATTTATACAGTGTCATCGCCTATTTAGTCACTATCTTAAAAAATAAAAAAAGAAAGTTTCAATCTTCAGGAAAGACATGGGATTTCAGATAAACTTAGGAAGGATAGGTAGAGACTGAGGGTAGAGATGGTACTAGAAAGTGTAAGGGAATAGTAATGCAAAAAAGTTTAAGGAAATATTTAATATAATTAAAAGGCTCAGGTAAAGATGAACTTTTTAATATATGTTAGGAAAAGTGTGTAGCCATTTTTTATAAAAGTTGGATTCAAGTATTATACTCTATATACCGGCATAAATTCCAAATGGATCTGAGATTTAAATATTAAAAAACTAAACCATACAGATTCTAGAAGAAAAGAAGGCTGAATTTCTTTTTATTCTTGGAATGGGATAGCCTTTTTACTGTGACTTAAAGACTAGGTACCATAAAAGAAAAGATTGATAAAATTATAAACATAAAAAAACTTCTGCATGGCCTAATAAGCAAAGTCAAAACACAAATGACACACTTGGAAAAAAGGTTTGCAATTCATATCACAAAGTCTAATCTCCCGAATATATAGAAAGCTCCTAGAAAAGGATAAAAATTCAGTTGAAAATGGGCAGTACATGTGGATGGTCACAGAAGAAGAAAAACAAATGCTTCTTAAACATAGGAAAAGATTCTCCATCTCTAAGCAGGAAAAAAGAAATTTTAAATGACACTAAGGTACCATCTGGTAAGAATATAAAAGTAAATGACAACCCCCATGGATGGGAATCTGGCAGATATCAATATTACAGATGCTTTTACCATTTGACCCAGCCATACTGCTTCTGGGAATCCCTACTATAACCCATGTATTAATATGAAGTGACATATATACAGGTTATTTTTTGCAGCATTGTTTATTTACAAGCAAAAGATTGAAAACAACCCAGCATTAGAAGACTGGTTAAAGTAACACTGGCGAATCCACCAAATTGAATACTATGCAACTAATTATAAAAAGAACAGTGGGTAACCTCTCTGTGTGCTGTTATGGAAAAGAGCAAGATGCAGAATGATGTGTGGCAACTTTTTGTGATAGAGAAAAATAATACATATTCATGTTTGCCAGTATTTGCAAAATGAAGCACTGGAGATAAACATTAAAAAATAATTACATATTGAAGGCAAGGAAAAACGGTAGGTTGGGACAGGAATGAAAAAGATTTTTCAGTGTATACCTTTTTATATTGCTTTGAACTTTTTAACCCTGTAAGTATAGTACCAAACAATTAAATAAAGTAAACAAATAAGATAGTTATCCCATTTTTTAAAAAAGTTCATATTTTTAAAAGGATTAGTGAAAGTTAATAATTAGGCAGCTAATGATTATAAATTAAATATAATTAAATATATCAAATACTTATACTGAGTGCTAATATTATTACTTTCCCTAGTTAGCAACAAATTCCAAACCAAAAAATGCCTTGGTTTAATTGTGATAAAATATACACAACATAAAATTTACCATTTTAACCATTTTTAAGTGTGTAGTTCAGCAGCATTAAGTACGTTCATACTGTTGTGCAGCCATCACCACTATCCATCTCTAGAACTTTTTCATTATCTCAAACTGAAACTCTGTACCCATTAAGCACTAACTCCCTGTTTTTCCCTCTCTCCAGCTCTTGGTAACCACTATTCTATTTTCTGTCTCCGTAACTTTGACTATTCCATATATCTCGTATAAGTGAATCGTATTTGTCCTTTGTATTGTATGCTTTTAAAATAAGCTCTATTGTAGTTGGGAGTTCACTAACCTTGAGGCTTTCTTGTTCCATTTAGGGGAAAACCGCCTGAAAAATGATGTATTCTTTCAGTAGGTGGCAGTCTTTCCCGTGTTACAAACAAATGGTTTGGTTCCTTTTCTGATATTGTTTAATATCACTCCTTCTCTTTGTGAAAATATTAATCTAAATTCCAAAAAATTTATCTGAGCTAATTTTAAAGCAATTAATGCAATCATTAATTCAGTATCAACTTTAGTTTAAGATGAGCCCTTTGTTTTTAAAATTATGCTACATTAGCTAGCATACCTGCAGAAGATAACTACCCCTGCTTGTTAAGGGGTATGTGGCAGATGAGGGCTTACAGTGCAACAGATGAGATTTTTATTTTTTAACCTAGCAACAAAAAAACCTCAAACCAATATGCATTAGAATCACAAATACTGGCATGCATAAATTTTAAATAATAGAATCAAGGATTATACTAAATCATGTTCTATTATAACTTCTCAAATTTCTTCTATTTCTTGACTATATGAATTTTAATGTGAGAACAGATGTCAGCACCTTTTTTGATAGTAACTGGTTCTTGATTGGTGAGAATTTTATGTTTGTCCAGCAGAGCCTGTTCATAACGGTACTGACCCACTTAAGTAAGCATCTTTCCAAGTTTCTTGCTCTGGGCAATTTAGATCCCTCGCTGCAAAGCAAGCAATTTGATCATTTCTGAAATCTGAGGACACATGATAGTTTTGGGAGGGGCTTTAAGAGGTAGATCACTTGGTATAGTTTGCATTGTACTCTCAGTAAAATCTAACCCTCTTTAGAAAGATGGATAGCTCCCTTAATCTTGGGGATTTTTATCTTACACCTAGAAACTTATCTCCATGTCTCATCATCCTTACTCCAGCCAGAAGTCTTCCTTGATGTCTACTTTGAATCCCTCTATTATATTTTGAGCCCTTTCCCTCATGATCCACTTTTAGTGGAATTAAAAAACAATAATAATGGAATGATTTTTAAAATGCACTCAAATAGTTGCTTTTAGGGAAAGCATGATGCTTTCTGATTGGAAGAATGACTGACTATGATATTTTTAATTTAATGATTCATTTATATAGTCTTTCATTTGTGAAGAAAATAACATTAATTTGTCCCAAACATTTCATATTCTTTCAAATTAAGAAACTTAATGCCAACTAATTATTCTTAAGATCATAGTGAATCAACATATTTATGACAGAACCAGAATAAAGAATATACAACTTTCATGTCCAAGTGAAAAACTTGTTTACTGCATCATTATACTACGTACTATTTTTAAGTTCCATGAGAGCAGCTCTCTAAAATAATGCAGGAAAATTTCACAATGAATAGGAAAATATCACAAATAGGGAAGGATGAATTTGGAATATTCTAAAGTCCAACTTTATTACCATAATGTATATAAGTACATAATAACAAAATATAACTGGAGTGTTTTTACTTTAATAAGCGGATATACTTAATTTGCCATTAACAAACCATTTGTTGAAGGAGGCTGCCAAACCAGCATAGTTTTACTTAAGTAGGTTAAATAATTCTTATTTACAGCCTACATTTAATTTAATCTTGTCTTGCCCTTTGCTCCTAAGACAAAAATAAATCTCAAATTTGTAATCAAATCGGTGCTGATTTCAAATTATTAATAACTTAATGAGGTATTCTTGAACTGTCATTTTAAATGTCTTTGTTGACTTTCTCTTATAGAGAAGAAAACTTCATCTCAGCCCTGAGCACTGTAGTAACTTTTATGTGGAACAGTATGGGAAAATGTTTTTCCCCAATTTAACAGCTTACATGAGTTCTGGACCACTTGTTGCCATGATATTAGCTAGACATAAAGCCATCTCTTACTGGAAAGAACTTTTGGGACCAAGTAATAGCTTAGTAGCTAAGGAGACACATCCAGACAGGTAACTTTCCTATGGGAAAAAATGGAATACATCTATGAAAATGGTGGGGTGGGGGGCGGAGGAGGATCTCATTGTAATAGAAATTTCCTTTCATTTGAAAGTTTTCCTAAATTATCTGATTTGGGGGGGCTTGGAAGGGGCTGGGTGGAGGAGATCCACTTTATATTTTAACTACTTTAATGTCTATTTTAATATCAAACACCTCAAAAGTTCTCAGAAAATTTTGATTTATGGTTGGTGAGTCTTATTTTTCTCTCATCCTTGAATTAACCTGCTACTGATGTGGGATTTGTCATGGAAAAATTGGTATGGTATTTTACAGAATATTGGTAAATAGGACCAGAAATTCAGATTTTCACCATTATCATTAATGTCGGGAAACCAGAAGCCATTGAGTTCTTGCACTTTTGAAAATGCATTGCTTTTTAACTTCTCACAAAACAACACCTCTTTTTCATCCACAGTGTATTCCTCCTGCAGATTTAAGTATATTTGACCCTCATCTAGAGTTATGCTTAATTTCAAAATAGATTAAAACCTGTGAGATTAAAAAATATGAGAAGTGGCAGTGCTTCTGTAAAATTCCTAAGTAGAATGCATGTGTAAATAGTAAGGAAAGAATGTCAGTAGGATGCTCATCATCTCTAATTTGTCTTTAGTCTAAGGGCAATTTATGGCACAGATGAACTAAGGAATGCACTTCATGGGAGTAACGATTTTGCTGCAGCAGAAAGAGAAATTCGATTCATGTTTCCTGCAGGTGAGTTATAGATGAGTAATTAGTCAACTGCATCTCCTTACTGTTTTTTTTTTTAAATTTTATTTTGGAGATGTAGCTGGGAATGAAGATAAAAGGGTTTTTCTCCAGTATATTGTCATGTTTTCAAGTTGTAGTTACTTAACAGCTTGAAACCAAGAATAGAAAGCTCAACATTTTTCTCAGAACTAAATTGTGCCCTTTAGGGAATCTTTTGAGAAGAGTTTACTTTTTTCTTTCTTTTCTCTTGGACTAGACATAGCTAGGGTTTTTCTTTTTCTGTGTTGTAATTCCTTTTAGTTATCCCTAAATGCATCAGTCAGATTTTGTTACACATGAAAAAAGAATCTTCTTTGGAAATTATGATTGGTTTGCCATTTTCTCTTAACAGTTTACCTTTTGTCTAACAAGTACTCATGCAGTTATGAAATTAATAGTTCTTAGGCCCTTTTTTTGTTACCATCCTGTTATGGAAGTTTTAAACCTTTTAGAAGTGTGCATAATGAGGAACAGCTTGAAGTTTTTAGTTTGTTTTCAGTAATATTTTTAGAGCAGAAAAATTGGTGATTTTCATTATAAAGAAAAAAATTCAAAGCACTGGACCATTTTGAATTTTTAGCATGTTATTTTTCTCTTAAATAATTTAGATCTGTTCCTCAGTAGTCTTTGCTGAAGATTTATTCACAGAAAACTGAAAATTGTCTTGGAGATTTAAAATTTCTGATTTTTGAACAAACAAACAAAAACTGTTTTATAGATATTTGTATACAAAAGGATTTGCTTACTACATATTTTATTCTTACTGATCTAATTTCTGTCATATCCATTCCATTAAGATATCTTTTTCTTTGGAGCCGTTTATTGTGAAAAATTTACACACAAGTAGACAGAATAGAGAAATAAACCCCTAATAACTCATCACCCACCTTCAACAATTTTGGTTACTCTCTTATTTTGTCTATAACCCTTACTCCTACTTCTCCTGCTTTCATGTTATTTTAAGGCAAATCTCAAACATGAGATGTCTTTTTAATGTGGTAGATCTTTAGATTTAGTACTACTAGTGAATTAGATTTTTCCTCCTTAGCTTTTAACTAAAATAGAATTAAAAACTCATTTATCTTACATAGAACATATATTTGGAAGCTCTTCTTACTCATAAAGTTCTATCCCTAAACTGTTATTTTAGTTGCCTATGATCTTACCTATTAATTAATCCTCTAGATATAGTTAGATATTTGATAAGCAGCAGCTGTAGGATAAATATAAATGATTAATTACCTACCACACTGCAGTTCTTTTACTGTTGGAATGTGAAGTTCTTTGGAGTAAGTTCTCAGTTTGTGATGTGAGCTCCCTCTTGCGTGGCAGTCAGTCAGAAACTATGTGCAAAACTGTATATGATGGGTCACAAAAGCAAGTTATAAAGATATTTAAAGACATGTTCCTAATCCTTAAAAAAACTAGTGCTCTTCCCTTTCCCTTTTAATTGGGATGGCTAATTCAAAGCTTTGCTATATTCTACTCATTCAACAAATTTATTGAATTACCTAGTTTGTGCCAGAAATACAAAGATAAATAAGAAGATGCCCCTGTTCTCTCAAGGTGATCATATTTTAAAAGTCTATAAAAATAAATATACAATTCAGTGTATAAATTATGTTATGAAAAACCTGTAAAAAGTGCAGTGAAAATTTATCTGTAAGAAACATGAGAACACTTTATATTTTCTCATTTATTTATCCAGCCCTAATTGCTAGAGAAAAATAATAAATGGTCAGCCAAAATAGACAAGGTAGAAACAAACAATCCAAGAATGAAGTTAAGGAAACAGTTTTATTCACAATAGCATCAAAAGTAATAAAATACTTAGGAATAAATATAAGAAAAGAGGTACAATTCTTACGCACTAAAAAGCATAAAACATTGCTGAGAGAAATTATAGAATATTTAAGTAAATAGACATCCCATGTTCCTGGGATCGGAAGAATCATTATTTTCAAGATGGCAATTCTCTCCAAATTGATCAATAAATTTAATGTAATCCCCATCAAAGTACATGCGTGCTTTTATGTAGAAATTATCAAGCTGATTCTAAAATTTATATGGAATTGTAAAGGATCTAGAAGAGCCGAAACAGTATTGAAATGAATAACAAAGTTGGAGAACTTCCACTAATTTGATTTCAAAACCTATTATGAAACCACGATATTTAAGACAGAATGGTACTGACATAAGGATAGACGTAAAGATCAGTGAAGCAGAACTGAGGCTCTGGAAATAAATCCCTACATTATGGCTAATTGATTTTTGACAGAAGTACCTAGACAATTTGATGGGGAAAGCATGGTCTCTTCAAGAAGTGGTGTGGAGGACAACTGTATATCCATATGCAAAAACAAACTAACAAAAAGCAACTTAAACCCTTGTTTCACACTGCACACAAAATTTAATTCAACATGGATCATAGACCTAAACATAAGAGCTAAAAATATCTAGAAGAAAACACAGGAGAAAATCTTCATGACCTTGAGTTGGACAAAGAGTTCTTACATATGACAGCAAAAGCATGATCTTAAAAGAAAATATTGAAAAATTGGGCTACATCAAAATTGAAAGCTTTTCAAAAAAAAATTCAAAGCTTTTCTTCTTAAAAAATCATCATTAACAGTATGAAAAGATAAACCACAGACTGGGAGAAAATATTTGCAAATCATATATCAGATAAAGGACTTGTATCCAGAATATATAAAGAACTTTTATAACTCAGTGTAGACAAACAGCCAGATTATAAACTGAGCAAAAGATTTGAATTCACAAAAGATGAATGGCTAATAATCACATGAAAAAGTGCTCAGCATAATTAATCAATGGGGAAATGCAAATTGAAACCACAATGAGATACCACTGCTTACCCACTGGAATGATTGTGATGAGTGGCAAAGATAAGAGATACTGGAATCCTCATATGTTATTGTAAAATGGGACAGCCACTTTGGAAAACAGTTTGGTTCTCTCTTAAAATGTTAAAACATACATGTAATGTATAACTCTGCTAGCAGTTCCACTACTAGCAGAATCTACCCACTCAAGAGAAATGAAAACACAAATCTACTTAAAGACACATGTGAATATTCATAACAACATTATTTAATATAGCCCCAAACTGGAAACAAACCAACTATTCATCAGTGGCTAAACAAAATTTAGTATAGCCATATAGCCATACAGTGGAATACTACTCAGCAATTAAAAGGAGCAAACTTGCTATAACATGCATGGACCTCAAAACATTATGCTAGGTAGAATAATCCAGGCACAGAAGACCACATATTATATGATCCATTTATCTGAAATGTCTAGGAAAGACAAATTTTTAGAAAGTTCAGTGGTTGCCAAGAGCTAGAGTAGGAGCAGTAGGGGAATTGCAAATGAGTACAAGGAAACATTTTGAGGGTGATGGAAGTTTTCTGAAACTGGATTGTGGTGATGATCACATAATTATAAATTTGTTAAAAGTCAGTTGTGTGCTACAGTGGGATAATTTTATAAGTGAATTAGACCTTAATAAAACTTAAAAAATAAAATTATAAAAAGTAAATCATGTTTCTGCTGTCATGGAGTTTATAGTCTAGTGTTTGAAAGATATCCATTAAACAATAGTTATCTAAATAATTGCATAAAACAGTTGCATAGTTATTGTGTGGTAAGTGCTATAAGAGCCAATTAGAGGGTATCATGAGACACTGTAAGACAGCCCCTGGCTGAGAAACTGACATTTTAGCTGAGATCCAAGGTATAAGTAGTGGTTAACCAGAGAAAGAAAAGAGCATTTTAGCAGAAGGAATAGCAAGTGCTAAAGTCATGACTAGGAAAGAATGTGGGCATATTCTATAAACTGAAAGATCTAGGAGAAGACACACTAAGATGACGTTGGAGAGGTATATCGAGGTCACATGGTATGACCTTTGGCCCTTTGTATGGAATTCTGTCTTGCTTGTAAGTGCAATGAGGAACCAATTAAGCATTTTAAAGATGAGAGTGACATAGATTTTCATTTTTTAAATACTACAAAGGACCTGGGAACAGTGAACTTTTAAAAAATGGTCTTAATATGGAATTTACAAAGTAGAAGAGACAGATGACAGAAATATTTATATAATCAAAATAAAGCAAAATTATACAGTGATCAGTGATCAGTGTAATGAAGGGTGCTACAACCAGACTAAAAGGAAAGAAACCTGCTACCCAAGATCTATGGGACTTCCTCCAGCTTTTCCTCGCATTATGGCAAATGACTCCCATTGTTACTCCTTGTGTCACTGAGACTGAGCCTAGACACATACATATGTAGTCATACAGAGATCTATCCTCCCAGTCTCCTTTTCCTTGGGCCAATAAGGATTTAGTTCTGAGCACATGAGACTGCTAGCTTCACTTTCTCATCTTTATCATAAGTAGTACATTGATGGGGATTAATCTCAAAAGACCAATGAAAACTTACACATTTTTTCTAGTAGAAATATTCTTTGTTGTACTGCAAGTCTGGTTCACCTATGTAGTGTTCAGACAAGGCTGAAAAGACTAAAATTTCCCTAAATCTTACATAATTTGTTTAAAAGCCTGCAAAATAAGAGCAGGAATATTAATACATACTGTACAGATAGAAATAGGTTGTATGGAATTAATTGCTGTAATATTTTAATCCAGATTATACATGTTCTTTATATTTTTCTTTTGCATAACATTGTCCATTATACTGTTTACTGTAAAAAACACGAAATGGAAATGCAGAAATGGATATTGTTGAAAACATAATCAGAATCTTATACTGATCACTATTAGCATTTTGATATGTTTCTTGCCAGTCTTATGAGTCTTATTATTTCTCTGTATACGTGTGCTTGTATGTTTTTGAACAAACTATTATGCTATGTATCTAGTTCTGTTTTCTTTTTTAAAAAATAACTAAGTGTTTCTCATGCCATTAAAAGTTCTTTGAATGTGGCCTTTATAGTGACTGTGTAATATTTCATCATTATGTTAGCTTTAATGGGAATACATTTGTATTTGCAGTGATTGTTGAGCCCATTCCAGTTGGACAAGCTGCTAAGGACTATTTAAATTTGTATGTAACACCAACTCTTCTTAAAGGACTCACAGAGCTTTGTAAGCAAAAACCAGCAGATCCTTTTGTAAGAAATATTTTTATTTGTACTAAAGAATGTTGATAGTTTTCACAGGTAAAATACTGTATTTTTTGAAACAGTGCAAGTATTAAGAGTTGTTTTTAAAAACTATTTTATATATATTTTAGATACTTTCTTATATAACGTTTGATTATACTTGACCCTTGAGTAAGCATGGGGGTTAGGGACACCAACCTTCTGTACAGTCAAAAATCATAGGCCCTTATATCCTTGGTTCCTCCATATCTGTGATTCTGCATCTGGTTCAACCAATTGTGAGTTGTATGGTACTGTAGTATTTACTACTGAATTAAATCCATTTGAAAATGGACCCCCACAGTTCAAACCTGTGTTGCTCAAGGGTTAACTATACTTATTTTCTTGCTGTGTTTTAACTCTTAAAAAGCATTTTTCTAAGTACATTTTCAATTATTGCATCCTTCAATTGCTGAGCATTGTTTTTGTGTATAATTTATATAATCAAATGATAAAATAATAAAATTAGATATATATTGAATTTTGTTCAATGTTTTTGTTTCTCATGATGTCTAAATTTTTTCAGTAGAAAACTTAAATTTATTCACATCTCTAGATGCTTCAACATTGCTCAGTCAGGTGAAAGAATGATTGAGTATGAGGGATAATTATCCTAGGCCAAATGTCAGTCTGGGTCCATCTTTCCAGATATTCCCACCCATTTGAAGAATCTCAGAAATAATCAGGGAAGGTTATTTTAATATCAGCCCTACCAAAATTGTATCTTTAGCCTGTGTAACCATTCTCAAAATACTCTGGAAGACAAAAGATAAAATCTTTCCTACTAGCATTATCACTTTGAACAAAAAGAAAAATGTTGGTGGATTGTTTCTTTTGTTTTTTTTTTTGTTTTTGTTTTTGTATTTTTTTAACGAAGGTACTGAGGACTGTACCCAGGACTTTGTGCATCTTAAGCATGCATTCTACCACTGAGCTATATACCCTTCCACCTCCAATTGTTTCTTTAATAACTCTTTTTCATAGTGAAAATAATACATTTTTATCTAGTAAAAAAGCTGAAGCAACTGGAAAATGTGAAGAAGAAAAGAAATACCCTGGTTCCATTTCCTAAACATGGTCTCTCAAGTCATCTTGCCTGGATTCACCTCTGACTCCAGACACCTAACCTCTCTCTGAGTCTGTTTATTCTCATCAGTAAAATATAGATGTATTAGTACCTACCTACTTAGTAAGGATATTGTTGGGATTAAACATGTAGATGCATGTAAAATTCTTAGTCAAAGTGCCTGGCACATAAGTGCTCAAACATTAATTGCTGCTATTGATGTTTTGGGGGGGGGTTTTTTAGCCTAATGAAACTAATCCAGTCCTGTTTTCTTCTGTGCTCAGGTTTAATTTTTTTATATGACTGTATATAAACACATATCCCATAAATATTGCTGTATTTAAATACATGTTTTATAGAGATTATTTTAATAGTCACATATTTCTTTTATTACCTTTACCATTCTTTTGCTGTTTGAGTTGTTTGCTATTATAAATACTGTACTAATAAACACCGTTTCTAAAATTTTAAACTTTATTTATATATATATTTTACAATATCATATTTTTCAAGTTGAAGAATAATTGATGAATAGCCAATATTATATGTTACAGGTATACAATATAGTGACTCATAATTTTTAAAGGTTATACTCCATTTATAATTATTACAATATATTGGCTATATTCCCCATGTTGTACAATACATCCTTGTAGCTTATTTTATACCTGATAGTTTGTACCTCTCAATCCTCCACCGCCATCTTGCCCCTTCCCTCTCCCCGGTGGCAACCACTAGTTTCTCCTCTACATCTGTATCTGTTTTTTTTTGTTGTTGTTGTCATATTCACTAATTTGTTGTATTATTTTAGATTCCACACATAAGTGATATCTTACAGTATTCATCTTTCTCTGTCTGACTTGTTTCACTCAGCATAATGCCCTCAAGTCCATCCATGCTGTACACTAGTGTAGTAATAAACATCTTTGAGTATAAAGCTTTCACACATTGAGATTATTTCATTTGGAAAGAGATCAGAGTCTCAAATTATAATTCATAACATGAAATTTTAAAAAATTGTCCCTTAAAGAACTTTATTTTTTAACTGTTTAACTTTTTGAATAAGTTATGTTTTAATATGGTAAAAATGTAAAAGTTAGAAAAGGAAAGACAGCGAAAAGTAACTCTCCTTTCCATTCCTGTTCTTTTTGTTGTTGTTGTTAGTGTAGTAGTTTTTTTTTTTTAATTGACTGATAGTCAGTTTACAATGTTGTGTTCCATTCCCGTTCTTTAGTCACTCAGTTGTACTCCTTGGACTCGATCACTGTTACCAGCCTGTAGTATATCTTTTCAGAGAAAATCTATACATATATAAGCATATGTATTTATGGGTACTTAAAAACACATACACATATGAATGCTAGCTGCTAAACATACTGTTTGACACTTTTTACCTTATTTACTTAATATATATTATAAATTGTTAAATAGCATCACAAGCAAAACTGCACATTTTATTTTAGTTTTTTCTTTGCTATTTTTTTAAATTTTATTTAAAAAATTTTTTATTGAAGTGTAGTTGATTTACAATGTTAGTTTCAGGTGTACAGCAAAGCAGTTCAGTTATACACACACATACACACTTATTTTCAGATTCTTTTCCATTATAGCTTATTATAAGAAATTGAATATATCCCTGTGCTATACAGTAGGCCCTTGTTGTTTATCTATTTTATATATAGTAGTGTGTATCTGTTAATCCCAAACTCCTAATTTATCTTCCCCTTCTCTTTCTCATTGGGTAACTGTTGTTGGTTTTCTATGTCTATGAGTCTCTTTCTGGTTTATGAATAAAATTTGTATCTTTTTTAAGATTCCACATATTAGTGATATCATATGATGTTTGTCTTTCTCTTTCTTACTTCACTTAATATGATAATTTCTAGGTCCATCTATGTTGCTGCACATGTCATTATTTCATTCTTTTTTTACGGCTGAGTAATATTCCAGTGTGTGTGTGTGTGTGTGTGTGTGTGTGTGTGATCTTTTTTTCCTGCTTTTTAATTTTTGTAAATTTTTCCTTTTTAGTTGAAGTAGTCAGTTTACAGTGTGTCAATTTCTGGTATACGGCATAATGTTTCAGTCATTCACATGCATACATATATTCCTTTTCATATTCTTTTTCGTTATAGGTTACTACAAGATATTGACTATGGTTCCCTGTGCTATATAGAAGAAACTTGTTGTTTATCTATTTTGTATATAGTAGTTAGTATCTGCAAATCTTAAATTCCCAATTTATCCCTTCTCATCTCCTTTACCCCTAGTAACCATAAGTTTGTTTTCTGCATCTGTGAGTCTGTTTCTGTTTTATAAATAAGTTCATTTTTGTCCTTTTTTTTTTTTTTAGATTCCACATATAAGTGATATCATAAGGTATTTCTCTTTCTAGCTTACTTCACTTAGAATGATGATCTCCAGGTCTACCTATGTTGCCGCTAATGGCATTATTTTATTCTTTTTGATGGCTGAGTAGTATTCCATTATATGTATATGTATATATGTATGTGTGTGTTTGTATGTGTATATGTATGTATGTGTGTATGTGTATATATATATGTATATTTACTACAATTTCTTTATCTAGTCATCTATTGATGGACATTTAGGTTACTTCCATGTCTTGGCTATTGTAAATAGTACTGCTATGAACATTGAGGTGCGTATATCTTTTCAAATTAGAGTTCCCTTTGGATATATGTCCAGGAGTGGGATTGCTGGGTAATATGGTAAGTCTGTTTTTGGTTTTTTAAGTAACCTCCATACTGTCCTTCATAGTGGCTGTACCAATTTATATTCCCACCAACAGTGTAGGAGGGTTCTCTTTTCTCCACACCCTCTCCAGCATTTATTATTTGCAGATTTTTTAACTGATGGACATTCTGACTGGTGTGAGGTGATATGTCACTGTAGTTTTGATTTGCATTTCTCTAATAATTAGTAATGTTGAGTATCTTCTCATGTGCCTGTTGGCCATCTAGATGTCTTCTTTGGAGAAATGTCAGTTTAGGTCTTCTGTCCATTTTTTTTTATTGGGTTGCTTGTTTTTTTTTATATTAAACTGTATGAGCTGTTTGTATATTTTATGAATTAGTCCCTGTTGGTTGCAGCATTTGCAAATATTTTCTCCTCAAGTTTAATTAGATCCCATTTATTTGTTTTTGCTTTTATTTCCATTACTCTAGAATCTAGTTTGAAAAAAAATAGTGCCATGATTTATGTCAAAGAGTTTTCTGCCTATGTTTTCCTCTAGGAGTTTTAGAGTAATCCGGTCTTACATTTAGGTCTTTAATCCATTTTAAGTTTATTTTTGTATATGATGTTAGAGAATGTTCTAATTTAATTCTTTTACCTGTAGCTGTCCAATTTTCCCAGCACCACTTAGTGAAGAGACTGTTTTTTATCCATTATATATTCTTGCCTCTCTGTTGTATATTAATTGAGCATAAGTGCATGGATTTATTTCTAGACTTTCTATCCTGTTCCATTGATCTATGTGTCTGTTTTTGTGCCAGTACCATATTGTTTTGATTACTGTAGTTTTGTAGTATACTTTGAAATCAGGGAGTGTGATACCTCCAGCTCTGTTCTTCTTTCTCAAGATTGTTTTGGCTAATCAAGGTCTTTTGTGTTTCCATACAAATCTTGGGATTTGTTCTAGTTCTGTGAAAAATGCCATGGGTATTTTGATAGGGATTGCATTGACTCTGTTAATTTGTCTTGGGTAGTATGATCATTTTAATAATGTTAATTCTTCTATTCCATAAACAAAGTTATCTTTCCATTTGTTTGTGTCTACAATTTCATTCATCAACGTATTATAGTTTTCTGAGTACAGGTCTTTTATTTATTTTTGTTTTATTCTGGGGGGTAGGTAATTAGGTTTATTTATTTATTTTAATTTTTTTATTGGAGGTACTGGAGATTGAACCCAGGACCTCATATATGCTAGGCATACACTCTACCACTGAGCTATACCCTCCCCCATGCTATACTGTCCCCCCAACCCCAAGTCTTTTAAATCTCCTTAGTTAGATTTATTTATAGGTATTTTATTCTTTTTGATGCAATTGTAAGTGGGATTGGTTTCTTAACTTCTCTTTTTGCTTGTACATTGTTAGTATATGGAAACGCAACAGATTTCTGTATTAAATTTGCACCTGTGTTTGTATTTTGCACCTTCATTGAATTCCTTTATCCATTCTAATAGTTTTATGGTGGTGTTTTTAGGATTTTCTCTATGTAGTGTCATGTCATCTTCAAACAGTGAAAGTTTTAATTCTTTTGGATTCCCTTTACTTCTTTTTCTTGACTGCTGCGGCTAGGAATTTTAATACTATACTGAATAAAAGTGGCATTTTTTTTTAATACATGATGTGCTTATATTTGTAAAAAAATCTTCCCTACTTATGCAAAGAATATTGAATTTTATTTTCTTTCTATGTTTGGAATTCTGGCTGAGCTAAAAGTGGACATTCTTGTATGATGTTAGCTGTGGGTTTGTCATATATGGCCTTTATTATGTTGAAGTATGTTCCCTCTGTATCTGCTTTGTTGAGAATTTTTATTGTGAATGGCTGTTGAATTTTGACAAAAGATTTTCTTCATCTATTGAGATGATCATATGATTTTTATTCTTCAGTTTGTTAATGTGCTGTGTCACACTGAGTTGCAGGTATTGAACCATCCCTTCTAATGTATTGTTCAATACAGCTTTCTAGTATTTTATTGAGGATTTTTGTGTCTAGATTCATCAGTGATATCGCCCTGTAATTTTCTTTATCGATAGTGTTTTTGTCTGGTTTTGGTATTAGGGTGATGCTGGATTGGTAGAATGAGTTTGGAAGCATTCTTTCCTCTTTAATTTTTTGGAATAGTTTGAGAAGGATAGGTGTTAAGAATTCTTTTTATATTAGTTACATCAACCTTTGAACATATTTGCTGCAAAGATATTTTCCTTTTTGTTTAACTTTCATTTTTGCCTTTTAAATGATGTTCAATAAGTCAAACTTTGATTTTTTTTCTTATTGTGAGTTTTACTTATCATCTAAGTCTGGGAAGTTCTATTTCACTGAAAATTTTGCTGAATATTCACTTTTGTTTTTCTTCTAGTTTTTTTTTTTTTAATATTTAACTTTGTGTCTGGGATTTACTTTTGTATATATCACAAGATGAAGATCTAAAGTGATTTTTTTTCTGACTAGTTGTCCTTGTACATTGATTTGTGAAGTCTCACTTATTACTTATTAAATTCAGTTTCTGGGCATGTATTCTGTTACATGGATCTGTAAGTTCTAATAGCGGTACCACAATATACAATTGTTTTAATATTATTTTCAGCTCTTCTGTATATACTTAACAGTTTTTAAAAAAAATTTTGTGGTAAATATAAATAAGATAAACTTTGCCATTTTTAACCATTTTCAAGCGTGCATTTCGGTGGCATCAATTATAATCACAATGTTGTATAGCCATCTTCACTACCTATTTCCAGAACTTTTTCATCACCCTAAACTGCAACTGTAACCATTAAGCAATAATTCCCCTTACCTCCTTCACCCAGCCCCTAGTATCCTCTTATCTACTTTTTGTCTCCATGAATTTGCCTATTCTAGATATTTCATATTGGAATCATAATAATATTTGTTCTTTTGTGTCTGGTTTATGTCACTTTTCGTAATTTTTCAAAGTTCACTCATGGTAGTAGCATAGAATTTCATTCCTTTTTTGATTGAATAAAATTGGATTATATGTATATTATCAAATTTTATTTATCCATTTGTCTGTTGATGGATTCTTGGGTTGTTTCTACTTTCTGGCTATTGTGCATAATGTTTCAGTGAACACTGGTGTTTGAGTACCCATTTTCAATTCTTTGGAGGTATATACCTAAGAGTGGATTTTCTAGATCATATGTTAATTCTAAATTTAGCTTTTTGAGGAACCACTAAACTGTTTTTTCACAGTGACTGCACCATTTTACATTCCCACAAGCAATGTATGAGTTTCAATTTCTCCATGTCCCAGCTAACACTTTTTCTCCTCCTTCCTTCCTTCCTTCCTTCCTTCCTTCCTTCTTTCCTTCTTTCCTTCTTTCCTTCTTTCCTTCCAACCACCCCTCCTAGTATATGTGAAATGGCCTATCATTGTGATTTTGGTATGCATCTCCCTAATGACAATCCTTTTCATGTGCTTATTGACCATTTGTATATTTTCTTTGGAGAAATGTCTATTCAAATTTAAGTTCTTTGCCCATTTTTTTTTAACATTTTTTATTGATTTATAATCATTTTACAATGTTGTGTCAAATTCCAGTGTTCAGCACAATTTTTCAGTCATTCATGGACATATACACACTGTCACATTTTTTTCTCTGTGAGTTATCATAACATTTTGTGTATATTTCCCTGTGCTATACAGTATAATCTTGTTTATCTATTCTAAAATTTTGAAATCCCAGTCTATCCTTTCCCACCCTCCACCCCCCTGGCAACCACAAGTCTGTATTCTATATCTATGAGTCTATTTCTGTCCTGTATTTACGCTTTGTTTTTGTTTGTTTGTTTGTTTGTTTTTGTTTTTATTTTTTAGATTCCACATATGAGCGATCTCATATGGCATTTTTCTTTCTTTCTGGCTTACTTCACTTAGAATGACATTCTCCAGGAGCATCCATGTTGCTGCAAATGGCATTATGTTGTTGGTTTTTATGGCTGAGTAGTATTCCATTGTATAAATATACCACATCTTCTTTATCCAGTCACTTGTTGATGGACATTTAGGCTGTTTCCATGTTTTGGCTATTGTAAATAGTGCTGCTATGAACATTGGGGTGCAGGTGTCATCCTGAAGTAGGGTTCCTTCTGGATACAAGCCCAGGAGTGGGATTCCTGGGTCATGCGGTAAGTCTATTCCTAGTCTTTTGAGGAATCTCCACACTGTTTTCCATAGTGGCTGCACCAAACTGCATTCCCACCAGCAGTGAAGGAGGGTTCCCCTTTCTCCACAGCCTCTCCAGCATTTGTCATTTGTGGATTTTTGAATGACGTCTTTGCCCATTTTTTATTGGTATTTATTGGGGGACGATATAACTCAAGCAGTAGAGCCCACACTTCGCATGCTCAAGGTCCTGGGTTCAATCCCCTGTACCTCCTCTAAAAGTAAATAAGCCTAATTGCCTCCCCACAGCCAAAAAAAATTTTTTTTTTGAATGTTCTTAATTGGTATATATTGTTGAGTTGTAGGAATTCTTTATATGTTGTAGTTTTTAAACCCTTATCAGGCATATGATTTGCAAATATATGCACCTTTTCTATAGGTTGTTCTTTCACTTTCTTAATATCCTTAAGATGTATGAAAATTTTAATATTTTGATAAAATCTAATTTTTCTTTTTTTTCTTTTGTTGCCTAATGCTTTTGGTGTCATATCTAAGAATCCATTGCCAAATTCAAGGCCATGAAGACTTACTCCTATGTTGTCTCTTAAGATTTTAATGGTTTTAGCTCTTATATTTAGGTTGTTGATCCATTTGGAGTTAATTTTTACATAGGGTGTGACATTAGGGTCCAACTTCATTCTTCTGCATGTAGAACTCCAGTTTTCCACTACCATCTGTTGAAGAGACTGTATTTCCTCCATTGAATGGACTTGATATCATTGTCAAAAATCAGTTGGCCATCAGGTTTATTTCTGGGCTCTCATTTTTGGCCCATTGGACTGTATGTCTCTGCATATGCCACACTGTTTTGATTACTGAAGCTTTATAGAAGATTTTGACATTGGGAAGAACAAAATTGGAAAATTCTCCAACTTTTTTTTTTCTTTTTCATGATTGTTTTGTCTATCTGAAGCTCCTTGAAGTTCCATATGAATTTGAGGATTAACTTTTCCATTTCTACAAAAATACTGTTGGAAATTTGATAGGGATTGTGTTGAATCTACAGGTCACTTTGAATAAATAGTATTGACATCTTAACATCTTAGCAATATTCAGTCTTTCTATCCATGAACATGGGATGTCTTTCCATTTATTTAGGTCTTTAAATTTCTTTCTGTAGTGTTTTATTATTTGCAGTACACAGGTTGGTTAAATTTATTCCTAGATATTTTTTCAAGACTATTATAAATGAAAGTGGCTCCTTAATTTCAGTTTTGAATCATTAATTGTGTATTGATCTTGTAACCTACAACTTTGCCATATTCATTTATTAGCTCTAGTAGCTTTCTTATGGATTCTTCTATACTGATATACCTTGGAGATATTGTGAGTTAGGTTTCAGATCACCACAATAAAGCAAATATTGCAATAAAGCAAGTCACATGAATGTTTTGGTTCCCAATGTGCATAAGTTATGTTTATGTTATACTGTAGTTTATTAAGTGTGCAATACATTGTGTCCAAAAAAATACACATACTTTAATTTTAAAATACTTTATTGCTAAAAAATGCTAACCATTATCTGAGCCTTTAGCAAGTTGTAATTTTTTGGTAATGGTAACATCAAAGATCACTGATCATAGACCACCATAAAAATATAATAATGAAGAGGTTTGAAATACCAAATAAGACATGGAGACATGAAGTGAGTAAATACTGCTGGAAAAATGGTGCTAATAAACTTGCTCAATGCAGAGTTGCCACAAATATTTAATTTGTAAAAAAAAAGTAATCTTCAAAGAGCAATAAAATCAGGTATTCCTGTATATAGGATCATGTCATCTGTGAATGGACATAGTTTTACTTTCTTTTCCAATTTGAATGTATACTTGACAAGCTTGCATAATGTAATACTTAGTGTTTCAATTTGTAATGGTTATTTTCTTAATATTCTTAAAGTGATTTTGAAAACTGTTTAAGTTTTAAATTGATATATAATGTAGAAAATATTTAAATGTTTATTAACTTAAGGGTTTTTCTTTCTTTTTTTCCATAGATTTGGCTAGCTGATTGGCTGCTGAAAAATAATCCCAACAAACCTAAACTTTGTCATCATCCAATTCCAGAAGAACCTCATTAAAATAAAGTTCCTTGAAGAACAAATAATGAACTGTTTTACGTAAAAGGCATGCTTCTACTTAAGAAAAAAATAATTGCTAAGGGTTTAAGTAACTACATGTGAAATAAATTATTTCTTAAAAATAAAATTTAAAATAACTGTTTTGTACAATAGGTAACATCATCTAAGGTAAAATATAGGCTTAGGGTGTGATTTTTTTTTCTAATAAAATTATATTAGAAGCATTTAGAATGTCATCAAAACAACTGCAACTTTTTATTTTTGGTATTACAAAGTGGCATTCACTTAAGAGAATAACAATTAAGTCATATAAGATGCATCAGAGAGGCAAATGAAGATGAAAAAACTGCCATCCCCATGTATAACTGATTTTTGCTGTACATCAACAAGAATCTACTTCAGATTTCTGTGGCAATTTACAACCCCCATAATGTACCAGGCAAGGTTAGTAGCTATTGAAAATACCACCAGGACAGGGCTACCTAAAGACACTTTTGGTAATATGTTAACTATACAAAAAAAATGCTATGCAGTTTAGAAAACAGACTTGCACAGGTTTACATTTTATTTTACTTTTTTCTTTAAAAAGAGTGAGTTGTGGATGATTTCCAGCCAAGATGGTATAGTCATAGGATCATGAGCTTGCCTCTCCTTGCAACAACAGCAAAACCACAACTGACTGCTAAACAACCATCGGAAACAATAAAAGACTGGAACCTAGCAAAAAAGATCTTCCTCAACTGGAAACATAGAGAGGGAACCACAGCAGGACGGTAGGAGGGGCGTGTTCGCGATATTATCGGGCCCCATACACTCAGGGTGGGCGACCCACAAAGTAAAGAATAATTAAATCACAGAGGCCCTCCCACAGGAGTGAGAGTTCTGAGCCCCACATCAGGCTCCTCAGCCCAGGGTTCCTGCATTGGGATGAGAAGGAGACCCCAGGACATCTAGTTTTGAAGGCCAGTGGGGCTTAACTCCAGGAGCCCCATGGGACTGGGGGAAACAGAGGCTTCATTCTTTTGGGGAGCATACACAGAATCTTGGGTTTGCCAGGTCCAAGGGCAGAGGCAGTGATTTCAAAGGAACGTGGGCCAGACCTGCTTGCTGGTTTTGGAGGGTCTCCTGGGGAGGTAGGGGATGGCTGCGCCTCACCCAGGGGACATATAAGCTGCTGGGGGACATTCTGGGAGTGTTCATCTACATGACCTTTCCTAGAGGCTGACATCTTGATTGGATCATTAGCACCAACACCTAGCCCCACGCAACAGCCTGTAGGCTTAAGGGCTAGGGAGCCTCAAGCAAATATACTGGTTGGGAACACAGCCCCACCCATCAGCAGACTTCCTGAGCCACAGATGCCTCAAGACTATGCCCACAAGAGGTCTAGGACCAAGCTTTACCCATCAGTGGGCAGACACTGACTCCTTCTGCCAGGAAACCTGCATAAGCCTCTAGTCCAGCCTCATATACCAGGGGGCAGATACTGGAAATAAGAAAATGATCCCAAAGCCTGTGGAAGGAATCCACAAGCACAGGCCAGACTCTACACTGGGACCAGCTGGACTCTAGCCCTTGAGTGACAAGAGAGGAGTGTACTGCTGGGATGCATAGGAGGTCTCTCACAGAGGGCCACTTCTCCAAGGTTGAGAAATGTAACTAACCCACCTAAAAATACAAATAGAAAGATAGACACTATGAGGCGGCAGAGAAATATCTTCCTAACCAAGGCACAAGATAAAATCCCAGAAGAAAAGTGATGAGGAGATAGGCAATTTATCTGAGAAAGAGTTTAAAGTAATGATGGCGAAGATGTTCAGAGAACTCAAGAGTATAGATGCACAGAACGAAGTTTTTAGCCAAGAGTTGGAAAATATAAAGAATACCCAAACAGAGTTGAAGAATAAAATCACTGAAATGAATAACACACTAGAAAGAACCAAGAATAGACTAAATGAGGCAGAAGAATGGATCAGTGAACTAGAGGACAGATTAGTGAAAATTACTACTGCAGAACAGAAAAAAAAAAGAAGAATGAAAAGAAAGAGGATAGTTTAAGAGAACTCTGGGACAATATGAAGTGCACTAATATTTGTATTATAGGGGTCCCAGAAAGAGGAGAGAGAGAAAAGGACCTGAGACAATATTTGAAGAGGCAATAACAAAACTTCCCTAACTTGGGAAAGGAAACAGTCACCCTAGTCCAGGAAGCTCAGAGAATTCCACACAGGATCAACCCAGAGGAATACACCAAGGCACATAGTAATCAAATTGACACAATTAATTAAAGAAAAGGAGAAGATACTAAAGTTGGCAAGAGAAAAGCAACAAATAAAAACAAAGGAACTCCCATAAGGTTATCAGCTGATGTTTCAGCAGAAACTCTACAGGCCAGGAGGGAGTGGCTCAATATATTTAAAGTGATAAAAGGGAAAAACTTAGAACCAAGAATACTCTATCGAACAAAGCTCTCGTTCAGATATGATGGAGAAATCAGAAGCTTCACAGATAAACAAAAGCTAAAAGAATTCACCACCACCAAACCAGCTTTACAACAAATGTTAAAGGAACTTTTCTAGTCATCAAATCACAAGAAAAGAGAACAAAAAAGAGAGAGAGGAAAAAAAAGACCTGCAAAAGATTGCTTTGGCAATTTGGGGTCCTTCATGGTTCCATAAAAATTTTGGAATTGTTTGTTTTAGTTCTATGAAAAATGTCATGAGTATTTCAACAGGGGTTATATTGGCTCTGTAGATTGCTTTGGGTAGTATGGCTATTTTGATAATGTTGAGTCTTCGAATCCAAGAGCATAAGATATCTTTCCATTTCTTTGTATCATCTTCAATTTCCTTCATCAGTGTTTTACAGTTTTCAGAGTATAGGCAGCCTCCTTGGTTAAGTTTATTTCTAGGTATTTTGTTGTTTTAGATGAGATGAAAATGTGCATGTTAGTTATAAAATTCTGGTTTTTTGAAGTGCAAAAAAAAAAAGAAAGAAAGAAAGGGAGAATGAAGGGCCACAAATGGCAAAATATCCTTTTTTATGGGTGAGTTGTATTCCACTGCATATACATGCTACATCATCTTTACACATTGATATATTGATGTGCACTTAGGATGCTTCCGTGTCTTGGTGATTGTAAATAGTGCTGTTGTTAATACTGGGGTATATGTATCTTTTTGAATTAATGATTTTGTTTTTCTTGGGTATATGCCCAGGAGTGGTTCTGTTTTTGTGTTTTTGAGAAACCTCCATATTAATTTCCATAGTGTCTCCACCAATTTACATTCCCACCAAGAGTGTACAAGGACTCCCTTTTCTCCACATCCTTGCCAACATTTGTTATTCGTGTTCTTCTTGACGATGGCCATTTTGACAGGTGTCTCATCATGATTTTGATTTGCATTTCCCTGATATTGGTGATTTTGAGCAGCTTTTCATGTTCCTATTGGCCATCTGCATTTCCTCTTTTGGAAAAATGCTCAGTTCTTCTGCCCATGTTTTTAATGGGTTGTTTGTTTGCTTTTTAATTGAAGTACAGTTGATTTACAATGTTATATTAGTTTCTGGTGTACTGCGTGGATGGACTTGGAGGGCATTATGCTAAGTGAAATAAGTCAGACAGAGAAAGACAAATACTGTAAGATGTCACTTACATGTGGAATCTAAAAAAATATAGCAAACTAGTGAATATAACAGAAAAGAAACAGACTCAGATGTAGAGAAGGAACTAGTGGTTACCAGTGGGGAGAGGGAGAGGGGAGGGGCAAGATGGAGGTGGAGGATTAAGAGATACAAAACAAACTATCAGGTATAAAATAAGCTACAAGGGTGTCTTGTACAATATGGGTAATATAACCAATGTTTTATAATAACTATAAATGGAGTATAACCTTTAAAAATTGTGAATCACTATATTGTACACCTGTAACATAATATTGTGTGTCAACTATACTTCAATTTTTAAAATATGATGTAAAATAAATACATAAAAGTTTAAAAAGGAGGCAGAAAATTTAAAAAAGCATTTATGAGACAGGAATTATAACATTAACTGCATATTTGATGATAATTAAGGGATTATTAGGTTTTTTAGGTGTGATGATGGCATTGTGGCAGTGTTTTCAAAAAGAGTTTCTATCTTTTAGACCTACACACTGAAGTATAAATACATATGTTATAAATAAAGTAGTATCTTGGATTTGCTGCAAAATAATCAGAAGAGGGAGGATGTATAACACAACAATAAATGAGTTGATGGCTATTGTAGCTGGATGGTGGGCACATGGAAATTGCAGTACAAGTCTCTACCTTTGTGTATAATAATAAATCCTTTTTTAAAGCTAAAAAAGTGAGTTGTGTACAGAGAGGGTGAATGCTTTTAGACAAGAAAAAACTAGAACGAACTTACTTATCATCATCTTCTTCATCTTCTTTCTCTTCCTCATCTCTTCATCTTCCTTCTTTTTCTTGCTTTTTTCAGCCTTGATGGCTCCCTTTTTTGCTGCTTAGGCCTATGCAGCAATATCTTTCTTCAGTTTAGTAATCTTTTCAGAAGTATCTTGTCATCTGCAGTAGTGTTGGTCCACATTTCTCAGTTTCTTTGCAGCATCACCAGTGGATAGGCCAGGAAGTTCTCTTTTGATTTAGGGGCAGTAGTCAGAACAAGAAAAAGACTGAAGCAGCCTCTTAGGTACATTAGAATCTTTGAACTTCTTTTTTGTTCCCCCTTTAGTCCGTCCATCCATCCTTCCTTCCTTCCTTCCTTCCTTCCTTCCTTCCTTCCTCCCTTCCTTCCTTCCTTCCTTCCCTTATTCCTTCCTTCTCTGCCTTTGATGTATCTTCAAAGTTTTCTTTCTCTTTAACAAACACGGTCTTCCATCTCTTTGGGCATTTTTGGAAAACTTTGAGAAGGTGACTGAAGCATCTGTGTACTACTTGTGCTCTTCCTGGCAAGTTTGCACAAAGAGTGCTTCTCAGTCTCTTAGGATGTCCTTTCCCATGTTCAGTTATTTTTCCTCTCTGAGTCACAGAGTCATCCAGTGCCTATCTGGCTCTCACTTGTCCTGGTGCTGTCTCTATGAAGCTCAGTGTATTGCAATGGCTGTCGATCTAGGATATGATTTTAATGATGATATAACACTAAGTAATAGAAGGCTGATGTAAGATATCACTTTTTTTTTTTAAGTTTGAGAAGTAAGACATGGAATTTTAGTTATGATATTTTCCCTAGTCTAGATCTAGATACATAATTAATGCATAGTTCAGACAGTTTAGTTTAAAAAGTGTAAGTATAATAAATAATTACAAATTTCTTCTACTCTCCAGTGGTAGAGCATTCCTATGAAACCTTTTATAAGCTAAAAGTGTGTAAAGTGAAGAATCTTTGTACATATCTTCCTAACAGATGCACACAGTAAATTGAGATAAATCCTAGATGTTGTAAATGTCCTTATTTTATTCTTTTTTATGGCTGAGTGGTAATTGTGTATATATACCACATCTTCTTTATCCATTCATCTGTCAGTGATATTTAGGTTGCTTCCATGTCTTGGCCATTGTAAATAGTGCTGCTATGAACATTGGGGCTCATGTTTCTTTTTGAGTTAGTTTTCTCCAGATATATGCTCAGGAGCAGGATTGCTGGATCATATGGCAACTCTATTTTTAGGACTTTTTTTTTTTTTTACAGTACTGAACTGTATTTATTAATAGTATAAGTTTACATCATCTGTTTACAGGATGAATCATCTGTCAGTATCTACATAGATATTGTCTCATATGACACAAACACTGCAGATGTTATGTATTAGTAACACTAAACATCAAAAATGAAAAGATAATGTGAAAAAATTCATAATTATTTACAAGTGTAACAATTCATGCATTGGTAACAAAGCAGCAGCAATATGATTCTTTATGGTGGCCTGGCATCATTGATATGATTGCTTCATGGTAGCCTAGCCTATACACTAATAAATGAATCATTGTAAAATGTTCATGGCATGTCATATTACAGTCATATTCATAATACACTATTAGAAACACTGCTACATTTTTAAAAAATCACTTCTCTGTGATCATAGGCTAACAAGCAATTTCTCCAATTACAAGAGAGAAAGACATACTGTATGGTAATGTAATTCTTTGAAAGCAAAGTTATAAAACAGTAAGAAAACTAACACATTAATTTTATATTAAATATCACTCACCTTCCACCTGTGTAAGGATAGGCTCCAACTTTAATACAAGTCTTGTACATGATGTTCTACATGATGAACACTTAGGGATGATGATGATAGCACAAAATGTCTACACAGTTACTGCCCCAAAGTTGCTAGATTTTCACATGAGCACACCCACGCACACATTCACAACAAATAAGTTTACTATGTGGCATGGTGTTTACTTACTATTCATTAAATGGAGGTGGACCATCATAAAGGTCTTCATCCTCACGTCTCCACACTGAGTCAGCTGAGGAGGAGGTGTGGGTGTTGTCTTGGGGGACAGAAGTGGAGGACATGGAAGGGGAGGCAGGAGAGGCAGGCACATTTGGTGTAACTTTATGGAAATACATTGTAGTTTCTGTGTGACTTTTCTGCTTTTTCACTTCTCTTTTGCTTTATGTTTCAGTGTCTGTATCATAGAGGAGCCATGTTGTAAAAGCCCTCAAAAGCAATCTTGAATTATTGGAAGGCTTCTGATTGTCTGATGTCAGTTTGTTTCCTGGCATAGTTTCTTCTATGACTTCCTCATGGTTCAGAAGCACTCATCTCTATCAAGTTGTTGTCTTTTTTTTTTTTTTTGTACTTTATGTATGTATTTTTTATTGAAGTATAGTCAGTTTACAATGTTGTGTCAATTGTCGTCTATTATCAATTGTCTGTTAGCCCTTGAATTTATGGTAGTAAATGATAAAATAGAGTCACATCCACATATATTTTATGCATTCATGGCATATCTAATTTTTTCTGAACTTTTTCTGAATTTTTAGGTTACTATGTGTGTTTTTTCAAGTTGTCAAAAATATTTTTAAAAAATTCTCCAATATATTTACTGAAAAAGTCCATGTATAAGTGGACCCATGTAGTTCAAACCCTGCTGTTCAACGGTCTCTATTTTTAGTTTTTTAAGGTACCTCCATACTGTTCAGTGGTTGCACCAATTTACATTCCCACCAACAGTGTAGGAGGGTTCCCTTTTCTCCACATCCTCTCCGGCATTTCTTGTTCGTAGACTTTTGAATGATGGCCATTCTGACTGATGTGAGGTGATACCTCATTGTAGTTTTGATTTGCATTTCTCTAATAATTAGCAGTATTGAGCATCTTTTCATGTGCCTGTTGGCCATCTGGATGTCTTCTTTGGAGGAATGCCTATTTAGGTCTTATGCCTATTTTTTAATTGGATAGTGAAGTATCCTCATTAGTCAAGATATACCACTTTATTTAGTTCCTTTTTCCAGGACTCAAAGAGACCAAAGAAGAAAGCAAGCCAGCATGGAGCTCTCTCATAACTTGGGACTAAACAGAAGTTTAGATTTTTCTTTACTTCCTTAGAAGTTTAGATCTGGAATGGGATCTAGAAGCCCCCCTCTTCTCAGTCATCTTAAACTTAGCCAAGGACATGGTACATGTCTAATTTGGGTGTACCTACCTCAGCTTCTATTTGAGGGGTTTTGAAAAGTAAAATAATGTTTGGAGAGCCCAGGGAAATAGTTTATCTGCCTTGGCTTAAGGGTACCACAGATTAGCTTGATTTGAAAGTCTCAAAGATACTTTTGAGAAGTACATCCATCGGTCAGAAATAGTGCCACTTCTCTCTTGTAATTAACTCTGTATAAGAACTGTTTAGATTAAACTTTCATTTTTCATTCAGAGATGGCTCAGTTCCTCTTTGTTTGCTACTTCTTTGACTTCAGGTGCTTTTCTTGGGTTCTACTTTTGTTAGCTCCCTTACTAATAACATTCAGTGTACTAACTTTGCACCTTTCATTTAAAATCTATAATTACTTTCCAAAAGTTAATTATATCTCACAAATTCCCTGGCTTATGAGAGCTTTTAACAGAGAAGTTTATTTTTAAAGGCAGAGTCCAATGATTTCTGGCAATTTCAGATGAAGATTGCAGGGGAGATAGCTTTCTCCCACCTCATCAAACAACATGACTATAAAAAAAAGATCTTTGTGTAGGAGTTGTGCATAGATTTCCTATTAAATTAAGTAGACCCTTTAGTCCATTGGAAAGGGGAGATGACTAAATAAAATGATATTGTCTGTTCCTTTCCTGCTTCCAAGGTAACCCAGAAAGTTATCTCCCCCCATCCAAATCAAAGGTTGATGACACCACTGTGATTGATGCCTTTTGTTCCCAGACCAAATTGTTTTTTATAACCTACCCCCTGCCAGCACTTTCCAAACTGCCACTGCCATCAGCTCCAGAGGGAGCCCCTTCCTCAGGCTTCCTGGCCAGCAGCTGCACTGTGATGGCAGGGAGCTCGGAATGGGAGGAGAAAGCAGCTTGCAGACAAATGGGCAGCTAATCCGACCAAAGCCCAACACTAGAACCATAAAAAAATTCCTCCCCCCACCCAACCCCCTTGGCTCATATGCATTTCTTGGCTGAAGTGGGGCTGGAATGCTCCTTGGAAGAGTTATGGCTTCACATGGTCTATCAAAGCAACCTCAATTTTTTCCCCTTTTTTTTTTCTTTCTCAAAACAATTCTGCTTAGCCAGCCTGATATTGTCAAATCACTACAGACCTTACAGGTATTAAAAGGACAATAAGGGAATATTATGAACAATTTTTTGTGAATAAATTTGACAATTTAAATGAGATAGACAAATCCCTTTCAAGACACAGCTACCAACAATGTGTTGGTATAATTTCTATAATTTCTGGATCTTTTTAAAAACTTTGTCATCTTTATTTGGATCTCTTACTGTTCAGCTTTTTAATTTTGAAGCAGCCCTACTGAATTTACTTAATTAGCATTCTCAACTGTTCTATAAAATCTGGTAATTTTTTAGCAGAAGTTTTCTAATTTTGGGATAGAGAGGGTTAAACTATTTTATAAGAATAAGCATCTCAGGGGTTAATAAATCTTTTTTTAATCAGGATTATAAAATCCTGATCCTTCTGGGTGGCCTTTATGTTGGGGCCAGAATGACAACCACTCTATCTTTATCTAGTGTTCCTAGTCCTTGCGAATGTGAGAACATTTCAAGGAGTCTTTAGCATATACATGTGCACCATAAAATAGTTAGACACGGACCAATATAAAACAGTCAATCTGCAATGAGGTTGAAGGTTTGGAAACAAGCACATCCTTTTCAGTGGTGCTTGCTTTTATAATGTGTCATTTAGCAAATGGACTGTGAAGAATTAGTCATGCTAAACTTCTAACCATCTGATGACTGGCTACAGACTAAACATCCCAGTTGAAATTTTTAGACTTTAAAGCTTCAGTTTTTTCTTTCAAAGTTCAATTAAAATAAAATACTTTATCTACTAGAACCCCCAAGTTCTAGCCTAACTTGTTTGTACCTTTCAGAAATACAAGTTCAACACATAAGTAGCAAACCATTATGAGTTCCTTCATGCCCATCAGTGGTGGTTTGATAAAATGGAATATTTGAAACCACTGTGATTTTTGTGGAGAAACACAATACACTGAATTAAGTCAAAATATAATATTGTTAGGTCCATTGGTGAAATCACATTGTTACATTCCTCTTTCTGTTGCTAATATAGTAGGGCCCAACCTGAACACACTATTGAATATAGGAAGCCAGACAATTTGTCTAGCTTCTTGTGGGTCTGAGTGCCCTCAACCTGCCCTCAGCTCTTTAGTAGTTAACTGGGTCTGAGGCCCGACCTGGGCTCTCCTGTCTCCATTCTGGCCTTTTCACTGGATTCCATGCCCTTGTATCTTCTTAGAATAATTTTCTTCCTCCTTATAGCTGTGTTATTTTAAAAGTCTCTTCATCTTTTTTCCTGCTCTCATCTTGACTGTTTTCCTTTATCAGTGAGTTTAGTATTCTTCACCTCTACATAAAAAGCTATAAAGATTTTGATATATCAATTATATCTCAATACAATTTTAAAAAAGATTTTGAAATTATGAAGCATGTCGCAGACTGAGAGTTAAAAACAGTGTGCTAACATGTTTTTTTTCCTGTTCTAGTTGTTCAGGGGACTCAAATAGGCATTGTCTGTACTGAAGACAGGTTTCCTACTTCCACAGTAGCTAGGTTTGAAATTAATTCTCATTGCTTCATGACAGTCAACAAATACTTATTGAGTATCTTGTGTATATGTAATATGGTGAGAAAATATTTCATATTTGTTAATCTGGCATTCAGGGCTCCCACAGACTGGCCAGTGCTTATTTTTCCAAACGTATCTCCCCATATCCTTCTTTTTGGATGCTGCTCTAGCTAAAATGGTCTGTTGTTCACCTTACTCATTCCTAACTTTGTACATTTGCTAAAAGCCATTCTCTTCCTTTACTCTGCTTCCCTATATCGCAACCACTGAAGACTTATACAATGCTTACACAATTCCTAGCCTAGGAGACAATTTACTATAATTTTGCTCTAATACATGCTTGTCTCTGGTGCCTATGAACCACTGATGCTTAATTTTTTATTTCTTTGGTGCTTAATAATAAACTCCTTTGCTATACTATACTGGACAATATGGTGAAATGGTTTAGCATTTGGCCTTTGGAAACAGCAAAGCAGTTCTGTGTCATAAACTCCATGACTTCATAGCTCTGTAACCATGGAAAAATTGCTTAATCTTTCTGAGTCTGTTTACTCATCTATAGACTAGGGATGATAGTACCTACCTTACAGGGTTGTTGTAAGGATTAAATGTGATAATATATGTAAAATTACCTAAGAGTGCCTGGTGGCACAGAGTAAACACTCAGTTAATGTTAGCCATTATTATTTACCTCATATCTTTTTTTAAACTTATTTATACATGGATTACATTCCCATATTAATGGAAGGATTACTCTCTGTTGTTACCTATTATGTGCCAAACACTGTGCTGAGCTCTTTCACTTATGTTATCTTATTTAATTCTCACAACAATCTTGAGGTTAAAGTGATTTGATATAGTGGCCACATCTGGGAATTATTAGAGCCAGGGTTTTGAACTTAATTATATTTGGTTCCAAAGACTTTCTGTTATTTTATGGTGCTCTTTCACAGATGTAGGAAACTTCTTGCTTTTCTCATAGGGCCAACTAAGTGTTGTGTACAAACCAAGTTCATTCACTTAATAGATTTATTGTGTATAAATAAATGAAGTGGAAATTGGAGCTTTACTCAGTTTATGCTCTTGCTTTTTGTGGCTGACAATCATAGGTTCTCTTCTTCACTCAGAAAGTGCTTCCAAATCCCTTTTCATTCTTCATATTACTAAAAGCACTAATATATTTATTTATACTTACACTATATGCTTTTGCTCATCTGCTTAAAAAAGAACTTTACTAATTAATTTTAAATCACCTAATCCAACCCCTTTATTTATAGCTGAGGCAAATGAGGCTCAGGGTATCTAAGAGGCATGCCCAAGGCCACGCATGAAGCTAATGACTGGCTTGTACTTAGAGTGCAACTCATTATGCCAGGAGCCCCTTGAGAAGAAGCACTTGAAAATATTGTCATAAGCAGTTAAAAACCTCCACCTGCCGTCTTTTTTGTGGTGGTAATTTCATAATAAATCCTTTAAAAATATAATGTACAAATAAGCACAAAATTCAAACTAGTGAAATCTAATCATAAGACTACATGAAGAACATCTGACTCTTGCTATTTTACAGGCTATATATTTCTAGAAACCAGAAGTGGTTCTAATTTATTCTGCATGACAATTGGCATGGGATATCTTATGAAGGCAAGGACTGTAAGGATAGAAAAGCTTAGAGGCTCAGGATAGAATTTTAGAATTTGAAAAAAAATTTGTGAATATGTACTGCAATCTAATCAAATCTTTCCTTCTTTTTTATAATAAAGATTTTGAAGCTCAGAAAGTGGTTTGCATGGCATTACAGTAAAATCTGTGGCAAAATCAGCAGCACTTTTCCTACAATGCCAAATTGCTTCTCTTGATTACCTCAAAATTAAATTGTGTTGCTTGTCACAGAAGGTTGCAGGAATAAATCCTTTTGGAAAAATGTAAGACAACCTCCAGGAAACTAAAATTAAACATTACCTTAACCTCCTTTTGGAACATGAACCCCATTATTCATTGCATGTGCAGATTTTCTTGGCTTTTTGATAGTTCTTGTATGTTACTGGCAGAATTGTTTTTTCACTAGCAACATCAGAATTCAGAAAGAAAAACTGAATTATCTCAGCTAAATGGGAACTTTGAAAAGCTCCAGATTGTGATCTATTCTAAAGTGGCCTCAAATTTTCTGCAAATTCTGGACATGGAGATGAATCAGAATGCTCTTAGATAATTCTCTAAGAGAATCAACAATTCTTTTCTAATGTCTTAGCCATAGAGACAATAAAAATGCCTGGCTGTTCAGTAGAGCTTTAATATTTTCATCCTCACTGTTTTCTTTAGGTTGTGGATTGTGTAGGGACACCTATTGGAGCCCAGGATTTGAGATAAATTTTGTATTATTATCAATGTTAAAGGAAAACTTCATTCTTCCCAGTTGGTGTTTGTATAGATTCCAGCCAGATTTTTTTCTGCCACACCATACTACTCAGTCTGGTCCTAAAGAAATCAGGATGAGAAGATGAGAGTCAACACATGGCCCAGTGGGGAAGTACATTCATACCCTCAGCTCAGCTCTGTCCTTCAAACTCTGGAGATTATTTAGAGTTAACTCCAGGTTGCTGGTGAGTGTGGGAAGCTCCTGAAGAAGGGGTGAGGAGTGGGAGGATGCCAGGGGTCTAAAATATCTTATGAAGCTCCCTGCCAAGCTGGCCTAGGATTAACCCACCCTTTCCCAGCCAGAGCTGACCCAGCTGTCTTGCTTTCCTGGGGCCTCTCATGTTAATCTATGGAATTGACCAACTGAGTTTGACCATGACTGGTTTTGTTTTGCAAAACAAAATTGGTAAGGCAGGCCTCATGCTGACTAACTGAATGGTGTCATCAACCCAATTCAAGGGGTGCCACAAAAGCAAGGAAATGAAACTTCAATTTCCTCCTCATGTTAAATGATAGCTTATCATACCAATTATGACCCTTATGCAGCTCAGGGCAAAGTATTTTATTGCTTTTTTTGTGAACAGCCATAAACCAATCTCTTCTTCCACTTTTTCCTCTCTCACCCCCACCCCACACCTGATTAAGGCTCATTGGAATGGCCTGTTTTCTATTGTCAATGGTCAGAGAACCAAAGCCTCCTTTTTTATCCCCACCAACCTGTCATTTTACCTTTATTCTAGGAAACATAAGATTTGTTTTAAAGCAAAACAAAACAAACAAACAGATATGGCTGGGGGAAGCCATTCTGGCTTCAGAGCACCCTTGTAGTGTTCAGCTCCTCTTACTACTTGGATGAGCATGCTTCAGTTCCAGGCCAGGCAGATGCTGGTTGCTTTCATCCTTATGGTCCCACTGCCCCTGTACACACTTGTACTAGAATGTTTATTACACTACATTATTATGGGCACAGGTGTGCTTTCCTTCTTGATAGGGAGGGACTGTGTCCCTTCATCTTTACGTCCCAGACAGGCACCTCGCATAGTCCATGACCCATAGAAGGCATTGACTGAATTAATAGATTGATGGAGGCCTCCAGCAAAGATTAGTTCATCTATTTCCCTACCTGCCAGCAAGTCTGTACCTATCTATTCATAGAATCAAGAAGAGTTTCAGTTGTTCAGCTTCTTCATTGGGCACTTGTGGACATCAATGGGAGTGGTGTGGCGTTTCTTTGGTTTTGGACCTATGCCCTCTACTCTTCACTTCCTACTCCTCTTAGGAAATCTCACTTACTCCCATGGCTTCAGAAACTATATTGGCAGCTCCTAAATTTGCATCTCGATCTCAAATTTCTTCTCTAGTTTATTTAGCTATTTTCCTCAGGCTTAATGACCAATTGTCTGCTTGATATTTCCACTTGAATATCTCAGAAAAATTTCAGAGTTAACATGCTTGAAGTGTAGCTCTAGAGTCTCATCTTCCTATTAGCTCTAACTTGTTCCTCTCTTATTTTGCCTATGCCCATAAACGGTACCATCTGCCACTCAGTTACTATAGCTGGAAAATGGGAAGTCATCCTAGATCCCTCCCTTTCTCTCACCCACCACATCCAATCCATCAGCAAATTTTTACTGCTTCCACTTCTTTTGTACAAACTGCCCATCTTTCCTCTTCCCTCTGTTCACTTTAGTCCCAACCTTAGTCTAAGCCATCATCAGCTCTTGCCTGGCTTAATACAATTGCCTTCTTATCTTCAGGCTTCCACACTTGCCTCACTGTGAGTCCATTTTCCATTTAGCAGCCAGTATGAGTTTCCTTACAAAGTAAATAGGATCCTATAAACCCCTAGCTTAAAATCTTTAAATGGATTTTAATTTCTCTGAAACAAAATTAAGATGTTTTACTGTGACCCACTGGCTCTTGGATGATCTGGCCCCTGCTTACTTCTCAAAGTTCATCTCATGCCACCACCTGCAAAGCATGCTCTAGTTATATCAAATTTTTATCAGTTCCTTGAATTTTCCAAGTTCTTTTCTGCTTTGGGCCTTACTGCTTGTTAATGCTTCTCTCTGAAATATGCTTTCTTACAGCTCTTATAACTGGTTCCCATTCACCCTTTGGGTATCAGTTTAAATGTCAACTTCATAGAGAGCCTTCTTTGACTTTTTTTCTTAAGATGTTGCTACCTTATTATAAGAACCCTACTTATTTCCACCATGACACTTATCTCAATCTATAATAATCTATTTTTAAAAACTTGTTCATTGTATGTGTCCTCCATTAAAATGCTGGTTCCGTGAGGGCAGAGACCTCGTCAAGGTCATGAACTTCTGAATCCCTTGCATTAGTGCTATGCCTGTAACAATAAATACTTATTAAATGAATGAATGGATGAAGTGAGTTATAAATAGGAGGACTATATAATTATCATCAAACAGGACACTTTTTGCAGTGAAAGGAGGCACAGTTACAATTATACTTGGGACAGCAGGCGTAAACCATGAAGTAATAGAAAGAGCCCTGGGTTTCTAGAGATAACAGAAATCCAAGGTGACTCTGATTTTGTACCTTACAACATTTTTATTCAGGTGAAGCCAAGTTAAGGTGACTATCAAGGAAGGGGAGAAGGGTTACATGCCATAAATGGTAATACAGCTTGGGGAATGCGCTGACCTTTTCCTTGGGCTTAAGTGGTAATAGTGTGTTTAGGAACCTCTAATGTTCTTTTCTTTCCTTCTCTATATACTTTTTAACTTTTTAAAACATCACATATCACATCCAAGCCTTCCCTCATCAGTTACCTGTCTGAGTTACCGCCCAGCTGGATGGTCCTGAGAGTAGTTTGGACCACTCTCCCCACCCCCAAGAGCCAAGGACCTAGGAGTTGCTTGAACCTGGCATTAGGAGACCTGAAGAACTGAGGTGTATCCTCAACTTAACATTTAACTAGGCAAATGGCCTTGGGCAAATTTTTTTCCTCTTCTCTCAAACCTCTCTCAAATCTCTCAAATCTCTTCTAAAGTCTCTTCCATTTCTGAAATTCCATGACCTCTTACACCACCTTTAAGCAAAATTGGTTAATGTCTGGAGAACACTAATCACTGACCAAATGCAGAGTGTTGCGAGAGGCTTGCAGAGGCACTAAGAGGGGTAACATGGTCCCATTTTCAAGGAGGAGACTTGTCAGCCCTATTGTTGAAATGTAGTGAGGCAGTGGTATTTAGATTTTTATCAAGTAAAAGAGGCAATTTCAAGAGCAGATAGCCTTAAAGAGGGAGTATCTGAAATTGGGGAGGCAAAGATACTTCAGGGAGGGAAATGGTCTCACCTGGGATACAAAAGTTGCATGGGAACAGTGTATGCAAGGAACTGTCATAACCTGATCTAGCCGAAACTGAGGAAGGAGTGGGTAAAATTGGAAAAGCCAGGGAGTAGCAGTTACCTCTGGCAAGGACAGTGAGCTGGAGGAAGAAGAGAGTGAAGATAGTATTTACTTTTTGGTCTATTCTAAATTTTTTGAATTTTTTATAGAAAAAAAATGTTTTTAATGTTTATAGTAAGATACTGTCAAGTTTAGGAGACTTGAAATGTCAAGCCAAAGAATTGGGATTTTATTCTCTAGGACACTGCAAAAAAATCTTTTTTTAATCAGATAATGATGAAATGGATATAGTGTATTAGTAAGATAAGTATGGTAACAATGTGTTAGGTGGAGACTTGCGAGGAAAAATATCAGTTATAGAGTTAGTGCAAAATTCAGGTACAAGATACAACTATTTTAGTCCAGAGTGAAGGCAAAGGTAATATAGAGGAGGGGACAGATTTGGAGGACAAACCAAAGGAAGATGACTGAACATGAATGGTGGAGCAGAGGGAGGAGTCAGGGATGACTCAGGAGTAAACCTCAGTCACTTGCAGTTTTATTAGATTACTGATGGAAGCAGAGGAATCATAAGAGAAAATCATTTCTGTCACCCAAGTAGAAACAGCCAGTGAAATATTAGAGCTGTTGTGCCTAGAGCTTGCACAGAGTTGGAGATTTTAGAGTCATCAGCACAGGAAAAAATAAAAAACAAACAAACAAAAAAACACAACAAAACTGGAATTTTAGAGCAACTAAATGCTTCATGGGTGAGAGCAGAGAAGGAAGCAGGTCCTGATTGTCAATCCCATGTTCTTGCCCCTGCACCACCACAAACCCTTAGCAGAGGAGGACCTTGACAACTGAGGTCCCAAATGATGCAGCTGGGAATCAAGGCTACTGGGCTAAAATGAAGGGGTTAGAAATGAACTTGGACTATGGAGAATGCAAGTGGGGCCTGATGGGTCAATCAAAGCTCTTTGACAGCCAAGAATAGGTAGATTCTTCAGATATTTGAGGGCAAAGGGGTGATATGGTAGTTGAGGCTTGAGAGGTGTTTCTAGCTCACACCCCACCTAAGTCCTCACAGAAACCCAAAGCTGGTGAATTTGAAGATGGTCTGGGAAAAAGAGGATGAGAGAGAACTAGTGGAAAACTGGAGTAATTAGGGTTATTCAGCTTTGAGAAAAAGAGTGTTTGAAGGCCTGAATCCATAATGAGAAATCCTAGATGATTTGACAGACTTAAAATACAGCAGTGATGATTTAGGTTAGGCACATGCAGCAGTTGTCCTAATAGGTGCTTATTCCATGTAGGGAAGTACTGGCTTCCCTCTCCCTGATGGTCTTTCAAAACAGAATGCACAGGGGGAGGATATAGCTCAATGGCAGAATGCATGCCTAGCATGCACAAGGTCCTAGGTTCAATTCTCTGTACCTCCATTAAATAATTAACTTAATTACTTCCCCCCATAAAAAAATTCAAAAAGAAAACAAAAACAAAACCAGGATGTACAATGTGCTCCTCCTCCTTAGGCCTTATATTAGGAGCTCTCCTGTTAAGAAGCAGGTAGCTGAATCAAGTGATCTCTTATAGACTACAAGAAGCTCCTAGTGAAGAAATGGCAAGGGACCATCTCAAGATCCCCTAGTCTCATCATAGGTCTCCTCAAGTATCTGAGAGTTTGACAGGAACGTGCAACACCAGGCCTTTCCCTTACCCACATCCCACCCACCCCGCTACCCACATTCTACTTCCCTTACCCACAGCCTCCCTCCTCCCTCACTGATCAAGTGCAGTCTGAGGCTTCCCAGAGTCTAGGCCTAATTTCCTCAGTGCTTCCATTGGTCATCATACATCCCTTTTCTGATAAAAGGGCAGCTTGGCAATGTGCGCAGAGCACCAGCCATGGAGGGTGTTCAGGGCCCTGGAGTCAGTGTGCAGCTACCTCACTTGGTAATACTAGTGGGGAATCTTTCCTCCTTTAAACCTAGCTTTTGTCCTGAAGAAGGAGATACAACAGAATTAGGTGGTTTAGAGCACTAGTTCCACCCAAAGGTCTTTAACTTTTGGAAGTTTTTACTCTGGTCTTTGCTTTCATTTCACTTTCCCCAACCCTTTGTCTCGGCCCTTGGTCACTGTTTTTTGTGATCAGTGATATGAGTAGTTTGTTTTCTGGGGCTAGATATTTGTCTTTCTCTGGATCCTGTTTTTTAATTCCTCTAGCCTCTAAAATAAACACCCCTCTTTTGACATTCCTTTGAAACTTTGACCTCTAAGGTAGGCCATAATGGTTAGCCTTTTCCTTTGAGCACCCCCTGGAGAACCAGTATTCTGCCCTCCCTAGTCAGCAGGAGCCAGGCTATCTGCTTTATCATTCTAAGGAAGGTCTTTGCAAGTCAAAAGTCAGGTTTTTTTCTCTGGAGAAGGGCTGAGAAATGTAACTCTCCTACTTGTAGAGGGAGGAAAAGGACACCTTTCACTGCATATGAATGGTAGTCATTCTACAAAGCTGTCTTGACAGTTAACAATGTCGCCAGAGATCCCTGGGCTCCCAGAGTGTAAGTGGTGTAAAGGAAGAGTATAGATTTACATGGTAGCAGGTCTGAATTCAAATCCATCTCCTTGTGTTTAATTTTAGGCTGGATACTTAACTTCTCTGAGCCTCAGTTTCCTCAGTACTAATAGGGGAATAATTGTAACTCTTTAACTGGATTGTTCTGAGGATTGAAGGAGATAATCCAAATATTAAGCATCTGACAGTAGGTGCTCAGTTACTTCCTTTCCAGTCTTAGGATCACCCAGCAGCAAGCCCTGAGGAGATTAGCAGGGGACTATAGTAAACTCTAGGAACAGGCTCAGGGTTTTCTTAGGAGTCCCTAATTCTACCCATGGCAAAGGTCAGATGGAAAGAAGGAGGAGAAGGAAGAGGAGGAGGAGGAGGAGGAGGAGAAAAAGCTTTGTAGGAGCCTGCAAGCATAAGCATATTCTTTTTTCATCTAGACTGAGAAGATACTGGCTTCCATTCTCCAGGCAATGTGCAGCAGTGCTTATATTGACTGAAATAAAGGTTCATGGACAGGTTTCCTTTTTGTTTTTTTAATTGGAGTATAGTCATTTATAATGTGTCAATTTCTGGTATACAGCATAATGTTTCAGTCTTACGTATACATACATATGTTCCTTTTCATATACTTTTTCATTATAGGTTACTACAAGATGTTGAATATAGTTCCCAGAACTATGCAGTAGAAATTTGTTATTTACCTATTTTTTTATATAGTAGTTAGTATCTGCAAATCTCGAACTCCCAATTTATCCCTTCCCACCCCCTTCCCCTCTGTAAGTTTGTTTTCTATGTCTGTGAGTCTGTTTCTGTTTTGCAAATAAGTTCATTTGTATCTCTTTTTTTAGATTGCACATGTAAGTGATATCATGTGATATTTTTCTTTCTCTTTCTGGCTTTTTTCACTTAGAATGATGATCACCAGGTCCATCCATATTGCTGCAAATGGCATTATTTTATTCTTTTTTATGGCTGAGTAGTATTCCATTATATATTTTTACATATATATATATATATATATAAATATATATATATCCACCACATCTTCTTTATCCAGTCATCTGTTGATGGACATTTAGGTTGTTTCCATGTCTTGGCTGTTGTAAATAGTGCTGCTATGAAGATTGGGGTGCATGTATCTTTTCAAATTAGAGTTCCTCCAGATAAATGCCCAAGAGTGGGATTGATGGATCATATGGTAAGTCTTTTTTTAGTTTTTTGAGGAATCTCCTTACTGCTTTCCATAATGGCTGTACCAAACTACATTCCCACCAATAGTGTAGGAGGGTTCCCTTTTCTCCAAACTTTCTCCAGCATTTATCATTTGTGGACTTTTTAATGATGGCTATTCTGACTGGTGTGAGGTGATATCTCATTGTAGTTTTGATTTGCATTTCTCTGATAATTAGCAATATTAAACATTTTTTCATGTGCTTATTTGCCATTTGTATGTCTTCACTGGAGAATTGCTTGTTTAAGTCTTCTGCCCATTTTTAGATTGAGTTGTTTGTTTTTTGTCATTAATTTGTGTGGGCTGTTTGTATATTTTGGAAATTAAGCCCTGTCAGTCTCATCATTTGCAAATATTTTCTCCTATTCCATAGGTTGTCTTTGTTTGTTTATGGTTTCCTTTGCTGTGCAAAAGCTTATGTTTAATTAGGTCCCATTTGCTTATTTTTGCTCTTATTTCTATTGCCTGGGTAGACTGCCCTAGGAGAACATTGCTAAGATTTATGGACAGGTTTCCCTTATTGAATTTATTTCTTTTTTGGCAAGTTTTCAAGATCCACTATCGGATTGTGGCGGCCAATCTGCCTGTCTTGGGCCCTGAACCTATTGAACGTGGGGGTTTTACTATTCTGTCACCTTAATGATAGCCAGCTTGTTAAGGATGAACCAAAAGGGAAGGAGTGTAGGGTTGTAACTAATGAATCTGAATGCCACTATAGTGCCTTGGAATGAATCCCTGACAGAAAGGTGATGGATGTAGAGAAATCCAAATTCCTTTAGTTTCTGGCCCATGTTCCATGTGGGAAGATTGGATGATGTGATTGATTGCTGTGAGGGTAAGATGAATGAGATTGTAAGAGGCTTGGAAGGATTGGGACTATGAGCTTTTTGGGGAAGTAGGCAAACTTCTCATGGAATTGCCAATTGCCCTCGGTTTTGTTAGTGAAAACCTCAGATATAAACCAGTAGAAAACACAAGGCACATTCTCCTTGAATGACAATTTGAACAGGGCAACAGAGATGGTTTTGTTTCTGAAAACCCCCCTAAGTTTATTTGGGAATGTCAGCAAGTTTGGGGAGGGGGGAAATGTCAAACCATCCGATGCCGGGGGTCTTTGGATGGACATTCAGTTAGGAAAAGGAGAAAGTCTAGTTTTGTTCAGTTCCTTAGTACCACGTCACAGCTCAGGTTCACAAATGGGTAGTTTGGCATCTGTTTTTATTGAGGGCTTAACCTCAAAGTCAGATAAGTTTATGTTTTTTTTTCTCTGAGCCTCAGGGAAATAATCTTTTCTTTCTGCCTGTTGACTTCACCACAATTTCTGTGCTTATATGGTGTCTCTTCCATTCCTGTGGAAGGGTCTACCACCACCACCGCAGACATAGGCAGATGTACACACACTTCTTTTCTCTGTCAGTAACTGTAGCGTTTTTTGTTTTGTTTTTTCCACCTTCCTTAGAAGGAGGTAGAGGAGATCTTCCATTTCCTTGACATAGTCTGCATTTTTATGGATTTCTCCTTGTCTCTGGTCTCTGACATTTGTGGTAGTTTTAAATAGAAATCAGGTTGGACTTTCAAGACACCTGCTCATGGTTTCTCCTGAGATGCCAACTTCCTTAATAAACATTTCACCTTCCTTTTCACTCAAACAAAAAAATGGATTGGTTATTCCCTGGTGGCATTTAAAAAGTAACTTATTATTAATTCTCTTTGATGATAAAAATATTTGTTTATTGTAGGCATATATAAAAACACAAAAAAACACAAAAAGGAAAACATGCCAGTCTATTTTGACAGCTAGTATTTTCATATATTTAAAGCAAAATTTGTTCCTCCTGAACATGCTGTTTTGTAATTAATTTTATTCACTTAATTATATCATGCATGTTTTTCATGTTACTGAATATTTCTCCAGAATATAATTTTAATAATATTCCATTGTGTAGCCATGATTTAACTAGTTTGCCTTGATGTTGAACATTTGAATTGTTTTTAAATTTGAAACATTAAGCTGAGAGTGTTTCCCCACTCTTGGTGATCAAACTTTTTGCTTGTTTATTTGGCACATTTGAAATACCTCCTCCCTGCAGGATGCTTGGCCTTTGCAGAGAGGGAAGACTCCCAAGGTTGAGATGCTCAGATTTAGGAGACCAGCGTCTGAGCCCCCAGAGCTCTCTTCATGGGAATCTACTCCTCCCCCAAAGATTACCAGTAGAAGATATAGAAGTGCAAATGAGGAAGGTAGAATCCACAACTATACTTGTCTCTTGCCCTGGGGCTTAGGTCCGGGGTGTACAGACATCCTGGGAAGCCCAAGTTAAGAGAGCAAACATACTTTGAATATGGTTCAAGTTCAGAGGGCTTCCTTGTTCTTCGCGTTGCTTAGGTTGCACTAAAATAATACCTTCTAGGCCTAGAAGTCTGGATTGTTTTCCTACAGGTCAGTTCTGGGGTCTTGATTTTATTATTTGTCAAACATTGATAACAAGGGGATTGAACATTTCCAGTTTCTCCTTTAGCCTTCTGTATGACTGGGATAAAGAAGCAGGATTTCTCATTCTTTCTGACCCTAAGGTTTTCAAAGAGAGAAATAAAAGGTCTCAGTTGAATGTATATTCTAGAAGCATTTATTGCAAAATGAAGTTGAGTTCCCAATCTGGGAAAATAACAAAACAGAGTTGCTTTATAGCTCTTTGGGGGAAAAATCCCTCTTGGGAGCCTTGACTGATAAGTTGTAGTCACCTGTCCACTTACTGTGACCATCCATTCTCCATGGCTCCAGAGATGGTTTCTGAGCTGGAGAAGGTCTCAGGTTGTGTTGGGTACTGGTTTCCCCAGGGTTGGATGGGGAGAACTTTTCAAAAGTGCATATTGAGATGAAAAACCCAACACTTTAAATACCTCCCTCTAGGCAAGTATGTAGTCTCTGTCCCACTTATCTGTATGAATTTGTAGTTGCTCTTTCTGGAGGTAGCTAGAGTAAGGGAAGGTTGTTCTTTCAGGAGTCTGGACAGAATTCTTTCATTTTTTGTTTCCATTCCCTCTGATTCTCAGCCACACAGCTGGGCTGGACATGGTCTGAAACTTTTAGCGGCAAGTACTTTGAGGGTCCTTTTGGATATAGACCCAAACCAAACTCCCCCTTTAACATGCTGTGAAAGTACAGGCACAAAGACCAGGAAGTAACTTGCAGGAAAGATGAAATGAGGTCTACCCAAGTTAGGAGGCCCAGATTTCAATTTCATCTCTGTCAATATGCTGTATAATCTTGGGCCTCCATTTCCCCATGTACAGCAGATATCAAGAGAACTACAGATCAACCCTGTGATTTTCCAGTTGTTTTACTCTCTCTTCTCTCCGAGAGAGGCTGTGTCCCCCTCCATTGTTATGCACCTGAGCAAGTAAATTCACGTTGGGTGCTATCGCTTGTCACTCTTGTCCCAAGACCAAGCACTGCTTGAGGAGCGCGTGCAGTAGTACTTATTCACCACATGCCTACACTGGTCACACTTGACTGTACAGCACCACTGGAATTTGCAGTTACAGCTGCTGATAGCCTCAGTTCTCCTCTCTTCCACACGCAGGCCACACTCAGTGCACAAGCGCCCGCAGCTATGTCGCTCCCACCTGGATGTGTTGTGGCTGTTCTGCAGACACTCCCGACCCTCAGTGCCATAGATGCCCAGGCTGGAATTGCGGGTACAGTAATCAGGTGATTCCTCTAAAAAGATCAGCTCAGCTTCTGCGCTGGGAAGGAAGGCCTCAGTAGGTGTCCAGTGGCCCTCGGCACTGTTCCCAGACCTCAGTCGCCGCTTATCCATCTCAATTTTCAGTGCCCTATCATACTTGGCCTTTAGGTAATCACCCATCTCCCGGAAGTTAGCCAGCTGCAGCCAGCATGTCTGGATGCTGCAACTCCCCGAGATGCCATGACATTTGCAGGTCCTTTTCATGGTGGCTCTCACTGCCTTCAGAGAGAGAAAAAGAGAGGGAGGACAAAAGGAGAATGGCTCTGGGTAAGGGAGACCAAAGGCTAGTAAGGTGGAATATTGTAGATTTGTGCTTCCTAGCTTTAGAGGAGCATCAGAGTTACAGGGGAAGCCTGTGAAAAATACTTATTCTTAGCCCTCAGATCTTCTTAATTTGAATGTTCAAGGGTTTAAAGCCTTGGTATTGATGATTTTAAAGCTCCCCTGGGTGATTCCTATGGAAAGCCAGGCATGTGTTGAGAAGATTACTGGAATCAGGAAACCTAGGCTCAAGGCCCAACTTCATCACTTGTTGAGCTTGCTTCTCTTTCTGCCCAACTGCAGTAAGAATAATCAAGAAAGTACTTTGTAAATTAAAAAGGGAAAATATAGTCTTTGGCCCTGTTACTGTCTTGAGGCTGGAGGCTAGATTATTTGTGGGTGTTTGGATTTGTCCTTGGGCCCTCTCCCAGAGGGAAGGAAGCTCGGGAGTCTGAACGCCTACTCCCAAGGTGATTACTTATGGTTATAATTACCTTGAAAACCTTTTCCCCTTGCCCTGGGCAACTAGGACATCTAGGTACAAGTTCAAAGGGAAATTTCTATGTTCTTAGCTCTAAATACAACTAGCTTCCAGATTTGAACTCAGAACACTCCATGGATTGCTACCCCCACTAGAAGTCTTGGGGGAGAACACACCCTCCAGAGAAGTCTAGATCAATCCCAACCCCTCAAAGCCCAAACAGACATAGGACACAGGTTGGATGATAAACCCCTGTTAGTTTCCTAGAGTAAGCAGTTGAAATGGTTAAAATTTTAAGTCCTGGAAGCAAGGCCTTGGTTCTGTATTGTTCTTTGTTCTCAGGAGCCTGCCTGTGGAAGGAGTTAGCATCTAATGTTTAGGGATAAAAGGACTAGGCTAGAAGATCTGTGTTCATTGCTTAGTTCTGATGCTTATTAATTATATTGCCTTGCTGAAGCCACCTGACTCTGCCTCAGCTGGCTTTGTCATCCAGAGGCTGGGGGTAGTAGCCATGCCAGTCCTGCTGGGTGGTATGAGAATGAAACATGGGTATGAGACAGCTCTTGGTAAGTTGTGAAGATCTGTATAGATGTGAGGCTGTTGTAATACCGAGCCTGATGGCTTACTGGTCAACTCATACATACCAGCCTGCCTGCCCTGTTATTGTGAAGATTCATCAGGGCTCTGGCATCCTTCCCCTTCTCCAGGCTGTCCACAAAAAGTTTGGAGATTCTTTCTCCAAATTCTACATTGTCACTGCAGCCTCCCCAGATCCAGCCATGGCCTCCTACACATAAGGAAAGAATAAGTTCTGTGTATAGCTTCCTGCTAAGTCCCAAAAGAAGAGTCATAGTAACTCTAGCCGACATATCAAACTATCTCCAAGAGTCCCAGAAGCTTGTAAAGGGAATTGGAGGTGCTCAGGGCTGAGGGGGGAGTCCTGTTCCTAAAGCCAACTGCCTACCCTTTAGGCACTTCCCTGCTCTAGGCAATTTGACTCTATACCCACAGGGGCTGGCCAAGATGATCTCAGGTTCATTGCAGAATTCTGGAATGACCATTATCCTACAATAGTCTTACTAGAACCACTTCCTACCTCATTAATGACAAATCTGAGGAAGTTTCTTAGGTGGTCTACAAATAATTGAGAAGATCTTGATTATTGACAAGCCATTCTAAGTCTGAAATAAGAGGATTAGCTTTAAATTCTCTTTGGCCTCCTCACTCCTTGATGGCTTGTTGGTTTTAGAGCTTGGTCCTACTTGCTGATCCTGGCATCATGGACCCAGGCTCAACTCTTAGGAGAGGCTAGATCCAGGAGCTCCCACTAATAAAGTTGCTGCTGGAGTCTAGGGGTTTGAGAAAGCTGTATCCCTCAGCCTTTCCCTAAAAGACTTTAGCCTGCACTCAGCTCTGCATTCCTCACCTCTTCCCACCCCTATCAGAGAGCACAACTCACCTGTTTTTCCATTTTTTGATTCATCACAGCCACAGTTTTCAAAATCGCCCATGCTACAATTCTTGGTGATGGTGTACATGACTCCAGCAGAGCTGATAGCATGAATGAAGGAAGTCTCCCTGGTGGCTTTGGAGAGAAAGGGGAGACTGGAAGCTAGGACCTTGACAACCCAAAGCAGAGGCTTTGCAAAAACAATGTCATTTTGTTTCTCTCCCTGTTTCCCTCCCTCTTTGGGTTTATTACAAGGTTGCTCTTCTGCTTGAGAGAACAGTCATGCCTTTTCAGCATCCTTATTTCATCCTGGCAGGAATGAGCATCCCCATACTACAGATGGGTAAAGTAAAACCCAGAGATCAAGTGATGAGACCAAGGCCACTATCCTCACCAGTTATGGTGCTGAGACCAGGACCCTGCCCCCCTGGTATCAAGCCTAGGCCTCTGTCCATTAGTCACTGTTTCTGGTCTTCAGGCAGTGAGGACTCAGGGCCATGGGGCTGGCTTAAGAAAGAGAGAAGGACATTTTCTTCTTTTTAACATGGAGTTGGAGACATGTAATAATCATAATGATCATGTCCACCACTTACTAAGCTTATATCTTACTAACTCTTTATAAACATTGTCCCATTTCATTTCTACACACTTCCCATCCTATTTTTATACCCCACAGGAAGATGCTTCTTTTTGTCCCCATATTCTTTACTCCTTCCCCTCCAACTCTTCTCAGGCAACACTTTATTAATAGTTTCTCCATAAATGACTTTCATGCAAAGTACCATACACAGCTACAAATAGCTGCACAGACACACAGACACTCACACACACACACACACACACACACCCACACCCCACCTGAGGCATAGCTCAATGTGATCTCTCACCTTCTCTGCTGTTGGGATTTTATGACAGCTGAAACACTCTCTGGGGCTGCAAACACAGAGCCCTTTCCCCATTTTTTTTTTCATGCTAATCAGTGCAAGTGTGTACAAACACAAATACAGGCATGCATTAAAAAAGAATAATTACATTTGCCTAGAGGTACTTCTGTATTTACCACATTCAACACTTGCACACTCCTGGTGAGCTAAACAGCTGGCCAAATTGACCCAAATGACAACACTGGGGTTGAGAGAGGGAAGTAACTCACTTGAGGTCACACAATAAGGAAGTGGTAGATCATTGATAACTTTTTCATTTCACTGCACACATATATGTTACACATAAACACAGACTGCAAACCTACCTCCAGGGACATACCCTCTTGTACAGGTGCGTAAACTTACCACTTCTCAGCCTGTTGTGAGTAGAGAGCTGGAGAACATTTTCAGGGCAGTTCCAGCGTTCCCAAGCAAATTGGAACTTACACTCCTCGATGCCACTCTGGGCACCCAAGGCCACACTGGTAGCGTAGGTCAGATAAGCCTGGCAAAGGGAAAAGGGTTGTGAGCTTCAGCCCTGGCTCAACTCAGGTCATCTAGGGTTGAGGGTGCAGGCAGGACTCAAATGGATTAGCTTTCCATTAAGGAATAATCATAAGTTCCTTTGTATGGGTGACTTCTGGCACTGTCTCCCCTCCCCTCTTTTCCTTCCCCAAAAGAGTTTATTTAGGAACACAAATGGGTCAAAATAGGAGCAGGAAACCATCCTACCTTGGGACCTGTTATCAGGAAATTGTTCACTGACCTACCAAAAAGAGAAAAAGTGAGGCATTTGTGAATGGGGATGAGAAAATAGGAGCTTCCTTGGTAAAGAGTAAGGTATGGGGAAAGGACTTACCAGGCAGAGGCACTGAAGGTGGCATAGTATATGCCCACAGCCACCCTGAGCATAAACAGGTCACCCATGGCCCTGCCTACCCCCAGGGGCCCAGGTCTAGCCCAGGGCCAAGTCCAGAGAAGTGAGGAGAGGGCAGGGTCTTTCTCAGTATTTATGTGGGGAAATGCTGAATGACCAAGGGGGAAAAAAATCAACAGCTCCTCTCATTTGTCCTTCACTGGCAGGGCTGCAGGAGCCACTGACCCAATGGGGGACTAGGGAGGAGGAACTCAGCCCAAAGCCTCCAAGGAAAGCCCCGCCCTACCCCGCCCTGCCAGCCCTTCTCTTTCAGGCTGACAGAGGGGCGGAAGCCTCTCCCTACCCAGGAGATTTCTACCCTCTATACATAAGACTTTAGTCTCTTCCTGCTTGAGGGCTCATTTCTCAGAATCTTGTAGCCTGGAGCAGGTGAGGTCCCTAACTCCGAAGTTAGGGCACATATCCCTCAGAGCTAGTGTCCTCATCTATTAATGAGGCTCCACTCCTTGGTCTGCCTTCCTCCCCAAGGTGTTAATAATTATAGAGGAACTCCATCTGGGGCCCTCTCCCACTCATTTTACCCAAGGAAACAAGAGCACCATTCCTACTGCCTCCCTTGGTGACTGTCAGGTCACGTGTGGGACCATGGAGCAAAAACACTTCAGAGGCCATTTCTGCAACAGTCCCTTCTACCATATTCTACCAAAGTAAATCTCCCTCGTTTCTAGTAGGTCTATCATTTTGTATTTGTTAGAGCTTTAGTTTGTTAACTGCTTATATATGTGAGAATCAATCTTTGGGCTACCTAGGCTGTATTTGAAAAGACTGATACCTTTCTTTCTGACACTACTTTGTTGCTAGGACATAACCTCCTTGGGTGGGAATCTGTCTTTTAGATTAGCTCTGTATTCTTAGTGCTGAAGAAGATTCCTCGATGAATGAACAAATGTGTGGATGAATGAATGGATGAAAGAACTTGTGGCCCACGGAAGAATCCGAGGCACCATTAGGTAGGGTTGGGGACTAAAATGAAGGGGTGGAGATCTTCCTTGGTTTGTGAAACTCTTTCCTAGGGCTAGGGGAGGCAGGCCAAAGAGATGAGGAGGAAAGTATAAACAGGAAGTTAACAGTGCTAACTTGATATCCAGAGCACTTCACAGCACCCTGGACCTGATTTGGATGAGAAAGGGAGCTCAGACATCCTCCATCAGAGTTGTTCCAGGGGCCAAGGAGTCCCCAGGCCTTTTTAGAGCAGTGCACTCCAAGTATGCACTGGGATTGATATTGGTCTGCAAACTGTTATCTTCATGTGACAAGAAACAGACAAGTACAGAAATGAAACTGTTTAGAAATTTTTTAAGCAATTTGACAGTGATTTTAGATGTTGAAATCTAGTAATAAGAAATTTGGGCTCCTATTCTGTGTCCTTTTTTTTTGTTTCACCTTTCTAGGAGGATGAGTGTGAATGCTGCAAATGCAAAATGTCCTTAATGGACCAAGGCTCTGGCTCTCAGCCCAGCAAGCTCTCTTCCTCTGCTTGTTGGTGGGCTTCTCTCCTCGGGGAAAGAGGTCCCAGACTGAGTCACTTGGGTGCTGAGGCTAACTCAGTGGGCTTTTCTGTTTCCTTCTTCTCCCAATCAAGAAGCTAATGTTTATACCTAAAACTGTAAAATTGTAAGTCAATGATACTTAAAAAAAAAAGAATCTAATGTTTAACTTTCACTTCTTAAGACAGCAAGGTTGATTTCCATGCCACTCACTGTGGGATCAGAACAGGGATCACATTAGGCCTGAGGTATCCCCTACACCCCTTGAAAGAGTTTTAGGAGTGACTCCACGTTCACTTCCTGTGTACAAGTGACTGGATCTTATTTTTCAGTGCTCCCCTCCCCATAGCACTTGGCATTTAGCTGGTACTCTGTAAAAATGTTTTTTTATTTTCTAGGAAGGAAGCTTTTTGTGTGCAAACTTTGTGTTTGCTCCTGCTTTCATTCTCTAAAGATTATATAATTTCTCTAAAAGGAATTTAGGATGTTAAAGAAAGTCCTCTGCTCCGGTATTAGGAACCCTGAGCATTGGCCACTAATTTGTTAAGAGACTTTGGGCAAGCTATTTACTACCAAACCTTGTGGACTTGGGTTCTTCATCTGTAAAATGAGGGAGTTGGGAAGATGTTGAATGTTGAATTACCTCTAAGTATTTTAGCAGCTCTTTAAATGCTATAATCCTAATTTTAAGATTTGCAGAATTTATTATCCCCAGAGGTGACTGCAGGCCAAGGATGGGAATCATCTTATATATCTTTAAATCCTTCAGTTGACCATCAGGATAGACCTGTAGGATGGCTATGTGGAGGACATCCAATGCCTTCTTCAGAGTCATTTGGGACTCAGTTTACATAAGACCACTGTGCTGGACTGAGCATAGTTGTTCATTGTGGGCAGAGGGTGTCCTGGAAAGAGAGAAGAACCAGAGAAAGGCCGTCTACACTAGAGTCTACAAATCACTTACAGCCAACCTGTGCATCCATCCCCTTAACCTTAGCCTGACTACCTCATTAGTTTTTAAGTGATCATCCAATTCTTGGTTTCCCCCTTCGAGGAATGGAAATCTGGAACTGAAGACTAGAGCAGAAGATGACACAGTGGAGATAGAGAGGGCCTGTGACCAGACAGAGAGAATAGCAGTGTCTCTAACCAGTGGTGTGCTGGTAGACAGCCAACAGCCAGCTTCTGTGTGACTGGAGCTGTGACTAGTGGTGTCTGCTGATTTGTATGGGGTGAATACTCCCGCAGTGGTCGATTTCAAACTACCAACGTGGACTTGGGAAGATAAATAGTAGAACATCATTATACAGTATTTTTATCATAGATATAATAGATGTAAGTAATCTTAAGAGTATAGACAATAAGAAAATCTAGTAAAATAGGAAGTGATAAATTTTGTGCACTTATCTTTGTTTTTAATATAATTTATTTAATTGTAAGTTTATATAATTTAATTTTAATAATGGCCGTGTTTAGCAACAAGTTTGCAAAATTCCTGAAAATTTAGAATCTTCTCTGAGACTGGACAAGCACACCATTGGAGCACTTACTGTGTCCTCCCTCTAGGCCACTGGGAGATAAAGTGCAAAAGATTCCTCTGTAGAATTTAATACCAAATGTTTGTTTGTTCCAGTTATATGCAAGGCTTTAACCTTTGCTGAGCCAAGGTCTTGCTACTGGCCTTCAAGGAGCTTAGTATCTAGCAAAAAGGAGGTAAGATCTGTATCTAACTGTAATGTAGGGCATAAAGTGGTAAGTGGAGTGCAATGAATGAATGCACTGTATTCTACTGGAATGGTATTCATAGAGCTAGAAAGGCATAGAACCAGATAATCCGGAAGGCTTCTTCCACCTTATGTTCCAAAATGTTGAGATTCCAGGAGTTCTAGGGAAGCACTGGGGGCAGTAATCAATGAGGAATAAGGCTGAGTCACCCATGCTGTTCCCAGCTTCAGAAAATAGAGGCCATTTATAGGACCACAGAGTGTCTGAGCTAGAGGGTCCCATTTTTACAAGGATATAACTGAGGCCCAGAGAGAGATTTACTCAAGGTTACAAAGTGAGTTGGGGCCAAAGAGCCTTCATCCTACCATCCTGGTTTGGCCAGGACTGAGGGCTTTCCCGTGCTGTGGAACTTTCAGTGCTTATACCAGGATGGTCTTGGGCAAGCTGGGATGGTTGGTCTCCCTGAGGTGATGACAATGTGCATCCCAAGCTAATGCTTCTTTCCAAATGTGCACTCTCACTAAACTCCCCAGACCCCTGGTTCCCCCACATTTCTTTTCCCGGCTCCTTTTTCAGGGCTCTCAGACTATAGGGGCCACCACTTAGACTCTGGAGCAAGTTGGGGGTGTGGGAGTCGAGTGAGAGGATGGAGAGAGGGAGGAGGTGGCTGGAGAATGCCAGAAGAGAGATAGGATTTCTGACTTTTAACACTCCTCTGCTAATTAGATAAGGGGAAGGGGCGGGAATGGGGGTGTGGGGAGAATGAATCTCCATGCATATTCTTCTGAGTTGTGACACTGAGCAGAGCTCAGGGATTTTCAACCTCTGGTCTCCACCCCTCCTCCTGGAAGCTTGTCTCTTGCTACCTCCTGGCGATACTTGACTCCCAGTCCAAATGCCCATTTTAGCCTCAATGACTTGTAAATTTCCTCAACAATATGTCTAGGAAGGAAGAGGAGAATATTTCAATTTTCCCATTCAGATCCAGGGTTCCAGGTGTGGGAAGAGAATAGGCCTTTCTGTGTGGAAAATGGGAGCAGTTGGTGGAACACATGGGCCTGTGAGGGCTGGAGTATGTTAGACGGGATAAATCTGCCAGCGATGACTAGATTTGTTTCATGTTTAAAGGTGTGTTTCCTTCAACTAGGAAATTCCTTAGGACTAGGCCTTGCGAATCCTAGTTACATGAGGATCTCTTCAAGGATAGCAGCTTATTTCTCCCATCAAACTGAGGTGCCCAGATGGCAGAAACTACATCATCAATAGCCTAGAAAAGTTTGGAGTTGGAGGGGCTCATCCAAGGAGAGATTTCAGTCAGCTAAAACCCCCTTAATTATATTTTTTATTTTCTCACTGTTCAAAATTCCCATCTCTGGACATTGGATAGGACACAGACGTTCCCAATTAGTGTTTCTTGATTGATTGGGGGAGAAAGTATGGAGATGATTGTGGGATTTGATTAGTTTTTGGAGAAATATATATCCATCTATCCATTTATTTTTTCTAAAAATATTTACCTACTTAGTTCAGGCCATTACTCAACACTTATGTGTCTAAGGTTAATTATCCTTAGTTGTTTTTAGCCTGGAGGAGTTCTCCATGTGGTCTGAGAGAGAGAAACTTAAATAAGTTACAACAATACAGTGAGATAAAGTACTCTGTGGAAAGGTTAGAGGGGGAGTGAGGATAATGAGGAAATCCAATGGAAGAGGACTTCTGGTAGAGACTCGCCATCTGGTGGTAGTGAGTGGTACAACAGGCTCTTTGTTGCCCTGAGAAGGAATTCAGTACTGCAATTTCAGCTCTTATTGAGCTCCTGCCTCATGGGTAGCCAGCCCAAGGACTGGCACTGTGGTATGTACGTAGTAAAGTTTCTAAGATGACCTTAGTCCTTAAAAAACTTGCAGTGTGCTTGTGTATATAAACTATAATTGAAAAATGTATTAACTAAACATAAATATTTGATTGTTGTCATGTACACACATGAACAAATACACTTCAAAAATGTGATTCATGCTTGCCACCAAAAAAAGTAAACAAAATGGAAATATGTAATGTAGAAAATGAGAGTCTCCCCTGTCTAACTCCCTGTAAGCAACCGTTATGGGCAGTTTAGTTTGGATTCTTCTCTCCGCATGTACAAATGCTTATATATACGTAGTTTAAAAAATAGAATTGTGCTAATCCTCTATTTGGTTTTTACATTTTTATATCATGGACCCCTTTTTGTGATACTACGTATCAATTTACCTTGTTTTTCTCTTAATTTTTATATTAAATCAGAATTAAGCATGCTCTTACAAGTTAATAGTTCTGTAAGGTTTGTTAAGAAAAACAGTAGCCCTCTTCAACTGTATCCCCATTGTCCTCTCAAGAAGCAGCAACTTTCATTTCTTTATCTGATGTTGTTAGTATTATCTTCATATTTCTAAAAAAAAAAAACCTATTTGCATCCTATGTATTGATATTTCAATTTTAGGTATTATTTATTGACTTCCCACCATGGATGATGAGAACTGGCCTCTCCTCTTTCCACCTACCAAACACAAATGCATCTTTCTCATATTTCCATCTCCCAACATAAACTGTAATTTGACTTTGGTCAATATTCAGCGTTTACATTATAATTATGTATACTATTTAAAGGAGAGTCGTGTAGTAAACTAGGCTTACTTTTCTTTCCCTGCAAGTCTTTTCATTTTCCCTGGAATTAGTAATTATCTTTGTTGTTGTGTTTGCCTAGTTTTCTATGTCTGTGTCAGCACTTCAGCCCCAAATGCTGGCACTTACCTAAAACACCTGTGAAGACATTTAGCTCTCAGACTTGCTCCCATCTTGCTTAGTCACTTCTTTACACACTGCATAGTGTCATCTTAGTGTCTTCTTTCACCATCACAATGAGGGTTCACTTTACTTCTCCACTTTGTTGCACATCCTGTTTCTTAAGTCTTATGCCTATCTCTGTTTACTCCCTCATTGTGGTAAATAACATTTCAGTAGCTTCTTGAGAATGGAAGCATAGGAAACAAATTTCTTGAGAAACATAGCTGAAAAATTTTATTCTACTCTCACTTGATTGATAGTTTAAATTTTTTAAATTAATATTTTGGAGAAATAGAATTGTAGACTGGAAATAATGTTCCTATAGAATGTTGAGGTCATTGTTCTAGTGTCTTCTAGTTCCGTGTTACTGTTGAGAAATCTTACACTGTCCTAAATATTGGTCTTTTGTAGGTTACCTGTTCTTCCCTTCACCGTCCTTAGAAGCTTTTAGAAACTTTTCTTTATCCTCATCATACTGAAATTTCACAGTGATTGGCTTTGATGTAGACATGAAAGGGAGCAGAACCCTGTGCCCTTTGCTCCCCTGCCTCTTGTTTATAAAAAAGCTGAAGTCTTCCAGGCCTCTCTGAGTCATAGAAGAGCAGGCTCAAGCAGTTGATTAGGACAAGCCAGCAGGCACTGGGGGGTGGCAATGACTCTGACCACCTACGTCAACGATTAACTGAGATTATTCCTTCAGGTCCCTTAAAAATTTTCATGGCTGAACAGAATCTTTGGAGATTTTTTTGGGGGGGGATGCTGGGTTGCAGGCATTGTGGTTAAAAGCCACTTTCCTTTTTGTTACCAAGGCTGTTGCCCCCAGGATTATACTCCTGCCCCTCCCTCAAACAGAAACCAGTTACTCTTATCTAAGTCTCAGGAGGCAGCTGCAGAGAAGAGTAAGAACTGGTTAGAACCCAGTCCAAGATGGTGGAGGATTTGACTTCCAGTGGACCTTGAGCCTCATTATACACTTACTGTAATATATTAGCATGCTAAGTGACACACCTACCAGCACCATGACAGTTGACAATTGCCATGACAACAACCAGAAAAGCCCAGACGAGGACTGAAATACCAGAACAAGGACTGATTGGCTCCATCACACCCGGAAGGAAGACATGATGGCAAAAGCCTCCCATAAAAGTCCACGTGGCCAGACCTGGGCTAGAGCTGTCCCTACTGCCGATGTTGGCTGACAGGCCTCTTTCTTGCTTGAGTGCTTTTCTTCCCTTCTCCCTACTGGAGCATTGTCCTTCCATTTCCCACTCTGAGCAATAAAGCAGCTGTTCACTTTGTCCCTCTGCCTCTGTTGTGAGAATTCTTTTGCAGCAGCAGCAGCAAGAACCCACTTGGTGGGCTTCCTAATTTAGGGGTCCCTCCATCCACTAACAGAGCTTTTCATTTCTTATGATTAGTACTCATGGACTCTTTTAATCTGTAAACATGTCTTTTTAGACTGGTAAACTATCTACTATATTTCTTTGATCATTTCTTCCCCTTCACTTTGTTTTCTTTCTCTACAATTAGTTGTTTGTGTGTGTGATGGGGCAGGGATGGTTACTGAGCCTCCTGAAACCAATCCTCTCATTTTATCTCTTCTTTCCTGTTTTCTATTGTAAAAAATTTTTGTTGTCATTGTTTTATTATCTAGAAGAATTCCTCAGCTTTGTCTTCTAACCTTTATATTAAATTCTTTTTATTTCTGCATCAAATGTTTAATACCTAAGAGTTTTCTTGTATTCTTTGAATATTTATTTATTCTAAAAATTATACTCTGTTCTTGTTTCAAGATTGCAGTATCTTCTCCTCTTTGAGGATATAACTTTTTAAAAGTTTTCTTTTGTTTCCTGCATTTTTTCTTCTTTAAAGTTCCTTTTTTTTCTATTATATTAAAGCCTGTCTCAAAAATCTGGTGATGCTAGGTTATTCATTCATACTTAATAATAAAGAGCTACAAAGCTGGTAGGAAACTATTTGTACCTGGATGAGGCTTGTTGAATGATGTACTTCACTTTATAGTATAAGGTAGTCTCCTAGCTAGTTCACCAGGGAACCCCAAGCATCAATATCTTTTAAGTCTTTTCTCTAGGGCTGGTCACTTTCTCTGGAAAGAAGTCTTTCAATCCATCAGAATTCTGGGAACCACATGGGGAATCACTATGAACTCTCACCATTCAGACTTATTTAATGGCTTGCTCCTGGTTTGTGTCTGGTCTCCCTGAGCTTAGAATCTGTCTGATTCAGCTACCAGAGAGAAAATCTCCAGTCTTCTGCTGGATTGAGGAGGGAACATGAAACTCTAATCTGCTTCCTAATGAGTCATTTAACCTACCTACCTTCTGTCCTCTCACATGTGTAACTGCCCCCATTATCAACATTACTCGCCAGAATGGTACATCTTTCCCTACACTGACCCATCATAATCACTCAAAGTCCATAGTTTACCTAAGGGTTCACTCTTGTGCATTCTGTGGGTTTGGACAAATGTATAATGACATGTACCCATCAATGTGGTATCACACAGAGTATTTTCACTGCCCTAAATATCCTCTGTGCTCTGCCTCTTCATCCCTATCTCCTCCCTAACCCTCCCACCCAACCCTGGCAACCACTGATATTTTTACTGTCTCTATGGTTTTGCTTTTTCCAGAGTGTCATATAGTTAGAATCATAAAGTATGTAGTCTTTTCAGATTGGCTTCTTTCACCTAGTAAGATTCCTTTATGTCTTTTCATGGCTTGATAGCTTATTTCTTTTCAGAACTGAATAATATTCCATTGTCTGGATGTGCCACAATTTATTTATCCATTCACCTGCCGAAGAATATCTTGGTTGCTTCCAAGTTTTGGCAATTATGAATGAAGCTGCTATAAACATGTTTGTCCAGGTTTTTGTGAGAACATAAGTCTTCAAATTGTTTGGGTAAATACCAAGGAGCATGATTGCTGGATCATATGGAAGGGTGTGTTTACTTTTGTATGAAGCAGTCAAACTGTTTTCCAAAGTGACTGTACCATTTTGCATTCCCACCAGCAATGAATGAGAGTTCCTGTTGCTCCACATCTTTGCCAGTATTTGGTGTTGTCAGCATTTTGGATTTTGGCCCTTCTAACAGGTGTGTAGTGGTACCACATTGTTGTTTTAATTTGCACTTCCCTGTTGATATACTGATGTGGAGCATTCTTTTCATGTGCTTACTTGCCATCTATATATCTTCCTTGGTGAGGTGTCTGTTAAGGTCTGTAGCCCATTTTAGTTGAATTTTTGTTTTCTCATTGTTGAGTTTAAGAGTTCTTTGCATATTTAGGATAAAAGTCTTTTATCAGATTTGTCTTTTGCAAATATTTCTTCCAGTCTGTGGCTTGTCTTCTCATTCCTTTGATACTATGTTTTTTTAAACCACAGTTAATAATAATAATAACAACAACAACAACAACAACAACAACAGTAATAAGATTATTTGTTCCATGAAATTTTGATAGAACTCACCAGTAAAACTCTCTGAACTTGGTGCCCTCTTTAAAATAGAGCTTTGAAAACTTGTAATTTCTTCAATGGTCATTGATCTATAAAGGTTTTCTACCTCTTCTTCAATTTTGGTAATTTATTTATTCCTCAGGAATAATTCACTGTACCATAAAAAAAATCAAAAGTCAAATGAAAAGTTGGGGGAAAAGATTTACAATTAACAGAGAAAGGTTAATCTACCTAATATGGAGTGAGCCTAGAAACTAGTTCACAACTCAATAGAAAAATTGACAAAGAACATGAATAGAGCATTCATAGACCAAGAAATAAAAATGGCCCTTCAATATATGAAAAAATCCTTAAGCTCAGTCATAATAAAAGGAATGCAAGTAGAAACTACACTGAGATACCATTTTTCACCAATCAGACTAGCGAGAATCCAAAAGTTAGATAACATAATATGTTAGCATGGCTGTGGAGAAATACTAAAACTGATTTCCATTGCTGAAGGGAATGCAAAATGCCATAAACCCTGAGAAAGGGAATCTGAAGATAGTGGCGAAAATTATAGATGCATTTACCCATTGATTCAGAATTCCACTTGTGGGACTCTATCTGCAGACACAACTTCCCAAGTATTAAATGACATGTGTATAAGATTATTCATTGGAGCACTGTTTATAATAGCAAAAGATAGAAATAACACAGCAACATGGAATAGGTGAAATAAACTATCCACACAATGGTATACTCTACAGCCCTAGAACAGTAACTGGTAATACCTCTTCTCTATGTACTGTTTTGGAAAGTGTCTGCTAAATAAAAATTGAGGTACAGAGCCAGGTGAAGAGTGTGTACCTTTTGTATTAATATAAGGTGTAAGAAGAGTATATATTAATATTTTCCATATTGTCATAAAGAAACAGAACTAATACATAAGAAACTAAAGTGGTTTCCTATAGGCTCAAAGATGATGTCAGTAGGATATGGGTAAATGTGGGCAAGATGAGAGGCAGACTTTTCCAATCTTTTTATACGGTTTTGATTTTCAGTGTGAATTATTATTACACATTAAAATCATTACAATTTAAAAAATATATTCATTAGCTTTTCAAAAGGTATTTTATTTTATTTATTTTTTATACAGAAGAAACTTTTAAAAATCTATTTTTATATACAGTGGCTAAAAATTGTAAATCTCAAACTCCCAAATTTATCCCTTCTCACCCCCTTTCCCTGATAACCATCAGATTGTTTACTATGTCTGTGAGTCTGTTTCTATTTTGTAGACGAGTTCATAGTGTCCTTTTATTTATTTATTTATTTTTTAGGTTACACATATGAGTGATATCCTATGGTATTTTTCTTTCTCTTTCTGGCTTACTTCACTTAGGATGATGATCTCTAGGTCCATTTATGTTGTTGCAAATGGCATTTTTAAATTCTTCTTATGGCTGGGTAGTATTCCATTGTATAAATATACCTCAACTTCTTTATCCAGTCATCTGTGGATGGACATTTGCTTCCATGTCTTGGCTATTGTATATAGTGCTTCTGTGAACTTTGGGGTGCATGTATCTTTTCAAATTAGAGTTCCCTCTGGATATATACCCAGCAGTGGGATTGCTGGATCATATGGTAAGTCTATTTTTATTTTTTTTGAGGAATCTCCATACTGTTTTCTATAATGGCTGCACCAAACTACATTCCCACCAGCAGTGTAGGAGGGTTCCTTTTTCTTCCACACACTCTCCAGCATTTATCATTCATGGACTTTTTAATGATGGCCATTCTGACTGGTGTGAGGTGATACCTCATTATAGGTTTGATTTTGATTTCTCTGATAATTAGTGATAATGAGCATTTTTTTCACGTGCCTATTGGCCATTTGTATGTCTTCATTGGAGACTTGCTTATTTAGGTCTTCTGCCCATTTTTGGTATGGGTTGTTTGTTTTTTTGTTATTAATTTTTATTAGCTATTTATATATTCTGGAAATTAAGCCTTTGTCAGTTACATCATTTGCAAATATTTTCTCCCCTTCCATACGTTGTCGTTTTATTTTGCTTATGGTTTCCTTTACTGTACAAAAACTTATTAAGTTTAATTAGGTCTCATTTGCTTATTTTTGCTCTTATTTCTATTGCCTGGGTAGACTGCCCTAGGAGAACATTGCTAAGATTTATATCAGAGAATGTTTTGCCTATGTTCTCTTCTAGGAGATTTATCATGTCTTGTCTTATATTTAAGTCTTTAAGCCATCAAAAGATATTTTAAAAGGCTGTACAAATGTAAATTTGTATAATAAGCTTGCTGCAATTTAGGATCTCAAGAATAGTCCTTGCTTTCAGAAGAAATTTAAATCTGGAAAATAAAATAATATACATAAAACATTTTTTTAAATTGACAATACTGAAATAAGGAGAGGATCTGATAAGCACTGAATGATGGATCTGACCCTAAGTTCTGTGGGATTCATAGCAGGAGTGGTTTCAGTGGGCTTAGCTTCAGAGAGGAGGTGATATTGACAGGGCTTTGAAGGACAAACAGGAACTGGGTAGAGAGGAGGACACAGGTTACTCCAGACACAAACTCAAGTGTGACATTGTATTTCTGAGATAATAAGTATCCCTCTGATATTTCTCAAAGTACTTAGGAGTTGGGCTGAAAGTGGAAGCAGGTTTTTAAAAACAAGAAGTCAGGCATGCAAAGGGTATAGGGAGAGGGTCTCTAGAAGAGGACCCCAAGGGCAAATGCTCTGAGATCTTGAGTCTGGGAGAGAGAAAGCTGAGAAAGGTGAGGGGAGCAGCAGGAGCCACATCACATGAGCCCTTTGTTTTAGGTGCAGTGGGAAGTCATTGCAGGACTGCAAGTGTATGTATGGGAAATCAGGGGAGTCTAACTCACTTTTTAAGATGATCATTCTGGCTGTTGTGTGGAAATGAATTGGTGGGGGTGGGACAGAAAGATTGAGAGATCTTCTCAAGAAGAACTGACTATGTCTTGGTATAGATGAAATAAAATTCACATATTAAGGCAAGACCAAAGAAAATTTAAACATAAAATATTTTTCTGCTCATTTGGGCCTTCTTCCTCCCTTCTAGTGTGCATTGCACATCTTCATTATGCATTAACAAGACGTCCCCAGTGACAGAAATACCTACTCAACTGTAAATATCAACTTTTCTTCTGGTGCCAGCCACATAACTCCTTAGAAGATAATATTCCTTTTTCCATTCTATAAGGGGTCATTATGACCAACCACTTGCCTTGTATGGGCGGATAGTTTTAGTAAACTTTATGTACAATGCCAGTATATCATTTCCCTCAACATAGTGATTGGTGCAGAACAGATTGGTCAGATGACCTGGGTAGATACTGGGCCACACCTAATGAAAGTTCTTAGCTGAAATATTTAATTATGACCTTATTAATGTTATTGGCTGTATTACTTGTATTTTGCCTATTTTATACTGTTACTGTTTCTTGCGTTTCCAAATGTGGGACTGAGCCTCAGATAAAATTAATGATGATTAGGCGACTTGAAACAATTGATCAATTATATAGTTCTATAAGATCAATGACTGTGATAGCATAACTCTAGATATGGGAAGAAGCAACAAGAGGGAATAATTTTGTTGACCACCAGTAAGACAGGTGGTCCACATGTTTTTGGCTATTGTTAACAGGGCCTAGTCCAGTAATAGCACATTAAGTGGCCTATCAATGAAATCCTTGCCTGACCTGGACATGAGCATTCCTAGTGCCGTGGGACAAATCGGACATGAAATGCCTCCAGAACCTTGGTTGAGATTACAAGCGAAAGAGAAGGGATTGTAAGGTAAAGAATGCTGCCCACCATCAGGTTCTGCAAGAATCAAGTTATTAGCCACTGCAGCTGCTGACCTACAATATACTCTGAAATGAATTCAGGGTGAAGATCAGGATAAGGCACTCTGTGATCTGGAAAAACAGGCCTTCAGAGACTTAGAAATTTTCAGGAGAAATTTTTATAAACCTGGATTCTTGCATCTTCCTATACTTAGAAAAGCACTAAAACTATCAAGTAAGATGTTCCTCATGGCTAGCAGCAACCTTCTACTGAGATGTGTGTTTGACTGCGTGTATCCCCTTAACCAAAATAAGGTATATACTGATCTGCCCCCTTACCTCTTCAGAACAGTTCTCAGAGCTATCTGAGAGACTCTCCTGGGTTATAATCCTCAGTGTGAGTTGAATAAAATTTTCCATTTCTTTCTTAGATTGATTATTGATTAACTTTTTTAGTTGACAGTACTTAACCTTTCTCCCTCATCCTTGATCCCTACCTAAATCTTGGCATTTTCTAGCCTGTGTGACTGGGGAGAAGGGTGAGGGTATCACCTGGGAAGTCAGGGCTCCACTTGGTGAGAAGGCGATGGTAGAAGAGCCCATTGGAAATATTTGGTTGGTAGTTGGAAATTAGGCTCAGGAGCTTTGGAGAGAGGACAGACTTTTGAAGGTCTAGATTTGTGAGTCTGCTGTGGAGAGGAAATAGTTGAAGCTGTGAGGCTGTATGAAGCATCAGAGAGAAGGAATTGAGAGAAAAGAGCAGAAGGCCAAATACAGATCCTCAGTGAAGTGACACTAGCAAAAGAAGAAGGGGGATGGATAAAGAGTAAGGTTGCAGTACCAGGGCGGTGTGGAATCCCAGGACAATTTAAGCTAGGAGGTGGAGTGCCAGCTGAGAGACGAATATAGTAGCTGTGTGGCAAATGAAGAGCCTTCGTGGGCTGGAGTACTCAGGAAGGCTTGTGGTAGAAATAGGACTTGAAAGGACCTGGAAATATGGGTAGACTGGGTGGATGGAGATCAAGGTAGGGGGGTTCCAGAGTAAAAGGCACAAGAACAAAGGCACAGCAGACAATTCTGATCATTGAGTGTATGTGCAAGGTCAGGGAGTGATTGATGTCTGTGAGTGAAGTGTTCTAACCAGGAAGTCTGGGGTGATAAATGCATGTAGAAAGAGTTGAATCAGTTAGCTGATCAACGGAAGTGTTTTTGAGCACCTCTGTGTACCAGGCACCAGATTAGATGCTGGAAATACACCCATGAACGAACTGACCAAGGCCCAGTCCCCTAGAGCCCTTTAGCAAATCAGACAGGTCTTCACAAGCACAGTTTAGATTTTATTCTGTGGGATGCTGCTCTCATGTAGCCCCATAACGGGAGCCGATGGAGAGATATCCCCAGCCTATGGGGGACACAAAAGGGAGTGTATGCAGAGGAAGTCTCGACTGTTGAATAGCTGGGTCTCCAACAACTTCATGAGTGTGTGAGCCTGAACTGTGTACACACAGACCAGGATGAGTGCACTGGCAAACAGGGAAGTGGTTAGAGTTTCTGAGAAAGTCATTCATTTGGAAAGATTCATCCCCTTTGCAAGGGGAATTCACTTAAAAGTAAAGCCTTTGTTTGGCTTAAGTTGCAGGAGTGAAACTCTGATGATGGAATTACTGCTTTGAATTAGTAGGAAGAAAAGATATTTGGTGGGGAGAGGGCAGTCAAAGCCATCCCTGGCTCTGAAATCACACTTTTCAGGAGCAGCCTCCCTACTCAGAGACCAGCTCTTGCCTACAATGGGATGTAATGGATACTGCTTTACCCTCTGGATATCTATTTTGACAATTCAGAACTGGAAGTAAGTGTTCTTAGATTTTTAGAGATGAAATCATTCACTCTCAATTCCTAATTAACTATCACCCTGTTTGCCCTGCAAACTCTGCTTTCCCAGAGAAAACAAAAGAGAGAGGAAGAAGAGAAAGGGGCAATAGGCAGGAGGATACAGGCTTAAAATCCTGCTTGAAACTAAGAGGAAAGTCAAAGGAAATAGACAAAGGTTCTTCCTGAGCTTGGGACCAGCAGGGACTGATGCAGATTCCTGAAGATATTTTTTAAAAGCAGTAGATAAGAAAGTGGGTATAGAGGGAACATACCTCAACATAATAAAGGCCATATATGACAAACCCACAGCTAACATCTATTCAGTGGTGAAAAGCTGAAAACATACCCTCTAAGATCAATAACAAGACAGGACTGTCCACTCTCACTGCTTCTATTCAACATAGTTTTAAAGTCCTAGCCACAGCAATCAGAGAAGAAAAACAAATGAAAGAAATCCAAATTGGAAAGGAAGAAGTAAAATGGTCACCGTTTGCAGATGACATGATACTATATATAGAAAATCCTAAAGATGCCACCAGAAAACTACTAGAGCTCATCAGCCCTTATTGTAAAATGCTCTTTGTGTCAGATGATTTTGCCCAGCTGTAGGTGAATGTAAGTGTTCTGAGCACATTTAAGGTAGGTTAGGCTAAGCTATACTGTTTGGTAGGCGAGATGCACTAAATACATTTTTGATTTACAGCATTTTCAACTTATAATGGGTTTATTGGGAAATAACCCCATTGTAAGTTGAGGAAGATCTGTATTATAATTATTAGTTGTCACCTACAAAACAAAGTGAAGATGATTATTCCTAATTATCAGATTGTTTCAAGGAATATGTAAACCAAAAATAAGAAATTTTGTAAGAAAAGTAAATGTCTTAAAGCTCTCAGCTGGCACTATATTCATTTTAAGTATAGCCTCTACAGTCATACTGGAATGAAATGTTATCATTTCTATTTAGAACTTAAAAAAAAACTTCAATTATTTTTTAATTCCTTTTTTGGCAGGGAGGTAATTAGGCTTATTTAACTTTCTATTTATTTAATGGAGATATTGAGGACTGAACCCAGGACCTCCTGCATACTAGGCATGCACTCTACCACTAGAGCTATACCCTCCCCACCTTGTATTTAGAATTTTACTTGGCTATGAAAAGTGATTTCTGTCTCTCAATTTCTATTAACATATGATAGAAAATGTTTTTCTTTGGTGTTGTAAATCTTCTAGGTACATACTGTACTGAAGTGGCTTTTTATGTTAGCTTTACAAGGTCATCTTTTGGCAAGAATTTAAAAACCAATAAATTTGAAATTAGTTCCATTGGACTTTTACAGAATTAGTGGTGGCATAACATGAGAGCTTAGATCCTGAAGCCAGAATGCCTGGATTCACATCTCAGCTCTGTAACTTTCTAGTACAGTGCGATGTTCCTACCCCCATTTTTATCTGTATAATGGGAATGATGTTAATAGTACCTACCTCATAGAGCTGTTACTAAGGTTAAATGAGTTATGTCTAAAGTGCTCGGACCCCTGCTTGGCACAACATAAGCACTGAGTAAGTGTCCTGCTGCAGTGTCAGGTCCTTCAGCCCCAGGATTTTCATTTGTTTTGTTCACTTATATATCCCTAGAACTGCGTATTCTGTATGTGCCTATAACTGTGCCTAGCTCGTATCAGGCATTCAACAAATATTTGTTGAGTGAAGGTATATCTTGGTAATAGGTATTCAATAGTGATTATTCATGAGGTTTTTAAAGGCCATGGTTATTTTAATTCTTTAATTTTTACAGAGGAAAAATTGAGGCCCAGATAGAAGGAATCTTCCTAAAGTTACATGAGCTTTGCTGGCAATAAAATTTAACACGGAATCTTTGTCATAAGGGAAACACACCAGACAGAACCGGTTTCCTCACTTCACTATATTTTTTTTGCCAGTTGCTCCTGTCCCAATATTTATCAGAACCTCTCATGTAGAGGTACACTCAGTTTTTATTTGAATGGATGCCATGGTATCTGAAGGCATAGTGGCCATTGCAGCAGGCAGAATCAGTTTTCTCCCATGGGAACAAAGTGGCTTGCTCTGAGAGAATAAAGATAACTGTGTTCATGCTGTGTTCTTGGCCCCTGTCTGCTCTTCTTTCCTTCCTAAGAAAGCCTGGAACTCAGTGTGTATACCCCAAACTCCCACAGCCACTCCAGAAATTAACACTGCACGGTTTTACAATAAGACAGACCTGGTTTCAAATCCCATTTCTGCTACTTACTACCTGTTGTATTACCTGTTACTACCTGTGACCTTGTTGTGCAAGTTATTTCACTTCCATAGCCTGAGTTTGTGCCTCTATGAAATGGGTATGCCACCATATTCACAGTGGAAGTAAACATTAGCAATAATATGGGGCCTATTGATTGTTCAGCATGATGAAGGCAAATAAGACCCACAGCAAGGCATGTTGTAGTTGCAAGTTGGGTTTTCTGGGAAGAAACTCTGAGATGGAGGGTGTTAGGCAGGACATTGATGAGCATGCTCTCAGATCAACACCTGAGGAATGAAGGGGAAGGAAACAGGACTGGGCAGAGGAAGAAGTTGGGCTGTGGTGCAGAACAGTGAAGACCTCAGTTGACCTCTCATGGGGAGCCCTAGATCTGGGATGGGTCTTCAGAATTGTTGCTAGTTGAGGTGAGGGAGCTGGGCCTTCGCCCCGCCCCCAACCATGTTGTCGATTGTTCGGTACAGGCTGGTCCTGGAGGTTTTCTTCCGCCAAGGCATTCTCCAAAGAGGGCTGACAGCTGAGGGTCATGGCAGCATTCCCAGAAGCTGGGGGAGTAAATCCTGCATTCCTGAAGGGACATCTGGATAGTGCTGCACAGCATCTGTCACTCCCAAACTACAGAAAAGATCCTGAAAGTGCCTGGACAGGAAACACAGGGCACCCACAAAGGGACAGGAATAAGAATGGCATCCCAGAAGTCTCAAAATCACATTAGAAAAGACATTGGATAAATGCTTTCAAACATCCCCTAGAAATCGATTTCTAACCTAGAATTGAATTCTGAGCCAAACTATGTATCAAATTTGAGGATACAATAAAACAATTTCACATATGCAGTTTTACTTTTGACTTCCCAGGCACTGTTTCTTAAGAAGGAATTGAATAAGGGATTCGGGAAGTAGAGAACCTGCCAAGAAGACGGGATGCGCAGTCTGAGTAGAAATGCTGAGCAGCAGCCTGGAGACCACAGAGAAGCCTGGAGTGAGGGCTGGGCCCTGGAGGTAAGCTGTTAATGGTCTAAACCATATTTTATTTATGGCTGTGTCAACAGTTGGTAAATTCATAAAGTAAAATGAAGAAATAATGATTATAAAAGTCAAGACAGAAGTCACCTCTGAAAGGAAGGTAGGGGCTGTGACGGGGAGGAGCTTCTGAGGTGCTGACAATGTTTTGTGTTTTGTTCCGAGTGATGGTTACATAGGTGTTTGCTTTATAATTATTGGTATAAATATAGACACATATACATATATACTTTACATATATGGTTTATGCTATTTCCATGTATATATTATATTTTAAAACAATTTATTTTAAAATATAATAAGAAAATAAATAGTAAGTGTAAAGCCCTCAACACAGTGCCTGGCCTGGAGCACACAGTACATGTCCAGTGTCGGTTGAATATCATTGTCATCATCGTCATCGTCCTGACCCTGCTATCTACTCCTGAATGAGTACTTTCAGTTTTTGGTTTCTATAGAAGAAGGGTGTGAGATGTATTCCGGAGGAGTGTGCAAAAGAGGGGAACATGAATGCTTGGCCAAGAAATAGTTTTATGTCTGCACTGACAAAAAAAATTAAATCCAGAACTTCCTGTTCTGAAACATATTTCTAGCAGAGAGAAAATTAAGATATTTTCTCTTTCCCCTGCTTCTTCTGAAACTGTCAAGTGGGCAGTAGGATGGAAAGAGTTACCTTCTCCTTTCCTGACAGCATCCTCTGATCTGTGGAGGGCAGACATCTTTTGCATCTGAGCAGATACGTGAACCCCAACATTCTTATGGGGCAGATACTTCTTAGGGACACTTTCTCCTTCCTCTTACACTCATCTAATAGGGAGTTAGGCTGATGGAATGGAAAGAGCACTGGTCCAGGAGTCTGGGACCTGGGCTCCAGCTCTGCCTTTAAGCAATGTGCATCTTGGTCAAATCATTTCCCTTCTCAGGCATGGGTTTTCTCATCTGTAAAACCAGAGTTCTGGGGCTAGATCATCCCTGAGTTACCTTCCAGCTCTGTGACTCTAGTATCCTGCAAAGGTAGTAAGAGAGGTAGTAGCATGGCCAACAGGAAAAGCATGTGGGTGTTGAGTCAAGCAAAACTAGGTTTAGATTCCAGTGCCAATACTTACTAGTTATATGAACTTTGTAAATTATTTAACTGTCCTCGGCCTCAATTCCCAGGTCTATAAAATTGGATTAGTACCTGGATGCAGAACTGTTGTGAGGATGAAATAAAATTGTATATTTCTATGGTTCCCAAACTGTGCTGAGGCACCCTAAGGCTCTGCAGTGAATTCACATGAGTACTACCACTGGATATTTCAAAATTTTGAGGGAAACACACTCACATATGTTTGGTACCAGAGGTAGTTAAGAGTTTCAACATTAGATTGTGCTACAGGTCTTGATGCCTTATGTTGTATCTTCACAAAACTGGGTTTTCAGTATGATAAAAAGCAAGTACCATGTGAAGATCAGCATGGAACACCAGATGAGGGTGGCAGTGTTCAAAGTGGTTAAGAAGTTGGTGGTGTGTAATGGGTGCACACATCCCATTAATAAGTAATGGTGGTTATTTAAGAGGAAAATAAAAATAATATTTTTCTTTTAATTTACAAGTATTTTTTTCAAACAACTACTAAGTTGTTAGTATATAAATGCTTCTTGTTTTGACTGAATTATTTAATAAATGGAGCTGTTAGATATATATACTTTTTGGCCTAGGGAATGGTAGAAAACTCATTGAGACAATGTGGGCTCTGTGAAAAAAGAAAGAAAATTTGGGGAAATTATCTGGCATACAGTAGGTGCTCAACAAATGGTAAAAATTATTAAGGAAACTTGCATAAGGGAACACTGAGCTATCTCTTATAGTTTATTGCTGGTAGTGATGGGAGCCAAACTTAAATCAAGAGGAGTTTGACACATCTTTATAATAATGGCACCAGGCATTTAGAAGCACTGAATAAACGTCAGCTTAACAAGTGAAGATGTCACAGATAAAGGCTTTACAGGGCACCTGGGACATGACCACCAAAGTGAATAATCATTTTTTTTCAAGATCCTTTTGTCTGCATAATTTATTCTCAAGGATATCCCCAAGTCAAAATCCGTTCTCTCCAGAAGATTTTGGTTATTTTAGCCCTATTTTAAATGTGGTTAAATTGCTGCTGTAGAATTCCAGTTTGAAGACTTTGCCATAGATTCTAACATGATTGGAACCTGCTGGCTGCAGTCTGAGCTGGGCTCAAAATAGGTCTGACCACAAAGCAGGAGTCTTGAGTATGAGTTATATTGTAGCAAAAGTAAACCAGTCATTGGTTTAGCCTACTCACTAAAAAATAGCTGCTTTAAAGCCCTTAGGAGAACAACAAACCACAACAAATTTGCCCCCTATATGCTGTCGATTTTAAATTTAAATCAATTTAGAGTAAAAGATGTAATTATGTTCTCAAATAGCCTCTGCCTATAATATGGGAATAGAACTACGTTCTCAAATATTCATCTCTCAATATTTGAAATTAGAGTTGTTTTCATGCCTTTTTTGCAAATCATCACTTAGGTGAGGATGAACTTCTATGAGATAGCAACAAGTCTGTTGTAGGAGACGTGCTTTCTTTTCCCTTTAATCACTGAATCCAAACAGTTTCTGAAGCAAACATTAAAAAGAAAACAGCTTGTTCTTGGTTCTGTCAAGTATGGGGCTTTGACAGCAGGAAGGCAGGTTTACTGAGAGCTTTATTCATTATAGGATTGAATTCATAAGCTAGAAATTTGTTGCTGATACTTATTTGAAAAAAAAAACACAGGATTTTTGAGGGGGAGCAGTTTTCACTAAAAATGGAGGCTGTACCTATGAGGATAACTTTAAAAATTAAATTGCAAAACAAGTCAGTTTCTTGCCAATATGTCCCAAGGTGTTTTGATTTTTATTATTCTTTTTGGTCTTTGTCCCTCTGAGACTTCCACTGCAGGTTTAGAACAAGACTGATAATTCATTCGCTTTGCCTCATCCTCTCTGACTTTCCCTTATTATTCTGTTGGAGGTGGCTCCTTTTTTTGTCTGAAAGGCATTGGATAATAATTTTTGGGGAGAGGAGATCTAAACCTTCTCATAACCATTATATAACTGTGTATGCTTATGAATAACATTAGGGAAAGGTCTGTTGTTCCCCATCCACCTTGTTTCTTAATTTGAAAATAACGAGCAGCAAGGGAGGAAAGGGTGTGTATTTCTGACAAGGGTTAATTTACTTCGGTGAAAGCCTTGCCCAGAGTAATTTCAGCCAATGGGGGCTCACCCTAATGAGGTAATGCTTTCAACCCACACCTCATTGGTTGCTCTTCTCCTTACTTGGTGTTCTCCCAGAGGCTGGGAAGTGAAGTGGGTTTGTTTTAGGGATAATGGGAGCTTTTCGCTCTGGCTATTCACCTCGCTCCACCAAATCTTTTGGCAGCATGGCACAGGGAGTTGCTGAAAACAGGCGATGCTTACAGAAATGCTTAGAGCCACTGGGGACAATCTCAGGTTTCCCTTCTCAAGCAATTAGATATCCTGCAACTTGAGCCAGCTCTTCTCCCTGGGGCTGCAGGGGTGTCTTCTAGTCTGGCCGTTTACCCCCAACCCTTTGTCAGTGACTAGAATTCTCAGCAATGAGAACACGAGTGAGATAGGCAGATGCTAGACTATGAAGGGCTGAGGGAAAAGCCAGCCAGTCCTGTAACATATATATCCCATAATGCTTGTCATGCACCGACTATGGGGCCAAGCAGCATATCACTTCTTAATGCTCTTTGGCCTGGGAGCAACAGTGCCATCTGTGAGTCAGGCTGATTGCTTCTATAGCTCCCCCACAAAGCTGGAGGGGTGATGATGGGAGGAACTGGGGCGTCTTTCCAGCAACCTCACCTCTGTCTATTGCCTTTTATTCTAGGTCCATTCTGGGAAATTGTGTTGACTGCATTATAGTGGCTCCTGTAGATCTTTTAATAAGGAATCGATTATCTGTGTCTCTAAAAGAACTTGGAGAGCTATTGGCTCTGCTTTTATATTGGAATCTGTCTAAACTTCCTAGGAAGGAGGGAGGAAGCAGCTGATTCTAGGCTGTGTGCAAATAGGGAAACTGAGGCTGGGAGGACAAAGTAATTGTGGGTGCAATAGGGATAATAGGTGAGTGCTTATCTAGTCTTTGAGCATAAACTCATGCTCCTTTTCATACAGTTAATTAGACAACAAAGAAGCGAGAGGGTATTCCCAGTTTATCTGAACTCTGAAAATTTTCAGGGCTAACTGGTTAAGTTAGGACATTTGTATACATGTATAGGACCCTACAACCACATGGGGAAAAATTAGTGGGGAGAAACTTCTAAAAGAGAATTGAATCAGAACATATTCTGTGGACTGGGAGAGTTGAGGGTGACAGCCTTCCAAACATAAATGCCGCCCTGTGGAGTGGGTAATCAATATGATTTAAAACATAATTTAGTTGAAAGCATTAGTCCTTTGCCATTCATGGCTGAGCTTCATGGAATGAGATTCTGGGAGTCAAAGGTAAGAAATTTTACTCCATTTTGCTATCGAATCCTGGGAAAGTAGCTGTTTTTCTGCGACCCAGTTTAACAGTCTTAAAATAGGAGTATCAGCCTAAACTCAAGGGATGATTTTTGTGAGTGCAAGGCTCACCCAAAGTGTTTAAAAGGGTGATACAAGATTCCGATAATATTATCTGAAGCATCCTGAAACTAACTCCACCCAGCTCCTTACCCATAGGATAAAGGTCTTTTCCCTATTTCTTTCACCCCTCCCTCTTTCACCCACGGTCCAAACTGTTGGAGACCTGGCCCTCACTAGATTAGATTTATCATGGAAAACAAAGAAAGATCAGAAAGAAAAGGAAGTATAAAATGTAGGAGGCTTCCAGGTTGAATATGCAATTATGTTTACAGGATGAATCAGATGATACATATGAAAGTACTTTGTAACATGTAACATGTTAACAGGATAATGGAAGAGATTATTGCTCCTCAAAAGAACAGGAACTATGTTCTAGTCATTGCTGACCTCCAGGGCCCAGCCCAGTATCTGGCACATAGGCCTTTTTTTTTTTCATAAACTTTTTATTATTGGAAAAGTTTCATTATACAAAAGTATAAAGAATAGTTTAATGCATATTCATGTGCCCAGTATCAAGCTTTTACCAACTCATTACAATGACATTTAATTAATGTTTTGTGAAAGAAGGGATTTTGGAAATTTCTTGAACTTAATTTACCCCATCCTCCTTTTCTTTAGAGGATTATTGTCAATATGAACAATAAAATCAGAAAATCATATTTCCTATAGTATTTCTCATTAGGTTAATCATATCTGAGAAAAATAGAGGTAGAAGTCTTAGGGACACTTTTCATTCATTAATAAAAGGATTATAAAATAAACATTTTGATTTTATAAAGAGCAGAACCTCAAACTATTTTCTACTCCTGCTTGTGATTAATAGTTCATTCAGCCTCAGAGTTTTAAAAAACACTTCAGCACGGCAAGTAGGTGCTGGGAGTTGGCTGAAAACCATACCAGTCCCTAGGGCTGACCTGCAGGGCCATCAGCCCTCTGCCTTGACTGTGATATGGATGGAATGGGGCCAAGGTCTCCATGTTTCTTGGTGTTTCTATTTTATTTATCTTCGACCCTTGTCCTGCTGGCTCTTTATCTTTAAGGACACAGATAGCAGGCAGCTGAGTCCGATACATTTGCCCGAACAAGCCTTTTGGCAGTTTTCATGTTTGTTTTCTGGGAAGACCAGGAAAAAGCCCACCAGTGGTCCGGATTGAGATGAGTGTCCTAGCTGTGAGACTGTGAGTGTCTGGGTGAGTTGCTTCCCTTTGGGGTTTACATATTTTAGTAAAATAAGGCTTTTTGGTATAGTGGTATGGTGGAGAAAGTGGAGCCTTTAGAGTAAAAGAGGCCAGTAAAAAAGGGTTTGAATTTCATCTCCATGTTTTTCATATTTCTCATCTGTAAAATGGTTGTTTCAAGAAAAAAATCATTTTAAACCACCTAGTGCAGTGACTGGCACACAGCCAAGTGCTCAATATATAGGAGCTACTATTATGATCAAAATGAGGAAGTTGCAAGCAGAAAAATAGGCAATGGATATGGATAACTAATTCACTGAAAAAAAAAAAAAAAAACCACTGGCCAGGAAGCATATACTCAACCTCAGTTGTGCCACTGTTTTTGCTCATCAAACTGGCAAAAAATATATATACACATAATATCTACTGGTGAAAGTTGAAGCAAATAGGCATTTTTCTATACTGTTTACAAAGCCTCTTCACAGGTAGTTTTGGTAGTGTCTATCAAATTTGAAATACATTACTCTTTTTTTAATTGAAGTATAGTCAGTTTACAATGTAGTGTTAATTTCTGGTGTACAGCATACATTCAGTTATACATACACACACACACACGCATATATTCCTTTTCATATTCTTTTTCATTATAGGCTACTGAATATAGTTCCCTGTGCTATACAGTAGGACCTTGTTTTTCTATTAAATGCGTTATTCTGTAACTTGGCAATTTTGTTTCTAGGAATCTTCTGTACACAAATATACACATGAGTATACACTTATTGTACTGTTATTAATAAAGAAAACTGGAAATAGCTTAAATTTACTAATATGAAAAGATTAATATGGAATATTATGTGTAAATACTATATGTAAAAATATAGAACATTGTAGTATGATCCCATTTATGTTAAGAAAAGTAATTGTGTGAGTGTGTGCATTTAATAAATGTATAAAAAGAGTTGTGGGAGGGTATACTTCACAAAGTTTACTTTTAGAGAGTGGAATAAGATTAGGGCATACAGAGAAAATTTTGCTCTTTATTCTTTATTCTTCTAAATTTTTTAAATTTTCCCAATGATTATATATTATTTTTGTATTTGAAAAAAACAGTTTAAAAAAAGGGTTGTGCTGTGAATTAGATCATCCTTCAGTCCCTTTGTGAGGACTTGGTTTGATCCAACTTTATAGTTGGCTGAGGCCAAGCATTTCTTGGGTCTGGAAGTGTGGGAAGAGCTTCCATTTAATAAGCAAAACTTTCTCTTTATGATTTGGGGCTTGGATTGGTGGACCCCAATGACCCCTTCTGAAGATGGCAGGACTGCTTGGAAGCTAGGAGAGATGTTTCAGTCTTCTGTCCTACCGAAAAGAAAAAAAAAAAGGTCTTGAGCTTCTTTGGAAGAGTCAAGATCTCAGAGCTGCAGCATCTCAGAATCCAAGACTCCTGGGCTGGCAAAGAACTTTCCGAGTTCATCTGTCTCTCTGCTTCCTCTCAGGTCAGGTCCGATGAAATCGGACATGCCAGATCCCTTATAATGAAATTACTCTTCAGGTTTTAGGGAAATTTCTTGGACTACAGGTGCCCACCAACTTCTAGTGGTTTGCACATTTAGTTCTTACCACTATGTATAAATCCTGGATGAGAAAACAGACAAAACCTCTTATTTAAGATAGGGATAGGGGCTGAAAGATGAGGAATCCTGTTTTCCTGCACATGAGTAACTTGCCCTAACTCTGAAAAGAGCTACAAGAGGTTAAGAAAAGCATCATTCTAATATCCTTCAGAACTCTTTGATTTTAGATTGAACACAGAGGAGGAATGGCACTGAAGTGCTGGCAAAGGTCTGTGTTGGGTACAGTGGTACTGCATTTCATCACATGGCTAAATATTTTAACATTTAAAAAATTGTGCACAACATCTATGTAAAATATAGTATATAATATAAAAATACATAATATATAAATACAGAAACAATTTGAAGAATGATTATGAAAAACAAACCCCATGTACACTCCACCCAGTGTGAGAAGTAGAGTATTACAAAGCTTTGGAAGGTCCTTGGTAGGGCTCCCAGCACTGTTGCAAACTGAGCACTGCACAAAGGTCCTTGCCTAGCAGAGGGAGATTTCCTCCTGGAGGGTGGGACCTTTTCCTTGGGTACAAAAGCTGTGTCTGCTGCTAGGCTGTGGGCTCACTGGGCTGTCATTTTCTAATTCATCTGCCTAGGGAATTATCCTTTTTCTCATTCCCAAAGAGGCCACTTACAGGCTTTTTATCTGTAGTTCACTCATTTTTCACTGCTGTATATATTTCATTGTATGGTCCATTATTCTGTAGCTGGAATTTTGTGTTGGCTATTACAATCAATGCACTGTTAACATTTTTGCACATGTATTCTGATACCTTTGTGCACATAGTTATTGAGGGCATATACTCAGAAGTCAAACTGCTTGGGCAGAGTTTTTTGGTCTTCAACTTTAGTGCATAATACCAAATTATTTTCCTACTATCATGAATGAGAGATTGTATTGCTCCACATCCTTGCTAACACTTAGTATTTCCAGACTTATTAATTTCAGCCATTCTTACGGGTGTATTGTGGTGGATGTATAGTCGTATTTCATTTTAGTTTGCTTTCCCCAGTTATTAATATGGTTGTATATTATTTGTACATTTATTGGCCATTTGGATTTCCTCATATGTGCAGAACCTATAAAAAAGGTTTCTTTTGGTGCAACTTTATACTGGATTATGTTTTGAAAATTGTTTATTTAATTTCTGGGAGTTATTTATATAATGTGGATAATAGTCCTTTTTGGGTTGAATGCTTTCTAACAAACTTTGCCACCTCTTTGGCTTGAGTTTTTACTCTTTTTATGGTGTCAAATATGATGCAGATGAATTGATCAATTCCTTATGGTGAGAGAGTTTGTGTTTTAAGAGTCATGAAGACATTCTACTACATTATCTTTTTTGAAACTTGCTTCAAAGTATTTTATTGTGAAATATTCATATAGAGGAATGCACAAAACAAAGAATATACACAGCTCAATAACAATTTATTACAAACATCCGTGCAACTACTACTCATGTCAAAAAAATAGAACTTTGTTTAGTACCCAGACACCTTGCTCCTCCTCCCCAAAGGAACAACTACCATGACTTCTATGTTAATCACTTTTGTGCCTTTTTTAAAAAAATAGTTTTTCTACCTCAACATGTATGCTTAAACACGATGGTTTAGTTTTGCTTTTTTTTTTTGAAAAACACTTACATTTAGATTTAATCTAAAAAAACAGGGAGCTAATTTTTATTTAAAATTTTTTGAAATACAAAATATTCAAGGAGAAGCATGAAAATCATAAGAAGACAGCTAGATGAATAGTTTCTAAGTGACTATACGCATGCAATCACGTCCTAGGCTAAGATGGAGAATGTTTCCTTATGACTCCTCTCTCAATCAGTGACTCTTTCCTTTCTCCCAAAGTCTTCCCTCCTTAACTACAATCCTGAATTCTAAAATTGTAGTTTAGTTTTCCCTGCTTTTGAAATATGGAATCCTACAGTATGTGTTTGTGTCTAGCTTCTTTCATTTAAATTATTTTTGTGGCATTCATCATGTTGTTGCTTGTAGCTGTGGTTTGTTCATTTTCATTGTAGTATAGTATATAGTATAAATATACCAAAATTCACTTATCATTCATTAGTCTATCATTGATAGCTACCTGAGTTTCCATTTTTTGCCATTATGAAAAATGCAGATATGCACATTTTTTTGTACATGTCTTTCAATGCCTATGTGCACACATTTCATTGGATATGAGTGACACTGATGAAGTTTAAAGTATGTTTATATTAAAGTAGTCTCTCTCTCTTTATATATATCTGTGTGTGTTGTGTATATATATGTGTGTAGGTATATATATTATATACATATATTTTAAATCTTTTTTGAAAAGTTTAACCTTTCTGTGTTCTTATGTTTTAAGTATGTTTGCAGTAAACAGAATTTTGCTGCATTTAAAAAATTTAGTTAGACATTTTCTGCCTTTTAATTGAGTAGTTAATATATTTACACTGATTGTTATTCAAATATTTTCTGCCAATTTTTTAAACTATTCATCCTGCTTTTAAAATTTCTTATCCATTTTTTGGGATTAAGTTTCCCCTATTTAATTTTATCCCCTCTAATACAATAGAAGTTATACACACTGTTACTGTGTACTTACTTTAGATATTATATAGAAATTTTGACATGCATATTTAATTCAACAACATATTTAGCCTCCTCTAAACAACACAAAGCCTTATAATATTTTAACTCCATTCACAGTCTCCCAACATATGTAAAATCATCCAGTAATATTTGAATTTAGACAATATTGCTATTATTTTGGACAGCCAATGTTTATTTAGATTTATAGAATGTTTACAGTTTTCTTTGGTCATCTATACTTCTTGCATTTTGGAGCTTCCTTCTAGGATTACTTTCTTTTTTTCCTATGTATATCCTTTGGCATGTCCTTTTATGAACATCTATTGATAGTAAGTTCTTTTTTTATTTGTTTTTAATTTTATTTTTTATTGATGTGTAGTTGATTTACAATGTTAGTTTCAGGTGTACAGCAAAGTGATTCAGTTATACATATATATACATACATATTTTTTCATATTCTTTTCCATTATAGCTTATACGAGAAATTGAATATAGCTTCCTGTGCTATACAGTAGTATGCCCTTGTGTTTTTTTAATCTATTTTATATATAATAATGTGTGTATGTTAATCCCAAACTCCCAATTTATTCCTCCTCTCCCCTCCCCTTTGGTAACCGCAGTTTGTTTTCTATGTCTGTGAGTCTATTTCTGTTTTATAAATAAGTTTATTTGTATCATCTTTTTAGATTCCACATATAAATGATATCATATGGTATTTGTCTTTCTCTGTCTTATTTCACTTAATATGATAATCTATAGGTCCATCCATGTTGCTGCAAATGGCATTATTTCATTCTTTTTTATGGCTGAGTAATATTCGTGTGTGTGTGTGTGTGTGTGTGTGTGTGTGTTTGTGTGTCTGTGTGTCTGTGTGTATATATACATACACCCCACATCTTCTTTATCCATTCATTTGTCATGGACATTTAGGTTGTTTTCATGTCTTGCCTATAGTCAATAGTGCTGCTATGGACATTGGGGTGTGCATATCTTTTTGAATTACAGTTTTCTCCAGATGTATGTCCAGGAGTGGGATTGCTGGATCATATGGTAAGTCTTCTTTTAGTTTTTTAAGGAGCCTCCATACTGTCCTCTTTAGTGGCTGCACCAAGTAAATTCTTTTTTAAAATGTGAATTGTATATAATTTTTCAGTTCTTATATTGTTTATCTGAAAATATTTTCATTTTGCTGTCTTCCTTAAAATGTCATTTCACTGGATTTGGAGTTGACGGCAATTTTCTCTTAACATTTTGAAGATACATTACAATGTCTTCTGACTTCTCTTGTTGCTGTTGAAAAGTCAGCTGCCAGCCAATTTGTCATTTCTTTGAAGATTAATCTATCTTTTCTTGCTGCCTAATTTTAAGATCACCTTTTACTCTGATGTCATGAACTTTCACTGTGAGCTGACCAAGTATGAATTTCATTGTAGTTTTTCAGTGTGGCAATTTTTGGTCTTCCCGAATTTAGGATATTTACCATCTATTCTGAAAAATGTGCAGCTATTATTTCTTTGAATACTGCCTTCCTTCATATTACTATCTCCTTCTATAATTTTAATTAGACATTTGTTGACTCTTCTTACCCTATCCTCCATGTATCTCGACCTCTCGTATATTTTATTTCTTTGTCTCTCTGTGTTACGTCTTGAAAACTCTTCAGGTGATCTTTCAGTTAACCAATTCTCCCTCTAGATTTCAAATTGATGGTTAATCGGTCCTTTGAGTTTCTGCTCTCAATTATTGTATTCTTTATTTCTGTAAGTTCTTTTTCAAATCTGCTTCATCAATTTTGATAGTTTCTTATACCTTTATTATCTTTATTTCCTTTAATTCCTTTAAAAATACTAAACATGCCAAAGGAGAAAACTGTTTCTCTACTCATAACACTTCTGACACCAAATACGTGGGTTTTCCACACCAAACAATTCTCTACTCCTGTATGAACACCAATTGAGTGTCCTACAATTTTAGTTGATTCTGATACTAACAACCAGGAGATAGTACAGACCCTACAGGCTAAAGGCTGAGTCCAATAGGACTGCCCCAGCCTCTTCAGGTACCAATAACAAGTAATAGGTCCCTGAGTTACCCATACTTTTGTCTGAATTGGGTACAGATCAGGGGTTCCCATGACCCTCTTCTCAGGTTCTGTAATTTTCTAATAATGGCTCACAGAACCGAGGGAAACACTTTACTTTCTATTTCTTTATTATAAAGGATATTATAAAGGATGCAAATGAACAGCCAGATGAGGTACACAGGGTGAGGTTCAGAAGGGTCCTGAACTTAAGAGCTTTTGTTCCTTAGGAGTTTGGGGTGTACCACTGTTCCAGCTCATTGACGCATTCACCAACCCAGAAGTTCATCAAAACTTGATGTTCAAGAGTTTTTACAGAGTGTAACTTCTAGCTCCCCTCCCTTCACAGGAAGTCAGGTGTGGGGCTGAAATTTGCAACCTTTTAAACATTTAGTCTTTCTGGCATCAGCCCCATCCTGAGGCTATAAGGACCCCGCCCTATATCACATCATTAGCATAAACTCACGGGTGATGGAAAAGGATGCGTTATGAATAAGAAAATATACTTCTCTTATCCTTATCACTCAGGAGATTACAAGGGTTTTGGGAGCTCTGTGCCAGGAATTGTGGACAAAGACCAAATACATATTTCTTATTATATCACAATATAACACATATATTTTCTTTGCATATGGTATCTGATAACTAGTATACTTGCAGTCATTGCAGGTATTATTTTGAAGTTCATTATTTCCTTGTATTTTTAGTAATATTTTATTATAAGGTCATATTTCTTGGAATCTTACCTGTAGGATTTTAAAAGAGGATTCATTTATGCTTATACAAGGTGCCTGGGGCATGAAAGTGATCATCTTTATAGTTTTCAGCTCAAGATTTTCTGGGTCACACAGGTAGTGTGAAATTGTGGCCCCCTACAATATGCCTACAAACTTGTTTAGGAATTCTCAGAAGGGAGTTTTCTTTTTTTCTTTTCACTACTCCATCCACAGTTAAGGTGGAGAGAGTCAGGTATCCTTACCCTTTCCTTCCATAAGCCAGGTTTTTTTTTCTTAATCTCTTATTAAGGATGTAGCCCTTCAGTTTTGGGGAGGTTGCCAATATGATATTTGGGTAAGATGACAGGGGCTCAGAAAAGAAGGACCTTATTCAACCTCAGTGAGGTCACAGAAGTTGCCTAGGTAAAGTGACACTTAAACAGATACATCTGTTACCTATTAAGTCTGGATTTATAAAGAAATATGCATAATTAATCTTAAAACATAAGACTAAGAGACTCTATTTTATTTCCATTAAAAATAATTTTGCCTAAGAAGTAATTAATTACATAACTTTTGAAATGAAATGTCAATGACACTTAAATTTAGGACACTTAAACTGAACAAAGTCTTCTTGAACAATGAATGGGAGCCTGCCATGCGAAGGGCATAACTACACTGTGTTCACCACAAGGCAAGAATTATGTCCAGTGTGTCCACAACACTTAGCATAGTACCTGGCACATGCTAGGTGCTCAATTAATATTTTTAAGTATATAATGAGTAAGCAGCATCAAAGTATTCAAGTGGAGGAAAACACTACATATAAAGCAAATAAGAAACAAATAACAAAACTTTATTAAAAATAACAAATTTGGCTTTACTAAGGGCCATTTCTTCTTCAACTAGTGTTTTTACAATATTTTTGGCAGGATACTTATTTGGGATACAGTGTACTCTAACAGGGATGATGAGACACATGAATAGTAACTATAACACATCTCCCCTGTGTACACAGTTTAGTTTCTCTCTCACTCTACAGTCCTAAAGTAAGGGTATGAGGCTTCAGGCTTCAGAGCGCCTCTGCTGATGAGCTCGGTGATTGGGAAAACAGTAAATGCTTCTGCAAATCATTATACCCTTGTCTTAAGCAGAGAAGAGCAGTCAAGTGTAAACGTTCGGCAAAAATATAGTTGTAGTTTGACTACAATCTGCAATCTGCAAATATCTGGGCTGTCAGTTTGCCACTGAAGGTGTGGTCCTAATGAAAGGAGTCTGAGAAGGAGCCTGCCTGGTCAAATGGTAGGAAGGTCCCAGAGCATAAGGTCTCTAAGAAGAGGTAGTGCATGCCAAATGGTAAAGACTTTCTTCCCTGGATTTCTGGCTTAAGGGGCAGCAGAAAGCCCATGGTTTTATGAAGGCCATAATCTCACAGAATCTCTAATTTTTTCTTTCTCTTACATGGATATAGGGAGAGGGAAGAGGAGAAGGGATATTAATTCTTTTTTTTAAACCATAAAAGTTCTGACTGTGGAAAAAATATCTTGTTGACTATAGGAATTTAATCAAGAAACCAAAACAACTTAGTCTTATAGCTGATGATCTCGCTGGCTTATATTATTGCCATACACTGAATTTTGAGTTATCAGGCCAAAAATGTGGACTTGGCAAAGATGAGGGTTACTGTCAATTGTTCTAGCTCCCCAAACTGGATGGCACCAGTGGCTGTGTGAGTGAATGTAGAAGCTGAAATCAACATCATGTTAACTTTGGTTCTATTCTGAAAACATTTTATTCCAGAGATATAGAAGATGAAGATTTTTCAGGGCAGAGATCATGATTATATCCCTCAATACACTGCCTGGCCCATAATAGTTGCTCAAGAAATATGTGCTGAATAAAAAAATGCACAAAGGTTACTTTGGGTTGCTAAGATCAGAACAGTATTTGCCATTATTTTGGATGTTGGCGTGGGATTCGTACACCCTGGAACAGTTTCTTCTCTTTGCAGCTAGTAATACTTTTTTTTGTCGTTGTTTATGAAGAACAAGCATTCTTCACACTGGCACAGTGGTCCTAGGGACAGAGGCACAAACAGATTTCCATTGCATTCCTCAGAAGACCCAGCAATACCACTCTCTAATGGTGAGTGCTTCTTTATCAGAGGATTTAAATTTGCAGGTGGTGGAGGGTGTCTTAGTCCTTTCTTTTTTCCCAGTAGAGATGAGTACTTCAAGGAAGAAAAAATCAGCCAAGTTTGATAGAATTTGATACATTTTACTGTTCTGTAGGAGTCAGGATAGATACAACGTCATTTCCCTGTGCAGTAGTTTTCCCCCTACACAAAACTGCATATATTTTCTGATTCTTATCTACATGTATGTCTCTTTCTGTAAGTGGACAGTGTAAGTATGCTTCTAATTAGGGAAGAGGTGTGCTTGTATTTATTGTAATTCACAAGGTACAGAAGATGTTAAAAAAACAGTATGAAGAGTTTGGGGGTTCTTGGTGGTTCTTGGTTTTCACTTGAAAATAGACAAGTATTTGGCAACTTCTGTCAAGAAAAATTTCCACGGGGGCCTCATCCCTATCAGTAAAAGCCCACATATGGCAGCAAAACATTTCCAGACACTTCTTTAGGTCTCTGAAAGCAGTATAGGAGAGAGGAGTAAAAAAATTGTGGTATACAGCTTATAAAACACTCTCATGCATACCAATTCATTTCAGTATTATTTTTCCTATTTTACCACTGGGGAGTCTAAGGTACATTTAGGTTAAGAACCTTGACCAGAGTCACATGGCTAGTAAGTGAAAGGGCTGGAACTCAAACGCAGGTTTTCTTATTACAAGTACAATATTCTTATTCCAAGTCCAACATTCCTAAGTATTGAATGTTGGGTCTGTTTTACTTTTTAAGAAATAGTTGGTTGAGGATTGATCAGATAGGACTTTTTGGCTCTCATTGGCTATTGTGGCTCCCGTTTCTTATGAACATTGTATTTAAAAAGATTATAGTAGACTTGACTGAACAAAAGTTAATCTATATGCTGGTACTCAGCCTTGGTCAGAGATGAGATGAGTAAGGGTGAGGAAAACACCTGAATAATGAACATTTCCTTACTGATGGCAGAAGACTGATGGCTCAACATCCTGCTACATCTGAAAGAGCTGAATTCAATCACACTAATCTACGGTAGGGATTGCAGGGGGAGCAGGAAAGAAGTCTACTCGCATTCTCTTTGAATAAGAAAGATCAGTTGTAAAGTGACTACAGAGACAGAGAGCTATTCCTTGACGTCAAGTTTAATCCCAAGGACACTGGTGACTCCGGGGAAGCCCACATGCTGAAGCCTTCCCTAGCATCTAGGATGTGGTCTGGGGTTGTAGCAAATATATGTTCCTTTTATAGTGATTTGACCTATGATTTTAGTTCTGAGAGGCATAAAGTCTCTGCTCAGATGAGGTGGGTAAAATGTTTGTTTTCCTGGGCTATGAAAGTCTTCTTGCAAAGGAATAACTAAAAAATATCACCTCAAGTAATAATTTTCCTGGTAGGCCACCTCCAGAAGAAGGGAAATGCTATTTAGGACATTAGTTATATACCAATTAAATTGTGACATCTACATCTACAGGTAAAGCATTTGTAGAAAGAATGAAGAAAAAGTGATGTAATTGTAAGGTATTCTCTTAGTGACTGCCAAATGTAGAAAATTCTGTTTGTTACAAGATGTTAAATCAAAAGTTACATTATCAGCCAGATAATTCTTTGTTCTGGGGAGGGCTGTCCTGTGCACTGCAGGATGTTTAGCAGCATCCTTGACCTCTGCTCACTGGATGCCAGTAGTACCTCCCCAGTTTTGACAACCAAAAATGTTTTCAGCCATGGCCATAAAAATTATCCCCAGCTGAGAACTACTGTTTTAATCAAAGCACCAAGGTATTATAGAAAAAACCCAACTCCCTCCACCCCTTCCACAAAAACTGACCATAGTGAGTTCTGAAATGGACTTTCCCTAGAAATGAGAGGGTTTAGCCAAAATCAGGTAGATAACTCTATATACTCACAACAAGTTATAAAAGGTCAAGTGAGAATTAGTGAGGTATTTCTTTGGAGACTGTTGTTGGTATGCTGTGATTCTTACCACATAAGCTTGCTTGCCTCTTATCTCAACGTGAGTGAGACGGACCTCCAATGGAACTACTCAGAGTACTTGAGATGTGTCTCTTGCAGTTAGTGGGCCACAGTGGACTTGTGTCTGTCTCCTGCCTGAAAACTAAAAAGGACAAGAGATAGGCTGGCAGGTGTTTTGGCAGCAGAGCAGAGGAATGCTGCAGTTGCACTGGAATTGGCCTGTATTCCCAAGTTTGTTTGGCCAAGAAGTGCATGAGCGCTTAATGTGGACTGTACAGAGCTGCCACTAGCCTAAACAGCACCATTAGAAAAAAAGATCTCCCTCATCCAGGCATTTTACTTCCATCTTTCGGAAAATAGTCACACATACGTTATAAACACTTTACTGCCACCTGCTGGAAAACTGTTAAAGTAAATATACAAATCCACGAGGATGATGTGAATGGCACTTCCTAGGGTATGGAGCACACAACCTTGCGCAACAGTATATGGGGTGGTCCCAGGACCACTTACAAGTGGGCCAGTGTGAGAGCTACCTTAGATCCTATCTGACAGGGTCCTTACTGAGAAAAACAGGTTTCAAGAGATAAGAAGTTGGAGGTGGGCCACTAGATAGATTCCTAGGGACTGAAAAAGAGTTAAGAACTATGAGAGTAGAATGCTTTTCCTCAGATCAAGAGTTCCACGTGTGAGAAGCCACCAAAGAATGGGGATAGTGGTGGTTTCTGAAGTAACCATAAAAGCATCCATCAGAAAAAAAGGCAGCTTTAAACATCTAGCAGGCCCACAGTGTGAAAGCATCACATGGAAGTAAAATTTACAAACTTTCCTGCTCCCCTTTCTTTTCCTATCTTTCCCTCCTTTTGGCTCTGGTTGGAGAGCTGGGAGAGAACAAGAAAGACCAGGCATGATGCCTCTTCAGGGCAAGCAGTGAGCCAGGTGTCCTAAATTGGTGAAGAGGGAGAAGTTTCAGTCTTTGTGACTCAATGACTATAAGACTTTCTGTTCGTAAGAAGGACCACATAACCTCTTGGAATCTGCCTAGTTAGGTATAAAACAGACCTCCTTCCACTGCACAGGTTTAAAGGGATAGCGAGAGTAAGAAATAAAGGTTTTTTGTTTTGGTTTGCTTCTTAAAATTACACCCCTGATTCCTATATTTTGAACATACTGGTTAATTATTATAAAGTAGGATATGGAAAAGATATCTTCCCAGGACATGTTCTTGAGTTTTACAGGGGAAAAATGGTCTTCAAATCAGCTCATTTGTTGAAAGCCCATACTTTGAGAGTAGGGCACATAAATGCATAAGAGTCTCTGTCCTCTGGGAGCTTACAGTGTTGGGTTTCATATTCAGAGTAATGCAACTATTACAGTCAGTTATGTCAACAAGAGCCTGTGTTGCATAGGTGGGGCAGGTTCAGGATTTTTCCTCTAACAATTTCCTCTCATGATTTTTACTCACTCGTGATTAAGCTTTAGAAGCAATCACGTTGCCCCTGTTCTTCAAGCGGGGGATCACAGGTAAAGCTTCCATTTAAGATGCTTAAAGAGATGCAAGGCTGAATGCATGGGTTGCATCTTGACTTAGCTGCTATGAAACTAGAGTCCGTCTGGTCTTCAGCTTGGCAGACTTAGACGTATTTCACTTTACTTAGGCTTAATCAGGCTCTGAGAAATTAATTTGGATAAAACAACTTTATAATTCAATCCAGTGAACAGAAGCTGATATATAAATCATGATGTGAATTTATTGAGGGCTATATTGCTAGTATAACTAGTACCAGTCATGTGCCTTGAACATTTGCTTCTTACTGGGTATGAGACCGCCTGAGTTATGGGAAGACTACCTGATGATTGTGGAATCAGAGTGTGGGTCTTTGTATGCTCCTAAAGGGTATTTAGAATTTAAGTTTACTAGGGTATAAACTCAGTAATGGCAAGGATCTTATTTGTTGAAGTATCCCAAAAGACTAGAACACAGTAAGCATTTAATAAGTATTTGTTGAGTGAGAAACTGAATCTGAGTTAAGTTTCTTGGATACTGTGTGGATATTGGTCCTGGTCATTAAAATCAATAGCTTCTATTCTAGACAGAGTGGGTGCCTACAATACATTCTTATTCAGATGGTGCTGGTTCTAGACTCTTTATGGACCCCACCCCTCTCTTATGACAGCATCAATTGGGCATGTGACACTTAGGTTACAGATGATTTATTTTACTCTCTCTAATGAAATTTGGGAGCGACCCTGGCCTCTGTAACACATTTACAGATCATCTCATAGGGTGACTTTTTTTTGTAAAGCTTGTCCCAAATTCTAGGCAGGTTCTTGTTTTACATTTTCCGGATTTCTGACTTCCAGCTCAGGCGAGTAGGGGACAACCGAACTCTGGTAGTTTATATTTTTACAGACAGCCAGGGTTCTTTGTGCAGATGTGGATCTACCTACCCGCCATCAAGGAGTCTAAAGGCAAAATACTGCGTTCCACTTCTCAATGGAAGATCTCAAAGCCATTAACAGACTAAAGCAAAAAAGAGATTGGCTGTATATTCATACCTTTGTGAACGCATGGGAGCAGCACAGTCGGTCTGGGTGGCTGTGTAAGCAAGTACAGACTCCCCAGGCTCAGAGAGCTCTTCATTTTTTCTGTCTTTCAGCTCTACCTCTCAAGCTCTGGTCTAGTTTAGGAAGCTCCCTGTGAGCATTTAGCCTATTGACTTTCATATTCCCAGATGCTTTCGGCACCTTAAGTAGCTATGTTCTCTCTGGAGTCTAGATCGTGTCCTTAGGTGAAGAGGAGGGGTGGGGGCGGGCAGGTCCCCGATCTAACTCCCATCGATGAGAATGGGAACGTGAGTTACCGCTTCAGTCGGCCTGCAGGTTTTCCGTTAAGGTTTCCGCGATCCTCACCTAGATAAGGTCACCCGGGTTTTTCTGGTCTTCTGCAGGGGCGCACACTCCCTCCGCACAGACCAGGAGTGACCTCGGGCTTCCGGATTTGCCCTTAATGACTCCTACATCCCCTCCCCACTTTCCTCTGTCTTCATTCCAACCTCCCCGAACTGAGGACCCCCAGACACCTCACTCGGGCTCGCGCCTGGCTTCTCACACCCTAACTCAGGGGCCCAAATTTGCGGCGGGAGAAGCACTGCGGCCCTAACGCCCACAGACTTCAGGACTGCAGCCAGGGGCTGTTGAGGACCCCGCCCTCGCGTCGCGCTTGCCCCGCCCCCGCCCGCGGGCCCGCCCCGCCCCCTCCCACGCACGTCACGTCCGGCCCGGCCCTCGCCCGCCCTTCGCCCGCCCTCCGCCCTCCGCTTTCCTCCCGCTCGCTGTTAGGGAGGTTCTGCGCCTCAGCCGCTGCCTCCGTCGCCGCTCCCGCCCCCTCTTCTGCGTCTCCGCCGTCGCCACCGCCGGGGACGTCCGGGGGTCGCTTACCGGGCTGGCCTCACGCCACAGCGGTCGCTTCAGCCTCCCTCCAGCGGCCGCCACAGGAAGAGGCTCGCCTGCCGCGGAGCCACCTGGGGCCTCAGTTCTAGCTCTCTTCCCGTCGCCGAGGGTCCTGGAGAAGCGGCCGCGGCCAGGGAACTGGGCATCGCGGTTCCAACGGTAGGTGAACGGGCGGGTACCCGTTTCTGCGCATGCGCGGGTCCCTGGTCGCCGCGGCCCTCCCCCCTCCGCCGCCCCCCAGCGCAGTGTCCCACCCACGCCGGACTCGAGGGCGTTGCGCGTCTGGGTGCCGGGGATCCCAGGCAGTGCGGTGCAGTGCCGTGCAGTTGCCGCGTTCGTAGAGGGGGTCCCCTTTTTGCTTTAGCATAAGTGAAGCCGTGCGCCTGGCTGTCAGGGGGTGTGGCAGTCTTCGATTTTTCAGCCGCTGCAGTGCGCGTGAGCGGGTGTGCCTTCTCATCCTTGCTTCCCCAAAGTAGAAGGCACAGTAACCCACGCTTGTTTGCTAGCTTCCCCTGCATACCCGAGCTGCGCCACCTCCTTGCCCATTTCCTTCACGCTGGGCAGTGAAGTTGATGCAGGGGAAAAAAAAAGAGTGTGGTTTAATCCGGGCTCAACCGCGCCTCTTTTTAAGATCACGTGAGATGAGTGGTTGCTGACTTCCTTAAATCACTCGGAGAATATAGCCAAAATTGGGCTGGGTGCACTGGGGACCTGTCGAGAATGCACTCTGCATAGGGCAGGCTATAGAGAGTACAGCGCTAAGTTTCAGCTGGGGCACCTGGTTTCCGAGACAAGGTAATAGGAAATTGAATCAGTTGGCACATTTGCCCGGTGGGAAGTTGGTAAACTTCAATTAAAAATCAGTTAAAAATCAGTTTTAGAAAGGCATTTCGTTTGGCTCCCCATTATGCAGTCTCATCAATGAAAAAAGTACATAAGTTTGGGCACTTACCTTATTTTCAAGTTGATAATCTAAAAATGGCAACCAGAACCGCAGACTTTGAACATTGAGTAACTGAGCTGCACTTACTTTTAAAGTCGGACGTTAAATGATAGTTTTGAATTATTGGCTTTCTGGGCTAATGTGAGACTGTGTCTTCAACTTTCCTTTTTGTGACCTTGCATGCAATACTTGTTGGACTGGGTGTCTTTCAGTTACTGCACATTTAGTAAGTACCTTTTTGTTGAATGAAATTGAATGAATTGGTTATTGTATATCCATGGGGAACCCCTTCTTATTTTTCTTAATCTCTGCTGCTTTTAAAATTGGGGCAGTATTTTCTCCGATTTAATTGTGTCACCAGTTAGGGATCTGGGACACAGTTTAAATCCTTGGATAGATGTAAAAAGGCTAATCAGTGTCGTGTGTGTGTGTTTTAAACTGCATGTATAATGTTTCATTTATTAATATGAGTGTATAGAATTCTGTTTTCTATACCTTTACAATTTTTATTTATTTTAAAAATTAATAGGCTAGTTTTAGAGAAGTTTTAAGTTCACAAAAAATTGACCAGAAAGTGTAGAGTTTTTCCATATCTCTGCACCCCCCCACAGTTTTCCCTATTACTTGTATCTTGTATTACTGTGAACAGTGTTTTTTTAAGAATGCCATCGTTTAGGACAGAGAAAATGACTGAAATGAGTATATTATGCCTTGTCGGTTTTTCCTCACCAATAAAATGGTTCCCCTTTGTACACTGACTTTAATATTTGGAAATATAATGGAATAAATTGCTGTAGCTATACTTTGAAAACAATTGTGGTAAAAATACATAATACAAAATTTACCACTTTAACCATTTTTAAATGTACAGTTCAGTGGTATTAAGTACATTCACAGTGTTGTGCAACCATTATCACTATCTGTTTCCAGAACTTTTTCATCATTCCAAACAGAAACTCTGTAGACAATGATTTCCCATTCCCTCTTCCTCCTAGAGCCTGGTAACCTGTATTCTACTTTCTGTCTCTCTAATTTGCCTATTCTAGTTACCTCATATAGGTGAAATCATATAGCATTTGTCCTTTTGTGTTTCTTATATTTTCGTTTAGCATCATTTCAAGGTTCATGCATATTATAGTATGTACCAGAATTTCTTTCCTTTTTAAGGTTGTATAATATACTCCATTATGTGTATATACAACATTTTGTTTACCCTTTCATCTGTTAATGGACATTTGGATTGTTTCCAACTTTTATCTTTTATGAATAATGCTGCTGTGAATATTGGTGTACAGGTAAGTATCTGATTGAGTCCCCGCTTTCTGTTCTTTTGGGTATATACCTAGGAATAGAATTGCTGAATCATACGGTAATTCTATGTTTAAGTTTTTGAGGAAAGTCCAAACTGTTATCTGGGACTACTGCACCATTTTACGTTCCCATTAGCAGTGTGCAAGCGTTCCAGTTCTCTACTTCCAGCAGTTGTTACTTGCCTTTGTTTGTTTGATAATAACCATTCTAGTGGGAGTATCTAGAACAGGTATCTAGGTATCTTATCTATGGTTTTGATTTGCATGTCCCTAAGAGTGATGTTGAACATCTTTTCATTTTGTGTATCTTCTTTGGAAAAATGTCTGTTTAAGCCCTTTGCTCATTTTTTGAATTATTTTTTGTTTCGTTGTTGAGTTAACTTTTTTCAAAAAGTTACTTTAAAAGATTATTTTGTATATGAGTTAAATCTTTTATATGAAAACCTTAATAGATCTTAAGATGAATAAAATACTGAAATTTAAAAAATAGAAAATTTCTGTTTTACAGATGGATAAACAGCAAAGAGACTGATTTTATATCTGAAAAAGTTTTCCCATTATTTAGTAAATCACACTATTTAGCTTTCTACTAGGCACATATTAGTACCAAGAACTTATTTTCCTCACCTCAGCATTACAAAGGTGCGTGCATTAAATGAAGGTCCTATCTTCACTGATGAGTAAGATTAATGCTCTTATCTTTCCTTTGTTTATAAAGTGTTCTGTTAACATGGCTAGGAGCAAACGGGAGGGGGTTACTGGATGGAGAAAAAGGAAGTGTAGTATGTATGCATGAACTTGACCTGAGTCGGTGTTCTCTAAGTGAGGGAGATGTGAGTAGACTCACTTTGGGGCCCTATAATGGAGCCAGCTTTGACTGGAAATGGAAATAATGAAGGCTTTTTGAAATGGAATGTAATAAAGGCAGGTTTAATGCACCAGCTCATAATCACATGGTACACTAAATAGATATTAATAGTAATGGTATTAAGAGTAACTTATTATCAGATTGATTTATTCATTCACCAGATAATTATCTTTCTCTTTCTAAATGCCGGAGATATATGAAGGAGCAAAACCCAAGCAGTCACTTGATGATGTTACAAAACTCTGTAAATTTAATAGACATCACTGAATTATACACTTGAGAAGAGTGAATTTTATTATACATAAATTATACCTTAATAAAGCTGTTTTCTTTTTTTAATTAAAAACAACTCGTCAGTGAACTCTTAAGGAACTTATACTCTCATGGGAGAGAGTTTAAACAAACATAGAAAGCAGTACATAATAAAATTTACCATGAATATTTTAGAGCCAGGGAATAATATGCCCTAAGGAAAATTAACAGGGGACATCATTAGATTGGATGGGTTGGAGAAGGTCCGCCCAAGAATGGGACCTTGAGTAAGAGCAGAAGATGAGTAGGAGGAAGTGAGGAAGAGTGTTTGAAATAAATGAACCAGTACGTATAAAAGTCTTAGGTTGAAGAAGTTGCAGTGGGTTGACAAGATAATTTAATGAAATTTGTTGGATTTCTACTAGAGAAGGAAATACCCCAAATCTTTTTGGTCAGGTTTTTGCCTAGCTCTAGTGTATGTTTTCTTTTCCTTTTGTATATGACATATAGCAGTTCTTACCTCTTTGTTTTTAAACAGTTTTCAGAGAGATGTGTGTCTGGTTTCTATTATTGCCCTTTTCTGGAATAGAAAAACTTATTTACTTAAAGTGTGTATTTTTGCTTTTGTCAATCAATCAATTTCCATATAATTGAAAAGGAAAAGTAAAAATAAAACCAGAAAACCCTAGGTGATTGATGTAGTAGGTGCTTAATATTTTGGGGGGAAGTTGGGGGTGGGGGTACATTTTGGCCTTAATTTTGAATAAATAATCACAGTGGATTAAAAATTTGGAAAGGTGAATGAACTCAAATTTAGGATCAGGTAAGATGAGAGTATTCTTAAAAGAAAAGCAGACCATATTGTGGTTGGTTGAGAATCTCTTTTGAAACTAATAATTTCAAAAGACATTTTTTTCTGTTAAGGAGTATTCTAGTATTTGAATAATGATTTTTGACTAGCAGGTACAGAATATTTAAGTGTTTTATGAATTACCTTTATGAAGTATCACTTCATACATTTTAATGAAATTTCAAATAATATTTTCAGTGTTGGCTGTTGTCATTATTGCCTGAAAGAGCATCAGCCTAAAAGGCAGCAGACTTCTAGTGAGTTCTTCTTACTAGTTTAGTGACCTACTCACTAGTTCAGTGACTTTTAAACCAGTTTCTTCAGTTTTCTGAATTTTTTTTTTTTTTTTTTGGTTTCTCTTCTGAGAAAGGGAATGATAATCTGCCTTGCTTATCTCACAGTGGAGATTATTATGAGGATTCAGTTGGATAGTGAACTGGGAAATATACTAGAAATGTTAGCATCATTTCAGATATTGGAGTTCTGCTGTTGTGTAGTGTTCAGAACCCAGGAAACAAAGATGAAGTCATATTTTGCTCTCAAAGTTCACAATCTAGTGGAGAAGTCAGATACAAAAAATAAGTATAGTCAGTACCTTTTTTGTTCATGTGCCAGCTTCTGTTTTTTTTCTGTGCACAAAGAGATATATTCTGATCTCAAGGGACCCATTTGGCTAGAACAAGTTGTGGAATTAGCCCCAATGCCCCTTACGTAAAAAAATGAAGTGTGTTGTAGTTCTGTATTAAAGAGCAACAAGAAATGATAAGCTGTCTTCTTAAGACCTTACTCTTTAGTAGGCCCTAGATGTCCATGTTTTCCCTGGAGAAGAGGTGAAAGGTTATAGAATAGAGAAGTCTTGAAGAGTTGGCATTTGTCAAAATTGAGATTATATGCATGCATATAATTGACTAGAATATTTGTTCTCTATTATGCATTTATGCTTTCTCAGATATTTTATGACACTTTCTAAATTGTAGAGCTCGTGTTTTCTTTTTTTAAAGGGGTCAGGCATTGTATTGATACACAGTGGGAAGAGCTAATTTAATACATACTCACTTTGATTTAATAGAAAATCATGCTAAAGTAGTGACTGGTGACATTGGAGTGCATGTAGGGGAAAGGAACTTGTTGGGAGCTTGTTCTAGAACATTACAGGCCTACCCCTTTCTCAGGTGACAGCATTTAAAGTGTCACATTTTCTCGTACTTTCATGAGTAGAATTTTAGAGGGTTCCCCCCCCTTTTTTTTTGGGAGGGGGTGGGTAATTAGATTTATTTATTTATTTATTTTGATGACGGTATTGGGGATTAAACCCTGGACCTCATTCATGCTAAGCACTTACTTTACCACTAAGCTGTACTCTCTCCCCTACGTGAGTGGGATTAAACATCCCTCTACCACTTACTCTTAACTGTTTTTCATGCATTGATATGTGAACCCTGTAGAACTCTAGATCTGACTACTGACAGACATCTCAAAAGATCATCCTTTGGGGAAGTTTCTTCATCTATTTGGAGACTAACTCCGGGTACCTCTTGGTTTCCTTGGCTTTTTGAATCAGAATTGTGACTGATTTCCAAGTAAATGTGAGACTAAGTCTTTTTGTCCTTGAAATATTGCTCATTTTAATGTTCTTGTTTCTTAAGACATAAATTGCTTTCATTAGAAATATTTGCAGTTAGATCCAGTAACACATTCTAGCATCACGGTTTATAAATTCTGAAGTTTAGCTGAGTGACTTATGGCTCACAGTACATGTATAAAAGGGGAATAGTGCCTAATTCACAGCATTCTTCTAGGTATGAGAAATAACTTGTGAAGTACTTACAGATATTCCATAAATGATAGTTGCTTTCCCTTCTTTCTTAAAAAATTATAGTTGATTTACAATATTATTAGTTTCAGATGTACAACATAGTGATTCAATTTATTTTTATAGATTGTATTCCATTTAAAGTTACTGTAAAATGCTTTCCCTCATTGATTTGAATTATCTTTGGTTATTGTTAGAAGTAGATATGGCAGCCATTTTTGATGTTTTATTTAGTTTTTAATCACTTAAGGAGATGTCCCCTTGTTTATCTTCTTAACTTTGAATAGCCAATAGTACTTGCTTCTTCTTTGTGTCTTTATTCAACATGTATTTTAAAACTTAAATTATGTGTTTGGGATTTTACAAGGCCTTTGGTGTTACAAAAATGAAATGGCAGGGTCCCTGCCTACAAGGATCCTCTTTTTTGAGAGACAGACATATTTTTAAATTCTATGGGATGATTGTAAAAAAGGTAAGAGATACTTGAGTAAAAGAGGGAAACTGTTTGCCTCAGGAAGTCAGAGAAAGTTTGACAGAGGAACTTTGAGTTGAGACTTGATGCTTGGTGGAAGTTTAGTGAACAAGATGGGGTTGGTCATGGTGTTGAGTTAGGGCTCCAAGCACAGAAAACAACGTGCACAGCTTGGGAGGTGTGGACTGTGAATTTCAAGTAGTTAAGTTTTGTCGGAGAGTAAAGTGAGGTGGAGTGGCAGGAAAGGAGATTTTACTGGTAGATGAAGTACCTGTAGGCTGTACATTAGAGTTTACAGTTTGTCCTGTATGTCAGAGGTTTTTAAAACTTCATATATATTTATAATCACCTGAAGAGATTTTTAAACATTCAGAGGTCCAGGCCAGGCTCTCATGAATGCTAGATTGGGGTTGTGGCTGTATATTGAATATCTGTATATTGAACAAACCCCTCCCTGTCCCCAGATGAAGTTGCAGAACTGGTGCTCTAGGTCACTGGTACTGATCTCAAAAGTGAGGTAGGTGCTGGCACTTTGGATGGGTAGGACAACCTATTAAAATGTGTGTGTAGTAGTAGTAGTAGTAGTAGTGGTGGTGGTGGTAGTAGTAGTAGTAGTAGTAGTAGTAGTAGTAGTAGTAGTAAAATTTATGTTTGTTTACTTTTTAATATTTTTTGTGTTTGTTTATTATATGTATAATATTCTAGTATGTTAATCACTCTTCTACTTTAGAAGTACATATACATATATGAGGGATGTACTCATAATTTTTTTCCTGATCAAGAAATTTGGAGCCCAAAGCTGTAGACATTGAAAAGCAGGAATTTTGTGCAGAGGAATTCAAGTTAGATTTTAGCATTGAAGATATCAGTGAGGAGAAAAGATGAGGGGTCTTAGAAGGGTTTTTATCACCTTCTGGCTTTCTTACTTTTGATTTGAAATCTTGAAATCGTGGAGGTTATAAAATAATTGTGGCCATGAAACTCTTTTGAGAATTTCTCAAAATTGGCCAGGGTATTTACCAATAGATTATCTCTAGGGGCAACCAGTTTTTGCCTGAATACTTTGAATAAAAGAGAGATAAATGAGCTGTCTCAAGGTGAAATGTTTTACATTTAGTGGGCTGCAGTCTGTAGAATATATGTGTTATATCTAGTACCATAATTTGGCCAGTGTGGTTTTACATAAAATGTATTTGATGACACAACATTGTAAAATGACTATAACTCAATAAAAATATATAAAAATAAAATGTATTTGATTTCATTGCTCATTGTAGTTTTATGGAGTCATCATGGAGGAGGATTGTTTCCCTCAAGAAATATGTTAAAAGTGCACACAGATGAACAAATCCTCAGACATAGGGGTAATAATTGTTTCAGTAAATACTTTATAGTGTTTTTTTTGACTCTTTTTTTTTTTTCCCAGGCAAAGAAGTTCCTAAACTTTTGAGTATTGAGCTCTCTTTAATTTAAAACCTTTCTAGTCCAGAATTCTCTTTCGTTGTATATACTTTGATAAATTACTTAAGGGCAAAGTCAGTATGAATTTAATAATAGATTTAAATGATTTGGTATTTTCCTGATTGAAGTAGCATCTGTGAACATTTGACAGAATGTTTATGTGTGTTGAGGGTTTGTTTAGCCTTTTTGTTTGCTTGGTACTGTTAAGGATTCAGACAGATTAATACCTTGTCAGGAGGAAACTACTGATTTAGCATAGTGGCAACTTTTGTAGTGTCATCCTCCTTCAGTTAGAATGAAATAAGTACCTTTTCCTTTGCTTCAGTAAATTGCTTAGAGCTCACTAATGAAAAGCTCAATGTATGGAGGAGAGGTAGATTTATTTTCCTTAAGCTTTGGTTCATTGACTTAGACACAGCAACCATCTACAAACTTAAATCTGTTCTCAAAGTTTACCATCTGTATTGAAACCTGACTCCCTCTTGGCTTTTTCCCTTTTTATACTAATGATAGGGCTTTTTTTTTTTTTTTTTTTTTGGCTTTAGCAATTATTGAAGATTATTGAGATAGCTCTTTTAAACTTTTCTGTGTGTTGGGGGAGGGTATAGCACAGTGGTAGAGTGCGTGCTTAGCATGCAACAGGTCCTGGGGTCAATCCCCAGTACCTCCATTACAATAAACAAACAAACCTAATTTCCTTCCTCTTACCAAAAATAAATAAATAAATAAACTTTTCTATGTGAATTGTATCCGTATTTTGTCAGAAGAATTTTGGGCAAAATTGGCTTTTCTGTTTCCTATTCAGTTTGAGGGTAGAATATTTCACATGAAAATGAGAATTTATTTTGGTAGAGGCTACTCTGACCATAGTTTGTTTTACTTGTAAAATGATGAAAGTTTATTGGTATATTGCAGACCTACTCTTAAACCATTACAGTATTTTGTAAAATTATTTGCTTTGAAAAGAGTTTCATCTGGTGTCTAAAATTCATGTCTTCCAGTGCTTTATTCTGTTTTTTTTTTTTTTTTAAGTTATGCTGTCTGGAAAATGTAGTAATTTCTGGATGTGATAGATAGCATAGAAAAGCCAAACAGGATTGGTTTGTGTGAGATATGGTTAAAAGAAATTTTTTATTTTCCTTTTTTGGATTGAAAAGTTTACTTTATAATAAAATGACTTAATATTCAATAGTTAATCTATTAAAATGATGTTACGCCTTTATTTGTATGATTTTTTATTTTAATTTTTTTTAGCTTTATTGAAGTATAATTTATATACAATCACATTCACCAATTTAAGATGTCCAGTTTAATAAGTTTTGGCAAGTGTTTTAAGCATGTAATCACCACTACCACAATCATGACAGAGAACATATCCATCACCCCTAAAAGTTCTCAGTGCTTTTTAATTTTCTCATCAGTGAAATGGATATAATGAAGGTATCTACTTCCATAGGATTGTTGTAAGGATTAAATGAATTAATACATTTAACGCCCCTAAAATAGTTCCTGGCGTACTGCAGTATCTCAGTTAATGCTATCCTGATATTATCCATAGTATTGATATTGGTGTTCTACCCTTAAAAAAAAACCCTCACTACTAATTTTATTAGCTGTCTAAAAGTTAAAGATTCTTTGCTATTAAGAAAGGTATGCTTGTTACTATCATATATGTATATGTAACCATATGTATATGAATGGAGTGCAAAAGTATTTTGAGACTGAAGCATTGTGTTGTACACTAGAAATTGACACAACATTGTAAACTGACTATACTTCAATAAAAAAATTTTTTTAAGTTAACAGCTGGAAAAAAAAGTATTTTGAGCTTTAGCAGAACTCAGGTTGATAGCTAGTATGTAAAGGTACACCTTCCTGAATATACCTATTACCCAGCTTAATTGGTGTTTAATTCCATTATTTTTTATTACTCTTGTCTCATGGTAAAGTATGTGATAAAAAATTCTTGATGATTTTTTATTTGTTGTAAATACCACCATGGTAGGCCAGTGTCATTTGTATTTTAAATGACTTTGTTGTTTTGATTTGTAATAGAATTGTGCTTTTAGAAATTCTTTCATTCTTTTTTTTTTTTTTTTAGGGTCTAAACATTGTATTCTTTTGGGTCAAGTCTTATTTATTAACTGTTTTCTTGGCGTTTTTTTCATTCTATCTGTTAAGACATATCATCAGATCTCTGGGACATTTTTCAGTGGTACCTGCTGCTATTTTCTTTTCCATTTGTCTTTTCTTTAAAAATTGGATATAGGAGTTCAGATGTTGTGTTAGTTTTCCAGGGCTTCCATGACAAATTATACCAAATGGGGTGACTCTAGAACAAGAGACAAGTCACAGGTCAAGAGGCCAGAAGTCTAAAGTCAAGATGTGGGCAGGGTGATGTCACCTCTGAAGGTTCTAGAGGAGAATTCTTGTGTTTTCCATCTTGGTGGCTCCTGGCATTTCTTGTCTTGTGACATCGTAACTCCAGTTTCTGCCTCTGTCTTCACATGACTTTCTTCTTCTTTGTGCATCTCAGTGTGTCCTGTCCCCCTCTTCAGAGGACACCAATCATTGGGTTAAGGACTCCTCTAAATCAAGGTGATTTCATCTAGAGATCCTTAACTAATTACATATGCAAATTACCTGTTTCCAAATAAGGTCACATTCTGAGGTTTTAGGTGGACATGGGTTTTGGGGGGACACTATTCAAACCTACTACACACATAAAGAGAATGTTTATGTAATTTAAGCTCTGAAGAGGGGCAAGAAACAGGACTAAATGACAAAAACAACTTTGCGTTTTGTGGAAATGTTTTTTTAGGGCCGCTCTCTAGTCTGAATGCCTTTAACAGTGTCTCAAGTGAATAATCGTTGGCTGCTAGGGCTTGGTGAGGGCACGTTTAGTACCTTTTAGCAAGCTATGAATAAATGACCTCCTAAAATATAAGTCTCCATGGTCAGTTTAGTGATAAAATGTGAGATTCTGTGGTACTTTAAATTGTCAGAATTTATGTAGAGTGATGGTACAGTATAATGACAAAGAGCAAGGACTTCAGGAGTTACACTCTCTGGATTCAAATACTGTTTCTGACCCTTATTGGCTTAATGGACTGTGGGTAAATTGGTGAGCCTCTATGCAATGTCTCATAAAAATAAATGTTAAAATAATAATACCCTATCAATACATGTGAAGTGCATAGAAATATCTGGGACATAATAATTGCTTATTAAGTTTTAACTGCTGCTGTTTTCATCATCGTCATTGATGCCCCTTTTCAGGAGAAAGACACATCACCTGAAAGATACATCCTTTTGTTTTTCTAGTAGTAAGGATGAGTTTGTACTGATGAATTCATGGATTCCTACCCGGCGTTGCCTTAGGAAAGATGTGCTTTTCAGATTGTCTAGTTAGTGGTTGGGAGTAGTAGAGAACACAGGACGAGATAACTGCTTCCTTGTTTCACTAACAAGTACACTAAACACTGAATAGCCATTTTAGTGATGTATAGAACTTGCTTCTGACATACTTTTCTAGTAAGTCTTCATTTATTATACATCAAGCAGATCTCCTTCTCCTTTATGTCACCAGGGTATCAACCTGACTTTTAATGTAGGTTCATTAAACATCTTATCCCTGGAGTTAACCTCTCTAAAGGATCTTATATGACTTTGAAGTTGTTTTTCAGATGAATAGACTACATGTTTTAGCAGGCATTTCAGGATGTTTTGGAAGTAATCATCTCCTTAAGATTTGTTGTGGGAATGTGGTTTTCCTTCCTTCGGTTTTTAATGTTCCTCCTGGAGGTGTATATTACTATTAAGAAGTTTTTAAAAACCCCACTGAATGATAATACTCTTCTGCTTACCGGAACCCTCTTGAGCAGAGTCCTGCAGTTTATTGAACTTATTAAAAGATTTTAATAGATTATTAGAAGTAGTAGAATGATGATGTGACCAAATATTAAACACCTTGCCAAACAGGTTTCCCCTGCTCTCCTGTCTCTTCCCAGTCTTATTTTGCTGGTCTTTTAACATTACGCAAAGAAAAGAAGGGAAACTGATTCTCTTTCTAATAATGCGTGTTTTCTCTTAGTGAAACATTAGCAGATGTATAGGTATTAATACTATTTTATATAAGGAAACCTAGGTTTAGAGACATGAAGGTTGTTCAGGGTCACATCTGCAGAATGATGGAGTTGATATTTGGATATGTACCTTTCTAGTTCTGTTAACTGCTCTTTTCCAACATGTGCTGTTGCCTCTCCAAATTAGAAAGCTCAGACAGCTATGTGCTTGCTAACAGTATTTGTTGTATTCAAAGAAAAAAGTACAGTTTCAAGAATAAAAAATAGAATAAAATGTAAAAGAATAAAGTGTAGTTCCAAGCTTAAACTCATGTCTTCCATGCTGATCTAAAAGTGCTTCCATGTTTAGTTCTGAGTATATGAGGATGGAATGGGGGGTGTGTGTGTGTGTGCTCACACGTGCGTGTGCACAGAGGAAGGATCCATTCAGGAAAAATGGATTAGAATGGTGTAACCCCTGAAGATGTGTACTGTCAAAGATTCTTCTGTGCAATTGCTTTGTTTATTTTTAGTAGAAAGAATCTTAACCAAGTTAGCCATCATAATTTGAGACCTTGTGTAAGATTTTTGCCTCTAACTAGATCACGCACAGATTTTTAGGCAGAAGAATGCTTTTCAGTATATGTACTTTCCTAAATGGGCTTCACTGCTTATTCTAGTCTCTTCTCAGTTAAAGATGTTGTGGGAAATTTAAAGAATTGTTTTTTTCTTCTAGGTTAACTGCTGAAGTACTGATCGAGTTCTGCGTTTCTTCAATGAGGAACTACAGGCTGATCTTCTGCCATAATCTCAAACAGCCATAAATGACAAAAGAATGCTTGCTCAGTGAGGGTAGCTGGTGCAGAAGCCATTTTTTAAACTTAGGTGTTTAAGTACTCAAAGGTAAGTTTTCCCAATGATAACTGTCCCTTGCTGTATACATCCATAGAGATTTCAGAGTTTATCTCCTGTTGCTGCTGTTGGATTATTAACTTGAGGTTTTGTAGTTATTAGCTGGCATCAGATGTGCTAAGGAATGGATTTTGCTTGTCTAAACTATTTAAATCTGGCATTTTGCTGCCTCTAAGTTAATTTCTAATATTTCCGTAAGTTGGGTAGATTTGTTTCCCAGGGGGTACATCTATTATACATATGGGCCTTATTTGTGCCAACTTTAGAATATTGAATTTTTTTTTTTTTTTTTTTTTTTGCTGTGTTATCTTTCTCTTGTAGTGTGAAAGGGATTATTTCTCTGGGGTAATGAAAAAAGCCCAGTTGATATAATTTTTGTTCATTATCAACTTTTGAGAAAGTTTTTCTTTCCTTTTAAAAATACTTCTTTCCCCCTGTAAAATAATAAAGGATAATTTTAGAAAATGGAATTTTCCTTGGAATTACTTGTTCTCTGATGCTTCAGAAATTGGAAACACTATTTTCTCCCACTGCTTCTTTACTGACTATAATTCCTACAAAGTTCAGACAAATAATGTATTTCTTCTCAACTAGACTGTCTGTGGAAGTTTTCTTTTAAATAATTATGAAACAGCAGGATTGATCAAAGAACATTTTCACTAAAAGTTGATGCCTAGAACTGAAAATTTTCCTTTGTTTATAAAAACATATTAAGGTGCTCTGTCATGTAGAAATAAGAAATGGTTAATGTTCTTATTAGCCTATCATTTTATAAAAAATGACTCTTGGATGAGTGCTTATGAATTGAAGGGTGAGATGAGCTTCATATAGCAGAGTCCAGAAATGGTTAAGTTTGGCTTTTTACTTGTGTCATTAATAAGTTTGGTCAGTAAAGATCTCACTGGAGCAAAATTTGCCCCTCAATTTGTCTTTGGGACATTAATGTCCTCTGCTAAGTTTAACAGTCAGTTTTGCCATTGTTTGATAAATGTGCAGACACTGAAAGAAGCATTCAGAACTAACTTTACTTGGTGGAGAAAATGCTTAGATGATTGTATTGCACTTTAGTTTTAGAGCACACTATGGGCCTGATAACTGAACATATTTAATAGATGAGAACACATTCAGGTGTAAAGCCTTTTTCTTTAATGTATTTAGTCATATTGCCACCTGTTAATCATTATAGTTTTTTTTTTTTTTTCCTTTCATTTGGCAGAAAAGACAGCTTTGATTTCTGGCTGCAAAAAAGATATGAGGAAGAGCTCCTCCCCTTCCTTGAGTAACTGCAACTCCGTTCTTGCTAACAAAATATTTGGAATTCCACTTGATGAGCTGCAGCAGGGAGGACATCCAGACAATGAGGTTCCGTTCATAGTCCGCCACGTAGTGGACTATATTGAGGAACATGGTATACATTTCCTTACTTTGAGGGCTAGCCTTTGTTTTAATAAACACAACTTATCCCTTTTTGACCTTGGATTTTTTTTTAAGTATTCAGAGTCCAAAATACAGTGAGGAAAAACAATAGAAATTCTTTTTAACATTTTAGTGTATCTTTTACTTAAAGTCATATACTTACAAATGCCCAGCTTAGACCATGTTTTAGTGGGAGGGGGCGATAGGAATATTTTTAATGGATACTAGGGGGTTGGATAAAACAGAATATCCTTCAGGATAGAGAGAGTATGTTTTTAGATGTATTATTTGCAGATGTTTAGCCATCAGGGGAGCCAAGAATGGCTTTCCAAAACTATGAATATTAAGTTGATTGGAGAATGAGTATTTATGGCCAGGTATTGAAGTTGAAGCTTATTTAACTTTTGCCTTGAACTAATATAGGAGGTCTGGAGCAACAAGGACTTTTTCAAGTCAATGGAAATGCTGAGACAGTGGAGTGGCTTCGGCAGAGATACGACAGTGGAGAAGAGGTGGATTTGGTTAAGGAAGCAGATGTTCCCTCAGCTATTAGTCTTCTTAGGTTTTTCCTTCAAGAACTTCCTGAACCTGTTATCCCTGGCAGTTTGCATATTCACTTGATGCAGCTTTCTCAAGGTAACATAATCTGAATCTTATCAATCAGTCATTTAACATTAATTTCAAAGTTCTTACCTTTCAGAAATCTTGACATGTAAGCAGTAATTATAGTAATTCTGAGATTAATTTCTTAAGTTCCCATTTGGGGACAGATGTTCTTTGGGGTTGTATTGTCTAGTTAAGGGAATGGCAATTTCTTAGATTCTTGTAGTGCTATTTACTTTTTATGATTGGTAAGCCTAAGGTATAGGGTGATAAGAAGGAGAAAAGGCAGGAGACAAGACAAGGAGTAGGAGGGAAAAGAAGAAAGAAAAAAATATATATGTGTGGCAGAATGTCTGATAATAGCCAGTGGTGTTGCTGAGTGGTGATGTTACTATGTTTATCCTTGGTGTGATAGAACATCCTAGCAAAAGCTAGAAGATAGATTCATTTCTAAGTTTGGAATATACCTAAAGCTTGTTCTTAGACACCAGCCTGAAGGAATTAAAATACCATATTAGACATCAGACACTAAGCCAAATGAAGAAAAAAATTGATTTGTCTTTGTTGGGTTGGTTTTTCAGTGGTGACTAAAAGTAGGACTTAGCTGGAATGGACAAGAAAAATATAGATAGAGGTAGGCAGAAAGGTAAAAGAACCAAGATTTGAGGAAATGCTTCTGTTCCTAGAGCTAAATGACATTCTTATGTCCATAATGCAGTGACATGTTTCATTATATAGGAAAGTTTATGAAGTCAGCATGTAATACAATTGACCCTTGAACAACACAGGTTTGAACTGTGTGGGTGCACTTATATACATATGCTTTTCAGTGAATATGTACTTCTCTACGTGATCTGCAGTTGGTTGAATTCACAGGAACCACAGATATGGAGGGCCGACTGCAAAGTTTTAAAAGGGTTTTCAATGGTGTGGAGGGTCGGTGCCCCAACCCCTGTGTTGTTCAAGGGTCAGTTGTATTAAACATTTCTTGAATGTTTAAATTGTTTTTCTGGCTTTTTTGTATTATGGAATGTTTTTAATTTTTTGAATTGGGACTTGTAGAGAAATTCAGTGATGTTAAGAAATTATAACTACTTCCTTAATTGCTGTCATACTTGGACCTTTTATGTTTGTATCCTTAAGCAGTGTATAGTTAGAAGTAGGATTTCATTTTGAGAGTATTTATCCATCTTACTTTTTCTTAAATTTAAACATAGGCCTAAATTAGTGGATGCCTCTTATTTATGTATGAAGGTCAACACAAGGATATCTTATGACTCTCTTACATGTGTTCTCCTCTGTACAGCTAGATGATGGGGCTCACTTTGAACTTGCTATATTCTGGAAGGGTTAGCCTGATTGAGTTTTGTTCTTTTATTGTGCCACCTGGATCAAATAACAGATTTCAGAATGAAGTGTCATCGGTGTCACCTTTTTTCAAAGTATAACTTTATTTTTTAATCCCAACAAGTGCTACGTTTTTTTAGCTTTGAATTTCTGTATCCATCTCAGATTTCTTAGAAGTAGAATTTTTTAACATGTTTACTTTGAGTCACCTCATAAGCAGTTTGCATCATTAAATATGTAATAGAACTGATGTGTTAGAGTTCTTTGAGCCCTTTTTATGCCTTTGAGACATTCTTTTTTTATAGGGCTAGAGTTCCATTTTCCCTTGTATTAGCTGAATTGTAGACAGGTCTTTAAAGTTCCAGGAATCAGATAATATTTCAATTTTGATTGAAAATTTATGAATGAATAAGTGGAGTAAGATTTAATGATAAATCACTGCTTCTCATTGATGCTACCAATCAGAAGCTATTTTGTCAGTAGGATTGTCATTTTGATTGGTATTCATTTAAAAGTATGACAGTGTCATGCACTTTGTTATTTATGGAATTACGCTATATATCTTACTAATTAGTTTTATATCCTCATTCACTTGTGAAGGAATTTAAGGCATGAAAAAATGCTTGTGGCCCATAAGTCCTTTGGTGTCACGAGAAGTCCACCTTTCTCCTCCATTCCTCATTTACATAACCATTAGCATGTGTATGTATGCAACACCCACACCCACATATACACTCATTTCTTTAATAGCTATGCAGATAGATGTGGCAGTACTTGAGGTGATATTTGCATTTGTTATAGAATTTACTTGTTCATTCTTTAATCATTCTTTTGGGAAGCTGTCTAGGTCTTTGGACAAAGATTACACCCTCCATTTATTGTAGATAACTGTTATGTTAATATTTTAATTGACATTCACAAATACATGAGATTACTGCTTTTAAGATCATGAAGAGAGCATTTCTGCAGTTGCATTTGAGTTAGTGTTTTTTAAAAAAGTGATTTTTGTTTTCTGTGACAGCAGGATATTGTAAAGTGCCATTTCTGGTGTGGTTGATCTTTTATATACAGCAGGATTTCACCGTCTTGGCATTCCTGATATTTTGGGCTGGATAATTCTCCCTTTTTTTAACTTGTGTTTTAATAATAATACTAATTTTCATAGCTCATCATCCTTATAGCCAACTATTTTTATCCATTTCTCAATTACAGCAATTATATCATAGTTTTTGTTTTGTTTGGATTTTTTACTGTTTTTTGGTAAACAAACTTTATTCTAGGAAGAGCAACTCATTGAGAGATGAAACTTAAAATTTACATATATGTACTGTTCATTGTTTCTAAGAACAGGTTAGAGCTTTAGCTTTTTAAACTTACATAATAATCAAAGAAATAAAGCCAACCACAAAATAAGAATCAACAGAATGCAGTAATCCAATCATAAAGGACAGTCAAATGTGCTTACACATATTCAATAAATCAATTTTCTAGGTTATAAATAATAAGTAGTTCATTTGTGTCCTTCTTTTTTAGATTCCTGTAAGCGATATCATAGGGGATTTTTCTTTCTCTTTCTGGCTTACTTCACTTAGAATGATGATCTCCAGGTCCATCCAGGTTGTTGCAGATGGCATTATTTTATTCTTTTTTATGCCTGAGGAGTATTCCATTGTATATATGTGTATATATATATGACACATCTTCTTTATCCAGTTATCTGTTTGATGGACAATTGGGTTGTTTCCTTGTCTTGGCTATTGTAAATAGTGCTGCTGCTGTGAACATCAGGGTGCATGTGTCTTTTTGAATTATATTTTTCTCTGGGTATATGCCTAGGAATGGGATTGCTGGATCATATGGTAAGTCTATTTTTAGTTTTTTAAGGAACCTCCATACTGTCCTCCACAGTGGCTGTACCAATTTACATTCCCACCAGCAGTGTAGGAAGATTCCTTATTCTCCACACCCTCTCCACCATTTATCATTTGTAAACTTTTTAATGATGGCCATTCTGTCTGGTGTGAGGTGATAACTCATTGTAGTTTTGATTTGCATTTCTTTAACAATTAGTGATGTTGAGCATCTTTTCATGTGCCTTTTGGCCATCTATCTGTCGTCTTTGGAGAGATACCTATTTAGGTCTTCTGCCCATTTTTTGATTGGGTTGCTTTTTTTTTGATATTAAGCTGTATGAGCTGTTTGCGTATTTTGGAAATCAGTCCTTTGTCGGTAGCATCATTTGCAAATATTTTCTCCCATTCTGTAGTTTTTCTTTTTGTTTCTTGATGCTTTCCTTAGCTGTGCAGAAATTTTTATGTTTAATTATATCCCATTTGTTTATTTTTACTTTTATTTCCATTACTCCAGGAGCTGGTTTAAAAAATACATTGCTGTGATTTATGTCCAAGAGTGTTCTGCCTATGTTTTCCTCTAGTTTTATAGTATCTGGTCTTATATTTAAGTCTTTAATCCATTTTGAGTTTATTTTTATATGTGATGTTAGAGAATGTTCTAATTTTAGTCTTTTACAGGTAGCTGTCCAGTTTTCCCAGCATCACTTGAATAATTTTTTAATATAGGCACTGTCCTTGAATTTTAAGATATTTAGTAGGATCCTTGGCCTCTACCTACTAGATACTACTGGTATCCCCTGTCCCCAAGTTATGACAACTGTTCATTGTTAAATGTTATCAACCATTGGTTTAGGCCATGATAGTTTGTAATATTTATAAAAAATGTTACAATGCTTGAAAGAATTGCTGGGTCAGGGAAAACTTCTTTGATAGGTACATGTGTTTTTCCTGGTTATAATATAAACTAGGAAGTAGGCTGAAAAGGAAAAAAAATTTAAGCAGGTGTGTTTTATTTACACACACATAACACACACACAGAGAAATGCTTTTCTGCCTTAATTGAAGACTTCAGAAGCAGCCTGAAAGGTGTAAATATTTTTGTGTACTAGAAATGTTCACTAACAAAAATAGAGCAACATAAACAGTATCAACTAAAAATAGTTTAGCCCACAATCTTACCACCCCATCAAGTCAAGTCAAATGTTTTAGTAGTCCAACATCAGCTACTGTGTATTTATTCAGCTCTTCAACTCATTTTTATTGAAACCCGGCTTTATGCTTGGTACTGTTCTAGATTCTGGGAATGCAGAGGTGAACAAAACTGTATAAAATCTGCCATCATTGAGCTAAAGTTATAAAGAGCCTAAAAGGAGAGTTAGAAGAGAAATTGATGATAAGCAAAATAAATATGTGGGTATATTAGATAAGTGCTACATAGCTAGAGAGGACGTTATGTAGAATTTGTCAGTGCTGCTGTAGTCATCATATTGATAATACTAGTTGCTTGCATATATTTTTTGAGTTGATACATGTGATTTTTCTTAAGTGATCCTTTTCTGCTAAATTTAGATTGTTAAAAATTTCCATTAATTATAGGCACAGTAGTCTAAAAAACGTTAATCCAGGGATTGTTCTATTCTGTTATAAAAACAAAGTACCTGGACAGTTGGTAATATTATGAAATACAGAAGAATTGTTACTAGTTGCTTTTTATATTTTAGGTCAAACTCATGTGACTGTAGCCTTTCCTGTGTAACTTTTTCCTTTTCTTCTTAGACCTGTGTTATTTTGCAGAGATGGCCAATATCATGATCATAACTTTTTACCAATAATATTTTTAACAAAAATTAATTTTTCAATTAATTTTAGGAACCTAAAGAAAAATACAGACTGAAATATGATTGGATTGATTTTCACTATTGAAGCAAAAATTACTTCATTTTGAGGGTACCTCTGTGAAATCACTTCTCCTAAGTGGGACCCTCACCAGTCAGTGTGGTTGATACAGGCCTAGTTTCTGTTAATGAAAACTCACTGACATAAACACAGGGCTTAGCTTCTGGTACCTGAAAATTCACTTGGACACAGAAACCAACATCAGCTTAGAGGAGAAAAACAAATGAGAAGTGGAATTCCTTTTTATTTAGTTCTACTAATATTGCTGAAGTTAGTTGTTCTTTTTCAGAATGTTAGAAGTAGAAAGTCACTCTAACTGTTCCTTCTGTGTTTTTCCATTCATTCTGATACTGTTAGTTGGTTAAATTGCTTCTTGTCTTTGCTTACTAGTGGTTGGTGTTAACTGGTATTGGCCAGCACCTTTTGACTTTTTAGAGTTGGCACTAATTTGGAAACACAGGTATAGTCATGCAGGGGACAGTATGATGAGAATTAAAAAAAATAAATTAAGAGAATTGAGGCCAGTGAGTAATAGATGAGGAAAACATCCTCCAACGATTGAGGATTGAGTTCCTTCTCCAACTCTTCCACTCAGTCAGTGAAATGCAAAGCCCTAAGGCATTTGGCCTGTAGTAGAGGAAGTGATGAGGTTTTGAATTGTTATAGTAGAAAGGTGATGTGGGTGGAGTAATGTGAACCTGGCAAAATATCTGAGCTTTCCTTTTACTTCATTTAAAAAAAAAACCTGTGATTATGTTTTATAGATTATAATAACGAAGATGAATTTGGAAGAAAGTTGAGGTTCCTCTTGCAACAGCTTCCACCTGTAAATTACAGTTTGTTGAAGTTTCTGTGTAGATTTTTAGCCAATGTAGCATCACATCATGAAGAAATTTGGTCTGCAAACTCTTTGGCTGCTGTCTTTGGTCCAGATGTCTTCCAGTAAGTCTTTTCACATATTTTTGTTTGCTTAAAAAATAATTGATTATATGAAAAAGAATCATTGTACTATCTCCCAAGGATCACAGGTTGCTTGATGAACCATTATCTTTTATAGTAGCTCTGATTAATTTTCCCAGCATTTCTGTGAACTGTGTATAAATTAGGTAGGCTCTACAGATGGGAAAACTGAGGCCCAGTATGATGGCATAAATAGCTCAGGTTTATAAAGTGACTCATTGGTTTCTTTGAACTTTACCTGTGATTTATTTAAGAACTCTCAATTCAGTTGGGACTTTTATTCTTAGTATTTACACAGATGTGGAAGATCTGAAAGAACAAGAAATAGTGAGCAGGATAATGGCTGAACTTTTGGAAAATTACTATGAGTTTTTTGAGAATGAAGAGGAAGAGTTTTCATCTAATGATTTGAGTTCAATTACTGAACAGGTGAGAATATTTTAAATACTCTACTTGGAGTTTTTGTTGTTGTTTTGTTTTTTGTCTTTTGTTTTTGTTTCTTTGGGAAGAATATGGTCTTGAGGGCATGGCCCAAACTGGTGGAATTTTTAGGTACTAAACGAAGCAATTTCTTGGTTATTATATGTAATCATAGGTGACACATCTGTGTAGTATATGAGTGTAATATTTTTTCTGAATAACTTGTCCTCGATTTGGGTAATATGAAAAAGGAATTGAAACCAGAGTATATGGTAGATTATATGGCTTTTTTGTGTTTTTTTTTCCTGTTAACTTGAGCATTGTTTATTTTATAAGAATAGTGTGTTTTTTTTTGTTTTTGTTTTGCGAAGAAACTGCTATTATAGGGGAATGTAGGCGAAGGTTGAGAATTAGAAAGTAGAGGGAAGGACTGAATGCATATTTAACGCCAGCTTTTAAAATTTTTTTTTTTTTTTGGTTGAATTGGCAAGTAGGTATAGCAGGACAATCATTTTCATTAATGGGAAGCATTAGGAGCGTAATAGTTCAGGTTGCAGATAATGCTTTAACTCTGTGACTCTTCAATATTAAAACCTGTTTCTCAAGCAGCATTATGTTTTGTTGTTACTGCTATGTCTTCATGGTTGAGACTATAAAAGATCTTAGTTAATTTTTTCTTTATGAAGTGAGAATATTGATTCTGAGTAATTGTAATTGATTGTAAAGCCACATTAATCCACACGTCTCAGTTTTAGAATTTGTGATTTAGGTGTATGTGGGGGTTTTCTTTTGTATTTCAGTGAAATGATTTGTCAAGTAAACTTTTTATGTTAAAACCTACAATGTTATTTATGTTTTGAGCATGAAGTGGGGCTGTTACCTTTTTTTTTAAGACTAATAATTCACCTGATTAGAAAAAAATAAGGTAAAATTGACAGTGAAATGTCCTGTTCTTACCCAGACTTACCCGTTCCCTCTAATTGGCTTTTATGTGTTTTCCCAGAGTTTCTTTATGCAAATATAAGTAAATATTTACTCTCAGTTTTTTTTAAAGGGAAATTAGTATACCATACATACTATTCTGCACTTTGGTTTTTTTTTTTTTTTTTAATCAGTCAGTAGTATATCTTGGATATCTTTTATTGAAATGTAGAGAACATATTCTTTTGTTTTTGCATCTGCATAGTTACCTATTGTATGAATGTAACATATAATTTATTTGTTTATCTGTAACCCACTTGGAAAGGTGATAGTACATCCCAGTTTTCTCAGAGTAGTTCTTTCCTGATGTAATTAGTAGCTCCCCTTTTCACTCTCAGATGTATCCAGGTTTAGATGATAAATTATATGGTTATGCTATTTATTAATGGACGTTGGACTACTTCCCTTCATTTGCTCTTAAACGATAAAGCAGCATCTCTTGAAAGATAGTTTATCACACAGATTTTTATTCATTCATACAGGTATTGGCTCTGATTATGTGAATTAGGAGTTCTATTTCCTGGGTCACCCATCTTTTATTTAAAAAGGTTCTATACTATTGTGAACTTTTATAGATAAGTCTTTTTAATATTTGAGGGTTATACCTTCCTTAGTTTTTAATACTTTCTTCATGCAAGCATTTTAATCTTTGATTTTTCCTTCCCTCTTTTTCTTCTTCCCACCTTTCCTACCTTCCTTCCTCCCTCTCTCTTTTCAAGTATCAGGAACTTTTAAGAAAACAGTAACAGATGCCAAATTGTAACTTACAGTGTATAAACTGAGGATGAAATCAAATATATGTAAAAATATGTATGTGAGGTATATCAGGTGGGTAGAATTTGTAGCCTGAATCAGTGATCCATGAACTTCTGGCATAATTTTTAAATGTTTCCAACTATCATGTACAGTTCCTGACTAAAAACATTTGGTTAAAATAAAGAACTGACACATTTGTTCAAAATTATTTTTGCTTAAAAGAAAATGACAAGAAGAGGACAAGTAGATAGATATGCCTTAAACTTTTAATGTTTTTGATGCCCATAAAAAACCCCATCTTTGGGGAATTCTGTGTGCCATCTTTCTTTTCTATAAATTATATTTTAGTTCAGCAGTTTATTTTTTTAAGTAAAACTAAATTAAATATATACATTAAATTAAAATTTATATATATTAAATTAAACATATACATACATACATTTTATATATTACATTTATACATTAAATATACACATTTATACATTAAAATATACATTATACATTAAAAGTATACTTTTATACATTAAATATATGATATACATACATTTGTGTTGTTCATTTTCTACGTTACTAAAGTGATTTGACTTGTAAGAAACTGATGATGCAGTTTGAGTTAATGTTTTATATCTTGACTCCTCTCAAGTCTGCAGGGTGTGCCATGATTATGTTTTACATTGTGGTATAATTCTCTGATATTTCTATTATCTGCAGCTTCCTTATGTAAACTGGAATATATTCATATCTCATGTGTATGGTATTTATATTTCTGTATGTTTTTAAGCATCAGAAAAATTGCCTTAAAGTATGTTGTGCTATACATTAAGTAGAATGATGATTAATTAATATCAGGAAATAATGTTGAATTCTACAGATTTGCCTGTGGTTGGAAAAGAAGATGTTAGCATGTTGAACAGAATATGCTCATTAAACAGGGTAGTACAGTGAGCTGTGAGAGACAGTGATGTATGTTAATTATCTTGGTTTGTATTGCTAATTACCAGAATCTATTATCTATTAATATTATATGTTTGAATTATAACTGGGTTGCAAGTAATAGAAGAATAGATTTCTGAAAGTTTTTTTTTTAAAAAGCAGATTTGATAACTTCAGTCTGACTTGTGAGGCTGAATTGATAAAGTTTTGAGTGAAGGTACAAAGTCAGCACAATTTGGTTACCTTTTTAAGTTGGCATAACTTAAATGCTGCTGATTTGTTATCTACATATTCAAGGAGGTGGGCAGACCTGGTCTATCCTGGCAACACTTTGATTTTTCTCTTGAATTTTGATATTTGAAGAAAGCAAAGTTTATTTAGCACTGTCTTCTTTTGGAGTTTCATCCCATTAATGCAAGTATTTGGCTGTTAGAACCTTTTCAAGGTGTAGTCAGTTTTTGTTTTTGTTTTCGTTTTTTAAATAGTATGCGAGAGATAACTGGAGATGTTGAATAGGGAGTGTTTGAGAAATGACCCAGAGTAACTGGACAGGTTGTTTGTATGGAATCCTGAAATGAATGCAAGTCTAGTAAAGTGGTTTGAAGATGTAGGTGATAATTATGTTTCTTTATACGTTTGAGAAGGCAGGTAGCAGCGTTCTCCACAAGCTGGAGTCTGGAAAGCAGGCATTTCACGAGGCCCTAGAGAAGGGAATTACAGCAGTCAAAGAAAGAAGAGATGTAAGTATGGATGAAGGTTTTCCATAAGTGGAGTGGAGGCAGCTGTATATAAGGGCAGGTTTAGAACAACTTATGAACAGAATAGAGTATTGATAAGCAGAAGGTCAAGTTGACAAGAAGAGGATCAAGAAGAATTTTTGAAGATAAGTGTGGAGTGAGAGAAAGAATTTTTATCTAAGTTTTAAATTTTTACTCTTGCTCAAACTAATTTAGTCACAAACTAATTTCCTCACTATAGGAAGTTACACTGGGAGGCCTGGGAGTAGGAGTGGGGAGAAGAAAAACTCATAGGGAATAGACTGTGTTCATGTCATATTTTAGTTGATGATTACTGGCAGAATAACTAGAGAATGTCAGCTAATTTACATTATTGAATTTAACATTCAATTTAATTGAGTATAGGGCTTTTGTAGTTACTAAGAGCTATTGACTGTAGATACAAACTGATTTTAAAACATATGATGTACATGTTAAAGTAATACATCTGTACCAAAAATTTGTGGACTGAATAAAAATCGTCTGTTCTCAGTTCAAATATCTATTCTTAGTTTAAATAACCGTCTTAAATTTTTTTTTAATAATTCTGTTCTTGTGCCCAAGCCTTAAACACCCACAGAAATCCCCGTTTTATACTTCTGAAAACAGTATTTTCTTGCTAGTTTTTTTCTTGCTTGGATTAACAGGTAGATCTTGAGTAAATACATTCTTGATTTTCACTAATTTGTTAAATACACAGATAGAGAAAGAGGATAATTTTCCATTTGATCCACTTTAAAAACTCACCTATTATTTGAAATTTTCACCTTTGTATATAAATCTCACCTCTCAATTAGTAACCCTTTAAGCCAATGACTTTCAGTCTTTTTATCACTGTATATATCTGATAGGAGATAGATGAGGGATGGAATTTACAAGCAAAACAAATTCAGCAGAATCTGTTGCATGTGCTTTATGTATAAAGTAAATGGTTCACAAATTGAGGCCAAATTCACTATTATAAATACGAATTTTTAGTGACTTATTTAGTGATTGAGAGCTCCTGCTTTAGGTAGTTAGGATGGAAGTCTCTTCATTTCTAATAAAAAGTAATGTTCCATGTAGAAACTAGGATTAATGTTATATGAAATAAGATCATTCCAGTTGTAATGATTACTATTATTTATTGCTTATTATATATAAACACTGCTGAAGAGTTTTCATATATTATTTAATACTTTCAACTAGCCCTGTGTGTAAGTAGTATAACATCTCCATTCTATACATAGGCCTGGAGAAGTAAGTTGTCAAAGATAGGTAAGGGCACAGTAGGGATGGGAACATAGGTCTTCCTGCCTCCAAATCCTGGGTTCTAAGTACTTACTGTATTATACTTGAAAACAGGTAACCTGTACTCATTGATTAGAGTGTGGTAGAATATCATAGTGTAATTACCTTTCTTCTGGTTGAAGTTTTCATTTCTGAGAGTACTCTTGCAATTCTATTTGCCTGATGTCAGGAAAAACATCCCTGTTACATATAGCAGTCAGTTTATTCTCGGTATTTCCAGTGCATTTGGCTAGAATGGACAAAAGTATAGGTTTACTACTTAGTGTTTTTAATGACTAATATTAATTTATAAAAGATGTTAAGACCATTTATGACTGGTTTCTTCATTGGAATAGTGTAACATATTTCTCACTTGAAAATATTTGGTTGGTTTTCCTTCTCACATATTTCAGGGTCCTTTTAGTAGAGAGATTATTTGCTTATGTAACCAGTTTGATAACAGAAAATGTTTTTTAGCCTCTGCCAGAAGGAGAATTATAACCTTGAGTTGTGCTTAATGGTCAGAACAGTGAGCTCTTCCTTATTGTAAGGTCCAGTCTCTTCATGAAATATTCAGTCTAAATCATTTAGAAGTTACTCATCATTTTCTAAAACAGAATTAAGACCTTACAGCAAAATTTTTATGCCCTCCTTTTTTTCCACACTTATTCTGTATTGAAGTCGCTTGTTCAGTGCACTTGGAAATTGGAGAGATCAATTGAAGTCTTCTCGTAGCTATTAGATTTATAAATCTGATTGGTTAGGAAATGAAGCTTTCTTAACGTTAATTTAACTACACTGTGTAGGCTTTTTCATAGTTTGGAGTCTTACTCATTCCTGGTGATGAACTAATGAAATAATTATTTCCTGCTTTAAAATGTTATGTTTGGTTTGCAGGTTTTTTCTAATATGGAAAATTTGGCAGCTATTTACTTTGTAAGAGAAATTGGTCCTAGAAAATGAAGTGAAACATAAGTTGTATTTAAAATTTTCTTAGAATTAGTATGTCTTAGATAATGTCAATTGACAGTTTCATTAAACTTTAATTCTGTTTCCTTTTATTTATATAGGTTAATGAACTTTCTGAGGAAGAAGAGGAAGATGAAAAGCTAGAACGTATAGAAGAACTTCCAGAAGAGGGTGCAGAAAAATCATCTGACATGCCAGAGGTGGTACAATTAAGGATGACTGAAAACATCCTGGAACCAAATAGTGTTACAGCATCAACAAGGTACTATTTAGTTGAACGGACTTTAGTTTTTGAGCATTTCATTCTAAATGTAAATTCACTCAAGCACTAACTCACACAGATTGTAATGGTATATGAAAGATTAGTTTGTATATGAAAAAGAACAAGAAAATTTTAAAGAAACATTCTTGCTAAGGAGTTTTCAGTTATGAGCATTTATTCCTGTCTTTAAAAATACCACCTCTTACATATATTTCTTCTTCAAGTTTATTTGTTGTTCTATTATTAGTGTACTAGTTGGGTTAGTTAAAATTTCAGAACCTTTTGAAGTAGAGTTGCTAGAGAAAGAGTGGTTTAATTGACTGTTTTCCAGCTTCTACACTGGAACTAGATTGAACTAGGCTATAACGAGAGGATTTGTGATCCTTTAAGATGGTGCTGTCTACTTTTGTTGATGTGTAAAGTGATATTATGTATTAGGCATACTGAGTGAACTTGGTGTGTGTGGTAGGCTGGAGGCATTATCCTAGCACATAGCTGGAACCATTGGACACACTGTTTAGGAAGCTTTAGAGAATTCAAGAACTCCCTATACATAGCTCTAGGTGCTCTAGGTTTGCTGAATTCTGTGCTGCTTCTCTGTAAAGCTCCATGATTTACTAACTCTTTCTAATTAGGGGGACAGTTATTTGTTAAGGCCACTAATATTTTCCATTAAATTTGTGTTCAATAGAAAGGTGGTTAAAAAAGCAGAGGAAGTAATTAAAGAGTAAGACAGCAAAATGTCATTTAAAAATAACTAGTTATTTGGGAAGGGTGTTGCTCAGTGGTAAAGTGTATACTTAGCATGCACAAGGTCCTGGGTTCAATCCCCAGTACCTCCATTAAAAATAATAATAATAAATAAGTAAATAGATAAACGAACAAACCTAATTACCCCTCCCTCACCCCCCCAAATCTTAAAAACTAAATTAGTGATTTAAGGGAGGAACTATTCAATGTCATTTAGGAAAATTACAAAGTAATTGAAAATGTATACTTCTAAATACAACTATTACATTTTTCTGTGAGCCTCTAGATTTTTATACTGTGTAGTTTCTTCAAACATGATTATAATTATGGTATGTTAACATGTTTATTCACTCTTCTGCCCCTATTTAACTTTTTAATTTTTAAAAATTTTATAATTTATTTTTAATTCTTATTTTTTATTGAAGTGTAGTCGATTTACAATGTTAATTTCAGGTGTACAGCAAAGCTATTCAGGTTTACATATACATATATATGTATATGTACATACATCTCAGATTCTTTTCCATTGGAGTTCATTATAAGAAATTGAAGGTAGTTCCCTATCTTTATCTTACACAGTAGGTCCTTGTTGTTTATCTATTTTATATGTGGTGGTGTATATCTGTTAACCCCAAACTCCTAATCTATCCCTCCCCCGACCTTTCCCCGCTGGTAACCACAGTTTGTTTTATGAGTCTATTTCTGGTTTGTAAATAAAATTTGTATCTTTTTTTCTTTAGATTCCATATATAAGCAACATCATATGATATTTGTTTTTCTCTGTCTGACTTAACTTCACTTAATTTGATAACCTCTATTGCTGAAAATGGCATTATTTCATTCTTTTTTATGGATAAGTAGTATTCCATTGTAGCTATATACCACATCTTTTTTTATCTGTTCATCTGCCGAAGGGCATTTAGGTTGTTTCCATGTCTTGGCTATTGTAAATAGTGCTGCTGTGAACATTGGGGTGCATGTGTCTTTTTGAATTATAGTTTTCTCTGCATATATGCCCAGGAATGGGATATCTGGATCATATGGTAAGTCTATTTTTAGTTTTTGAAGGAATCTTCATAGTGTCCTCCATAGTGGCCATACCAATTTACATTCCCACCAACAATGTAGGCGGATTCCTTTTTCTCCACACCCTCTCCAGCATTTATTTATTTATAGACTTTTCAATGATGGCCGTTCTCACTGGTATGAGGGGACACCTCACTGTAGTTTTGATTTGCATTTCTCTAACAATTAGCAATATTAAGCATCATTTCATGTGCATTTTGGCCATCAGGATGTCTTCTTTGGAGAGATACCTATTTAGGTCTTCTGCCCATTTTTTGGTTGGGTTGTTTGTTTTTTGATACTAAGCTGTATGAGCTGTTTGCATATTTTGGATATCAGTCTTTTGTTGGTCGAATCATTTGCAAATATTTCTTCCATTCTATAGGTTGTGATTTCATTTTGTTTATGGTATCTTTAGCTGTGCAAGAACTTTTAAGTTTAGTTAGATCCCATCTGTTTATTTTTGCTGTTATATCCATTACTCTAGGAGCTCATTCGAAAAAAATATTGCTGTGATTTATGCCAAAGAGTGTTTTATTTGTTTTCCTCTAGGAGTTTTATAGTACATGGTCTTACATTTATGTCTTTAATCCACTTTGCGTTTTTTTTTTTTTAATTTTTAAAACACTTTATTTTTTGTAAAATTTCTTTCATTTATTCTGAGAAGGAGTTAATTAAGTTCATTTCTTTCTTTCCTTTTGAGTGGAGGTAATGGGGATTGAACTCAGGACCTTGTGCATGCTGAGCATGTGCTCTTCCAATGAGCTATACCTTTCCCCCCCATTTGGAGTTTATTTTTGTATATGGTATTAGAGAATGTTCTAACTTAATTCTTTTACATGTTAGCTGTCTAGTTTTCTCAGGACCACTTATTGAAGAGACTGTCTTTTCTCCATTGTATGTTCTTGCCTCCTTTGTCATGGATTAATTGAGCATAAGTGTGTGGGTTTATTTCTGGACTTTCTTTCGTGTTCCATTGATGTATATGTCTGTTTCTGTGCCAGTACTGTATTGTTTGATTACTGTAGCTTTGTAGTATAACCTGAAGCCAGGGAGCGTGATTCCTCCAGCTCTGTTCTTCTTTCTCAAGATTGTTTGGCTATTCGGTGTCTTTTGTGTTTCCATACAAATTTTAACATTTTTTTGTTCCAGTTCTGTGAAAAATATCATTGGTAGTTTGATAGGGATTGCACTGAATCTGTAGATTGCCTTGGGTAGTATGGTCATTTTAACTATTGATTCTTCCTATCCTAGAACACGGTATATCTTTCCATCTGTTTGCATCATTTTCATTTCTTTCATCAGTGTCTTATAGTTTTCAGGGTACAGGTCCTTTGCCTCCTTAGGTAGGTTTATTCCTAGGTATTTCATTCTTTTTGATGTGATGGTAAATGGGATTGTTTGCTTAAGTTTTTTTTTTTTTTGCTATTTCGTTGTTAGTGTGTAGAAATGCAACTCCTTTTTTTTTTTTAAGTTTTTCTGATGTTTTATTTATTTTTAAAATTTTTTATTGAGTGATAGTCATTTTACAATGTTGTGTCAAATTCTAGTGTAGAGCACAATTTTTCAGTTATACATGAACATATATATATATATATATATATTCATTGTCACATTTTTTCTTCGCTATGAGCTACCTACCACAAGATCTTGTATATATATCCCTGTGCTATACAGTATAATCTTGTTTATTTATTCTGCATTTTAAAATCCCAGTCTGTCTCTTCCCACCCCCGGCCCCCTTGGCAACTGCAAGTTTGTATTTTATGGCTGAGTCTGTTTCTGTTTTGTATTTATTTTATTTTATTTTTTTAGATTCCTCATATGAGCGATCTCATATGGTATTTTTCTTTCTCTTTCTGGCTTACTTCAGTTAGAATGACATTCTCCTGGAACATCCATGTTGCTGCAAATGGCATTGTTGTCAGTTTTATGGCTGAATAGTATTCCATTGTATAAATATACCACAGCTTCTTTATCCAGTCATCTGTTGATGGACATTTAGGCTGTTTCCATGTCTTGGCTATTGTAAATAGTGCTGCTATGAACATTGGGGTGCTGGTGTCATTTTGAAGTAGGGTTCCTTCTGGGTATATGCCCAGGAGCGAGATTCCTGGGTCATATGGTAAGTCTATTCCTAGTCTTTTGAGGAATCTCCATACTTTTCCACAGTGGCTTTCCTTGCTTCCCTCTCCCACTCTTAATGATTTAGATGTCTTCTTTTACAATTTTGTGTTTATTCTTTTTGTAATTCATGGCAGTAATCTCCTTTCCAGTTATGAGTTTCTCATTTTTGTAGCATCCTGCTTTTCTATTTAGAGTAGACCTGTCAATATTTCTTTTAGCATGGGTTTAGTGTTGCTAAACTCTTTCAGTTTTTGCTTGTCTGTGAAGTTCTTTATCTCTCCTTCTATTCTAAAGGATAGCCTTGCTGGATAGAGTATCCTAGGCTGCATCTTTTTTTCATTCAGGACTTTGACTATATCTTGCCACTCTCTTCTGGCCTGTAGTATTTGTGTAGAGAAATCAACTGAGAGCCTTATGGGTGTTCCCTTGTAACTCACTCTTTGTTTTTTTCTTGCTGCCTTTAGGATCATTTCTTTATCCTTGACTCCTTGATTCTGGCCATCTTGATTATGATATGTCTTGGCGTGAGTCTGTTTGGGTTCTTCCTGTTTGGGACCCTCTGAGCCTCCTGTACCTGGATATATGATTCACTTAGGTTTGGGAAGTTTTCAGTCATGATTTCTTCAAATACCTTTTCAATCCCCTTTGTTCTTTCTTCCTCTTCTGGAACCCCTATTATGTGTAGACTGGCACGCTTTATATTATCCCATAGGTCCCTTATATTGTTTTCATTGTTTTTTATTTGTTTTTCTCTCAGCTGTTCTGATTGGGTGCTTTCTGTTGTCCTGTCTTCTAGGTCATTTATTTGTTCCTCTGCATTATCTAGCCTGCTTTATACAGCCTTTAGGTCAGCTCTCATCTCAGCAAATGAGTTTACTATTTCTACTTGGTTCTTCTTTATTGCTTCTATTTCATTTTTGACATATTTTATATCTCTAAACATTATTTCTTTTAGTTCCTTCAGTAGTTCGATCACTTCTTTTTTGAAATCTTGATCTAGTAGGCCATCAATGTTTATTTCCTTGATCGTGCTTTAAGGGGATTTCTCTTGATCTTTTAATTGGGAGTGGTTCCTCTGCTTCATATTGCTCATGTCTCTGGCTCTGTGGCTTAAGGAGTATCAGTTATCTAGTTCTCCTGGAGATGGTGTGCTCTTAATGATTTTACTGGAGGTCTTTGTGTCTTCGCCCTGTTTCGCAAGCTCAGCTTGCTGTTTCCAGAGGCCTTCTGTTGGCACCCTTGTCTGTGCTGCTCCCAGTGGCTGTTGGCTAGCAGATTGTGCACCCTCCCAGCACTGGGTCAGGTGCTGAGTTCTTACCCAGTGGGCAGGCAGGTCACTCCCCCTCCTGATGCTGCAGTCAGATGATGTGCTCTGGTGAGGCAGGTGGGCGGATCACACTCCCTCCCAGCACCTTGGTCAGGTGCTGCATTCCTGCCAGGAAGGCTAGTGGCCGCTTGCCCTCTCCTGGCGCCGGTCACTCCACTGCTCTGTGCAGCTGCCCGCTCCGCCTCAGGTTAGCGCTCTGAAGGCGAGCTCGGGGACGACCGCGGAACGGCCCCACCCCTGCTCCGTGCCAAATCTCAGCTCCTTGTTTGTCTTGGTGGTGCGAGTTCTCTGAGGTGCCAGGGCAGAAAGATCCTATTTGCCTCGGGCTGTAAACAAGTCTCAGTTCTGCCTAGGAGATTGCGGAGCCCCAGAGTGCAGATTCAGGTCTCGGCCCTGCCCCCGCCGGGGCGCTGCGCACAGGAGGAGATGGCAGCTGTGGCTGCGCCCCACCTCTGTTCTTGCGAGAAGTGCCAGTAATGGCGGCGCAGGTCTGAGGAGACAAAGGCTACGGTGCCTCTCCCCCCATGGCACACCAGCCATGTTGCTTTGCTTTTTTCGCAACTTATGGGGGACCGAGGTTGTTCTGCTCCGTATCCCCTCCCAGTGATGGCGTGCAGCACCCTGCAGTCCCTCAGGGCTGCCTCAGTGCAGCTGCTCCAGTCCTCTGCCCGGCCCTGGCAGCCTGTCCCGGCTTCAGCTGCCGGCTCGCATCCCGGGCTGGGTGTCACAGGGACCCTTTGTGCCCGTTTAACTCAGTTCTGTTGGTCAAGGGGTGCTCAGGGCAGATCTGAGCCTCGGAGGCTCCCCCTCCATCCCACTGGCCTCTCTGTTGGAGAGGGGAGACCCAGCGAACGAGCGCCAGTCCTCCTTTGCCGCTCCTTCCCCGTGGGATCGTCCCGCACTGTTTTGCTTTTTCTTCTTTCTTTTTTCCTTTTCTCCTACCAGGTTTTTGGCGTCTTTGTCTTTCGAAGAGGGTGATGTTCTGTCGGAGTTCAGCAGGTGCTCTGGTTGGCTGAGTAGGTCCGTAGATGTGAGTTTTGGTGTATTTGTGGGAGAGGGTGAGCTATAAGCGTCATTCTATTCTGCCATCTTGCTTCTTTCCTCCAACTCATTTCTGTATATTAATTTTGTATCCTGCAACTTTACTGAATTAGTTGATGAGCTCTAGTTTTCTGCTAGCGTCTTTGGGATTTTCTATGTGTAGTATCATGTCATCTGCAAACAGTGACAATTTTACTTCTTCTTTTCCAATTTGGATGCCTTTTATTTGTTTTTCTTCTCTGATTGCTATGGCTAGAACTTCTAAAACTATGTTGAATAAAAGTGGTGAAAATGGGCATCCCTGTCTTGTTCCTGGTCTTAGAAGAAATGTTTTCAGCTGTTCACCATTAAGTATGATGTTAGCTGTGGGTTTTTCATATATGGCCTCCATTACATTATGTTCCCTCTGTGCCCACTTTCTGCAGAGGTTTTATCATAAATGGATGTTGAATTTTATCAAAAGCATTTTCTGCATCTCTAGAGATGATCATTTGGTTTTTATTATTCAATTTGTTAATGTGATATATCACATTGATTTACGGATATTGAAAAATCTTTGCATCCCTGGGATAAATCCCACTTGATCATGCTGTATGATCCTTTTAATGCATTGTTGGACTGATTTAACTTTTTGTTGGTACTTTTCTATGTTTACATGGCATTCTAATTTACTTTTTGATAGCTTTTTAACTGTATTTTGAATGTCTATTAAATCATTTATAAACTGTATATTAAAGTGTTTAACTGTATTATATATTTACTGTCATTCTTTTTTCTGAACTTTTGAGTTATTCTAAGTAGCTTGTCATTACTATATTGCTTCTATACAACCTTCATTCGTATGCCCTTTTTTCCTTCTTTTGACTTATTTGTATAAATTTATTAGATTCAAAGAGTGAACTTTTCTATGGCTTTTGATAAATATTTCCAGACTATTTAAAAGTCTTGGCCCAGTTTGCATTGCCATTAGCAGTGTTTTCCTGAGGACCTGAAAACAGTAAATTTAAATGGGTGTTCTTTATTTTGTTAATTTAGAGTTATGCTTTCCAATAAGGTAGCCACTAGATACATGTGGTTATTTAAATTTAAACTTAAACCAACTAAAATTAAATAAAATCTAAAAATCACTCCCATAGGTGTACTAGCCACATTTCAAGTGCCCAGTAGTCACATGTGGTTACTGGCTACCATATTGAACAATGCAGATGAGTAGTTCTGTCATTGCAAAAGTTTCTGGATAGTACTGATTTAGAGAGGTAAATTCATTAAGTATTTTTATTTATTTACTTACCAGCAAGGTTTAATATCATTTCAAATGCATGCTATTAACAGTCGTTTTTAGATGGATTCATTGGAGGTTTAGTAGTAGTCAGGATTCCTTAATTGCAAGGCATAGAAACATCTTGGCTAATGAAAAGAAAATAGGTAGTTTATTAGAAGATTGATAGATACGTTGCAGAGTTGAAAGGAAAAACAGAGAATAATATGGCAGATCTGGAGAATTTAGTAACGAAGTTTCATAGAAGAATCTCTTTAGCATGTGGCTGTTGCTGTGAAAGTTCAACCTGTTTCCTTCCATCTGTTGTTCTGCTTAAGAGCAGATTCCTGTGTGGTGGCAGGAGACAGGTTCTGGCCTAAAGTGGGTCATGTGTCCATTCATCTTCTAGAGTAGAGCTGCTCGTTGTAATTTATGCGTGTACCAAGAGCAGTGGTTGTAGGGAGGAGCTAGTTTGTCCCAGAAAAATAGGACTATTACCAAAGGAAAGGGGTAGGGAATATCATGTAACAAAAATAGATGTGTCTGTCACGGTGGTCTTCTTGATTTGGTATTGATATCTATAAATTTCAATTCATATTTATATGTTAATATTTTAGTTTTGGGTGATTGGTTGCATAATGGTAAAAAATACATTCTTTGATACCCGTCTTTGATGAAAGAGAAGTTAGGGGAGAAATATCCCTAGAATGCACAGGGCCTCACATATTAGCAGCTCTTAATAAATTTATTTTAGGAAATTAGTGGATACTATATTGCATGAAACTATAGAGATTGAAATTTTGGTGACTTAATGTTTTGTCTCTGAGTTTTTCTATGAGGTAGCTGGCAAACACTTACTGGAGATACTAGGTTGCCTTTGCCTACTTTGTATATCTCATCAAAAGTAGCTGTGGGAAGATATGTTAGAGACCTAAGGGAAGTAAACATTAAGTGACAGTTTAGCAGTTCTCAGACGTTTTAGTCTTAAGAATTATTGTTATGATAACAAATATTAGTTATGGTATAATATTTACATGTTATCATAATGAAAGCACTTGTTGATTTAAACTGGCATTTCAGAAATATTCTGGTTTAGTAAGCAAACATCATCAGATGATTCTGTTTGGGTCATTTTATAGTTATGATGACTCTAGAGACCTTTGTTAGTGTTGGTTTTATACCTGTCCCCATTTACCATATTATATTTTTTTTTAAATTGAAGTACAGTCAGTTACAATGTGTCAGTTTATGGTGTACAGCATAATGTCCCAGTCATGCATATACATACCAATTACAATATTATAAATTAAAACAGCATATTTAAATTATTGGAATTGACCTTTGTTGAGTTGTACTTTGGAAGACGCTTAGTTTTTGAAGCTGAACTGTAGCCACTTATGATCTAACAGCCTTTTTTAATCAATAAATGTCTCCTCCTGTATTAGTTTCAAGTCAGCAGTTCTCAAAACTTTTTGGTCTTTAGATTCCCTTACATTAAAAAAAAAAAAAGAAAAGAAAAGATTCCCTTATACACTTAATTTGAGGACCTCAAAGAACTTCTGTTACTATGGGTTATATCTATTTGGTATTTACTGGGAATTAAAAATGAGAAACTTATTTTTTTGAAGTAGTAATAAAGTATTACCATTGTATGTTAATGTAAAATTTTTTATCAAAAGTTGCTTTTCCAAAATCTCCGAAAAATTTTTGAGTGGCATTGTTTTATGTTTTTACACATCTCTTTAATGTCTGGCTTAATACACGATAGCTAGATTCTTACATTTTCTTTGGCATTTAATTTGTTACCATATGTTATTTTGGTTGAAGTATATGAAGAAAATCTGGTGTTTTACAAGTATGCAGCTGGAAAATAGAGGAGACTTTTTTTTACCCTTTTCAGATAATTGCGGATATTTTTCTTTGACGATACACCAAAACTCCTTAAGTGGTAGTTCCTTAAAGGTTATCTGTGATGTGTAACATAAAACCATATCTGAATTTTTGAAACTCTGATCCATTGGTCTATCTTGTACTTGAGAATCTTTTAGCCATGCTTGATTTTGTAATATGATGTACTGGTCATTTGGAAAATACTGCTTCACTGAGTTATTTGGAGCTTCCAAATAATATGTTTTGTTATATAATATTAAAATATATATTCTTTAATGTCACCTTTGATTGCATCAAAAATCTTTTTAAGTATTGAAATGCTATTGAGTTTATAGTGGAGGATAATTCTGATTTTCCAGAATTCTAATTTTTGCTTGAAAACTCAAATTTTATCAGTACTGTCACTTGTTTTTCTCGAAGTGACTGTCTTGCTCATTTTTGAGAAAATGCCAGATAGTCAAATTGGAATAATGATAGTTTGTCTGCCTATCTTTCAAGTAAAAAATGATATTCCATGGTAAAATTTTAGCTCTCAACTCAAACAAGACAAGCATTGTACTAAGCTATGCAGCAGAGTTGCTTTATGGGTGCTTCCCATTTTATCATACCAAATATTAAAAAGAAGTGTACTCAAAGGCAAAGATAAAATTAATAATGTGTATTGCTTCATCAAGGACTGGCTCCTTTTTAAAAAATCACAAGTGGGTAGTGATGAAGAATGCAATGGCCATGGTACAGTTTGGTACCACTTGCCTGGATTTATGCTAAAACACCAAGTAGTTTTTTTCTACCATTAGACTTGTATCATTATGCAAATAACAGCACAGTGAAAAAGGCAAATGTTATGAAAACAGTTCTGATCTTTTGGTTCACAGACGAAAAGAGAACCAGTGGATTAAAAATTTGTGTATGAGTTGTATTGATTGGTGTATTTATGCATCTATTATTTCTCTACATTGTTTGCCATTATATTGTTAAGATTTCAGCTGAGTTCAATGTGGGGAAAGTGTTGGGATTTATCGTGTGGACAGCATAGGATGAACAGAAAGCAGAAGTTTTGGTTGCCTGAGGCTCAGTCTTACCTGTGAAGTTCATGGAAGTTTTAAGATTGTTTCTGATGTGCCTTGTATCAGTAGATGGAAAAATTATGGCTTTATATTTACAGGTTTATCTAGTATTTGGCTTTATTTAAGTATACAGATGTTACGAGAATCTTTACCTTTTAAAAATTTATAGAGAGATTGGAGATTTCTGAAAGAGTTCTTAACTTTATTTTCCCAGTGTTTCACAATCTTTTTCCTTTGCTGTATTGGAAAGGTTTATTTTGGCTTAGGGTTAGGTAATTTTTAATTTATATTCATGTGTGCAGAACTACACATCAAAAAACAGCTAATTGGCATTATTATAAAGTTCACTTAAAGCTTTTAATGACTTGATAAAACTTGGACTTTAGAAAGAATGAAAAATTCGATACTCTATGTACTGTTGATGCTAGAGCTTCATTTTTGTTATTAGTTCATTAGTTTCTGATGGTTTGATTTCAGGTGTGCTGTGGGAAAGGTGGTGCAGTGATTGAGGAAGAGTTTAGGGTTTTGAGATTCGTTTCCACTTCGTTTGGATATCTTGCTATTGAAGAAATGTACCTTCAGCTGACTGTCAGAGTGTGAGAAATGTAGTAGTAACCTTTTCCTTTAAGCCATTTAATCAAGTAGTTTGCAAAATATCTCAGTTGACATGTTTTATCAATTCACCACATTTTCATTAGCTAGATTCCACTTAAGACTGTAAAGAAGAGGAAAAAGTACTTTGGTCGGAGTTTCAGAAATGTTGGGTGGGAAAAAGAATTTATACTTCTGATAATAAGATAATTTTATTAAAGTAAAACATTTTTTGAAGTACCAGAGCATAATAGATATTGACAGGTTCTCTTCCTCCTTCCTGTTGCCCTAAAAATAATGCATTTGAAATTTTAAAAATTTACAGTTGTTATAACTTATTGATTTTCTAATAGTGAGGAATCTTCCAGTTTACTCTTGTCATAGGCATAGAGTATTCACAAGTTAATGCGGAAAGTTAAGAACTAGGTTTTGCTTTTGACTGGAAAGGAATATGTGACTTTTGTTTTTATTTTGTTTCATATATTTATTTTTTGAAACTGCAGTTTTTTAAATGGTCCTTTTGGTGGGATTCTGGCATATTATCTGGAAATCATCCTAATTTTAGATTTGAAAAATTAACTATTAATGCTTTTCTAAAATGTATAATGAGTGAACAGTAGTACTCTCTATTGTGCATATGTTTTAGCAATGTCATATTTGTAGTAATTCTTGATATAGTAGTGTGATTAATGAAAACAAACATTGGTTTTTCTACTGGCATTAGGTTAGGCTTAAATATTTTTATAGGAGTTCTAGCCAAATTCAAAATTTTGTCTCCCTTTTCCTGCCTCCCACAAAGTTGCACAATACTTGGGAAGAGATTTGGGACTGTTGATTGGGTCCCTCCTTGTCAGTAGTGACTTCATGTTGCAGCCTGCTTCCTTTTAGACTGCAGCTCTGATGGCTCAGCAGTTTTTATAATCTGATCAGCATCCTTTATGGTTTTTGAAGGTGCTTTACCTGATGTTTTTGTTGAGAGATGCCACAGTGTTCAGAATGGCTTGCAAGGCTCTGTTATACAGGTAAAGTGATCCTTATCAGATTTAATTGAAGCAGATACAGTACTTTTATTGAAGTGTTGTTTATAATATTAAATATTTGCAAGTGGGAAATTAAATTAATAATAGTTCCTTATGATAATTCTATCTGAATTACAGAAAAATAGTAATTGGAATAAATGGCTACCAGATTGATTTTATGTTCTCAAGAAGATTATAGGCAGATTTAAAATTAGAGTTAACAGCAGAAGGGGAAAAAGGTCAGAGAATGACAACAACCTTTAACATTACACTTGATTGAAGCCTAAAATATGTGTGACCTTTGTGATTTATTGTTTGTTCTTTTAATCTGGTCTTCCATATCTGGTGGTTTAGTGAAAAAAAAAAATTGGCATTTTTAGATGGTCTTTATGGCATCTGTCTATATAGTACCTAAGTAATTCGGCCTTTAATTTGTCACCATTAATTTTTTTGTGTGTTTTTATTAATCAGAATTTACATTCTTATGTTACATATGCTGTTTTGCTTCTGCTGCAAGTATATATACTGGTAAATCATTTTTTGCAGCTGTAGGTGTGTGTTAGCCCTGGTTTGTACATAAGTGCTTTATTCCCCACAGAACTTGGCCAGTCTTAAAGAATAATTAAATTCTTTGGAATCTGATAAACTAAATCAGTTCTTTGTCCTTCAGAAATTCAAAGAGCAAAGTTTTACAGTCACCTTTGTAGCATTATGAATGACAGTCTGATTCATAAAGTACAAAATCTATTTAATTTGTTTACTATAGTTTTTCAGAGTCAGGAGAAGGTCCTTACTGAAAGCACCTGTTTATTTGATTATCCTAGCGTATTCTTCAGGGCTGAAGAATCTTTGTAATCTAGTTTGCTGATTACTGTATGTATACACACACACACACACACACACACACACACACACACACACACACACACACACACACATATTTAATTTAATTCCAATGGCATTTAAAAGGGGTAAGAAACTGAAAGATCAAATCTTCTGCCTACCCATCCAATCTAAGACTATTAGAACTTCTGTTTGGCTCCTTTGGATAACTGGAAAATTTTATTAAAAGTTAGTCTTTTGGGAGGCTAGATACAGATGTCAGCCAATATTTCTTGAATTTATTAGTATGGGTAAGACTCATCATTGGTGCTTGTTAAAAATTTAAACTCTCAGATTCTACCTGAGTGGCTTGGGGAGTGACCCATAAATCTATTTTTTTAAAGCTTTTTTTTTTTTTAATACTGAGAAATCATACGTACAGAAATAGGCATGAAACAAATGTATAGCAAAACAGGTTAATAGAAAGCAAATGCCTTTGTAACCGCCACCCAGATCTAGAAATAAACACTGATAGCATCCCAGTAGCTCTCACAATCCTGATCTCCTCTCTCCCCACTAAAGGTAACGACTGTGCCGACTTTTTGACGATCACTTCCTTATGTTTTTGAGCTTCATGAAAATTAAATCTGACTATATGTATATTTTTGATTCAGCTTCTTTGACTAAGCACTGTGTATGAGATTTATCCATGTTGTTACATATCACTGTGGTTTGTTCATTTCCTTGCTGTAAAGTATTCCATTATATGATTGTACCACAATGATCCTATTTACTGTTGGTGGGCAATTGGATTATTTTTCTCTTTGACTGTTGTGAATAACATTACTATGTACATTGTTGTACACAATATGTATGCACGTTTACTGTCCTTTAACTTGAGTAAATATTGACAAGTGTTTTCCATAGCGCTTATTTCAGTTTACATTCTCAGTAACTGTGTGAACATTCTCATTGCTTCACATCCTTGAGTATTTGCCATTTTAATAAGTTCCATCCCCTTTTCTCATGTATATTGGCCAGTTCCTCCTTTTGTGAGATGGCATGTTCAAGTTTGTTTCCTATGTTTCTATTGGGTTATCTTTTTCTTATTGAAAAAGGAGGCTCTCTTTTAAAATGTATGTTGTGAATGTATTTTTAGGCTCTCTTTTAAAATACATGTTGTGAATGTATTTCCCCTATGGTGTGTTATGCCCTTCTCATATTGTGTCTTCTGATGAATAAGTCTTAAATTTTAATCAAGTTTATCATTCTCTTCCTTTTGTGGTTAATGCTTTTTGTGTCTTGTTTAAGAAATCTTTTCCTAAATACACACTCCTATATTATCTTCTAAAAGCTGTATCATTTCATCTTCCTTATTTAGGTCTCTATCTGGTATTGATTTTTGTCTCTGATGTGTGAGGGGGGACCAGGTTACCTATTTTAGTATGGATACCAAACTGTTGCAGCCCTCATTTCTGAGAAGACTGTTCTTTTCCTGCTTTGTTCGAAGTGGCACCTTTGTTCTAAATCAAGTGTATATGCATGGGTCTGTTTCTATTGTTTATGTCTATTCTTGTGCCAGTACCATACTATCTTATTTACTTTTTTATGGTATTTGAAGTCTCGGATAGGGTCCAGATCTCCAATAAAATAAAACTAACACTTCAGGAAAGGCTGATACAGGTGGTCCATGGCTTACATCCCTATGTAAGGAGTAGTAAGAAAGCTTCCACATGTCTGGTTTAAGCTTTACTGGCTTGTGTGTATAATTATAAAAACATATTTATGTAAATGTAACCATTTTGATACATGGTTGCACATATGATTTATTTACTTTTTCATGTTATATTTCCTAATCTTTGTGAATGTCAGTAATTTTAAAATTGTCCATTGACTGTGTGTAGTCTAATCCATTTTATATTTTTCTTTGCTGCTATTTTTAAACACAATTCTACAAATAAGGTAAAACTAAAAAAAAATTTTAATTGAACTATAGTTGATTTACCATATTGTTTTAGTTTCAGGTATACAGCAAAGTGATTCAGGGGTGTGTGTGCGCGCGCGTGCGCATGTGTGTGTGTGTATTCTTCAGATTCTTTTCCATTATAGGTTACTACAAGATACTAAATATAGTTCCCTGTGCTATACAGTAAATCCTTGTTGTTGATGTGTTTTACATAGTGAGATATATGTGTTAATTCCATACTCCTAATATATATGCCCCCACCCTCATTTTTCGCTTTGTAACCAACCATTGTTTGTTTTCTCTGTCTGTGAGTCTTTTTTGGTGGGGGGAGGTAATTAGGTTTATTTATTTTTTTTGATGGAGGTACTGGGGATTGAACCCAGGACCTCATGCATGCTAAGCATGTGCTCTGCCACTGAACTATACCTTCCCCCTGTGAATCTTTCTGTTTTGTAAATAAGTTCATTTGTATTATATTTTAGATTCCACTTAATAAGTGATACCATATAATATTTTTCTTTTTCTGACTTACTTGACTTAGTATGGTAATATATAGGTCCACCCGTGTTGCTACAAATGGTAGTATTTCACTCTTTTTTATGGCTGAGTAATATTTCATTGTGTGTGTGTGTGTATGTTTGTACACACCACATCTTCTTTATCCATTCACCTCTTGATGGACACTTAGGTTGATTCCATGTCTTGACTGTTGCAAATAGTGCTACTATGAACATTGGGGTGCATGTATCTTTTTGAATTAGAGTTTTTTGTCTTTTCCGGATATATGCCCAGGAGTGGGATTGCTGGATCGTATGGTAAGTCTGTTTTTAGTTTTTTAAGGAACCTCCATACTGTTTTCCATAGTGGCTGCACCAATTTACATTCCCACCAACAGTGTAGGAGGGTTTCCTTTTCTTCCACATCCTCTTCAGCATCTATTACTTGTAGCCTTTTGGATGATGGCCATTCTGACTGGTGTGAGGTGATACCTCATAGTTTTGATTTGCATTTCTCTAACAATAATGTTGTTGAGCATCTTTTCATGTGTCTTTTGGCTATTTGTTTGTCTGCTGTAAAATTTTAATTATAGAATCTAGATGATGGAGCTGAGGGTGTTTATGTACAATTTTTCAACTTTTCTGTAGTTTTGAAAATTTCCATAATAAAACATTAGAGAAATCTTCAACTAGAAACATGAGGGAATCACAGCAGGACAGTAGGAGGGGTGTGCTCACGATATAATTGGGCCCCATACCCCATGGGTGGGTGACTCACAAATTGGAGAATAATTAAATTGCAGAGGCCCTCCCACAGGAGTGCAAGTTCTGAGCCCCATATCAGGCTCCCCAGGGTTCCAGCATTGGGAGGAAGAGACCCCAGAATATACGGTTTTGAAGGCAAGAGGGGCTTAATTGCAGGAGCTCTATGGGACTGGGGAAAACAAAGACTTAATTCTCTTGGGAACTGCAGACAGAAACTCGTGTGTGCCGGGACCGAGAGCAGAGGCAGTGATTTTGTAGGAACCTAGCCCAGACCTGTCTGCTGGTTTTGGAGTCTCCTGGGAGGTGGGGAACTGCTGTGGCTCACCCTGGGAACATAAAAGCTGGTGGCGGACATTATGGGAGTGTTCATCTACATGAGCTTTCCTGGGGGCTGACATCTGGCTTGAGTCATTAGCTCCAAGACTTAGTCCCACCCAACAGCCTGTAGGCTTAAGGGCTGGGAAGCCTTAGGCCAAACAACATACTGTGTGGGAACACAGCCCCACTCATCAGCATACCTCCTGACCCTGCAGTTGCTTCTGGATATGCCCCTAGACACGGCCCTTCTCAGCAGAGGGCCAGGACCAAGCTCCAGCCAGTGGGCAGGTACTGAATCCTTCTGCCAGGAAACCTGTGTAAGCCTCTAGTTCAGCCTCACCCACCAAGGGGCAGATACCAGAAGTAAGAAAACAACAATCCCACAGCCTGTGGAAGGAATCATAAATACAGGTCAGACTCTATCCTGGGACCAGCTGGACCCTGGCTCTTGGGTGACAAGAGGGACGTAAACTGCTGGGATGCATAGAATGTCTCATACAGAGGGCCATTTCTCCAAGGTCGAGAAATGTAACTAACCTGCCTAAAAGTACAAATAGAAATTTAGACAAAATGAGGTGGCAGAGGAATATACTCCAGGCAAAGGCACAAGAAAAAAATCCCAGAAGAGATAAGTGATGAGGAGATAGGCAATCTACCTGAGAAAGAATTTAGAGTAATGATTGTGAAGATGATCAAAGAACTCAAGAGGAGAATAGATGCAGAGAGTGAAATTTTTAGCAAAGAGTTAGAAAATATAAAGAATGCCCAGAATTGAAGAATACAGTTACTAAAATGAATAATACACTGGAAGAAACCAAGAATAGAAGAAATGAGGCAGAAGAATGGATCAGTGAGCTAGAAGACAGATTAGTGGAAACCACTACCATAAAACAGAAAAAAGAATGAAAAGAAACAAGGATAATTTGAGACCCCAAGGATAACATGAAGCACACTAATATTCACATTATAGGGGTCCCAGAAAGAGAAGAGAGAAAGTACCTGAGAAAATATTTGAAGAGATTATAGCTGAAAACTTCCCTAACTTGGGAAAGAAAATAGTCACCCTAGTCCAGGAAGCACAGAGAGTCCCACACAGGATTAACCCAAAGAGGAACACATCAAGGCACGTAGTAATCAAATTGACAAAAATTAAAGATAAGGAGAAAATAATAAAATCAGCAAGAGAAAAGCAACAAATAACATACAAGGGAACTCCCATAAGATTATCAGCTGATTTCTCAGCAGAAACTCTGCAGGCCAGAGGGAGTGGCACAATATATTTAAAATGATGAAAGGGAAAATTTTACAACAAGGAATATTCTACCCAGCAAGACTCTTATTCAGATTTGATGGAGAAATTAAAAGCTTCACAGATAGATAAAAGCTAAAAGAATTCACCACCAAACCAGCTTTATAATAAATGTTCAAGAAACTTCTCTAGGTGAAACAGAAAAGGCCACAGCTAGACACAAGTAATTGTGAGGGGAGTACGGTATGAATACAAGGTATCCAAAAAGCGTTTGAAATTAAGATATCAGGAACTTAAAACAATCGTGTGTGTGTGTGTGTGTGTGTGTGTGTATGTGTGTGTGTGTGTGTGTAGTGTAACTCTGTAGTCATCAAAGCACAAGAGAAGAGAACAAAAAGAAGAAAGAGGGAAAAAAAAAACCTACAAAAACAAATCCAAATAACAAAATGGCAATAAAAACATACGATATCAATGTCTTATGTTTGATAATTACTTTAAATATAAATGGATTAAATGCTCCAAGCAAAAGACATAGACTGGCTGAATGGATATAGAAACAACACCTGTATGTATGCTGTCTACAAGAGACACAGTTCAGAGCTAGACACACATACAGGCTTAAAGTAGGGGGATGGAAAAAGATATTCCATGCAAATGGAAACCGAAAGAAAGCTGGAGTAGCAATACTTACATCAGATAAAATAGATTTTTAAATAAAGACTGATACAAGAGACAAGGATACTACATAATGCTTAAGGGATCAATCCAAGAAGAGGATATAACAATTTAAAATATATATGCACCCAACATAGAAGCACCTCAGTATATAAGGCAATTGTTAACAGACATAAAAGGGGAAATCAACTATAACACAGTAATAGTGGGGACCTTAACACCACACTTACATCAATGGAGAGAGAATCCAGACAGAAAATCAATAAGGAAATACAGGACCTAAATAACACATTAGACCAGATGGACTTAATTGATATCTATAGAACATTCCATCTGAAAACAACAGAAACAGAATACCATTCTCCTCAAGTGCACATGGAACATTCTCCAGAATCAACCATGTGCTGGCCCACAAAGCTAGCCTCAGCAAATTTAAGAAAATTGAAATCATACCAAGCATTTTTTCTGACCACAATGCTATAAGGTTAGAAATCAACTACAAGAAAAAAGCTTCAAAAACTGCAAACACGTGGAGGCTAAACAATATGCTACTAAACAACCAATGGATCATGGAAGAAGTCAAAGAGGAAATCAAAAAATACTTTGAGACAAATGAAAATGAAAACGCAGCAACAGAAAACCTCTGGGAAGCAGCAAAAGCAGTTCAAAGAAAGGAAGTTTATAGTGATACAAGCCTACCTCAGGAAACAAGAAAAAATGTCAAATAACCTAACCTTACTAGAGCAGCTGGAGAAAGAAGAACAAACAAACCTCAAAGTTAGTAGAAGAAAAGAAATCATAAAGATTAGAGCAGAAATAAATGAAATAGAGACTAATAAAAATAGAAAAGATCAATGAAACTAAAACCTAGTTCTTTGAAAAGATAAACAGGATTGATAAACCTTTAGTCAGACTCATCAAGGAAAAAAGGGAGAGGGCCCAAATTAATAAAATCAGAGAAGAAAAAGAAGTTACAACTGACACCACAGAAATACAAGAGATCGTAAGAGGCTACTATGAGCAACTCTACACCAACAAAATGGATAGCCAAGAAGAAATGGACTGTTTCTTAGAAAGGTACAATTTGCCAAGACTGCCCCATGAAGAAGTAGAAAATAGGAATAGATCAATTACTAGTACTGAAATCAGTAATTAAAAAATTCCCAAATGAAAGTCCAGGACTAGATGGCTTCACAGGCTAATTGTATCAAACATTTAAAGAAGAGTTAATACCTGTCCTCCTGAAACTATTCCAAAAAGTTGCAGAGGAAGGAACACTTCTGAACTCATTCCATGAGGCCACAATCATCCTGATACCAAAACCAGACAAAGATATCATACAAAAAAAAGAAAATTGTAGATCAACATCATTTATAAATATAGATGTAGAAATACTGAACAAAATACCAGCAGATTGACTCCCAACAAGGCACTAAAAGGATCATACAGCTTCAAGTGGGATTTATCTCAGAGATGCAAGGATTTTTCAGTATTTGCAAATCAATCAGTGCGATAACACCATGTTAACAAGTTGAAGAATAAAAACCATATGATCATCTCTAGAGATGCAGAATATGCTTTTGACAGAATTCAGCATCCATTTATGGTAAAACCTCTGCAGAAAGTGGGCACAGAGGGAACATAATGTAATGGAGGCCATATATGAAAAACCCACAGCTAACATCTTATTTAATGGTGAAAAGCTGAAAGCATTTCCTCTAAGATCAGGAACAAGACAGGGATGCCCACTTTCACCACTTTTATTCAACATAGTTTTAGAAGTCCTAGCCATAGCAATCAGAGAAGAAAAACAAATAAAAGGCATCTAAATTAGAAAAGAAGAAGTAAAACCGTCACTGTTTGCAGATGATGTGATACTGTACATAAAAAATCCCAAAGACACTAGCAGAAAACTACTAGAACTCATCAGTGAATTCAGTAAAGTTGCAGGATACAAAACTAATATACAGAAATGAGTTGCATTTCTATACACTAACAACAAAATAGTAGAAAAAGAAATGAAAGAAACAATCCCATTTACCATCACATCAAAAAGAATAAAATACCTAGGAATAAACCTACCAAAGGAGGCAAAGGACCTGTACCCTGAAAACTGTAAGACACTGATGAAAGAAATGAAGATGACGCAAACAGATGGAAAGATATACCGTGTTATTGGATCGGAAGAATCAATAGTTAAAATGGCCATACTACCCAAGGCAATCTACAGATTCAATGCAATCTCTATCAAACTACCAATGGCATTTTTCACAGAACTGGAACAAAAAAATGTTAAAATTTATATGGAAACACGAAAGACACCGAACAGCCAAAACAATCTTGAGAAAGAAGAACGGAGCTGGAGGAATCATGCTCCCTGGCTTCAGACTATACCACAAAGCTACCGTAATCGAAACAGTATAGTACTGGCACAAAAACAGACACATAGATCAATGGAATAGGAGAGAAAGTCCACACGCTTATGCTTAGTTAATCTATGACAAAGTCAAGAGTATACAATGGAGAAAAGATAGTCTCTTCAATAAGTGGTTCTGAGAAAACTAGACAGCTAACATGTAAAAGAATAAAAATTAGAATATTCTTTTAACACTGTATACAAAAGTAAATTCAAAATGGATTAAAGACATAAATGTAAGACAGGATACTATAAAACTCCTAGAGGAAAACATAGGCAGAACACTTTGATGTAAGTTGCAGCAATGTTTTTTTCAAATGAGCTCCTAGAATAATGGACATAATGGCTAAATAAACAGATAGGACCTAATTAAACTTAAAAGCTTTTGCTTGGCTAAGGATACCAACAACAAAACAAAAAGACAAACTACAGAATGAAAGAAAATATATGCAAATGATGCAACCAATAAGGGACTAATTTCTAAAATACAGCTTAATATTTTAAAAAAGCAACCCTATCAAAAAATGGGCAGAAGACCTGAATAGACATCTCTTCAAAGAAGACATTCAGATTGCCAATAGGCACATGAAAAGATGTTTGATATTGCTAATTGTTAGAGAAATGCAAATCAAACTACAGTGAGATTATCACCTCACACCAGTCAGAATGACCACCATTAAAAAGTGTACAAATAATAAATGCTGGAGAAGTTGTGCTGAAAGGAACCCTCCTACACTGTTGATGGGAATGTAAATCGGTGCAGCCACTATGGAGGATAGTATGGAGGTTCCTTTGAAAACTAAAAATAGACACCATGTGCTCCAATAATCCCATTCCTGGGCCTATATGTAGAGAAGAATATACTCTATTGACTATTAATGGACCTGGAGATCGTTATTCTAAGTGAAGTAAGCCATAAAGAGAAAGAAAAATACCATATGATATCGCTTATATGTGGAATCTAAAAAAAAAAAAAAAGACACGAGTAAATTTATTTATGAAACAGAAACAGGCTCACAGACACAGAAAACAAACTTATACTTACCAGGGGGTAAAGAGGGTGGGAAGGGATAAATTGGGAGTTTGAAATTTGCAGAAACTACTCTATATAAAATAAACAAGTTTATAATGTAAAGCACAGGGAACTATAATCAGTATGTTTTAGTAACCTATAATGAAAAAGAATATGAAAATGAATATATGTACATACATAGACGTAGGATGGAAACATTATGCTGTACACCAGAAATTGACACAGCATTGTAAACTGACTATACTTTAATAAAAAAAAAAGAATGAAAAAAATATTGGAAGAAATAATGCTTCAGAGAACACTTCATGATATGAAGTGGTAGTGGTTTTTTTTTTTTTTTATTTAGGATATATATTGTTAGATTTGATAGACTCTAGATAGAGTTGCACATGTGGAATTTCTGCGTCAAAGAGCATGCATACTTTTAGGGCTGTTCAAAACACAGTGCCAAGTTGATTTCCACAAGAGTTTTACTAATTGACCCTCTCACTGGCAACGTATTAGTGTCAGTTTCATAGCCTTTGTCATTATAGCATATTAGCATCAGCAGAAAGCTATACTAATTTTATCTTAATCCTTATTTTAAATTTGCATTGCTGGTTAGGTTATTTTTTTTTTGCTTATTTGATTATTTGTTAAGTATCTGTGTCCACCTATGTACTAGCATTTTAGTGATAATCTAATTTTTAAAAGGATGAGAAAAGTCCTCTGGAAGAATAAGTACATGACTAACAGTGACAATGAAAAAGAACAAAGAGGTGATGTAAGCCCTTTGAAAAGGTAAAACATGATACAAAGCTTTGTTAACAGACTGAGGGACTAAATAGTTGAGAATTAGAACTTTTTGAGAATTTGTTGTAAGATAGAGCAAAAGTAGCAAAAGCCAGAAATCACAGATTAAATGGTGACAAGAAGGATGTTGGATTTATAACTTTTCTTCACACCATTCAACCTACTATATCATCAGTGAATTACAGTTAGGTGTTAAAGGTAGAAATGAATGTTTCTTAATAGGTAACAAATTGTCTAAACTTAGAGAATGCAAATGTTAGGAAAATATACCAGATTTAACTTTTATAATGAAATAGCAGCTCATAACCAAGATTAAAAATATAATCACCAGATCATTGCAGCAAATATCAGAAAAAGATCTAATGTCTTAGTTGACGTTAAATCACTCTTTGGGGAAAGCCTCATTTTTTTTTTCTTCAAAAATCACTAAACATTTAACTTTCAACTCATCTGAAACTACTAGAAATAGATGGCTACACTCTTCTTTGTGCTGCTATATGGGATATTTCTCCCCAGCTTTTCCTGATTTCTGGAATGAAAATGATTAAATGATTTCAGTTAAATGTGAAAATGTTTTTAAGTACTTTCTTTGAAGGTTTTAGCATGAAAGCATTTAGCTAAGAATAGTCCATTTATGAAAACTAGCGTAATATTAGCAGTTAAATTTTTCTTTTTAATTAGAGGTTATGTGTGCCAAATGTAAGGATGGCTTTCTTTTGTCTAATTAAGCATTTGTGCAATTTGCTACTTGTGTGTTCGCCTAAGGGAGACCTGAAGATTGTTGAATGAATGGTAAATGGTGTTCATTTGGTTTCCTACAGAGAATCCTGAGAATATTAACTTTCATAGACCTTGTTTCTTGTGTTAGTTTCTGTTGGCACATTTACAGAGGCTCTTAATGAAACTAATGTAAATTTACTTTTTAAAAATGACGCTTATTCATAGGGTCAATGAATTATCAGAAAATGAACTCAAGTTGTATAACCACTACCTGGGTCCCTGCTCCTGTCCCTTCTCAATTTCCATATTCCCCCAAAGTAGCCACTATCTGACTTCAATTATTGCAGATTAGTGTTTTCTGTTACTGAATTTTTTTCCTTTGAAGATCAACTTTATTGAGATGTATTTTTCACAATAAAATTGTACCCATTTTATAAATGATGAACACATACACATGTATACCTGTTAACAACCGTGGCATTCAAGGTAGAGACTGTTTACATAATGCCACATGCTTCTTTAAAGTAAACTCTGCCCATCCCCACTGTTTCTGGCTTCAGGCAATCACTGATCTGCATTCTGTCATATACAGATGAATGTTACCTGTTTTAGAAAAATCTCATATAAATGGAATCTCATTGAGTAGTTTCTCTGTGCCTGGCTTTTGCTTGTTGTAATGTTTTTTGAGATTCAGTTTATTGCATGTGTCAGTTGTTAATGACTTTTATTAAAAAAATATGCTATATATATTCCATGGTAGGGATATTCGACACTTACAAGAAATTATCAGACTGGTTTCCAAAGTGGTTGAAACGTTTTACATTCCCACCAGCATTATTGTGAATGTTCTAGTTGCTTCACATCCTTACCAACGCTTGACTTCTAATTTTAAATGTTTTGGAAATATCTATATCTCATTGTGGGTTTAAGTTGCACTTTTGATAACTGGGTAAAAATGAGTCTGTTCTCTATGTTTTTATAAGTATTGATAGACACTGCGGTGCAGAATTTGCTAAGGAAAGTGTGTTACAGGCACAGTGAATGTGGTGGTCTGAATTTTAGTACCAAGCCTTTTCCTTTTGTAGTTTGAGAATATCCTCTGAATAGTAGCATGTGCTATTACTTCTGGCAAGGCGTACAGGGCCAGTCTTTTCCATACTACCCTAGATGGGTACTGTTGTTGGGCCAGTAGTCAGTTTTTTCCCCCTTCCAGGCTTGGAATAGGTCATTATTCCTCCAAGTGAGTGCCATGTGAAGTTGTTGGCTACACACACACAACATACATAGAGTATGTATGTTTAAGGGATTTCTTCTGTGAAAAATAATTTCTTTAGAAAATTAGCTGTAGAACTTAGCACATGTTCTCCTGATTGTATTATTAATATAGTGTAAATGTGGCAGTTTTCAGCATGTTTTGTGATCATTTAGTATGAAAAATTTTATAGCTAATTTCTTTCTTTGATTGCAGTGCCCATACATCTCCCATCAGCATCTTACCAGCCTCTGCGGAGTAAGTAGTATAACTTAGAGAAGATATTGAAAGATTAAAAAAAAAAATCACTTAACTGGAAGTTAAAATCATGTATTTATTGTGCTTACTTTAGAGGAAGGATTGTACATAAAGCAGTGAAACTAGTTAGTATTTTATGTACTGCAATAGGAACCAGTGAAGAAGGAATGTATTGCACTAATATATGAAATAAAGGTGAACTTTTTTCAGGTGATTTTTTTTTTGTTTGTTCTTCTGAAATGATTGAAAAATATCAATAGATATTTTTTATGAAGTTTTCTTTAAGAAGTAGACGTCACATAAAAAATATGGACAGTACTCTTGAAGTTTCTTTTATTTAGCTGAGTGCCGGTAAATTATTTTGCTTTATAAATATAGCTTTAAAACATCTATTTAAGGGAGGAGGATATAGCTCAAGTGGTAGAGTGCATGCTTAGCATGCACAAGGTGCTGGATTCAATCCCCCATACCTCCTCTAAAAATAAATAAATAAACCTGATTACCTCCTTACCATCCCCAAAGTTTTATTTTTAATTAAAAAATGTCTAGTTAAATGGCTTTATATATAGTAGTGAGGAATGAATTACTGGGACAAGTGATTATTTCTAACTCAGTAGTAATGGTAACATTGTAATTGATTTATGTAATATCTATTGGGCAAATCATTTTAAAATTTAAGTCAATATCATGTATTCTTTTTATATATTTCTTTTACTACTCTAGTCTGTTTATTTAAATACCATAATATTTTTTAATTGATTGTGGGTTTTAAAGTTTGTGTTTATGTGACCAAATACCCAGATAGGGTGACTGCTTCTCACTAAAATGTGTTCTGTTTTGTAGCATTTTAGAAAGAACAATTAGAGCAGCTGTGGAACAGCACCTTTTTGATCTGCAGAGCAGCATAGATCATGATCTTAAGAATTTACAACAACAGAGTCTGGTGTGTAATAATGAAGCAGGAAGTGTTAATTGTGATGGGAAAGGATCTAATAACCAGTAAGAAACTTTTAAAATATTTTACTTTTATTTATTGTTATGAAATTGCCTTTTTATTGTATTTTTCTTAAATAATGGGTTCTTATCTTACCTGAGGATTTCTGAAAGTCAGTGTGAAAAGTGAATTTGTACATATGTGCGTATAAATTGTATATACTTCTTAATATTGAAAACCTCATAAATATTCCATTAAGGTAGTAGACATTAAGTCCAGCACACCCAGGTTTTCCTCCCTGAACACCAGATGAAATAGTGGGTTTACCTTTAGGGACTATGTTGTATGAAAAATAACTTAAGAAAAGCTAGGCCTATACTTTCTGCTACAGATGTTCACACCATGAGAGACGTACAGTGATCTAAACAAATAGATTATAGGGACAGCAGATTGACATCACTCCTAGTGCATATGGTCGTTGAGTGAAGTGAATAGAATCATCTTTTGCTATTTAACTTGTTATCCCATGCCACCAGCCTTTGCCTTTCCTACATGCTGTTTTTTTAGGTTAGCTAGTAATAGTTGAATTTATGTAAGTTAAAAGTACCTCTGTGTACTGTATGGTGTGTCATATTACTTCACTCTTCATCTGACTTGTTATGTTTAAATGACAAAATCTTCATTTCCTTTTTGATTACCTCAGCCCTGCACTCTAAGATATGTAGGTGCCTTTCCCTGAGACCACAGTGCAATGATTTCCTAGTTTGCATTTGTCAGTTTTTGTTTGGGGACAGATCTGCAGAACAGCATAGTTCATGATCTTAAGAAAGCTGTGCCCAAATTTGGAGAATTCATAGGAGGGCCCAAAAAGTAGATGATTGGGTAGTTGTTATTTTTGTTAGGAATTAGGTTTTTAAAAGTCCAAATATGTTAAGTATACTAGACTAACTATTAAGTATGAAATGAAACTGAAAAATTAATGGATATGAAAACCAATGGTTGAAGTATGTTTATTTTAGGAATACCATATTGTACAACTGTAGGTGTGCCATGTAGTCTGTGTGAATGGCATCACCAGCCTATGCAGCTCTATGTGATGGTCTGTGGGCTTTGAAGACACGATTAAAACTAATACAAGTGGATCTATAGGGAGTACTTGGGTTGAATATGAAGGAAAGAAGTGTCTAAAAGGTGAAAATAGTCGGAAAATGGATATAATATATGCAGATTCCTTGGAGTTTGCCCTTAGCTTAGCTAGAGATCCTGAAAACTTGTGCCCATGCTCTGACAGTATTCTGTAAATAACTCGTGTTCTCATTGGTAGTGGTATTGTCTTTGGAAATAAAAACCTGCAGTGTTTTACATATTCTAAATTACATAAGATGAAAAAAATCTGCAGTAGAAACCTGTTCCTGTTATACCTGATGAGGTGTTGGATGCTATGGTGCATAGTGTTAGACTTGTATTTTAATCAGCAAACAGGTCATTATTATGATTTAGAGTGTGTATTCGTAAAGGAAATCATTATTTTGGCACACAAATTATTTTTAAGGCCATTTATTTGGTTTTGAAAATTTTTGAAGGGAACAAACAAGGTAGATTCCTTACAATATAAGTTAGTGTAATATAATATATAGTATAACATAATAAAGTGTAAGTTGGCAAGATAAAGGAAGTGGGTTTTTATGAAAAGAGCACATTTTCTTTGACAAGTAAAAGTTTCATATTGTTACCGATATTTATTTATTTTAAAGGCATTACATATTCACCATGTGGCCTGATCTGACTTTTTAATCTTCATTACTAGGATTGATATTGCTGCTGATATTATTAATGCCAGTGAAAGTAACAGAGACTGTTCAGAACCTGTGGCTAGCCCTAATTTAGATAATGAAGTTATGCAGCAAGATTTTGTATTTGAAGATGAAGAAAATAACCAGGTAAGAAATTCAAAGGCTTGAAAAAAATCTGTATTAGGTGTACTAGATGTGCAGCTTTGATTCCTTCATGAATTCCTCTGATACCAGAAGCCATAGTTCACTGTCTTTGCTGATACATGTTTGTCTTGATTATAAGTCCACAAAACATGCATTCTCTTAGTAAAGGTCAGGAACCATGATTAGGTGGGGAAGTACATATAAAACACCTTATTTTAAAATACTTTTCTGGAAGGAGGCAAATTACGATGTCAGCTGAGGTGGTTGGTGGTATTACGGTTGAATTTTGTTCTTTTTAAAAGCCCTGCATTTCCCAGAATTTTTCCAAAGAACATAGGATCTTTTCATAATTATAGAAAACCCATAAACATCATTTAAAAAGTAAATTATTTTCACTGTCATAGTTGTTTGTAGTAATATTATTTTTAAAATAACTCATTTTAATAAGTGTACAAAGTAGCATTTTTCTAAGACATGTTTCAGAGTTTAGTTACGTTAACACTTTTTCAAATAAGATTCTTAATAAATGACATTTTCTTCATGTTTTCATTCTAAATCATAAGCTAATGTATGTATAATAAGGAATTTAGAGATTTGTATTCTGGCTTTGCAGTATGACTTTGACCAAGTTACCCAACTTCTCTTGAGTTACTCTTTGTTTTTTTATAGATAAGTGGGGGAGGGGTAATATCTATGTTAGAGGATTATTATAAATATTAAAGAAGTAAAAATATAAAATTACTTTATAACCTGGAAAACGTTTCACAGAAGTTGAGCTGCTGCTGTTACTTTTACTGGACTTGTATATTACTTGTGTATTAATATTCTTACTTATACAGTTATATTAGATTAATCCCTTTTCATCTATTCATGGTTATTGCTTCTGTAGTTTTCTCCTTGATTTTTCCTGCATTATCAGTTTCTGCATATCTGCTGAATCATTCTCATCAGTGGGGTCAGTCCAATCAGTAACTTTTGCTGTTATTTTTCCCATGTTTAGGAAAAAGCCCTCTCTTGACCCTTCATCCCACTGTAGCTACCACTCTTTCTCTGCTTTCCTTTATAGTGAAATTACTTGAATGGATTGTCTGTGTCTGTTTTAATTCCTCTCCTCACATTGTATCTTGAATCCACTCCAGGCAACTTTTTACCCTTACCATTCCTCTGAAACTGCTCTTGCCAGTCACCAGTGATGTTTGTTACACATTTTACTTGACCTAAGAGCACAATTTGATTCAATATATTACGCCTACTACCTTGATACACTTTCTTCTCTTAGCTTTCAGGATATCTTACTCTGGGGTTTTTTCCTCCTTGACTGGCTATACCCTATCCCTTTGCTGATTGCTTTTCATGTTCTGAACCTCTGAACTTTGGAATGGTCCAGGGCCCAGTTCTCAGATCACTTATTTTCATTAACTCCTTTGGTAATCTCATTTAATCTCATGGTTTTAAATACCATCTGTATGCTAAAGGCTTCCTGTCCAGATCTCCTCTTGTACTTCAGATTCTTTTACGTAGCTATTCTGCTCAACATTTCCACTTGAATGTCTTATACACATCTTAGTATCTTATGAACACTTTATAAACATCTTAACGTGCACCAAACTGTTCTTGAAATCTTGTGGACACATCTGCTCTTCCTCTTGTCTTTAAAATCTTAGTAAAGGGAAGTTTTTCCTTCCATATGCATAGATCAGAAGCTTTGGATTGGTTGCTTTCTCACTGCACATCCAGTCTGTTACTGGATGTGTTAGTTGTACCTTGAACGTTTATACAGAGTCTGACCACCTTTTACTGTTTCCATTGCCACCATGCAGGTGCAAGCCAGCATTATTTCACCTAGATTAATATAGCCTCCTGACTGATCTTATCTTTTCCTCCCTATAGCAGCCAGAGTGATCTTTTCAAAATGAAAATTTTATGTCAAGTCTCATCTCAGAAATTTCCAGTGCCATCCAGGTATAAAAATACAGCAATAGGCAGTATGGAAGCATGGACTGATAAGACAATTATGACTAAGACAGTTCAATCTTAAGGTGCTGTATGGATTGTTGTTTGCCCAGATATTCCCATGGCTTGTTTCCTCATCTGATCCTGCAGATCGTTCCTCAATTTTAGTTCTCAGTGAGGCCATATCTCCTCATCACTCTGTATATATTAGTAGGCTCTCCCACTGACCTCCCCCCTTCCAGTCCCTGAACTTTTTGTCTTTCTTCCCTGCCAGCTGCGCCCACTCCCATAGTTCTATCACCATTGCACATATCTGTTAAATTGTTAGTTTATTTTTGTTTCCCATCATTAGACTTATAAACTTAATGAGGGCTGAGATTTTCATCTGTTTTGTTTATTGTTATGTATTTTGTTCTGTAGATTTTTAAAATATAATTTTTAAATATTTGTCTTTTGAAGAGATAGTTTCAGATAGTTAAGAAGTTATAAAAGGATAGTTAGGAAATTCATCCCTTCCATCCCTAATTAATTAATCCATATTAGTTTATCCTCACCATAATGGCATGTGATAAAACTGTAAAGAAAATAGGCATATTCTAAAAACTGCTGCAGTGAATAGCCTTGTGCATACACCATTTCACCTTGTGTAAACCTATCTTAGGATAAATTTATAGAAATAGAATTTTGGGTCATAAAGTATATGCATTTGTTATTTTATTATGTATTGCCAAACGGCCCTCTGCTAAACCATTTTACACTATCAACTAGCAATGTGCCCTCACCAGTAGCAGATTTTTTTTTTTTTTTACAACGTGGTAAATGAAACTTGTAAATTGTAATTTTCATTAATATTTCTATAGAAGTATTAAGAGCCATTTCTACTTCCAGTTGTCTATATCCTTTGCACATTTTTCTATGTTACCATTTTTCTTTTTTCTTTTTTACATTTTAGATTTTATGTCATTATTAGAAAGACCTTCTCTATTATGAAATTATAAACTAATTTTATTCTTCTTCTTTTAAAATATCCTATGGTTTAATTTCCCACATTTAAATATTTGGCCCATTTGGAATTTTACATTGTGTAAGGTATGAAGAATGGATTTAATTCTTTTCCTAGATGTTTACCTAGTTTTTCCAATTTATGAAATAATCTATCCTTTTCCTACTGGTTTGAAATACCACCTTTATTATGAACTAAATGCTTGTATCAGTTTGGGTGTGCTTCTCATTCATTCATCAGCATTGAATGAGAGTTCCTCTTGCTCCACATTCTTGCCAGTGTTTGGTGGTGTTAGTTTTTGGCCATTCTAATAGTTGTGTAGTTATTGTTGTTTTAATTTGCAGTTCTCTCATGACATAAAATGTTGAGCATCTTTTCATTTGCATATTTGCTGTCTGTATATCTTTGGTGATTTCAGGTATTTTGTCTATTTTTTTGACCGGGTTGTTTTTTGTTTGTTTGTTTTTTTGATCGGGTTGTTTTCTGTTGAGTTTTAAGAGTTCTTTTTAGACGTTAAGTAAGTCTTTTTTTATCAGATATGAAATATCAGGTCTTTTGCAAATTAGTATTTTTTTCAGTGTTCTGTTGGACTGTGTAGAAAATATTTAGGATTTTTGTACTAATATGATGAGATTGATCTCTAAATTTTTAAAATAGGTACAACAAACTATGGTGATTTACACTATTTTGGAGTTGGAAACTATCGGCAAATCAGTAGCCTGATTAGAATTCATGTCAAAATACCTAATCAATTTCAGGATTAGCAGGCCTTCAATAGTGGTACCCTGACAAATTTGCAATTATTTATGTCTTCTAGACAGTGAGAAACTACTGACATGTAAGTACCTCTTTTCAGAAGTGGAGGCCTGGGAAACTATAGCAGACAGCTAAGAGGAGGAAATGGCTATCAATTTGACTTGTACTGTTATGAGACTCCATCCTTTTCTTTTCCTTGTCTTTTTCTTTGTTTGAAAAAACATATACCCAGAACCTCTGGCAGGAAACAACCACTTAACGTGTTTTTTTTTTTTAATCCCAATCTCTCTCTTTTTAAAATGTTTAAAAATTGAGATGTAGTTGACATATTACGTTAGATTCAAGTGTATAACATTTGATATATGTATACATTTGAAATGATCACAAGTCTAGTTAATATCCATTACCACACAGTTTAAAATTTGGGGGAGGAGATGAGACTTTTAAGATCTCTCTTAGCAACTTTCAAATATATAATATAGTATTGTATACAAATACACAAACCCTACGAGTTTTCTTTTTTTTAAGGTATGACATGTAAGTGAGATCATATAGTATTTGTTCTTCTCTGTCTGACTTATTTCACTTAGCATAGTGCCTTCAGGTTCCATCCATGTTGCTGCAAATGGCAGGATTTTATTCTTTTAAAAGGCTGAATAATATTACATTATGTGTATATGTATATGTACACGTTTTCTTTATCCATTTGTCTCTTCATGGACACTTCAGTTGTTTTCATATTGGCTTTTGTAAATAATGCTGCAGTGAACATGAGGGTGCACCTATATTTTTGAGTTAGCATTTTCCTTTCCTTCACATGAATACCCAGAAGTGAAATTGTCAGTAATCATATGGTAGTTCTATTTTTAATTTTGTGAAAAACCTCCATACTGTGTTCCATAGTGGCACCAATTTATATTTTCAGCAATTTACAATTCCACCCTAGTACACTAAGATTCCCTTTTTCCCCACATCCTCACCAGTACTTGTTATGCCTTGTCTTTTTGATGATAGTCATCCTAACAGGTATAAGTGATGTCTCATTGTGGTTTTGATTTGCATTTTCCTGATGGTTAGTGATTTTGAGTGCCTTTTCATGTACCTGTTGGTTATCTGTACATCCTCTTTGGGAAAATATCTATTTAGATTTTGCTAATCAAATTTCTAAAAAGATTGTCCATTTTTTAATTGTGTTACTTATTTTTTGCTGTTAAATTTTATGAGTTCTTTTTATATTTTGGATATTAACTCCTTAATGAGATAACATGATTTGCAAATACTTTCTCCCATTCTGTAGGTTGCCTTTTCATTTTGTTGATGGTTCCTCTGCTCAGGAAACCTTATCAGTTTTGACCTGAGTTAATTAACTCAGTGGAAGACATTGGACTAGAATGAAGTATTTTTTTTTAACATTTTTTGTATTGAGTTATAGTCATTTTACAATGTTGTGTCAAATTCCAATGTAGAGCACAATTTTTCAGTTATACATGAAAATACATATATTCATTGTCACATTTTTTTTGCTGTGTAGATTGAAGTATTTTTAATATACTTTTATATAACCTTAAAAAATTGTGAATCACTGTTATACATCTGAAACTTATATAATACTGTGCATAAATTGTACCTTAATAAAAAATTTTTTAACACCTTTGTAGTCCAACTGATGGAAAAATATGAGTTGGCAGCCCATTCAAATGGAAAAGCTGTTATTAATCACAATTTTTTTTCTACTTAAGACATAGCAGAATTTTACACCATGTGTTTTTATGTCGAACTGAAAAATAAAATCAGGTTGAGGACTGCAGTTTTATCTTTCTGGGTGTAATCTGAATATTTAGATTCTAAAGTTTTATAGCTTTATTTCTGCCATCTGGTGGTTGTAAATGTTGTAAAAAATATATATATATACTACTTAGCAAGGGTTTGCAAATGAAATGTGCAGAAAGGAGTTGGGGATATTTAGCCTATCTAAAAGAAGTAGTTAGTATACTTGAGAAAAACTAGGTGTGTAGAAATGGGAAGATTCAGGACTCAGCTGTGTGGAAACAGCAGTTATGGATGGCTAAGGAATGGGTGGATACCAAAGAAATTAATGGACATGGCCTGGCAGTAAACCCTGACACCTACTAAGACACTCATGGTATGATTGTGCTGCATCTGCTGCTCACACAAATACTGCCGCTTCCATCACCACCCACAAAGCTCTCTAGCTTACCTGAATTGAGACTAGAGTGCCTTAGACTCCCTTTTTGGAGGACCCTGATGTTTGTGTAGAAGGAAGGGGAGAAAGTATGGGCTGTTTTGTCAGCTGATATTGTAGGGGGAAAAATAGGCTGTTCTTTACCTGTGTACAAAGGATTGAATATTTTATCTAGAATGAATTCTGAGGAAGTAAAATTTCTTTAAGTGATGAAGCATATTTACTATTATGTATTTCCCTGAGTGTGAAATTGAAGTCTGGCCATATTCTAACTTGACTCAAATAACTTTTGTTTTTCTTTGTCCTCGGGTAGCATATAGGGCACAATTCTGCACCTGACTCTGAATTTCATCTGCCTTCTCCACTGCTTGGACTGCTCTGTTGCTGTCACTGCATCTTTTTTATATTGCCGCCAATCACCTTTTTTTTTTTTTACCCCGAGGTGCATAAAGGACTTTATTTATGTTTTTTTAATTGAAGTATAGTTGATTTACAATGTTGTGTTAGTTTCTGGTGTACAGCATAGTGATTCAGTTTATATTTATATATATATATATATATTTATATATATATATATTCTTTTTCATTATAGGTTATTATAAATTATTGAATGTATTTCCCTTTTCTATACAGAAGGACCTTGTTTATCTGCTCTGTATTTAGTAGTTTGCATCTGCTAATCCCCAGCTCCCAATTTATCCTCTTCCCGCCCCTCCCGCTTTCCCTTTTGTTAACCATAAGTTTGTTTTCTGTGTCTGTGGGTCTCTTTCTGTTTTGTATTAAACAAAATTTTGCTTTGTCATTTTTCTAGATTCCACATATAAGTGATATCATATGATATTTGTCTTCTCTCTAAGGATTTTATTTAAATAAATATGTGTTTCTGGTTGTAAATACTCATTATTATAAAGATACTGCCTCCCTGATTGATTTATTGCACAAAAATCTGCTCAAAATGCCAGTGAGATTTTTTTAACTTGAAAAAGTTAAATTAAATCAAGAGATCTTTTTTAAAAGAAAAAAAGAACTTTAACTGCCAAATATTAAATCATATTAGTTTTAGAGGTTCCTTTTGACAAAAAGTACCATAAACAAAACTGAAAAAGAAGTGGCAAATGAGGAAAATTATTTGCCAGATGAAGAATTAATATAATTTCATATCCTCATACACAGATTTTGCTAGTCAAATTTCTAAAAAGATTAACACCCAGTTAGAATATATATTTACTCAAAAAAAAAACAACCCTTGAATTCCTACTGTTGTTCCAGGCTAGGTGCCAAGAATATGGTAGTGAACAAAACATACAAAAAAAGTTGCCTAACATGAAAAAGCAGATCATAAAAAAGAGAGGAAAAAATGAATAATACACCTATGAAAGCATGTTTATCCTCCCTCCAATCACTTTTTTGTTTACTACTTTTCACTATTTGTTTAGGAATTAGGTTGCCTGCATTCGGCTGGAGGGTATGTGGGTATTAATTGTATCAGTCTTCATGCTTTGTTTCAATTATTTCATAGTAAAAAGAATTATAGGTTAAGTAACAGTTGGTGATGTAGTGATATGCTTTTATAATAGAATTTTGTAATTTTTCTTGTAAGCTGTTTCTTCTGATTCTCTTACAATAACTAAGATAGGCAAGTAAATGATTGTTACTCTTATTTTTCATGAAGAGGAAAGAGTTGGGACTTGAATTTGGTTCTTTGAGTGAAACACTGAGGCTCATTTTTGTTTTAATTGAAGTATAGTTAGTTTACAATGCTGTGTTAATTTCTGGAGTATAGCACAGTGATTCAGTTATATGTATATGTAACTGAATATATATATATATATATATATAAATAACTGTATGTATATACATATACACACATATATGCATTTAATATTCTTTTTCACTAAAGGCTATTACAAGATATTGAATATGGTTCCCTGTGCTATACTGTAGGACATTGTCATTTATCTATTTTATATATAGTAATTAGTTTCTGCAAATCCTGAACTCCCAATTTATCCCTCCACCTACCCTTTCCCCCTTGGTAACTGTAAGTTTGTTTTCTATGTCTATGAGTCTGTTTCTGTTTCATAAATAAGTTCATTTGTGTCATTTTTTTAGATGCCACATGTAAGTGATATCATATGGTATTTTTCTTTGTCTTTCTGGTTTGCTTCACTTAGTATGACAACCTCCAGGTCTGTCCATGTTGCTACAGATGGCATTATTCTTTTTTATGGCTGAGTAGTATTCCATTGTATATATACACCACATCTTCTTTATCCAGTCATCTGTCAATGGACATTTAGGTTGCTTCCATGTCTTGGCTATTGTAAAAGTGCTGCTATGAACATTGGGCTGTGTGTACCTTTTCCAATTAGAGTTTCTGGATATATGCCCAGGAGTGAGACTGCTGATCATAATTGTCTATTTTTAGTTTATTGGGTTTTTTTTTTTTAAGTGGAGTTACTGGGGATTGAAACCAGGACCTCGGGCATGCTAAGCATGTGCTTTACCACTGAGCTATTTCCCTTCCCCTATTTTTAGTTTTTTGAGTAATCTCCATACTGTTTGCCATAATTGCTATACCGAACTACATTCCCACCAACGGTGTAAAAGGGTTCCCTTTTCTCTAAACCCTCTCCAGCATTTATCATTTGTGGACTTTTTTTTACATATATTTATTTTTATTTTATTTATCATTTAAAAATTTTTCTTCCTTAATGGAGGCATTTGGGATTGAACCCAGGACTTTGTCGAGGCCAAGCACATGCTCTACCACTGAGCTATACCCCCCACCCTGTTTGTGGACTTTTTAATGTTGGCCTTTCTGACAGGTGTGAGGTGATGCCTCATTGTAGTTTTGATTTGCATTTCTCTGATAATTAGCAATATTGAGCATTTTTTCATGAGCCTTTTGGCCATTTGTATGTCTTCACTGGAGAAATGTTTGTTTAGGTCTTCTGCCCACTTTTTGATTGTTTTTTGTTGTTACTGAGTTGTATGAGCTGTTCGTGTATTCTGGAAATTAAGCCCTTGTTAGTCACATCATTTGCAAATATTTTCTGCCATTCCATAGGTTGTCTTTTTGTTTTGCTTTTTAGTTTCCTTTGCTGTGCAAAAGCTTGTAAGTTTAACCAGGTCCCATTTGTTTATTTTTGCTTTTATTTCTATTGCCTTGTTAGACTGCTCTAGGAAAACATTGCTAAGATTATGTCAGAGACTGTTTTGTCTGTATTTCTTCTAGGAGGTTTATAGTGTCTTGTAAGTCTTTAGGGCATTTTGAGTTTATTTTTGTGTATGGTATGAGGGAGTGTTCTAAGTTTCATTTTAAATATTGGATCTGTGTAATGGTTATTTTGTGTGCTCAGAAACCTTCATATTTAAGAATGTAAATCTTTGTTCTAGAGCATAAAGGTTGCTGAAGTCTGATTTCTAGGTCAGTGATTCTCACACTTTGGACCTGAGGACCTGACCTCTCTATACTTTTAAAAATTATGGAGGATCCCCAAAAGCTTTTGTTTACATAGGTATATCTATCATATTTAGTACCTTAGAAATTAAAACTGAGCAATTAAAATATTTGTTAATTGTCTTAAACATAATAAAATTACTCAAGATGACATAAATAAGGTTGCTTTGTTTTCTTAATAAAAAGCAGCTTTTTAAAAAAATTATTTTGAGGAGTGGTGTTGCTAAACTTATTTACAAATCTTATTAACATCTGTCTGACTTAATAGAAGTAAACTGGATTTTCATATCTGCTTCTGCAGTCTGTCTTTTGCTATATGTTCTTTGTTTAAAGTATATGAAGACAATGTAGCCTCCCAAAGATACATAGTTGGAAAAGAGATGCATTTTAATAATTTTTTTCAGGTAATTACAGATTGTCTTTCATATTAAACAAAACTGCACGTGGTAGTTTCTTAAGAAGATTGAACCTTTTACTTCAGAAGTGATCATCAAAAAACACTAAAAAGTTTACATAATTGGTAGTATTGCACAGGTCATTTGTGTTAGACTCGGTAGGTATTTTAAAGAGGAATAGGCATGGGATGATGTGACTAATTACTGAGCCCCCATTGGAAAGAGGGGAACATTCTCATGTGTTTCTGAGGTTTGGAGTTATTATTTCAAATATATTTAATAAAGGGATCTGGTGAACTATATGACTCCTCTGTTACCTGGTAGGAAGTTACCAACTTGTATGTTCATGGCTGAGGAGAAAGAGAAGTAGCAGATCATCATTTTTAGAGGAGAGAATTCTAAAGAAGGAAAAAGAATATGATAGCAGTAGCAGTACCTATTGCCTAATAGGGTAGCAAGAAGTGCAGGCTTCTCATTTCACACACACACATGCACACACACACACACACGACTCAGGTTTTGAGGAAGATAAATTACTCTGTGAAAGAAATGCTAGCACCTATAGCTTATGAATGATGTTAAAGAGGGGTATTTGACCAATTTGTAATCTAGTGTCCTAATTTAGATCAGAAACTTCCGCTCATATGTAAGTGATGGGAACTCCAGTGGTGTATTCTTTTTTCAGTCTGTAGGTATACTATTAGAGCCATGCAGTGACCGTGGTGACAGTGAAGATGGCTGTCTTGAGAGGTAAGCATTTTTTTTTGTTGTTGCTAATTAATTACTCATTTGGAGAACTGAAGCTCTTAACAGATTTGGGGGTGAATTTTTCAGATGAGTCTATCCATTATACATTTTAGATGATCTAAAAACCCAAACTTCTTGTTTTAATGTATAAAGTATAAAGCATGTGAAATGTCCATAAGTATTCAGAGTGAATGCAGGTTCAGAGAGACATTAATAATTTGGAAAACATTCAAATGGATGAATACTGCCTTCCTGTGTTAAAACTTTCGGTTGATTTGAGAACCAGTTGGGAATTTATTGATAACTCTGAAGATACCTTTCAGTGAGTTAATTCTTAGTCTTGGAACTATGGATAACTAATTGAAAGATTGTAACATATTTGTGTCAACAAATATGTACGGGATGTTTTTCTTCCGCTTCAAGCTCCCAACTCCTCCTCCATGTGTCCCAGTATTCCAGTTCAGTTGTATGCAGTTGGTGCTTGTTTATGTCCTTGGCCAGCAGTAATGGAAGGGGATCCTTAAGACAATGAGTATTTCAGCCACATATAATCTCCATAGACACTTGATAGAGTCCCTTTGAACATAAGCTTTCTAGAATGTTTTAAAGTAGATTTTGGATGTTGTTACTCTTTTTATGATTCTTTAAGACATTGCCAAGAAGTGTGTTATAATTTTCTTAGGAAAGATGATTGGATATTCTAAAAACACAGCAGTAATGAAGTTGTAGACTGGATTGTCAATACTGAGCAATCCCAAACAGTGTTACTAATTTGATGATAGGCCACTGGCAAGGATAAACTTGCATTAATGCCATTGTCTCTCTTAATTGTGGGTGGGAAACCTGTTCTTTGAGAGTAAATAAATTCTTTGGAGCCATGTCTCTGGAGCATCCCCATATTCTGCAGGTCCACAGATTTCCTGCTTATAGCAGTTCCTTTTGCTTCCTTTCAGGAGGCAGGAATGATCCTCTTCCAGCCCAGGGTATATTGGAGCTATGGGCTGAAGATATAAGATTAACAGCATTAACAGGCATTCCCCGGAATGATGACATCTGGATTTGGTAGAACAATAAGGGTCCATTTAGTGAGGACTCAGTCTTTTTTGGAGAAAACTCTTTTCTCTTCAACTTGTGTATAGGTTAGCAAACTTGCTTTTAGGTCTGAAGATTTTATTAGTTAGGTGGATTACGTTTTGCATGTTTAATACTCATATTTCTCAAATTTAGATGATTAGATCTTTTAGTCTGTTAAGGTAAAATTTAGTTCATCCCACGATTTGCTCCCACTCTTAGTGAAGGAGGGCCTTCTCTTGCCACGAATTTTAGTTTGTTTCTCATGGTCAGCAAGAATAAGGTAATTATGTATATAAGGAGATGACCTGCCATATTTAGATCAAGACCTGTCTTTGAGTGCACACTGTTATGGCAGGGTAGGAGCAGCACCTGGATGTGTCATTGAAAATTGCCATCATGTCTTTGGGGAGAACTTTCCCACAGTCAGCATATTGATAACCTGCTGTGATTCTGGATGCTGTGTTGACTGGTCAAATAGGTAGAGACCATTTGTAACAGCTAGTGGTTAATTTTTCTACGGAAATAAGAGGTGAATTGAGATTTTATAAAATTTCTTTTACCTAGTACCATTATGTTTTGAGGAAAGAGAGGTTTAGAGGTAGTAACCTTGTTTTGATTGTAATAGAACACTATCAGATTTAAAATTTAAGACATGCTTTTAGCAAATCTTTAAAAGTAAAAAAAAAAAGTCCCAGAGTTGGGGAGAATAAAGCTATTTGGTTAAAATTAATATTTATTTTACAAAATTTTCTCCATTATATGTTCAAGTCTTTTGGTTTCTGCTTATTGTGGAGTATGTTTTTCCTTTTAAAATATTTTTCTTCTTGGGATGTGGCTGTGTGTGTAGGGGGTGGCGACTGTTACTTAATTTTTCTAAACCTGAACTGATTCTGTGGATCTTTTCAGTAGTGTGTGATTTTCAGATATAGGGCTCCAAAGAATGCGCATATGTCCAGTTGCCACTTTCTTCTCTCACTTTGTAAATGCTAACTGTGGGGAAGAGAAGAATCTAGGTAAGAAATATGCAATGAGAGTATCCTATTTATTCTTAAAAGCCTAATAACTTTACCTGTATTTCTAGGAAAGAATATTTGTCATTTCACAGTGATAAATTGTCACACTTGATATTGGTAAGAATTATTTTTCTCTTATGGTTTTTAAAGTTTGACCAGGTTTAATCTACTAGTTATTGTATCTAGCCTTTAACTCTTGGGTTGAATAGGTTTAAAGGACATTTACATATAATACTTCTACCAAATGTTTTACAGTTATGCAGCCATTTGATTTGCCACTTTTGTTTATAAGAAATGTGATTATGAAAACAGTTTCCTTAAACTAGGGTCCAAACTTGGTTTTCCAGTAATATATATTATAAAACTGCAAATTCATATTTGAAAATAGTTTGGATGGTGGGAATGGGACAGTTGATTGTACAAGCACAATAAACTAGTGAAGACTACATGAGGATATATGCTAGTTGTCCTTAAGCTGGATGTGAAAAGCTTCTTGGTTTTGAAATGCATTCTTTATTTTAAAATACAGGGTTCAAGTAGCAAGATATGTGATTTGAATGCCAACACTGAATCAGAACTGCCAGGAGGTCAAAGTGTTGGTGTTCAAGGGGAAGCAGCATGTGTCCAAATTCCACATTTAGACCTGAAGAATGTTTCTGATGGTGATAAATGGGAAGGTAATTTTACCCACACACATTATTTTCCTGATAATGTTATTTGTAATGGAAATTATCCAGAGCAGTAATGAGATTACTGCCTTTTCTGAGCAACCTTATTCATTTTTATTTGATTCGTGTAAGAGTGAGTATTTTTACTCAGATGTACTAATGAAATTATGGGGCATCTATCTCATTTAAAATGGAAGTTCTTATTTGATCCATTAACTGTGAAGATGGATGTTAAAACTGATTAAGAAAATAAAATCAACGGTAGACTTTTGTTACTTGTTAAACCAGGTACTATCTTCCATTCTTTGAAAGTTCAGTATGTTAGGGCTTGGGGATCTCAACACTTTGTAGAGGGCTTATATATAGCTACCTTTTATGATCAGGAATACACTAAAAAAAATTATCTTCAAGGATATTTGTAAGCAAATATAGTACCGTATTTCTGTATCTCTGTGTTAGGTTATGAAGGTATGGGAGTAGTGTCCTAACAATTTTTACAAGGGAAAGGAATTTTAATTTTAAAATGCAAGCCACGTAGGTATATGTGTTTATTGTATTTGTCAAAACTCAGCCACGCATACTTAAGGCTTGCATTTCATTGTATATAATTTTTTTTAATCAAAAGAAGCAAAAACTAAATAATGAAACTATAGTGACTGATTTGCATGCACAAGTGTTTAGGGGGACATATACTGATAGCTGCAGTGTACTTGGAAATCCATGAAAAAAGTAAGATGGTTAATGGGGTGGAAAATGTTATAAAGCAAGTATAGTAAAATGTTAATGATAGAATCTAGGGGAGTGGTATATGGATGTCCACTGTAAAATATGCTGAACTTTGCTGTGTATTTGTAAACTTTCAAATAAAATGTTGTGGGTGAGGAGAGGAAATAAGCAGCAAATTTGGATCCAGAAATCCTCTAGATCGAACACCTTCCTTTGTCAAGAGATAGGGAGACCACTTAGGAATCTTAAAGTTATGTATTTGTTCACTTGGATGATGATCCCTTGGTTATCTCACCTTTGGCAAGTTAGCTGATGACATACAGTGGCAGTAACGAGAAATTGCAATGCCAATACCTTGGACTCCTCTTGCCACCTTAAGTCTACTCACCTGATCACAATTGGAGTGTTTTATTTTTAAGGTATAGCCAATTTTAAAAAAGTCCCAACCAAGTCATTGTCTTTGCTAATCTTTACTGCTGTCTCTCTACACATCCCCCACCTCTTTTTTTTTTTTTTTTTTTTTTTTTTGGTCTAGTTGTTTGGCTTGCCCAGTGGCATATTATGTGTTTTAACTTAGACTTAGTCAGGAAGTTACCTTCCATTTATTTTGTTCTGGGTGATTCAGTCTGTTTGGAATTTATGAAGATGCTCCCCAGAGTTAAGGGATACATTAGCATACTGGTGGCAATGAATATCAAATGTCCGTTTTAGTTAGTTATCCCGGCATAGACATTGAAAAGGAATGATGGTCAACAGAGTATCCCTTGAGCTGCAGTAGGAAAGGAGTCTCTGAAAGATGAAGCTGGGATTCTGACAAATAACTTAATGCTTCTTCCCCTTGGAGGATGCAGATAAATAGCTCTTCACTGTCTTTGGCCTGGGTCTTGATCTTAAGTTTTAAGCATAGATGACCAATTATTTTCCATTATCAAGGAAATTGGAAGTTCTCTGTCCAGCTTCAGCTTTCTGGAGGCTTCCCCAAAGAGAACCTGATGCTGGGCTCTCTTTGTTGCCTTGCTAGAATCCACTCTTTACAGCTTTAGTAGATAGGGAAAGAAACTAACTATGGACTACTGATCCCTGATTTTCAGTGCCTGAGCTGTTCTTTTAGCTACCTGGCTCAACAGCTGTGACAAGTCCATGTAGGCTTCCTACTGGCTCTCCCAGGAATAAGGGTCAGTTACTTTCATAGAGCCAGCAGCAGTAGACATCTGAGTGACCTTCTCAGCCATGAACCCTGCATGTGCTTGAGAGAGTGGCTGTTAGTGGACCATGTTGTTCTTTCTAATTTTGCAAACAATACAGAGATTGATTTTCTACAAGTGGGAGTTAGGATATTCAAAATAATAGTCTTCCTTAATGGGCCAATTTACTTTAGACCCTATATACCTTGAAATCAGAGATATACCCTGTTTGATGTGACTCTTAATAGAGAAGTAGGGTGACTCCAAATAGAGGCCCACCTCATTCTTCCTAAGTATGTGGTGGGTTTGGTTTTTTGTATTGTTCAAAGGATAGTCAGCAGAGTGCACTTAGCAAGCAGGTAGCACATGTCTGCCACCAGTATGCATTTGTAGCAGCCATCCAAAGATCTTGGCTTTTAATGGAAGTGGACAACATCTTTTCTTCAGATTCTCTCCTGCTGGCTCTTGAGTAAAATACAGTAGGATCTTTTCAAAGAGCAAACTAAGGGAAATAGCTTTCTGTCTAATCAATTATACTGAAAAGCTTCAAACAGTACCTGGTTAAGTTTCCATTTCTTCAGTTTTATGTTTGAGTTTTAGTAGAACAGCACTATTTTGAGTTTTTTGCCTTGCTTGCTGAAATGGAAATGTATGTTTGTGTTTGTTTTTAAAGTTTGGTTAGTAGTAATTTCTTTGAATAAAGTTTTTGAGCAGAATGCCTAACTAGTTTTAGGGAAATGTTTTTGGTATCTTTGGCTTTGTGTTAGTTATGTGTATGGTTTGTTCTGACTGTGCTGTGTGTTCACTTTAGTATTTTTTGCCATTTTTTTCCATTTTATTAGCGTCATGCCCTATCACTTTTCCCCTCATTGATTTCAAAACAATGCATCTGCAGAGAGATGGGGAGGGTAAGTATGGTTCACCATAGTTTAGCTTTTTTGCTTTTTTATGGTTCACTGTGTTTGCCTTTTTATTAGCCCTTCTCCTGCTGTTCCCATATATCAGGAAAACTGTTCTGGGTCAAAAACGATACCCAGAAAGTATTTTGTTATTTTGTTCTTCCCTCTTTTCTTAAAATGAGATTTCTCATAAAATGTTTATTGCCAGTTACTTATTTGCTGGGAAGCAGGTACAAGGGTTCCTTTGAAAATCACTTTATTGGTGGGTTTATTGTGGGACTGCACGCTTTGTACCCAATTTTTAGTTATCAGATTGATCTGGGCTTTAAAAACTAAATTATGTTCTTAATACCCTGAAAAAAAATGCTTTAAATTGCTAATGCATAAAGTTAAACCAAGTTACTAAAGTAGCAATCCTTAGCTATTGTGTGAAGAAAAAGAAAACATCATTCTTGATTTTTGACACTGTCAAGCCATTTTTGCATCCTGAAATACTTAACTCATTTTTGCTACTGTTAAAAGCCAGAGCATCACAGTTTTACACTGTAGTTATGTATAAAGTTAATGTGTAGATGGAAAAGTTCCTCCCTGCCCCTCGACTCCAGTGATGCTTGAAGATAAGTTTGTATTTGGAGTATATTTGTGGATTCTGTGTTTATCTGTATGTGTTCTGTATGTAATCAAACCTTATTTGTTCAGAGACATCAAATATCTTAACATGGGTTCATTTGAGAACATATAGGATAACTCCAATCAAATAAATGTGCTTATTAAGAAGGCTGTCAAATTTTGTCTTGGTAATACTATTGGGTGTTTAATTATTAAAATGCATATCATATACAGGAATCCTGTAACAGAAAATAACCACTGCAGTTTAATGTTAGAGGCAGAAACTGTCAGGTGAGTTAGCTGCTTGTTTGGAAATACTAGAATTCTTTTGGAATTCAAGTGCTCCTTTGGTGAGTGTTCTGTTTGGCATGCAGAATAGCTTCCACTTCCTCACAAAGCCACTTGACAGGGAGGGACGGTTTATTCACCTGGTAGCATTTGGCTAAGTTTAATTCCTAACTAAGGATTGCTGAGTGTCCACTCTTTCTACATGAAGACTTTCCCCTACTTGAAGAATAATGTTTAGTAGAATTTTAAAGAGCTTGACAGTGTCCCTTCTTTCTTTGTGACTGGGTTCAGAAATTTTAAAGTATAACTCCTTATGTGAAATTAGAACTCTGGGTTGAAAAATGAAGCTCAGACAGTTTTAAAAAAACTACAGTAGACTTTATGAAGATCCTAGTATGCCATAAACGTTACAGGAACTACTACATAATGATAAAGATTTAAAGAACATATAGCTAATACTGTGACTTTTTTTCCATGTGGAACCAAGAGACCCATGGTACCATTCTTTGTGTTTGTTTTGCAGAGCCATTTCCTGCTTTTAAGTCTTGGCAGGAAGACTCTGAGTCTGGAGAAGCTCAGCTCTCTCCACAGGCTGGAAGAATGAATCATCACCCTTTGGAAGAGGATTGTCCTCCAGTATTATCACACCGTAGTTTAGATTTTGGGCAAAGCCAGCGTTTCCTCCATGATCCAGAAACGTTGGATTCCTCGTCTAAAGCACTTTCTTTTGCTAGGTATATGACTTTTACGTTCTTATGAGAGGTGACTCCTCTTACATACCCGGGTCCTTTGAGAAATTTTAATCCTCCATACCTGAAGTTGACAGCTTTCTCCCCAATTTCATGAAGACGCTTTTGTAATTTTTCATTGTGGGGGCCCCTAAATTCTGAATTCATTGAGATATTTGGGGTTTGCTCTCTAATAGTCGTTTCCCTATGGTGTATTTATTCGTTCGTGACTGATACATAGAACTCTGGAAGGGGAGCCACAAGTGGAGTTCACCAATCTCAAATATTTTTGTTGTCAAAACTTGAAATTATATTGATTCTGAATGTTAACATCTTGTCTTCGCTGTTTGAACACCAGAAGAGCTCTAAGCTGCTAGATGGTGTCTTTGTTTCTTCTCTGCCTTTGCCCAAACAACTTCTGAGTGATTATAGAGTGTTTTCATCCCCTCTTGTGTTAGCTAATTTTGTGGTCTGTAAAATTATAATTTAAGTTTCTTTTTATTACCTGTTCTTTAGTGTTAGGGATTTAATTTCACTTTAAAGATATAGTTCTTGGTAATACTATCGTGTTATGTCAGGGTAATAAGAGATACGATGTTGATAACTGGAAAATTTAACTGTTTGCCTCTTGTTCTAATTCAGGATTCGAAGATCATCTTTTAGTTCAAAAGATGAAAAAAGAGAAGACAGAACACCATATCAGTTGGTAAAGAAACTTCAGAAAAAAATCAGACAATTTGAGGAACAGTTTGAAAGGGAAAGAAATAGCAAGGTAAGTTTGTAGCATTGCCTGTTGTGAGGTAAATCTTTCGGAACTGTGAGGACGTACTTGGGAGTGCATTAGTCTGTTTCCTGGGAGAGACAATGAATCTGAGATGCCCAGAGAAGTAGTGATCATATAGATCTGAGTTTATATAGATCATTAGTCTCCTGATTCCAGACCAGGATTCTTTCTGGTGCACCATTACATCTTTACATTTCCATTGGCAAAACAGCTTATAGAATTTTTAAAGCAAATATTTTACATTTACACACTTTAATGCTATTTCTGCTCCCTCAAAAACCACAAATTCCTAGATTGGTGGTGGGTTGGGGTGGAAGGGTGAGGTATTTAATAACTAGAACACGTGAAGTGGGAAAAGCCGTGTACTTGGAAACAGAAGACATTAAAATCTGGCTTCTGGCAGTTGCTGGACCCTACTCCAAGAGAGCTTTACTTATCTTGCCCTTTCTACTTAAAGTAAAATGAGATGAGGATTGAGCGAAATCCCTGCTGTTGGAACTGTAAAATACTCTTTGTGCTTAAATTAAAATAACCATTGCTTACCCACAGAGGTTTTAATGGTTCTGTTTCTATTTTTAGAATTTCTCATCTTAATTTTATTGTGGTATTAACAAATTTGTTAAAATATTAGCTTTATGAATGAACAGTGTCAATCTATGAGTAGATTTATTGTCATAGAGTTGTCTTAGGTTGGATTATCTGGAGAGCATTCTGAAACAGATTTCAGTGCATCCGATTTCTGGGGGAGTGTTTAGGGGGAACAATAGCGGTAAGGAGTGAGGCCAGCAGAGTTGAATAGAGGAGAAAGTAGACCTCTGATACAGTTTCATTCGAGGCCTCAGCCTGATTCCACAGGGTCTCAAGCTAGAATGGCTGTTCAGGATTGACCTGAATTGAGACGAGGGGGCCAGGCCTTTTAGTTCCACATCAGCCAGTCATGGGTGTGGGCTGCTCCAGAGGAGGGGTTGATGGGCCAGGCAGCTCCTTTGGGCAAAGTCAAATTCCCAGAGAGGAACTTCGCACAGTCTGCAGCTGAAACACCTGGAAGCTGAGAGAGTAGGGGTTGATGAGTGTCTATTCAGTGATTCTGTATTCTTAATTTTTCAGCCCTCCTACAGTGATATTACAGCCAATCCAAAGGTATTAAAATGGATGACAGAGCTTACCAAACTGCGGAAGCAAATTAAAGGTATAAAATGTGCCACTTTTCTAATATATTTGCATTTTAAAATATTCTTTATAATAATATGTCTGAGAGTTGTATAATTTTTAATAATTTTAAACATTGGACTCTGGCAAAAATTAGTATTTCCTTTGTTCTTTTATTACTTATGGTCAAAGTTGCAATACTGTATTATATTCTTCCAAATGTATTTTCTGTGCTTTTATTAGTAATAGTCTTTTGAAAGGTGCTCCAGATTGTATATTCATAGATGGTATTATATTATGAAGTTTATCTGGAATATATTTAAACTATTAAGCAGTTCTGAGTTTTCTGGTTATTAAGGATTTTTGGTTGGCATTTCATCCAAGATTAGGAATATCTAATCATGATCAACTGTGTATACTACAAAGACTAAATTGTAAGCCATCTTGAATTACAAACTAGGTCTTGTGTTACTGGAGTTACAGCAGTTGCTAAGGTATATTTACTTGTGGGTGTTCAATGAGTACGCTTTTTAATAATTGCTAATATTTTTAAAATCATCTTTACCAAGTATGGGTTTGTAATCTGGAGCATCACATTTTGGTTTATTCCTTTGAATTTATTCAGCAAAAATTTTAGTATGTAAGTACCAAGTACTTGAAGACGTCTGAGGTTATATCAGTGAACAAGACAGACAGGGTCCCTATTGTCATTGAGTTTACATTCTTGTGGCTAAATAAGTTCTCCAACTACTTAGAATTTTCCTCTACAATTGTTAAAAATTTCCTTGTTTAATACCAGTTTCCAGTCATTGGTGAAAATCATTACCTTGAATGTATTACTAATGGTTGTCATTAAATTATTAGCCTACTAACTAGTTTCCCAATTTTCTTCCACTCTATTGCCCTACAGTGTATTCTCTGCATGGTTACCAGAATTATCTTTTTTAAAAAAACTGTGTTACTATCTTGTTCATAGCCCTTTAGTGGGCTTCCCTTACCCACTTAGAGTAAAGTCCAAACTCCTTACTCTGGCTTTCAATGCCTTTTATATTCTGTCCTTTGCCCATTTTATCCCTTTCCTCTCTCATTTTCTCTTCCTTAAACATGTCACTGTTTAGGGCCCTTGTCCTAGCTGTTGCCTCAGTTGGTGGGGAATGCTCTTCCCCTAAATCTTCTTTGCTAGATTAGCTCCTTTTTATTCCATGTTCAACTAGGATGTCACCATCTTAGAAAGGCCTTCTTGGTCAATTCCATCCCAAGTAGTTGCTTTTCCACAAAGCACACTCCTTTAACATTGTGGCATCATTCTATTTTCTCTTCTGTAAAGAAGATATAAAGATAAAAGTGCTATAAAGCATTTACCACTCTTCGAAATTATTTTGTTTCTGAATCTGATTGCTTAGTTTTTGGTTTTTACTTCCTGAATATATGCTCTGTGAAAACAGGGACCATGTCTGTTTACTACTGTATGCTCATGAGAGCACCTTACTTCAGTAAGTTTTCTGTGAGTATTGGTTGAAAGAAAAACAGTATAGTTCTCTTGCTGTATATAAATATTTCATGTGACCTTGAAGTATCTGAACCTTGTATATTGTTGATACATACTTTACTTTTGCACATCTCGCATCTCTTTTGACCTAGTTGTATTTTAACTAAAATCAGTATTACTGATCTGTCTTCTTGGTTCTGAAATGTAGATGCAAAACACAAAAGCTCTGATGGAGAATTTGTACCTCAGACACGTCCACGTAGTAACACTCTTCCAAAAAGCTTTGGCTCTTCTCTAGACCATGAAGATGAAGAGAATGAAGATGAATCCAGGATCATACAGAAAGAGAAGAAGCCATCTAAGGAAGCAACAGTTGAACTTATTCTGAAAAGACTGAAAGAAAAACGTGTTGAGAGATGTCTTCCAGAAGATATCAAAGTAATCTTGAGCTATAGTTTTTGCAGACTAGCCTTTAGTTTCCCTGAAATAATTACAATCGTGGCATAAAGATGTCTAGGTATTCTGCTGATACAGAAACATGATTATTATCAGCACAACAGAAGTACCTGAGTCATAATAAAACTAAAAAAACCTAGAATGCAATCTGTTCATTTCTGTTGGAGGTAATTAGCAAGATGAGTATGTTAAGCGCATGAAACATACCTGAGTTTGAATCCTGGCCTTGTATCTTAATAGCTATATGTATTGAGCTCTTAACTTATGCCAGTTCATGACTGATTATGTTATGCTCATTCTGCCACTGAGTCCCTTCAACAGCCACTGACTTATGTGGATATGATTATGCCCATTAAAATACTAACACATTGTGGTTTTGAGGATTAACTGAATTTTGTTGAAGAACCATTACTCAGTAAAACTTATGCCTAGGACAGTCCTGGTCAAAGCACTTGGCAACCAAGATCTTGTATCAGATAGTATTTGCTGGGAGAGTACAGAGGTAGATGGTCTCAGGTGAACTTTTATCCAGACAATGATGAATACTGATACGCATTTCTATCTTGATAGAAGAGTACCCCTTATGATCTAAATATTAGAGTCTTTCTCGCTTCAGACAGCTGGATTAGAAAGTCTAGTCGCTCCCTTCTCCAGTTTTTCTTGTTTTTTGTTTTATGTTATACCACCCTCCTCTTCTCCCTGCCTCCTTTCCTTTGGATTTAGGTTGACTTAGGTTTATTGAAATTCATTCTCCTAAGTTTAAGGTTCAAGCCTGAGGCTGAAATCACAGTGTTTCAAAGAGTCTACACCCAGCTATCTTCTACTACATGTACATAATCTAAAATATTTGTTATAGGAAGATAATATCAAGTGATTTTTTTTTAACCTCTAATTTTGATACTGGTGAGAAACGGTGTCCTAGAGATAAGTGGAGTTTGTTTGAGTTAAAGTGTATCTCGTGGTACATTGATTCATTGGGATGTTAAAAGATGATGCTGTGGAGCAAAGTGGGAAGGAGTTATAAGCAAAGAAATTTGAAATTCCTGCCTACTACCATTAGAGTGCTAAGAGATATGAGAAGGGTATTTTATTTTCAGTATAAAGAAAGTGCCAGATGAGGGGAAATGGAGGTCATAGAGTAGAAGTCTGAGGTCACAAATCGACATTGTTGAGCTTTTTTCAGGATCTTTTTGCTATACTGCCAGATTTTCTTAATAGTATAGGAGAATTACCAGGTTTTAAGACTTGTGTATGCATGTGTTTTGTGTGTGTGTGTACACACACAAATTTATAGTGATAACGCTAAAAATTATGTGCAAAATTGAAATAATAGGCATTTATTTTGCTTATTGTGTGCTGAATAGGCACTGTCGTAAATACCTTTACAACATAATAACTCATTTAGTCCTCATTAGAACTCTGTAAGGTAGGTGAAGTATCCCCCATTTTACAGATTAGGTTGTTGAACACAAATAGGGTAACTTACCCACTATCTCTAAGCTCTGGTATTCATAACTTATTCAGATGAAATATAAATCAGACCACCAAAGGTGGTTGGTACGTAGTTACTAGGAGACTGAAAAATGTTGCCTGCAAATTCATAAGCAAAAGATGCATTCTTACTAACCTAAGCTAGAGTGGTAATGGGCTGTCCTTTCAGCCTAATTATTTACATTGTGAGGGTGAAGAGAATGATGCTGCTAATGGGAGGGTTTTTTTTGTTTTTTGTTTTTTGGTTTTTTATTCTAGAAAATGACAAAAGATCATTTGGTAGAAGAGAAAACTTCTCTCCAGAAAAGTCTTCTTTATTATGAAAGTCAACATGGAAGGCCGGTAATGTCTCTCTTGCTAAAAAGATTTGATTTTCTATTTTAAAGAGCATGAATCACTTTTGTGGCCCATATCTTCAGAGCCATTTCATAGAGCATTGTTTCCTACATTTGGGAGATTGCCTACTTATTTAAAATAATTTTTTAGAAGTTGAAGGGAAAGTTATCTTGCCCAGTGTTTTAGAAATTTTAGATTTCTGATGACTAGGTGATTTCCATTTTTCTTGCTTCAGGTGACCAGGGAAGAAAGGCACATTGTTAAACCTCTCTATGATAGATACAGACTTGTAAAACAGATGCTGACAAGAGCTAGCATCACTCCTGTCCTTGTAAGTAAAACATGCGAGTATTCATCTAGTTCATTTTACCAAGACCTACTCTTAAAAAAAAATTATTATGAGAAATACATAGCCAAGGTAACAAGAATTGTATATTTAAGGTGAGGTCACTGCTTTTAAAAGAGTAGGAAATTAATTATAAGTGCCTAATACTATCTCCCAGGAACTTTTATAAGCATTTTTATCTGTGATTATGTCATTAAATCCTGACAAGTCAAGTCACAACAGGTAGAAGATGAGAGCCTCATTTAACAGATGATGAAACTGAGACTCAGGAGTGATGTGTCCAGGGTCACCTATGTGTAGAATTAAAAACCCATTATTTCAGACCCTTGCCTAATTTCTGTCCATTTAAATTCATGTCTTTAAAAATACATCAGTTTTGTGAAGGTCATTATGATGATGTTCATTTAATTGTACAATAATATAAACTGATTTTTTTCAGTTCATCTTTTTAAATGAGAAAACTATTAAAATAATGTTTATTCATATTTGTATGCATTTTTTGAGAAAAATGAAAACTAATTCTTAACATACATATTAAATGCTATTCCCAAATTAACCATTAGATAGTATGGCTCTAAATTTCAGACTCACATAGAAAGCAGCATGTAACCCCTTCTACATCATCTTCTAGGAATTAATTTTCTGGAGCTTTTCATTTGCTTAAGCTTGCAGGCCATTTTTATGTTGATAGCCTCTTGGATAGGGGTTCCCTATAGGCTTTGACTGCCTAACTACTCATTAGAAGGTTCACAGTAGCCTTCTGAGCACTTTTTGTTTTGAGTTTTTTGTTTTTGTTTTGGAAGGGGGAGGTAATTAGGTTTTTTTAGGTTTTTTTAATGGAGGTGCTGAGGATTGAACCCAGGACCCTGTGCATACTGAGCAAGCACTCTACCACTGAGCTATACCTCACCCCTTCTGAGAACTTTTTATTTAGTCCTTATATAAACATTCTTTTTTAACTGGCTGTTTTTTTAGCTGGCCCTCTCTCAACACCACTTTGTTTAGATATAATCAATTTTCTTTGAACAATGAATCCTGTATGGTTTATACTCTTTCACACATATGATAGTTTATTTAATACAGATTTTATCTTTTGATTGCAAGGTATTTTTGTGTGTCACTGACATTTCCATAATTCCATAATGGTACGAATAGCCTGAATTTCTTTATGAAAACCATTTCGGAATTCCATAGGTTTGTTTTTAAGGACTGAGTCTGTTGGAAGCATTTTTAGATCTTACGGACCCCTAATTATAACTATCAGAAAGAGAAATGTGAGGTCTAAAAGTTAAACCAAGACAATAGGGAAAAATCTTTTTACCAACAAATGGTGCTAGCAGTTCCTCAAAAGCTTAAACAGAGAGTTACCATGTGACCTAGCACTTCTCCTTGTAGGTATATGCCCAAGAGAATTGAAAACCCATGTCCACACAAAAGCTTGTGCATGAGTGTTCAGAGCAGCATTACTCAAATAGCCAAAATGCAGAAACAGTCCAGGTAGATGTCCAGCCAACTGATGAATAAACAAAATGAGGCATATTCATGTAATGGAATATGATTCAGGCATACAAAGGGATGAAGTACTGGTACACACTATAATGTGGATAAACCTCAAAACATTTATGCTAAGTGAGAAAAGCCAGACACAAAAGGCCACATATTGTATGATTTCATTTATATGAAATATCTAGAATAGGCCAGCCCATAGAGAGGAAGTACACAGGTGTTTGTCATGGGCTGGGGAGAGAGGCCTTGTGAGTACAGGGTTTCTTTTAGTGGTGATGAAATGTTCTAGAATTAGATAGTGGTGACGGTTGCACAACTTTATGAATACACTAAAAATCACTAAATTGTGCACTTTAAATGAGTGAATTTTATGGAAATGAATTATATCTTAATGAAGCTATTATTTTTTTTTAAAAGGAGCAAAAGGGGTCCTCAGACCAAAAAAGTTGATAGCTATTCTTAAAAAGAAAAATGCTCCCAGTTCAATTACATGTAATACTTTTTTATTACTTAGAATTTTAAAAACATTTATTGAATGAACTCTTTTAGAATTACCTAGACATAAATTAATCATTTATCATTCTTTTGTACACATAAGAAGCAAAAATAAATTTAGTAAGGAATTCCTAAAAATTTTTAAAGCACATGGCTAGGATTTTGAAAACAAAGTTTAAGATCTGTTAAACTTTTAATGCAATAGTAAAGGGAATCTTCACTGAACACTTTAAATACTTAAAATGTAACCCATTTGTATGTTTATTGTTACAGGGATCTCCATCCACCAAGCGAAGGGGTCAGATGTTACAGCCAATCATAGAAGGAGAAACTGCACATTTTTTTGAAGAAATCAAGGTAATCCTTAAGAAAAATCATTCTCTGATCTCTTTCCTAAAGGAAAAGTGAAAAGTCCTTGTATGTGTGATTCTCTGTTTGGATATCTTTTTAGGAAGAAGAAGAAGATGGTGTTAGTTTGTCCTCTGAGTTAACTGATATCTTGAAAACTGCTGAACAGGCACAGTCTTCATTGGAAAACTCAGAATCTGATGTTGAAGAAAATCAAGAAAAATTGGCTCTAGATCTCCGATTATCAAGTACTCGAGCAGCTTCTATGTATGTCTGCTGGTTTATGATTTTAGTCTATTTGTGTAGTAAAATTTATATACAAAAAAATTCAATGTTAAATAATCGAGGAGTTGGAGAGAATGAATACTCAAGAAATACACCCTTTTTTAAAAGTGTGATTTATAAATACATGTTGTCATTCACATTTTCTTTATTGAACATTAGTGTGTTTTAAAAATTAAAAAAAACTAAAACCCTACATTTGATGCCTAACAAAGTGCCAGAACCAGCTGAGAGTTACCTGTCAGTTTGTGCTCTATCAGCTTCTTTACCTAATGTGGCCTATGACTTTATTTCTTGGCCCTGTCTTCACTTTAGGACCAACTTTAGGAAGTTTTGTTTTTTGTTTTGTTTAAGTACACATGCAAAGCCCTTACCTACAGCTATTCTGATTTAGTTGCTCTAAGCTGGAGCTTAGACATTGGTGTATTCTAAAAGCTCCCCAGCTGACTTTATTTTGCAACTGGGATTAGAAACACTGTTAGGAACACAATGAATTGAAAGTCCCCTTTCAAATAATGTTTTCTTCCCATTTCAATTTTAGGCCTGAATTACTGGAACAACTTTGGAAAGCCAGAGCTGAAAAAAAGAAACTACGTAAAACATTACGGGAATTTGAAGAAGCGTTTTACCAACAAAATGGAAGGTTTGTTGAGCATCACAGAATTGAGTCCTTTTACTTCTTAAACTCACAAGTGCCCATATGTTAAAATAAAGGAGTATATAAGAATAGAAATAAATTATGCATATAAGGATAAGAGTAGAAAACATTCCTTTATACTCTGAAGCCCTGCTATTAATGGGAAGAATAAGTCAGAGCTGGAGTAAACAACATCTGATAAAATATTTCAGGGTTGTCCTAAATGGACAATGCACAGTTGACTCAGTGCAGAGCAGTTTTTTATTTGAGCTTATATTGGGTAATATTGTGTCTCACATTAGGACAACTTCTGGGACTTTATTTTCCAGGTGATCTCTAGATTATTGCAGATTTTATTTCTCCCCTAGGAATGCCCAGAAAGAGGATCGTGTTCCAGTGCTTGAGGAGTATAGGGAGTACAAGAAAATTAAAGCCAAGCTTAGGCTTCTTGAAGTTCTGATCAGCAAACAAGATTCTTCAAAATCCATATAAAATATGCTCCTAGAAAACATCGTAAAACCAATTGTATTCCCTGAAGCTATCATCGTGTGTTCTTGCCTGGTACTTCAGTTCATTTTGTCAGACACTCAGAAAGTCTCATTTTGTACTTGGTTGTGGTACCACTAGAGAAGTGATGGGAGGGTAAGTAGACCCTTTCTAGGAAGTGCGATGTTTCATATTAACCACAGACTGTCTCTCTATCTAAACATCCACTTTTCTTCATTGTTTTGTACTACAGATACATCCGGTTAGTGAAAGACTAATATTTTATCTTTTCAATTTCAAGAACTTTGGATATACAAGCTTTTTGTTATTACCAACTTTATTGTTTTGTTTTTCATTACTCAAGAAAATTGAGAGGAAAATCTTCACATTGAATTCTTCGGTTGCCTTTTTCTTGCAGAATGAATGGAAATTTGAAAGAAAAGCCTATAAATGTGCACATATGCAACTATGTTCTGTGTTTTCCTAGAAAACCAAAATCAACTGAAATTTCAAGTCCTACTGTGGAACATGTTTCTGTTTAATTCCCAAAGTGACACTTTCACACAGGTAGTATGTTAGCAAAATTGCGCAAAGTATTGGTCACATAGCTCCTGGATGAAGATAACAGTGGGTAGACCAAAAAGTGACCTTGCTTATTAGTATAGTGAAAACGCATACCACACACAGAACTGAATCGTATCACATGCTGCCTTTGGGACTTAAGTTACTGTTTATTTCCTCAGTTATATTTTATCAGCTGGTGATGATGTGATTTATCTGGATTAGAGCCTGTGTCCATCCCCACCCCACCCCGCTCCCCACCCCAACCACCTCCAGATAATGTGAGAAAATAGCCATGTCAGTATGTAGGAACTCTGATGGTGCTCAGATTTGTGTGTTCAATCACATGGGCTTAAATTGGCAAAAGAATCATTATGCTTGAAGTAAATCTATTTTTAACAAGGGCTATACCACTGCATTTTTATATGTATCTTCAGGGGGTTGCATCATTATTTTTCCTTTTTAATTTTTAAAGAAAGCAAAATCCATAAGGAAAACATCCTCTAAAGGGACCACCTTTTGCTCTGTCACATGCTGTTTAAAGCAGCTGGCTACAAGATGTAAAGTGGTATGCCCCTTGTCATATACTCTAAGCATATCTTTTTTTCTTTGGTTTTGCATGGCTTTTCTTCAGGTTCCTTCCTGGTATAATTCTGCTAATTATTTTCATAGAATGGTGACTTTATTTGTGCTAACAATATAATAGTCATTAACAGCATAATCTAGTCAGGCTTAATCTAAGTGTAATTATTTTCCTGGTGCTTTTTTGGATTGATGAGTGTTTCACTTTGTGCCCACGTTTTGCATGCAGTGATTCATGCATGGTTTTCTTAACTAGCTAATGTTTGTAATTTGTCCCATACAAAAATGGACATTTGCAACATCTTTTAATAAGGTGAGGGAAGCATGGACCTCAGACTTCTGGCACTATTACATAGTAAGCACATGAAGTAGCTTGATAATAGGTAGCATTTCTAGTACTTCACATTTTACCTATGTGTGCAATGCCTTTTTTGGGGGGGTGGGGGGCAGGAGTATTCCTTGGTAGTGAACGTGCAGTTGGGAAATAAAGCACTAAATCCAGCCCGTTTCGTGTGGTTTCCTTTTGATATAGCTAGGTTATTCATAATGTATACCTAAAAAAGTGAAATTGAAAACACCAAAAGATGGTACCACTTTGATTTGAATTCATCATGCAGTGTACATTTAGTTAATTTCTTTCAGTCTCCAGACAGGAGTATATCCAAACATCTGATTTAATGTACACTGTATATTGTTTTATATGAATGTTTTATTTTATATACCACATGCAGAAGTGTCCATATGCACTATTTAAATGTTTTAAATAATATATTCCTTCTTTATAATGCTAAATCTATATGAGTACCATATTTTTATAAGTCAGTGGCCTGACTGGTTTCATTTTAGAATTAACAGCTGCTTCATGATGTTGGTTATTCGCTGTTAATGTTTGGCTGCAAGTAGAATAGATAAAAGTGGCATGGCAGCACTTATGCTGTGTGACAGTAGTCTGTGTCATAGTTCAGCAGTTAAGTGGTAGAATTAGGCAGTTTGTGATAGTTTTACTTTGGTACAAATAAAAGCTGTATATCTATATACAAATTAATATATAGATATATATATGACCACCAGTATAATTGCATTGCGGTGTCTGCACTTCATTGTATAGACTTTTGTAATAAAAGAACTTTAATGTTCTAAGTCATTGTAAATTTTTTTTGTCTGTTTGTTTTTTATTAGATGTTAAAAAGGAAAAAAACAAGACCTCAAGTGTTCCCTTGCCTTAATGTTCTTAGGCTTTGTTTGGATTACCCCAACCAGGGACCATGTTGGGGGACAACAGGGTTACTAAACCACTTGGCTGGCTACAGCTCTAGGAAGAAAGACAAGGAAAGGCCATGTTGTTGATTCTCTGTGGAAATCTAGGGAGAAGATTCAGAGGGACTAGAAGCATTTCTTGTTGCACTGATTTATCCTATTAAGAAAACTTGACATACAGTCTCTAAGAGAATAGTTTGGCTTGAGGAAGGTGAGTATATTTAAAAATTCCTTTATTCATGTTTTATGGTCCAGTGTGGAAGTTAAGTACTGTGGTCAAATGGTGTTGCTTGGGTTGGGAGAACATACGGCTCCTCTGTGAGGGTTCATGTAACCTAAAAAATTTAGAAGAGTTTATTTCCAGTTTCCAAAATGCCAGCCATCCACAACGTTCCAACCATCCAAACAGGGCTTTTGTAGCGCTCTAATTTGCACTAATTTGTGACTTTTAACTCTGGTACTTCCACCTTGCTCTTTTATTTTATTTTTTAGAGTATATTTTACTTTTAAAGTAGTTGAGGGAGCACTTTTGGGAAACTTTAAATGTGTTACTTTAGAAACTGTCTAGATGAATTTCCAGTTTGTAGATACTAGTGAAATTTCTGTAGGTGGTTGCGAAGTTTGTCCTTTTATACTTTGCCTTTTTCCAGGAAATTTCCAATTGAGCAGAATAGAGGTGTGATTATTTTACTTGGGGTCTTATTTAATGGTTTTCTAGGATCCTGAGTATTTACTAATTTAACTTTGGCCAAGTTAGAACATGGTACACGACGAGAACACTAGCAGTTCTTATACTTTGTGTAACACTGAGAAAAGTGTCTTTACCTACTTACTAAACTATTAAATAGAGACCTGCCCAAAGAACTAAAAGCAGTATTATTTTATCCTTTCCATTCACATTCCTAGAATTTAATAATAAATCTCATTATAAAATTCTTTGTTTGTACCAGTGTGTTTATATTCAGGAGGCATGTTGTAATATGCATGGATTGTATGTTGAGTCCCATTCCTGGAAATCATTTGGTCATTGTCCTTGACCCTGATGATAGCTTGATAATAGGTGGTTTTGTGCTTTTAAAGTATACCTGAAGAGGGTGAGTATAGCTCAGTGGTGGAGCACATGCTTAGCATACATGAGGTCCTGGGTTCTGTTCCCAGTTTCTCCATTTAAAAATAAATGTAAAGTGTACCTGAAATGGGGACAAGTTAAGGAAATAATTCGGTATAGGTATAAATCATTAGAAATGCTCAGTGATTGCATCATAGAGTCTCACCTCCACTTGGTTCAGTATTGTAGAGCTGAAACCTTTCTCATCACTCGGTTTAGTTTTAAACTGACGTAGTGTAATTCCTTCTCCAGCTCCACAGCATATAAAAAGAGGCTAGAGGATAATTAGAAGGAAATAGACAGTGAGTCATTAACAGTTTTGTACATAGAGACAGCAGGTTATTAGTACCTATTGTGAAATGCTTTGAGTGGGAAGATAGTATTTTAAACTCCAAAAATATGCCAGTATGGCCAGTTATGGATCTAATATTCTAAAGCTGTGTGGAGCACAGTACCTGCTGTGCATATCAAGTATAAATGTCAATTCTTATTTAGAGATGTAAGGACAAAAGCAATTGGTCTCACTCTGACCTTAATTTAAACAAATGGAGTCTTGTGTTTTCTGTGTAATTTTAAAGTTGGGTAAAAAGTTGAAAAAAGTGGCACCTTAACACAATAAGATTCTGGTTTCAGGAAAATGGTGGGGTGTCCCCAATCTCCATATCATGAATTCCATAGTGCCCTGGTTAGAACAAATGCTTACTCTCGAAATTCTTGTTGAGTGACTGGCTGGTAGTCGTCTTGAATTTCTGTAGAATAATACTTTTTCTCAAGCCTCTCTTTCCATTTTTTCATCTGCTCTGCACTTTGAATCTCCTGTCAAGTTAGAGGAAAAGCATAATAAGCTGCAACCTTTAAATTTTTCTCTGTTTCAGGTCTATGGCACACAAGCATCACAGGGTTGAGAATTTTAAACTATTCTTTACTCTCCAGGGCTGTGATTTTGAGCCCTGCTGGCTTTTTGCTCTGCCTGGTTTTTGGACCTATGCATCAGCAGTCACTTCCGAGGACCTGGTGTTAAAACGGTTTAGCAGAGTTAGGGAATTTTTAAGTTATAAACATCAGCTTATTCTCATTCACTGCCCCTTCCCCTCTGCATCTCCAGCTGAGTTTCTTTTTCTCGTCTTTCTCCATTCTTCACTTGGCGAAAGCCGAGGTGTTCTTTTCTGTACTTCTGTTCTTCAATGAAGCAAGTGTACTTCAAAGTACTTTTGGGGGTATTATTTACCCTCCCAGTTGCTTCTCAGCCAGACTCCTGCACTAACAATAACCCATCTCCTTTTCATAATAATTACTGCATCAATCTATGTACTTAACTCTGTCCACATCCCCCAAAATAAGTTCCTCATACCAGAAAATTCTTGCTGCATCCTTCCCTGATCCTAAAGAGTGCTTCCTGTGCTTTGGCCCCACTGCCCATCCGTTTTTCTTTTAGTGTCCAATTCCCTTTTTCTTAGCTTTAGAAAAAATGCCATGTATGTTGTGGAAAATAGGGACAGCCCTAGGAAAAGAGGAAAAGGAGACAGTGTACCCAGATATGATTCAAAGAATTTTCAGTAAATGAGTATGGTACTGCCCTGCTTCAGCAGTAACACTAGGTAGTAAAGTGGATCTCTGTGTAAGGGTTCTCATTACCTTCCTCAGAGAGAATGGTGGTGCCTAAGTTCAAATGTTGTTTATGTGGTAAATGATTGCTGTTCTGGGCAGAGAAACTGTGCCATATCAGACGGTGTTTGTCTTTAAACCATCATATTTAAACTAACATATCCAAAGTAGGAAAGGATGGTTTTCAATCTTTCTAGTTTTATTTTGCCCACATGACAGCACCCATGTTTTGGCATATTTACTCATAAGCAGTTAAAGCTGTGGGCCCCACAACCGTTTCTAAATGACCAGGTCTATTATAATATGGATGCCTTAATAATATGGGTTGAGTAGACTATGCCTGGTAAACTTTATTCACCCTTCAAAAAACCCATCTCAACCATCACTTTTTCTTTCTTGACGTTCATAGGATAGTGATACCTTTTTCCTCATAGGTAGAGCAGCAGCTCTTTACTTTTTCTGTCTTCCAATACCTATGTAACCAGTTCTTCGTAATAATTTTTCTTTGTTTGAAATACATAATGTGGTTTACATTTTCCTGACTAGGCTCTGACTGACACATGTAGCTAGTATGTCATTTGGTCAAGTGTGTTTTTGTCTTTAAGGAATGTTTTAAATTTTTCCTTATCTCAGTTTTAAACATTAAACATCTTTAATTCCTGGGCACTTTCTGTTTTGTTGCTATTAAAAATAGATCCTTCTATTAGAATTTTTAATGATTTACTTGATGTTCGCATATATGACATGACTATTTATATAAATTATTTTTTCCTACTATTTTACTTAATCTCTTTCTTTTTGTCATAATTTTTCAGTTCATTGTATACCTTAAAAACTTCAGAGAAAGGCTGCTTTCTAGAAAGTGTGTTTCTAAAAGCATAGACCCTATGGAGCTGATGCCACATGACATTGGTTCTCTGACCTCAAAGGTGCCTCTTCCCGTTGTGACTGTAATGGAGGGACTTCTGCCCTGAGGCACCAGCAGTGGGGTGGCTGGGAGAGGCATCCCAGGGCCAACACTAGAGGATCTAAGATCTGTAATCTCCGGAGACACCTATGGGGCCCTCTGCTGGGCTGCACGTGCTGTGTTTTTGTCTGCATGATTTGGGATCATTGTACTTGTGCCTTCTCTTCCCTTTCACCACTATACAGGATTATCCACGTTTCCACTAACCCCCTCTTTGACGTCCTCTCATTTATCCTGGACCTTCCGGAGCCCTGTAAAGTATATGTAGCCCCCCCCACCACCACCACTTTGTGTCCAGTTGCCTCCACCATGTGAGGCCTACTCCCCACATGCTCTTTCCCAGGCTCTGGCTCTGCTTCCCTCCCCTTGCCCAGTGGTGCAGTCTTGGTAACTGGTGACAGAATTCTTCATTATAGTCTTCAAGAGAATCGTATCTCAAAGAGCGGTAGTTTTTACCTCTTCCTTTTCAATTCTTGTACTTCTGATTTATTTCTCTTACTTAATTGTTTTGGCCAGTCCCTCTAAATACATCCTTGTCTTGTCCTTGACATGTCCAGTGTTTCCCTATTAGGTTAGGTGCTAGCTTTGCGTTGAGATAGCCTTGTTTTTATCATATCAAGGAAGTGTCCATTGATTCCTGTTCTGCTTTGTTTTTCCCCTGAAGATTAGATGTTGAATCCTACCAAATATCCAACATCTATGGAAAATAATTATGTAATTTTCCTTTTTGGATCTATAAATAGAATAAATTATGTTAATTAGTTGATTACATAATTTTGAATCATCTTTCCATTCTTAGGATAAACTCTGAATCATGATGTATTTCTTGGATTCTGCTTGCTAATATTTTATTTAGGATTTTTGCTTCAAGATTTATAAATGATATTTTCTTTTTCTATTTGTTTTTTGGGGGAGTACAATTTTTGCCTGGTTTTAGTATCACTGTATAGTTGCTTTATAAAAATAATTTGGAAGTTTTCTGTTTTCTCTTTGCTCTGAAACGGCTCAAATAGCTTAAAATTATTTATTCATTAAAAATCTGGTAAAATTCTCTTGTGAAACAATCTGGGTTTGATTTATTTTGGAGGTAGCTCTTTGATGACTATTTCTTCTGTAGAATGGATTTGTTTAAGCTTTTTAAAATCTCTTCTGCATTCAGTTTTGATAAATTTTATTTTCTTAGAAAAACTATCCATTGCATTCAGGTTTTCAAATGTTATTTGCATAGAGTTATACACAAAAGTCTCTTAGTGATTTTTTTTAGGTGTACAAGATAATGATTCATTGTATGTATATATTGTGAAATGATCACCACAATAAGTCTAGTTAACATCCATCACTACAGTTATAGATCTTTTTTCTTGTGATGAGAACTTTTTAAGATTTACTCTCAGCGACTTTCACATACAAAATTTGGTATTATTAACTATAGTCACCATGATGTAGATAATATCCCCAGAACTTAATTATTTATAACCAGACGTTTGTCCCTTTTGACCACCATCCCCCATTTCATTCACTCCTGCCTCTGGCAGCCACCAATCTGTTCTCTGTATCTTTTTGTTTGTTTGTTTAGATTTCACGTATAAATGAGATCATAGAGTATTTGTCTTGCTCTGTCTGAATTACTTCACTTAACATAATGCTCTCAAGGTCTATCCCATATTGTTGCAAATGGCAGGATTCCCTTCTCTTTTATGACTTAATAATATTTCATTGTATATATAGACCTCATTTTCTTTATCCATTCATCCATCAGTGGACACTTATGTTATTTCCATGTCTTGGTGTTTCTAAATAATGTTGCAGTGAACATCGGGCACAGATATCTTTTCAAGTTAGTGTTTTTGTTTCCTTCAGATAAATACCCAGGAATGGAATTGCTGGTAATCTTATGGTAATTCTATTTTTAATTTTTTGAGGAACTTCTGTACAGTTTTCCATAGTGGCTGCACCAATTTACATTCCCACCAACAGTGCACAAGAATTTCCTTTTCTCCACATCCTCGCTAAGACTTATTATTTCTTGTCTTTTTGATGATACCCATTTTAGCAGATTTAAAGTGATAGTCCTTTGTGGTTTTGATGATTCCCCTGATGGTTAGTGATGTTGAGAACCTTTTCATGTACCTACTGGCTATTTGTGTGTCTTCTTTCGAAAAATGTCTATTCAGATCCTCTGCCCATTTTTCAGTTGGATTGTTTGTTGTCTGTTGAGTTGTATAAGTTCTTTATATATTTTTCATTTATTTATTAACCCCTTATAAGATACGTGATTTGCAAATATTTTCTCCCATTCCTTAGGTCGCCTTTTCATTTTGTTGATGGTTTCCTGTGCTGTGCAGAATCTTTTCAGTTTGATGTGGTGCAACTTGTTTATTTTTGCTTTTGTTGCCTTTGTTTTTTTGTGTTAAATCCAAAAAATTATCGTCAAGGCTGATGTCAAAGAGGTTACCACCTATTTTTTTTAAAGGAGTCCTGTGGTTTTAGGTCTTACATTCAGGTCCATTTTGAGCTCATTTTTGTGTATGGTTAAGATAATGGTCCAGTTTAATTCTTTTGCATGTGGCTGTCCAGTTTTCCCAGGACCACTTATTTATTAGACTGCCCTTTACCCATTGTCTTCTTGGTTCTTTTGTCATAAACTAATTGACCACATATGCATGGGTATATTTCTGGGCTCTCTATTCTGTTCTATTGCTCTATGTCTATTTTTATGCCAGTATTATTTTATTACTGTAGCTTTGTAATAAGTTTGAAATCAGGGAGCATGATGCTTCCAGCTTTGTTCTTTCTCAAGATTGCTTTGGCTGTTCTGGGTCTTTATGGTTTCATGCACATTTTAGAATTATTTGTTCTAAGTTTTGAAAAATGCCATTGAAGTTTTGATAGGGATTGCATTGACTCTGTAGATTGCTTTGGGTAGTATGGATATTTTAACTATTAATTCTTCTAATCCTTGAGTGCAGAATATCTTTCCGTTTGTTTCTGTCTTCAATTTCTTTCAGTGATTTTTAAAAATTTCTTCTGTTACTTGATTATTTCCCTTATTGTAATTTCTTTTATGTTTTTGCTTTCTCTGTTCGTTGGCTAGTGGTTTCTTTTCACTAGTCTCTTCAAAGGACCAGCCTTTTTATTTACTTATACTACTTTTTCTTTATAACTCATTAATTCTACTTTTATCTTTTTTCTTTCTGTTTATTGTTCTTTTCTAACTTTTTGAGTCATGCTAAAATTAATTTCAGTGTTTTGATTTTTATTGATAAATTTAAGTTTATTAATTTTCCTCTGGGTATTCTTTGACTATTTCATAGATTCTTCTATACTATGTTTTCATTATTTTCTTTTCTAGGAATTCTGCTGTTTCATTTTGTATTTCCTCTTTAAGAATTATATGATGTTAATTTTTTTCTTGTTTAAAGAATCTTTTCATTTTCAATTTATTTTAAAACTTCAGTACGTCGTTTTTATAGAATTTTTTCTGTATTAACTACTTCTTGGAATTTATTGAGGTTTTCTTTGTGGCCCAGTATATCTATTTTCATGAATGGGTTTTTGAAAAACAGGTGTGTCTCCTGAGAGTACAGCATTTAAGACATAACTGTAAGAAGACTTCATTCATGTTTTGTATTTTTTTTAATCCTTTTCCTTTTCTTGATCTGTTGTTATCTATTTTTAGTGTATTCCTGCCTGTTTCTCCTCTTATAAGTCTAGTAGTCTTTACTTTATGGAAATTGATGCTATATCACTTGGTACATAGATAATCCTAACTATTAAAGTTGATCTTAGCCTTAATTAAAAACCCTCATCTCATTTAGAGCTTTTTGTCTAGAATTCTACCTTGACTTATATTGTGTCCCCTTTTGCTTGCCTTTATACCTTTGCTCATGCTTTTAAGTTTTAGGTATATATTTTAGCACAGAATTGAGTGTTGCTTTGTGATTCAGTCTGATTTTTTTTTCTTTTTAAGTAAATTAAGCTTGTTTTTACTGATATGTCAGATATATCTGGTCATAGTTACCTCATATTGTTTTAAGGTATATTTTAAGTCTTTTACCATGTGGTATATTTTCTGTTTTCTTTTTTGTTTTGGTACTTCTTTCCTTTAGGAATGTATATTTTTTGTTTTGGTGATTTGTCTTCGTGCATGTATCTTATTATACATCCTGGGTCTTCTTTCTTGTTTTGGTCCCCTCAACAAGGAACCAACCAAGTTCAACAAAAAAATTAACTTTTAATTTCTTCCTCCTCATCTTCTTCCCTTCTACCCCTCAAGTATATTTAATCATAATATCATATTTTGTTGTATCTGAGAGATGGAGTCTATTGTAAGACCATTATACCATTATTTTATGTACCACTTATGGAAAAAGTGCTGCCAATTAAAATACAGCACACTGTCAACTGTAAGGGACATCTTGATTTCAGAGATGTTAAAATGTGAAAAAAGGTTTTAAAATTGATAAAACAGTATTTTTCTTACTATCTACTACTGTGCTCTTAAGTGTGCTAAAGTGTATTCTTTTTGATTATTAACTCAATGATAATTCTTCAACTTTTTAGCTATTACATATTAAATAATCAGGTGTTGTTGTTGTTGTTTGTTTTTTTTGTACTTTATACCTTCTCTCACCATTCTTCCTTTTCTGAAATTTCCAAAATTATTTCTTGTTTGGCTGAAGATGATTCTCATATAGAATCCTCGGGAATACAACAGTATTCCCGGAGTTCTTACATGTTCAAAGATGTTTGAGTCGTTACATTTGAAGCACAGCTTTGTGTGATATAAAAAGTCCTGGCTTACATTTTCTTTCCTTTCATATATTGTAAATGTTCTTCTCTTGATTTATAGTGTTGAATATTGTTACGCTAATAAGCCTATTTTCTTTTCCTTGTAAGTAAATTCAAATTTTGCTTAGATAAGTCTCAGGTTCATTGTAGGTAGTTTTCCCCAGGTACACAGTATGTCTTTCAGTTTACATTGTCTTATTTCAGAGATGGCTTATTGAATTATAGTTTTATTTTTTAAAAGAATCTCAAACTTAAAGAAAATTTAGAGGAATGATACAAATACTCTTTTCCCCTGAAATATTTGAAGTTGCCAGCACAAATACCTTATGGTCCCTGAATACTTCAGTGTATATTTCCTGCATTCAAGGACATTTTCCTTTATAGTCACAGTGCAATCATTAGACTCAGAAAATTGATATTGATAGATTATTACCATCTGAATCCTCAGTCCCTCATTCAAGTTTACACATTGTCCCAATGATGCCCTTTAGAGTAAAAGGATCCAGTTCATGATTATACATTGTATGTACATATCTTTTAGTCTCATTCAGTCTGGTGTAGTTCCTCAGCTTTACCTCGACTTTTATGACCTTGACACTTTAGAAGAATAAAGGCCAATTATCTTGTAGAATGTACCTGAGTTTCTTTTTGTGTGATGTTTCATGCTACACATTTTTAATGGGATGTTACACAAGGGATCCTGTGTCCTTTTAGCATCCTCTTAGGTGGCATATGATTTCAACTTGTTCTAGTACAAGTTGATTAAGATGGTATCTTCTAGACTTCTCCACCCTGATTTTATTCCTTTTCTTTTTGTAATTAATACAAAAATTAATTTTGTGGAGAGGTATGGAAATGTCCTATTCTTCCTCAGACTTTTATTCATGTATATGTTTAGATCAGTATAGAATCCTATTTTACTCAATGGGTTTAAATTAATATTCATTATAGTGCGTAAGTATCCCCAGACTTGGCCTGTGGGAGCCCCCTTAAGCTGTCTTTTGTCTTTTTTTTTTTTTTTTTTTTGACTTTTTGTTCTTTTAACAGATCTCCATCATTCTTCAAGCACCTGTACTTTCTAGTTCTGGAATGAACTATTTCCAAGGAGTCCTGGTTCCTTTAGAGGAGAATGGTATTTGAAAACCAAGATCTGGAGACTAGTTGTGTCATTGCTACTAGGATGTCATTGCTTCTAGCCTTCTCAGTGGACAGAAGTAGAAGATACATACATACACACATCTACAATTCTAATCTGACATCACAAGATTCATTTCAACCTTCAACCTTTCCATTTTTGTAACTCCCTTATCTGATAATGAGAAACCTCACTCCAGTATATGTTCTTGCTTGCTTATTCCAATCTCCCAACCCTGTTGTCCTCTTTCTCAGTTTATTGAAGAGTGTGGGACAACGAGAAGTAGAGCAATGTTCTGTTTTTTTCACTTGGGTGGTAGTGGTATGTGGAGGTTTGCTTTATTATTATTTCTTAAATACATATATGTTTAGTCATTTGTTGAATATATGTTATAATTTTGAAATATAAAAAATCATTAAAGTGATTTATCACATTAATGATTACAAGAGAACAATATCATCATCTCAATAGAGTATACTCACTAAACCTTGAGTAATAATCACACAGTGAGAGTATACCTGTAGGTCCAGGGTATCTGGCTGAGAGTACCAGTAAGAGAAAGGAAGCAGCTGGAATGCAAACAATTTGTTCTAATCAAGAAAAGATCTAGATTCTAGCAGAACTTTAGAGGTGGCAACTATACTTGAAAAAAGCAAATCATTCAGTTCTTAACCCGAACTTTTTTGTAAGCATATGTCTAATAAAGCTATCACTTTGAGAAAATTAAAATCTTACTTTTTCGTCGAAGCCTTCTCTTCTAGCTTGTTCAGCCAAATCTTTTCTTTTCATGCTGAGAATATAAAATAAAAATTAGAGGCATATGATAGTAAAAAGGGAAATGACAGCATAAAATACAACTAGATCTGTATTAAGGATTTGAATTGCATTTCTGTTCTTTCTGGTAACCCTAATTATTTGGAAAGTGTCGTCATTAATAAGTACTCTGGAGTATCATATCTCTAGCTATAAAGAATGTTATATTATGTCCCACTGCCAGAGGTCTGGGTTTGGGAAGGATTTTGACACCAAAATGACTCAGTTTCAAATGTAAGTGTATTCTTAAATATTTTGTGTAAAAACAATGCATTTAATGTAGACTAAAATCATTTCCTGCCTTTTTAGAGCGACTTTGCTGTTATGTCCAGCTTTCTGTTATAGCTTTTTCTGAGTGGCATGGCATGCCTTGTATTAATTTTAAATTAGCTTAGAGTTTCTTGACACTCAGAAATTAGGAGGTACTACTGGGTGTTTTCACAGTGTGTTTAGATTCAGCACATTGAATGGTGGTTGTTTGGCAATCAAAACTTTATTCTATAGTAAGTCTCTATTAAGAGCTTTAAAATGGTAAGTTAAAAATTTAAGGAAAGTCATCTCACCTTTTCTTGTCTTCAGCCTTTTGAGATTTCTTTAGTTTGAGTTTTTCGATAGCATTTTTGTAACGCTAGACATAATTTAAAATAGTTTAAAAGTTCATAAAAACTATATTCTGTATTAGCAATTTTTAATCAAAGTAAATAGGAAATACTTGACTCCAGGGACTGCTGCTCTCAAGAAATGTGGAGGCAAATGCTATGATTATCCTTTCACCTTGTTGCTACTTATGGTTTCTGCCTGCTTGTGAAAAAGCAGAAAGGATTCTCTAGTGGGCATCATACTTGAACTTGAAAAAAAAGTATCTTTAAAAAATATTAACATTTATTACGTTAAGGATGTTAACACTTTGATGCATATAACCAACATCATAATCAAGAGATAAAAAATGAAAAACCCACAATTAAGCTCATCAGGGAACATATTAATAGTTTTCTTTTTTTTCTTGGACAGAGTTCTTAAGCCCCATTAACCCCACAGCTGTTAGGACCTTTTTTGTGTGAACGGGCTATGGTTATAGCCACAGTTACGCAGAGATGGGCAAGATGGTACACCCATGACTCTGCTACAACTCAAAAGTGAGGTAAGTGTGAGAGGACAGAGAAGACTCTACCCTGTCAGGGAGAATAGAATGTCAGCGAGTGAGCAGAGGGAATATTCCTGGAGGGCCAGGGAACGACATGAGCAGAGGCCCAGAGGAGAGAGTGAGAGCAAGCATGGTAAACAGCACTTTGCTCAGAACATTAGCTGGGAAGTGCAGTGCTGTAAACAGAGGCATAGAAGGTAGAAATTGTACAGTTAAACGGTAGTGAATAAACATAGGTCGGGGCTTTGAAACTTGAGAAGGCTCTTGAATGCCTGAGTAAAGAATTAGGCCTTATTGACAAGCACAAGGAAGATTTGAAGAATTTTTAACAGGGAAGTGATGTGATCAAAACTGGGTTGGCACAGGAAAGAGGCTAGAACACTTAAGTATTGAGGGCCCTGCTGTAGTGGTGGCAGTTAGAATTCAAAGTGTCCTTAAGTTCCACAAATATGAGCAAAAACTACAGAGATGAACTTGACACAGAAGCCTTGGCAACAGACCATATAAGGGACAAAGGAATAAAAAGCTCAAGGTTTTCGAGCCCAAGGTTACTGAGAAAAGTGTTGCCATTAACAGAAAGTGAGGAAGATAAGGCACATGGAGTTCTGATTTCAGATTGTTTATAGAAATACTAGCATCTAAATTGAAAACTTTTGGAGGGAAGAAAGTTTTATAATATCCAGTGGTGCTTTGCCTTTAGTAGATAGCTCAATAACATTTTTTAATGTCATTTTCTATCTGTTTTTTATTGAAGTATAATCAGTTTACAGTGTGTCAATTTCTGGTGCACAGCATAATATTTCAGTCATATATATATATATATATATATTCATTCTTTCATATTCTTTTTTCACTATACATTACTACAGGGTATTGAATATAGTTCCCTGTGCTATACATAAGAAATTTGTTTTTTATCAATAACTTTTTGACATATTAAACTCTGAAATAATTTTGGCCACATTTTTAAAGCCAGAGAGCATTTTTTCCTAGTAGTGAAATAATATAAATATGAGTAATACTGGACCAAAACAAACAAAAAAACCCCAAATCACCTCCCTACAAAAACCCCAAACCTGCTATCACTTGGAATTTAAGTGTTATTCAAACTACAAGAGTGTAAACCATCTAAGGTTGGTCTTAGAATTCTGATTAGGAGAAGAGTTTGACGTACCTCTTTAATCATTTTGCCAACTTCAAAATCTGGGCTTCTGCCTATTGAATAGTCAGCTTTTACTTCAGAATACGTATCATTAATTATTGCCAAGAACATGTTCTGGGGAGAAATATTCAAATAAATAATTATTAAAATAAAAATTTAGTTTAAATGTTAATGACTTTGACAAGTGCTGGGATTTGTAAAATTATATTTAAATTTTAAAAGTATCTCATATGCTCAATTATAGAGATATGGCTGTGCAGACTATATATAATATAGTAGAATGAGAAATGTGTAGTGTGTAAATATGGGCAAGTAGGTTTATGGTAAATGAGAAAAGCAGAATGTAAAATAGTGTATATGAACTGGCTACTTATACATATTATACATTAATTTATTAATATTATATATCAGAAGAAAACAATAATGTAATTATATGTTCATAAGGGTTTTTTTTTTCCCTTTAAAATTCTATAAAGCTGTTTAAATGCACAATTTTTCTAGGGCTCTTACAACTGCTAATGTCCAGATAACACAAACAGAATTGTGGAGAGGGTATTCTTACCCCCAGCCCACCTCTCCACCTTCTGCTGTGGCCCAGCTCTGTCACTGTGAGGACTCTTGCCCACCACCAGGGGATAACTGCTGTGCATGACAAAAAAATGTTCATGGAGGACAGTAGCAGAGCATTGAGTAGGAAGGCAAGGTTCCTTGATTAGGAAGGCCAAATAGACTTGTCCTGATGTGAGAGACCCATCTGGGGGGACTCCGAAAAATTGCAAAGGTGTGAGCTTTCAGCTGTAAGGGCCAAAAGCCATTGCAAAATGGGCAGAATATTAATGGCGTAATTCATACCCACTGGTATGAAATGTCCCAGAGTGGAGAGACCTGGGACATTCAAATTATATGTGTAAAAGATTTAGCACATTCTTGGCACACAGTAAACACCCAGATAGTAACAAATGTGATCACGTTCTCTATAGGATAACTTGGAAACATTTAGACCCTGGGCTAGAGAACCTGAATTACTAGAAATCCATACCATTCTTAATAATTGTAAAGTGTTCTCATAGCTAAGCAGTATAACTTTTCTGAATTAGTAATTATATTTTTCTGAAAAATATGAACAAAAAGGGGAATATATATATATAGTCATTCTTACCAGCAGGACAAAGAACACGAAAAAGATGAAAGTGATGAAGTAAATGGGTCCCAAGATAAAATTGGCTTGCTGAATACCAGCAAAATTAAAATCTCCAAGAACAATTCGAAATTGTGCATATCTTTTATGGGAATGAAGAAAAACATTAGAAAACATTATAAACCTTCTTACGTACATGACAACTGATGTAGGTTACCACTTTGTCTAGGAAAGTATCTAGCTGCATATGGCATGTTACCTGGGTTTAGTTTTGTTAGCACAAAGTTATATAAAACTGGATGTAGAAAATTCCCCTAAAGGTAAGACTTGAGGTACTTAAGTAGCTGAACAGATAGCTAGAGAAATGATGGGCTTCAGTTTATTTAACCAATGTGAACCCAGACTTGAACCTTAAGATACCTGCTTACCAGCTGTTCTTGACAGTAGCCTTCTTAGCCATCCCTGTGCCCTTCTAAAACTTAGAATACTTTGATCTTGTCCAGTGAGTGATTTTAAACTTGTATTTAGAGTCAAGAGTTATACAATTTCAATTATATGCTTAATTTTTGCACCTCATCTACTGAAATAAGGAAGCCAACAATCTTGTCACTTGGCTATGTCTCAGACAAGTGCTGGTAATGATCCTCAAATAGGATTCTGAGGTTTATTTTATTTTCAGTAAGTGTAAAAGCTTGGCTTTGATATGAAATTGTATCTAAAATATTATAAATCTTCATTTTATTAATTTTAAAGATGGAAAATTTAAAAATAAAGGGTTTGAACAAGCATAGTAGTAGAAGAGGTAGAATTAGGATTTCTTAGCATAAAGTCTTTTATTTTCTCATCATTAATTTGCAGTGGCATTGCCAGTCACACCAGGGATTTTTCTTTAAAGGGGAAACCTGGGAAGGAATTTGTTTTAATAGTATGTAGACACTTTACGTGATTGGTTAGTCAGTCAAAGGGGAGAATGTCTCTTGTTCCTTGTTGCTTTTGCCAATCACACAAAGGGAGCATAGGACTATGTACAGTAAAGGAAGAATGTATTCTAAGAAATCTATTTGGAGTCTTAGGACTCAGAGTTACCTGGAATTTCATCTCCAGTGCCTGAGACCTGACTAAATCATACTTAAAATATTTATCCAGCCTTTAATACTGGTTTGTAATGCTCTTCTACATGAAATAGAAAGAGAAATGCTGAATTGGAAGGAGACTATAAAGTTTCTCAACAAATCAAATTTCATTTTCCTCTCTGGCACATAAGAATAAGAAGTTCTGTTTTAGTGTTTTTAACTTAATCTTTTATCCTTGAGTTGTGTTTATGTAAGAAAAGATAAATTAAAGGTAACATTTCTCCTCTCCAGAAATTATCTTATTAACTAAAGCTTCCATTCAGTCCTTTTCTATGAGGAAAGTGTCCACGTATCTCTGCTCTGTAAATAATGTGAATAACAAAAACCAAAGCAATTTACTGAATGGTTATAATCACATGGGAACTGGAAACAGCAAATACAATGTAATTGTCACTTTTATCCTCTTAATTGGTGATTGGTTTATTATTATTATTTTTTTCTTTTCTCCAAGCTAAAAGGAGTACCATGACTTTTCAGCATACAGGGTTATACTGAATGAAAACACTGTTTTGTAAATTCTTGATACCCCTGCTTTCTAGAGTTCTCTCTTGTTGAATTAAAATAGCTTACAGACTGTTTCATAATGTACCATTTATGGTTAATACGACTTCACAGTCTCTCACTTGAAGGCGTGACTGAGTGGTATTTCTAAGCATTCTCCAAATATTGCCTCTATTCCACTCTGTCTTCTTCTGTAATTCAGGTTAAACATATATTAGGCCTTCTCTTCCTACCTTTTATGTCCTTCTTCCAACATTTTGTCTGACTATGCTGTTTTTAATTTTTTTTCCTGACCCTTTTCACTTTACTCATTCTGTGTCTTAAACCTGTCAAATGTGTTTTTAATCTCAGTTGCTATAATTTTCATCTCTAGACTTAATTTGATACTTCTTCAAATATGTCACTTTTTATACAATGCCCTTGGCCCAGTGCCCTTCCCTCCCCCTTCATTTCTCTTTTTCCCCTTTTGGGAGCCAGACATTAAAGACAAGGATATTCAAAAAATAACTGCATATATAGAGGAAATTAGAAAGTCACCATGCATGCCCCAAAAAAGGCACAGATTCAGAAAACCTGATTAGAACTTAAGTTTACATCTGAGGCTGATCCTCAGCATGGAGACAGTCAGTAACAATAAAAAACAAAAACCACCAAACCCTGCGGAAGGGAAAGAATCTGATTTCCAAAATTTTCACATTGTTACACTTAAACGTCCAGTTTTCAACAACAACAAAAAATGACAAAACATACAAAGAAACAAGGAAGTATGACCTTTTCAAAAGAAAAGATACACCAACAGAAACCACCCCTAAGAAAGACCAGAAGGCAGACCTACTAGACAAAGACTTCAAAGCAACAATCTTAAAGATGCTCAGAGCTAAAAGAAGACATGGAGAAAGTCAAACTATGAAGAAAAAAATGGAAATATCAGTAAAAAGATAGAAAACTTAAACAAACAAACCAAAATTCTAGTACAATAATTGAAACGAAAATTTGCTAGAGAGATTCAAAGGCAGATTTGAACAGGCAGAAGAAAAAAGTAGTGAACTTGAAGATAGGAAAATTGAAATTGAGTCTGAGAAACAGAAAGAAAAAAGATAAAAGTGAACAGAGCCTAAGAGACACCATCAAAGGGGCTATCATATGCATAGGCACATGAAAAGATGCACAATATTGCTAATAATTAGGGAAATGCAAATCAAAACCATAATGTAATGCCACCTCACACCCATTAGGATAGCTACTAAAACAAAACAAAACAAAACAAAAAACCCAGAAAACAAGTTTTGACAAGGATGTGGAGAAACTGAAACCCTTAGGCACTGTTAGTGGGAATGTAAAATGGGATAGCCACTCCTGAAAACAGTATGGCAGTTCCTCAGAAAATTCAAAATAGAATTACCATATGATCCAGCAATTCCACATCTGGATATACACCCCAAAGAGTTAAAAAGTAGGGTCTCAAAGAGATAGTTATACACCCATGTTCTTATAGCATTCATAATAGCTAGAACATGAAAGAAACCAAAGTGTCGTGGACAGATTAATGGACAAACAAAATGTGATACACACATGCAATGGAATATTACTCAGCCTCAAGAAGGAAGGAAATTCTGACACATTCTACAACGTTACTGAATCTTGAAGACATTAGGCTAAGTGGAATAAATCACTCACAAAAGGACAAATACTGGGTACCTAGAATAATCAAAATAGTATAGACAAAAAGTAGAATGCTGTTTGCCAGGGGCTAGGTTAAGGAGGAAAATGGAAAGTTCTTGTTTAATGGGTATAGAGTTTTAGTTTCACAAGATAAAAAGATTGCTGGAGATGAATGATAGTGATGATTAAACAATATGAATGTACTTCACTGTACAGTTAGAAATGGTTAAGATGGTAAATTTTATGTATATTTAACACAATAAAGCAATATATATATATCAGCGTAAAAAATAAAGGCTTCAGGGTAAAAGTAGCTTTGGATGCTGAGTTTACTTTTCTGGGTTCTTGCTTTCTGATTTTGACCCAGCTATTACTCACTTTTTTGTTAGTTCTTTAATGTTATCTATATTTCATCCAGCTTTTAAAATTGTCCTGAAGAGGTTGATTTCAATAACCTAGCACATCATTACTAAAACCTGTTTAATTTGTGCCTAATACTTTCTTCCCTCCCACTATCCATGTAAGACAAATTTCCAAGTTTCTGTAAATTACAACATTTATATTTAATGTCCAGTACTACTTAGTTTTATTATTAAGTAACACTTGAATTAAGATCCTAGGAAAGGACCAAGAAGTTGTTAGAACTGCAAACATTATTCACTCAGGATAAACTAATTAGACTTCTTAAACCATAGATGATTTGAAGTTGGAAAGGACCATGGGGAGTGATTTACTCCAGCCCCTTCATTTACAGATAAAGAAATTAAGGTCTAGAAAAGTTAAATAGCTAATGCAGAATTGGAAAATAAAATTATATCCTCTGGGTTCTAGTCTGTTCTTTGTACTACTGATTTAGTAAAGGGTTATTTCAGAAAAAGTGTTAGTAAATTTCATACAGTTGGTACTTCAGTTATTTACATGTGGATGATGAAAAGAGGGTGACCTAAAGAATTTCTTTAGAGCAGAATTTTCCCCAAATGAAATAAAAGAGATATGGACAAGTAAGTTTAGGGAATTCTTAAAGTTACTGCAGGTTTTCTCAGAGCCATATGTTACCATGCACTGCAAAATTCCAAAAGAGTGATGCAAAATTTCCCAAACTTACTTAAGTATAAAGCCATTTTTCCCCAAACAATCTTGGTCTAGATTCCACAGAACACATTTTGAGAACTGGTATTTTACACTATCATAATCTTTTATACAGACAGAACTACTCAAAAAGAAAGAAAATTATTAAAATTATTCACTTTTAAAAGCCTGAAGGGGGAGGGTAATGGCTCAGTGGATGAGGTCCTGCATTCAATCCCCAGTACTTCCATTAAAAATAAATAAATGAATTAAACCTAATTACCTCCCCTCCAAAAAATTTTTTAAAATTAAAAAAAACCCTGAATGCTTTTCTAGGGATTCTACCTACTCCATTCTATAAGTTTATCTGCTGATTGCTTTATGTATATAAAGCTATTTTAAAAACTCAGCTTTGTCAGATCAGCAGAAGACATCAGGTCAATATCAATAAAAGGATTCTAAAGATAGAGCCCTCTAAAGAAAACACTTAAGATTCTTTTGCCACAGAGACATGGAATCAATTTCTTTTACCTTAGGTAAAAATTTCACTTCTAGTGGAAAGTGAAAAATTATTTTTCTAACTTGACCTAGTAACACTTGAAAAATGGATAGCAGAATCCATTTGGATCTTTCAATGCCTAACTGTACTTTGAGTGTGACAGATATTTAACCGTCAGTGAAAGTACCAAACCATGTTTAAATTTATTAAAGTTTATGTCACTACTTATCATAGGCCTTTCCATAATTTTTTTGTTATAAACTGGAAAACGTATAATTACCTTTGTACTAAGAGCTTACATGGAATTTTGAAAAGTAGAGAAGTCGTCAACCTGTGATCCAAAAAGAAGAAATCCTAACTGGGCATAAGCAAAGAATATTATAAAAAACATGATGGCAAATCCTACTATGTCTTTGATACAGCGGGACAAGGTTGTTGACAGCTGAGACATTGTCTTATTAAAGCTTATGAATTTGAATATCTGAAAAAGAACAAAGTTAGTTGAAATAGAATATTACAGATTATAATTAGAGTAAGTTAATTAATTTCAGAAGAAATCTGCTTCAAATTAAAAGAGGTGCTTAATGATTGATAGGGGTGTTTAAGGCTTTGCCAGCAATCATTACAAAGTCAAACTAATTTTAAAATTACTGTATGGTTAAGAATATCCTTTTGTTTTTTCATGACTTTGTAGTTAAGTTCCCATTTTATTATCTAATACAATAAAAGATATCTAGTCTATTACATCTGATAAAATATAAATACCTTTATCCATGCAAAGAAGATGGTTATAGCAATTACATTATTGTAATAAATATACCAGTATGCAAGAAAATAGAAGTCTGAATATTTTTCAGTATTTTTTAACAGTTGTCCAAGTAAGAGAAAAATTTGTATATTACAGTATAAGTTGAAGAAAACGGCCACAAAACACAACTAAATGGGAAAATAAGAAGGATTAAATTAGAGACTTATTTCAATATCTAAATCTCCTGCAGCCTATGAAGAAACACATGAAAAAGTTCATCAAATGTTCAACAAAAAGGGAAGGAGAGATAAGAGATAGGCTTTTACATAAATGGAAGTAAGCCCAAATAATAGAAGTTTAAGGTAGTATGTTCATCATAAAAGTAGCAAAATACTGATTTTGTGGCCATCCTAATCTATCTGCCTGTTGGCTTCTTTTAGTCATAAAACAAATACATCAAATGGTTATGTAATTCTGACTAGGCTGTAAGAGTTTCTGCTCCATGTAACTAACTACATGATAATTAAGAGTTTAATAGTTTTCACCATGTAACACTATAAGAAAAATTTTTTTACAGTTTCCCCCAAATAAACCCTTTTAGAGCTCTTTAACAGCTCTTCTATGATTTTAGAACCAGATTATCTTAGGTATCAGAGCTTATACCTGTCATGAAAATTTTCTTTTGATTTCCCTTCCCTAATAGAATACTCAGTTAAACATGTAATGCTATGCCCAATGTTAAGCATTACTGGGGATACCAGAGGTAGATGACACACTTTCTGACTCTGAGAAACTTTCAATTTGGTTTTGAGAAGCAAATATGTATGTGTGTATATATATATATATATATAGGATTTGCTATAACTGAGAGCCAGTAAGACTGAAAGATCACATTGTACAAACCAGAATGTTTATTGGTTTTTCCTAAAATCAAGCTCTTAGGATTTTTTCCCGCCCTGCCCACACCTCTATGTTTATTTCAGTATTTTCCAGTGATCAGAACTGGCAGTCTTTGGAGTTTCTTTTAGGGACTGTTTCCCCAATTCTGGTGGCATCCTTTGTGCCCACAAGCTACCCTCTGGCTGCTCAAACCTTTTCTGCCTTCAGTATTCTGCCTAGGCTTGTCTTTTGCCTGTTCTTTCAAAATTCAGTGTAAAGAGGAAAGCAGATTTAGGCAACTTAGAAGAGTACATTTTACAGGAACTTGCCCAAGAAGATCTGTGATTTTCAACATGAGGCCCTTGAAGAATACATTTTTTTTGAGTGGGGATAGGGAGACCTACTGTGCCTATTAAATCATAATACCTGTGGAATCACTTACTCCTCTAGGTTTATGCTAGTTCTCCCAAGGACTAAATCAGAAGAAAAAAAAAATACTGACTTCTCCCTTTTATAGGCATACCATTGGTATGTACTATGTCAGTTCATTTTATGATTTTTTTAAAGTACTGTCAGTTACAATGTTTCAATTTCTGGTATATAGCACAACATTTTATGATTGATACTTGAAGCTTTTAAAACAAGTCCCAGATGAATAGAAAGTTCTGCTTTTTACACCTCCCAAATTGGTGCGTTCAGATGCAGTTCCCTTCAACCATATATGTGACTATATACTCACCACCAAAAGTAGTAATTCTAGCCAGTTCCAAATACTTCTGAAATAGGCAGATTTAAATTCTTTTATTTTTTGGAGTTCTTGTGTTGTGAAGACAAAAAGAAAAATACAAAATGCGATTTCACAGGCAGCAATAAAATAATCATAGTAGCTAACATATCTGAGGAGCTTCACAGAGTAAAACTGCCATGAAGTAAGTATTCCTCCAGTTGCAGGGAATTCTGCCACCAGTCTGTAAAAGGTTGTGAAAGTAACTGCATTTCAAGTATTTATATTTCAGTACCTAACTCCATTTAAATTTCTGATCAGTGATGATCTGTATTTTAATCACTTATTTTGTATAAAATATGTTTTCTCAGGGTCATGGTCTCAATTTAAAAAGTTTCTAGTGGATTTACTTATATTTTAATGCTCCACTTTTTTTTTTTTTTTGGTACTCTGAATAGTGGTCAAACACCAAGGTAAATGAGAAGATGTGACTTTAGCTAGAAATTCATTCTATTCTGTGTTTAGATTGCTCATTTATAACTGAGATACTAAGTTATCTCCGTAGGAGAATGAGATGATGTTCAAGAACATGCTATACTGTTAGCTACTGTTATTAGTCAGGACTCCACCCCCACAAATACAGAATCCTTAAATATTTCAGAGGAGGGAAATATACTCTACCCCTTTAGCTTTTAAGATACTTCTTGCTTCTAAATGTCAAGATTACATATTTTACTAAAGCGAATGTTTTCTGATTACTGTAGGCACGGGATGTTGGACACAAAGATCTATATGCAAATAGAAGTATAAAAATTAATTCTAACACTACATACAAAAAGATTTTGAGGTAGTTCACTGTATTTCTGTTATTCTCTACAAATTGGCAGAAATTTAAGTAACCAGCACCTCTATCACAATATCATGATGTAATTATTCCTACCTAAAGATACTAGCAAATCTTATTGGTCCTGGAATAAGGTGCTGCCAAAAAAGACAAAAACAAGAATGAAACCATTGGTTAATAAGTAGAAAGCAGAAAAACTCTTTTCCACCTTGCATATTGGATAAGTGAGTGAAGTGAAAGAAATTCAGTATTTTGATCTGAAGTGTAGAATAATATGAAAGGAAAAAAGATGAGCATTCAGTTCAGTTTCCCAGATATGTGATGTGTACAAAAGGAAAGTAAGTGGATAAGGTCTTAGCGTAAGCAATAGGCTCCCATACAACTACTGATTAGATATACTACCAGTTAAAAGTTTCAAAATCTGCTGAAGTTTCTAAAAAATAACATTTTAAAAGGTAACATAGAATAAGCATAAAACCTAGAGACAGGAAATAAGGATTTAATCTAGTATCACAAGGAGTTCTTCATATGACTTTAAGCCTATTACCCCAATGTTTTACTCTTATTTAAGACATAGAAATGATTTGTATTCTTCACTTTATCCCTATCAGGACTATTGGAAAGGGTGGATAATGTTGGTAAGAAGCTGATTCCCTGAAAAAAGAAAATACTATAAAATAAAATGTATAATAATGTCAATTGGATGCTTAAGGTAGTTCATTTTTTCCCCCATTTTTATAAACTTTAAAGGCCGTGGTTATGTTTCACCATCACTGTTGCACAAGGGTAAAATTCTCTAATCAGAGTTAACACCAATTCCATATTCCACTGAGAGTAAAAATATAAGACTCATGAGAGAAAAGTGGCTCACTGAGACTTAGTGGATACCACTGTTTACCTGCTTCGAGGTCATTATTCCATTCCTCCTTTCTAACAGAATTCTAATTGTATCAGGCATCCACTCATTCCCAGATCACTTAGAGGAAGCCAATTCAATACCCAGGCAGATTCAATCATATTAATCCTATTTCCTTTGCCAGTGGATTCTAGAACCCAGGCCTAAGCCAAATAGCATGGTCCAGGTTAGGCAGATGACCTAAGGTAATCAGACTACTGGAAAGAATTTTTTCTCTTTGGTTGGTTCTCCTTCCTTCTCATGAGAGGATGTCTCTTATCCTTCTCTTAGGTCCAACAGGTTAGCTCAGGCATGTCCTTCTCATGCAATAGCAGAGGTGAAAGAGAACAAGTTTGTTTTTTTTTAATTTATTTTTTAGGGGGGAGGTAATTAAGTTTGTATATTTAGTTTTAGAGGGGGTACTGGGGATTGAACCCAGGACCTTGTATATGCTAAGCATGGGCTCTAGTACTTATACCCTCCCCACTAAGAGAGCAAGTTTTAATATACAAACCCATTTCAAACTTCTGCTCGTATCATAACTGCTGACATTCCACTGACCAAAGAAAGTCACATGGTTGAGCTCAGTACCAAGGTCTGGGGCAGTGCACCCTGCCCTGGGTGACAGGGCACTGCAAGTTTACATGGCAAAGATGTGAAGAATTGGGGCCATTTTTGCAAATCTCTGCAGGCTCTCATTTCTAGGATGCTGACTGCTGTTACGTATTGTTTGAAGTTTAAACTAGTCTACTCTTCAGACAAAAATTAATAACTTAATAAAGAAGCTCATTCTGAAAGGAAATCAACAGGTTTGAATGATCTAATTTAAAGGAAGAAATCATTATATAAAAAAAATAAAATAAAGGAAGAACTCATTAGGACTAAATGTTAGATCTGTCCAACTGCAGAATGATGAGAAATAAAACTATATATTCTTAAGTAATATAAAACTAACATACTATATGTAATTCTCCATGTTTTGGAATATATCCTGAAATAGTGAAACAATGAATGTGATGTTCCTTTTCCTTTTTTTTCATTATTGGCAGAACTACATTATGTTTATTTTGGAGCTCATGATTTTAATCGCAGTACCAATATGCACAAACTGGAAACCCTAGTGAGGGCTCTCGGTGCCTTTTAAATTCTGTATACTAATAAGAGGTGGTTTTGATTCACTCACCTGATGATGCAAAACAGATTTACATTAGCATTGTATAATGAAAAATCAATAAAAATAACTCTAGTTCCTCTCGTTATCCAGCTGTTCATTCGAAGGTTAATGAACTTGTTTAGAGTTTCAGATTTTGATTTTGATAAAGTGAAAATATATCCCCCATTTCGGTAAACACCAACAAATCCCCAGTGCCAAGGGGAGTTTTTACTAGGAGCAGAGTACTTCCATCTGTAGATATAAAAAGAATAATGGAGAGATGAGAAAGCCTGACTGAGATGTATTCTAAGAATTTAAACTAAACTTTGGTTCAAAAGTAGTAGTTACAAAAAAAAAGTAGTACTAAGTTAATAAGTATTATAGTAATTATGAAGCAAGATAGTAAGTTAAGGATTTAACTTAAAAAGATTAAAAGTTAAAAGGATTAAAATTTAGTATGTTTTCATTTTTTAGTGCTTACTGGGGGCACACATTGGACTACATGCTAAGAGAAAAAATGTTTTTAAATCCATCTGTTGCCTCAGGGAACTTGAACTCTAGAAAGTGATGACTGATTTTTTTTTTTTCTTTAGTATGTTATCTGTTGTCTTATGAACTCTTTAGACTTTGAGTAGGATGAGACTACCAAGGGTTTTAATTCAGAAACATGTCTCAGCATGGGAAAAAAAGATGATTCATAGTCTGTCTTCTAAAGGTCATATACCAATTATAAATGCCCAATAAATACTTTGTTACAGTGTCTATCTTGTTATATAGGTATCTTATTTTAATGAAAGTATATGAAGTAAAATCTATGTAACTAAATTTTGTTTCCATTCTATTTTAACTTAGCTATGGGATATCAAAAAATAAAGCCTTGTTTCTTCATTTCAGTCTCTATTCAGGCTCCCCAAAACAGAGCTGAACAATTATCCAAAGATGGTCTGCTTAAACTCATATTTCTATTAACAATACTATGTTTTCAGCAGGGAAGAAAAAAGTGACAACACTAAGAAAAAATACTCATATTTAATGAAAATTCCATAGTTGTGTTTCTGAGTGTTTTCCACATGATTGTTAAACTGAAACAAGAACATCTGTTACACCAACCCTCTCCTACTTCCAACTTTTAATATTGTTTTTAATTAATGAACGTTGTATGTTAGAAATACAAACAAGCACAAATTGATTCTTATTCTGGTTGTTAGGAAATGACATGTATTATAATTCCAAATCCATAATGTTAATTTTGGTATTTAAATTATTTCTAATGTTTATGAAAATTTGGAATATTAAAATACCCAAGAGAGTAGACTTGAGATCAAATTAAAAAAAAAACATGTAATTAAATAGTTGACTTATCTTGTAATTGTTCATTGAAAGGGAAATAGTGTATAGTACTGTAACAGTTAAGAGAATGTGTCACCATACTTATGAATTTATTAGATTTGTAAGAATTATACAAGCACTTTGTTTCCCTCAAAAATACCCAAAACTTATACAAAGAAAAAATAAATCAACAAAACCCACAAGGCAATGATTAATCCTATGGGGACAGGGGAAGTTGTTCAAGAAAGGAAATGTAATCATTATTTATATTTATATATAAACATTGACTAATGATTAACAAAAATTATAGTATAACTATAGGCTAAGAGGAACAGGAAGTGTGTATGTGGAGGGAGTGGTGTAAGAGGGACACTACAGATAACTTCCATGACAGAGACGATAGTTATGTAAAACTATAAAATCAAGTAATGGCAGTATAAGCATGTTATTTAGAAATAGGAAGTATATATAAGAAGAAACAACTAAAAGAGCTAAAAGTGGTTGCTTCTGGAGTGGGAATTATGGTTTGGAAAGGGTGCACCTTTGTAAATATTTTCATCACTTTGATAAATATCAAATTTAAGAAAAGATATTCTTTGCCTTTATGATTTTTGTAGGACCTTAAAAGCAACGATACCAGCAGCTTCTGTGTTAAGGGGTGGTAGTGTCAGTGGCTTTGGGTTTCTACATTTTCAATATAAAGTGTAGACACGGGTCTACATTAACATTAGCCTCAGCCACTTTGGAGAACAATGGCCATAACATCTTTGGCAGGCATCATCAGATGCAGTGTCTGCAGAACACAACCGCCCCTTTTCAATACTGGCAACAATAGAAGATATCACTGAAATAAGCCAGAGTGAGAAAGTGGCAGAGTAAACTGAAGACACTCCCTAGGGATTCCAAGCAGCATTTGGGATGTGTCTGAGGGCATCTTGCCAGAGCCAGAAAAGCTGACTGAGAGATACATGCTTTGCCCTGTGTCCAATATGACTTGGTACTTCATCTCACAGTCGGGAAAAAAAACACAACACTTTACATTCTTTGGTAAACAAAAAAAGAACAGATTTACTCTTTTCTAAACACTGCATCTCTGGTCTTCCTTTGACCCTGTTATGGAAACAGTCTCCTTACCTGCCAGACCTCTGTTGGTATTATTTGGAAAATAAATATATTTTCACAATTCTTTGGAGATACAATGGTAAGCTGCTAGAAAAATTTAGGTGTAATTTTATACTACTTACTCAGTATCAACTTTAAGGCCAAAATCAGTCAGATCTTCATTTTCAGAAGTGTATTTGTTGTAACATTCATTCATCAAGGACTGAACGGATGAATAGACCTTGCATGTGTTGTTACGGACTTTCAGCTGACGGACTCTGGGGACTCCTAAAAGTATGTTCTCATAGTAGATACGACTGGTGTTCTTTAAATCATACAAATTCTCATTATTGTACCAGGAGTCCCAGTACAGGCCTTCCAAAAAGGGTCCTTCCATAAACTTCATATAGAAAGATAAATGTTATGGGAAAAATATTTTCATGTCAGCTGTACAACAGAATCTACATTCATAATGTTATTCATAAGAGTATAAAAATCAGTGATTTTGAGGATGAGTATGAAAATAAATTATTAACCAAGCAACCATTAATAGTGGTAATGATGATGATGGTAATGAAGATTGGTAACATTCCTAAGTGTTTACTATGTACTGCTCTAAGCAAGTACATAGTATTACAAGTATTAACTAATTTAGTCCTATAACCCTTCTTTTCCAAGGGGTATATTGAAAGTTACTCTACAATACATGAGTATCAGGACTGGTCATAGCCACAATTCCTGACTTTACCTCAAAGTGTCTGTCTCCTGCCTCCCCCTCGCCCCCAGCTCTGGCACTGTTGACTGCTTCCCCTGGCTCTGCCTTTATCTGCTGCTTCTAAGAAATCCCAAGCCTAGGGTTCACTTTTTTTTCTTTCCTGCCTTTGTCTTCTTTGTCATTGGACATATACTTACTTCAAGACGGCACGAAATAGGTGAGCTCCACATCTTGTCTCACGGGAAATTTCCTATCATTCTTTCATATTTCACCTGGCCTAAACCAATAATAACCTCTAATCATTTGCCTCATCTCACACTTCTTTCACTCTCAGGAAATGACATTATCCCCTTAATAAGTTTCAAATTCCCAGCATGGCATTCATAATTAGACCTCTGTCCAATTCATGGTTTGGCCTTTTCCACCTCATCGTCTATATGCCTTTAATGCCATATATAGCTCCATATGATGAGTTACTTATATTACACACTGTTTATTCTTCCTAGAGTGACCTGTTACTCATCCTTTATAACTTCAACTGAATTGTGATCGCCTCTGGAAAACCTTCCTTACCTCTTCCTTGTATGTCCCTATGTTTGTGACTGAGATCCCTGAAACGTCAGTTACCTGAACTGTGCTCTCCTTATAATGTGAAGATCTTGCTAAATTAAGTGTAAAAGGAAAAATAAGTCTGTTCCAATGCTAAAGGAATGATTCTCTTATGCAATTAAAAACACTATAAAATTATATTTTGTATATGTACTCTTTATTATATACTGTACATTACTGTAACACACACACACACACACAGAGTACAGGGCCATATATCAAAACCACATATTTCAGTTTATGAGCAATTCAAGGAATTTTTAAGAGTAATTTTCACTATACACAATTTTAGACAGACTTTGGATCCTAACCCCCACATAAGAAGTCTCTTATTTCTCAAATCCAACGATGTTAAAAAAAAAAGGTAAGTATCACTTTTTTAAGGTTATAAGAACTTTACCACACTGAGAACACCGGTTCTCAATAAACACTGGTTGGTTGATTCTAACAGTTTAAAAAAATGACATTTATTTTTACTCATTCCTTCAATAAATATGTAACATATGCCCACACTATATGCCAAGGGCTTGTTTATACAATACCTAAAACTACTTCAACCATAGTCACATGACACCTTACCTTCCAAAAGTCAGTTATGCTGCGAATAGACTTAAAGTTGGTTCTTTCTTCACCAGGCACAGAAGTGTCCAAAAATAGAGATGACATAACTTTGTTTAAGTAATACATATGTGGGTTTACCATCCCAAAAGTCACTAAAGAAAAGAATTTTTTGTTTAAAAATTTATGTTTAAAACCTCAGTTTATCAGGATTAAAAATGTACTTCTAATTTGTTCCCCATTTTGTTCTGAAAATTCAACTTTATTTTTCTAATTATTAAAGTAATAATAAAAAACTAAAATAGAAATACACAAAACAGGAAGAAGTTTCCTGTAATCCCACTGTTAAGAGTTAGGTTTGGCATATATTCTTCAGAGTTTTCTAAATGCATACACATTTATAAAGAAAATAACTTTATTTTTACAAAAATGAGGTCGCTTTATACATATGACTCTGCAAACTGGCTTTTCTCCAATATTGAGAGTAGGTAATTTAAGGAGTAGTTAAGGTTATGAACTTTAAATTCAAACAAACAATGGTTTGAGTCCCATCATAGGGATATCTCTACCTCACAGTTTTGTTATGAGGAGTGAGTGAGATAATTCATGTGGAACATTTAAAACTTACGTTTTGGCACATGATAAAATTAAAAAGAATATTAATATTCTTTCTTACTCTGGGTGTGGGTGGGTGGGTGGGTTTTAGAGCAGGGTGTAGATTAAATGTGTATTTTTTTTTTTTTGCTAGAAGCCCTTTATTTTTAGAAATAATACATCTTCACTATCACTCCATGACACATGAGCCTATGCCATTTGTTAATACTGAATATTATTTTACTGTATGTACTAAAATATTAAACAAACCCTCGGATATTTAAGTTTTCAATTCTCCCAAATTATATAAAGGTGTTTTTAAAAAAAAGTCCCTGAATAATGAGATGAATGATTTTAAAATATTTTTTCATTCCCCTATGTTCTGTAATAAGCATTTAAAAACCAACCTAAGATATCTTAATTTATAAGATTGTCTGTAGCTGTCTTTTTAATCAAGATCTGACTCAAGCTCATCCCTATAATACTAATTAGTTAACAGATACATAACTGCCACTATGTTTGCTGTACCAACGGAAGTCTGGCCACTGAGCTTACATCTAATGTATGTTGGGTGCAGTAAAGACAAAATGCTCTTTAGTACCGATTAAGTCAATGCCCACAGATAGGAGGAATGCAAGCTGAGATATTTTCTGGTCTTCCCTAAAGATCTGCATTGATTCATACCTTCTGTTATTCAGTACTACCATATTTTACTATTAACTCTGCAACAGGCCAGGGAAAAGAATAAAGCAGACACCAAGATTAACTTCTTTAGCCTCATTTGTAGTTTGACCTATGAAACTAAAGTTAAGCTAATGTACCTGTATGGCTGTAAAAGAAATCAAGAATTGGCAACTCAAGGGAATAATTATATTCAAGATAGAACTGCCAATGTTGACTATGAAAGCTTTTTATTAAATCTGTGACCTAAAGTTTTGCCCCTTAAGAAATGGAAATAGTGTCAGTCTAAATGAATTTAAGATAATGTCTAAAATGTGTCACTTTTTGAGAGGTTCCAGAAGTCTGAAAGCCTATGGTTTTATAAAGTCTCTATGTTTTACTTTTCATCTCCACTTAACTTATTTGAAACAGCGTCTTCATCTACATGTGTACTTACATATACATAAGTTTATTAAGAAAATAAAGTAGAGTAACAACTCCTGAAGTGTGGTACTAACTTCTCCTTCCTTTCTGTAATGCAGCTGTTTCGGAGTTCCTATGAGATATAAAACAAAATTTTTCCTTACTTTATTCTATAATTCATAATGTATATAAATAACGATGGAGAAACACCGGCGCTTTTTAGCTGTTTACACTGTGTGAAAGAAAGTTCCAATGGCTTCTGGTTACCGTTTAACTCTCAGTTTTATGGGGGAGGAATAATTACTAACATTTCCCATGGTAACAGTGGGCAATCATTTTATGGCTGTATACTAATGAATTTTAGAACACGGTTATTTCCTCACCAGTCTTGTTTTAAATTTAAAGAGAAAAATACAAAGCAAACAACCCCCCCACCCCCCGTCTCCATCTATGCCTAAACGTTTTCTCCTCGCGGCAACACTGCTTCTCCGGATGGCTGGCTCCTGCGGGATGGTGGAAAAAGGAGTCGGCCTGGGGTTCTGCTAAGGCCATGACTCCCTACATCAACAAAGGCCTTCCAAGGCCAGCCTAGCGAAAGTCATTGTACAGCATATGACAGCACCCAGCTCCAGCTTCGGGCAAGGGGCGAGATGTCCCCTCAGGGCTTCAGTTTTCCTGTCTGTGAAATGGGACCACCTTCCCTCGCCGCTTCTCAAGGGGAAGCTGTCAGAGGTAACCGTGCTGGAAGTCATCTCTCTCACATGGATACAAATGGGACTTCAGAACTCCCTGCAGGGTATTTGGTATTGTCAGACCGGCCAAGCCCCGCCCACTCCCTAGGGACACCCCTCACCGCCTCTGTGCCACCTGGACGCCTCAGCCATGGCGGACTTGGACCACAACGCCAGTTCCACCGCCCCGGGCCGGCAGCGGCTGCGCGATAGTCTCGCGGCGCGCGCCGTAGCTCATGCGCCTGCGCGAGACCTCCAGCTTCAGGAGGGGCGCGCGAGGCTCTAGAAGATACCAGCGCGCGTGCGCACTGAGGGCGCGCTGGAGGGGGCACCGCCTGAGGGCTGACGAGGAGTTGCGGCGCTTGTCTCCTGCGGAGGACCGACTAGGGCAAACCTGTTTTGAGCCTGGGGTTAGTCATAAAAATCGTCGAAATTAATTATAATGGGCCACTCTTTCTTGACTAGTCTTAACATTTTATTGGCTTTTTTAGTCTTCATACCGCCCCTTTCTGAAGGTAGGTGTTTTGTCATCTTAGGTCTGAAGAAACACGCGCTAAGAGGGTAAATGAGTGAAGTCCATGGCCCGTGGGGCAGGGTCTGCTGGAAGGGTGGGGACTCACATCTGGCCCAGAAGCTTTGCAAAGATGAGAAGGTTTGTAAACCAGCTATAGGAAAGGCCAGACAAATTTGGCTGTAAATTAAGGCATCCTCAAGCTCTCCAGGTTGTGGGACAGGAGGGAGTCTCAAGTTAGTAAAAAGACAAATAAAAAGGAATTCAGTGGAAGGCCCCAGGGCAGCCAGCAAAGAACCTCAAGCTGTTTTGGAAATAAAAGAAATGAAGTCACTTTTTTTATTTCTCTGAAAGAAATGTAGAGTGATGTTGATAAATGCTGTTTTATGTCATAAAAAGGAAAACTAGGTCACATGGCAGTGAGAGTCAAAGACTACCAATGATAAAAGGAACGGGAGAGGTCTAGCAGAAGAGAGACCTGAGAAAAAGAAAGGGCTACTGGCCTAGCTTAAGAATAGCTTAATACAAAGATTTGCCCTTTCCTGTATTTGGACTCTCTGAGTCCAGCAAAATTATGCTTTCTAAAGTAATAGGTTATCTGAACTAGAAATGTAGGAGGAAAAAAACCCCAAAATATAGGTATTCAAATATACATTAAATTTAAGAATTAAGCAGATGACCGCAGACTCTTCTTAATCCATTGAACTCAGTAGACTCAAAGATCTTGAAGAATTAGAAGCCTATTTGGTTAAAACAAAAATCACAATTTCAGGAGAGATTCCATCATTGTGGTTGTCTTTGAAGTGCAAACCGTGGAAAGTCTAGTACAGTTTCAGGAGGAATTAATTGAGCTGTAAGTGAACTTTACCAAGACAAGCTCTTCTACAGTATAATACTGTTGTTCTTTTGAAACTCGTTATGCATAGGTTTTGTGGAGTGTCATTTAATATATACAAACCAGAAGTTTTATCTTAAAGATCTAGACTTTTGTGAAGAGAAGACAGTCTGTTTTAAATGTTTGAAATTTTATTCTCTTTTGGCATAAAACTAAGGAACACTCAGATAATCTATACCATGTTAGTATTCCTATCAGAGAAAACGGGTAAAACAGTATTTAGAAAGCAGTACCAGTAAATCTCATTAAGCATTAGATGTATTTTAAAAGTTGACATTAATTTATAACCTGTAATTGTTAAATGTGTATGACTTCAATGTTAAAATCCCACATTTTAAGATAGTCTTCTACAGTTACAAACCCAGATTTTCTGTAGACTTTGAAAACCAGAGAAGTAAATAGAATGTGCAAGAGTCAAAGGGTAAATATTATATATATATATATATATTAGTTACATTACCTAATTAAAGCCATAATCTGTTAATACAGCTATGGATTTATTTCAGAAATTTAATTGAATAGATTACTAATAGTGTAGTGGTTGTGTTTTACAATGTTGGTGAAGTTATTAAAGTTCTTCACTTTCATAGAGTCCAGACTGAGCTGCCAGACGCTGAAACTCTCCCTCAGGGTTAAATGCTTGTTTCACATTCAGACCTCTCCCATTAAGTGCTAAATATTTGCTGAAAGTTGGTCGGACACGTAACTGCTTAGGAGCTGGAAGAGTTTGGTTTGGACGGGCTGAAATAGATCAAATAAAAGTTAATTTAGAAAATCTGTTCTAAACAAATGAGTTGCACTAGGTAGTGGTTATCAGATAGGAGAAGGAAGAAAAACTGATTATGTATGCAGAGAATCCCTCAGATTTTATACTATGCTGAGATTTATGTTTCTTATTAAGTCTTCCTGGTTAAGTTCTCTGTACACTTGATATAACACTTTTTTTAACAGTGTGACATACCTGTAACATCTAATCTTGTGTTACATGTGGTCACTCCAGCTTCATTAACTGCAGACACAGTATACCACCCAGCATCTTTCTTGTTTACATCTTTTATCAGTAAAGTAACTCTTCCAGAGTTATCATGATATAAACTGAAAAAAAGCAAAAAGTCAAAGTATAGGAATTACCTGTGAGAATTTATTTATGATGCCTCTGACCTTCAGAGTCAGACTAATAAGAGGAAACAAAAAGCATTTGGAATTTCTGAAGCTGTATCTAGTCATTAACAAATAGCTCTTGATTTTCTTGAATTAAAAATCCACCCCCAGTCTTATTTATATCATCTGTTTCCTTGAGCCATCTTCTTTTATTGTTAGTAAAAAGTTAAATCCTAGCCTACTTGAGCCCTTAAATTTCTGATTAGTGGGATCTGGCTTAATGAGGTTTGTTATATTTCTATATATATGAATTTAAAGTGAAATATAGTTGATTTACAATATTGTGTTAGTTTCATCTACATGTTTTTAAAATTAGACAAATTGAGGTCACAAATGCATGCCCTTTTTAATATATTTCAAAGTATAACTGGATTCACCCAAGTAAATTATAGTTAAGTCTAGAAATACTTATCCTACCTTATTCGATCAGTGTTGAAGTGTACCATTTCATTATTTCTTTTCCAGAAAAGCTTTGGTGGAGGTATAGCAGAGATTTGGCATTCTAGCTTCACTGAGTCTCCCTCAAAAACTTTTTTACTCTGTGGTTTGTAGATGAACATTGGTGCTCTCCTATGTTCTTTTGCTACATATTAATAAAAAATTCACATATTTGAAATACAAAAATATTAAGTCAAACCAAGGTATTATGAAATTTGTATGTTGAGATAAAAGTTTTAAAAAGTACTAACAAATAGGATTGAAAGCTTTATATTTCAGCTTTACTTAAAATAACATATAATACTCTTGTGTATTGTATACTTTTTAGAGTTCTAAAACAGTAATGTAATGATACACTGAATTTATAACCATGTTTCATTCAAAGAATTTAAATCATATTCTCATTATCTCAGCTATAGGGAGGGAGCATGAGTGGTGGAAAGAGTACCAACAGTTTGGGTTCAAATTCTCTGTTTACCCTACCAGCTGTGACAAATAGGGAAAAATTTTGTTTAGTTTTCCTGAGGCTCAGTTTTGTCTCTTGTAAAATGATACCCAAGTAATGGTGACTGCTCTGCTCACCACAGCACAAAATTATTGTGAGGATCAATTGTGATAATGAATGAAGAAGCACTTTGTAAACTATAAAATAATATACAAATGTCAGTAATTATTGTGTCTTTTCTTCAAATAGCTGAGCGAAAAGAACTGATACTATAATACTATAACCCTAGCTTTTCTAAGGAGATTATAAGGAAATTGGATGGATGCCTGCAAAGGTCAATTTCAGCTCTAACATTATAGTGTTTCTGAAGCTATTGGCATGAAAAGGATTTGCCCTAAACTTAATCACTTGAATTGTGTGTGTGTTTTTTTAAATTCCCAGATCACTAGTTTTTCCCTTAAACTGAGATCCCTTATTATACCATAGAATAATCTTAATGATTTTTCATTGATCTGGGTAGAATACAAACTTAGGATTGTCCATCCTTTAACAGTGAATTATGGCAAAATATCTCTTATGTAATATCATGGTTTAAGTCACTACAAATGTGATATATTTAAAGCACTTAAATTGTAATATTTTAATACAGGACATCAGTTTTATGAGAACTGCCTTAGTAAAGACAAACTTGAGACATGAGTTTTGCCATACTTGTTTTCTAAAGCGAGTAGGCATGTTTTGTTGTCGTGATTAGAGACTAGTTTCCTACTAAAGAGAACATAGTCTAAAGCTAAAATTTGGCATTTATTCTTCAGTTTTAAACTATGCATGATTATAACAATTCTGTAAAAATGTGAGTCACATTGATTATTTTAGGGTATAGACCAGAGAAATGTTTAGACTAACATTTTTCATTTTAGGGCCCTTTAATCATATCTACAAATATCATATATCTAGAAATGTATCTAGAATATACTACCTTCTTTGGTCAGTCTGAAATTGTACCTTTATTTTTTTCCAGAAAAGCTTTGGTGGTAGATCTGTTATTCTAGTTTCACTGAGTTTCCCTCAAGAACACCGACCCCTACACACCATGGCTTTTACTTAAAATTGGTGTTCTAATGGGTTGTATAGTATAGACATTCACCTTAAATATAAAATCCTTTGGACTTTTCTTTTTTAATTCTACAGGATTTTAAGGCGCTCTCTCATATCTCTTTGAAAGCTTACCCATGACGTCCAGCTGCACAGTAAAGGTGGCTTCTCCTGCTCTGTTCTTGGCAACACATGCATAAGCCCCTGCATCTGAAGTTCTGACCACTTCAAAGATGAGTGAATGAAAACCCTTCTCAGACACTATCATTTTGTGAAAATCATCTGATTGAACTGGTCTTCCATTGAGATACCATGACACATCAGGAGCTGGGAGTCCACTCACCTAGAAATGAAAACCCAAGGAGATGACAGAATTTTAAATTACAGATTACTGGAACCCATTTGTCCATTTATGAATTTTAACAATTGAGTATCTGAGTGAAAATGCAAAGCAAGAGCTTAAAAGGTATTTTCTTTCAATAATTTTTAACAAAATAGTGGAAATTAAAACTTAAAATTAATATAATATTTTCAGACTACCTCAAACCATGTCTACCTCTTTGGTATACAACCTCAGATCTCTTAATCACCATATTAAAGACATTAATTAATGTTATATTGGGCTCCACAAGGAATATGGAAGTCATACGGCTTTTCTGGCTAATGATAACTGCACATGAAGTCCCAGAGGCACATGTATATGAGGCTTGCTGATTTAAAGAATAACCTTTCCAAAACAGAGTGTTCTTGAGCCGTAGTTTTGGTGTATAAATGGCAGTTCAAGTGTTTTTGTATATGTCTTAACAATGAAATCCGTACACTGACTTTCATTCATGAGGAATCTGAAAAAACATTTTATAAGAAAAATTTCTCCAAAATGAGGATAATAAAAATGTAGGTGTTTATAAAAAGTTATTTTAGCCTGAAGAATTCTTCTAGGCCAAGAGAGAGGAGGGTCACTTGAATTTCTTAAGGGATAAGGATTAAAGAAACATTCTACCTTATAAATCCTGTTATGATAGCTTTACTTATATAGAGTATTTATTAGGTGGTAGGCAGTGTTGTGAGTACTGTGTACCTGCTAACTCAGTTAATCCTCACACAGCTTTATGAGGTAGGCCCATTTGTCATTCCCATTTTACAGGTGAGACAGAAGCATAGAGATGTTAAATGACTTGTCTAAGGTTACAAAGCTGGAAAGGGGCAAAGCCAGGATTCTAACCCAGATAAACTTAGCTCCAGAATTTGTGTTCTTATCCATAATGTTTGTCAAGCTGTGTAGCAAGTTATAAAGAGGAGGAGGAGATTTTTTTTCAAAACTTAGTATCTCGCTGTTAATTTTTCTCCAGTATTTTTGAACTTTTTTCTTACTTTGAAGTCCATTCTGCAGAATCTTCCTTCTTCAATTGACATGTTCTCTGGCACCTGGATGAAACGAGGCGGGTAAAATTTCTCCTGGATTGCATCTTGATCGTTCACGTCTCCCCTTGAAGATGATCTACTTCTACAAAAATATTTTAATAGTGACTATGCAGGAGAGTTGTCATTGCTCTTCCTTTCACACAAATACAGTTTAGCCATCAAATTTGAAACCTCAGCGTCTATACTGTTTGATCTGATAGTGTCGTAACAATGGCACGAGGCTGCAGAGCTATATTTAGCTGTGGCATATTTGAGGATTATTAGAAATAGTAGCAATTTAGAAACATCTGGTACAAATTATACATCCTTGTTTCTTTTTTACAGTGCCATGAATTGATAAAGAAACTGATCTCTTAAAATGCAGAGTAGTACCCCGTGGACAGTTCTTGTCACATGCAAAGATCGTATAATTAGAATTGAGTTTCCATTGTCATGAGAAAGTTGTTCAACATGGAAACATGGTCCTGGCTTACTTGACCAAAACATTTAAAAAAATTTTCACTGAGATAGTTCTGATAATTAACATAAATATTTTGATCATCAACTTGGACATTAGAAAATTCACATTGTTTTTTATAAAAGGTATGTAGGAAGGTTGACGGTTCTATAAATACAATGTTTTTTAAGCTGAAAACATTTTAGGTAGCGAAATATGTATTTCTTTAAAATTAAAAAAGAATTTTACCTTACTTGTGATGTAGGAACTTGGAGTCGAGCATGTTCTGAATGATGCTGCTTGAAATTAAAACAAAGTGATAAAATAAACATGCTGTTGTTAGCTTGAAATGAAGCAGAATTAAGTAGTTGTAGTTGAAAGGAACATTTTCTCTGTTGGCTGTATTTGTACTGTCATGGTTAGTTCTACTTAGTTAGCTGTTAAGCATTTAAAATATAGTGCACTAACTTTCTAATACTCTAGCAAGAAATCACCAGAATTGAGACTCTTCAGCAGATATGATTTATGAATAGTAGCTTGACTTTGAATTGACACTGCCTCATTTTTTAGATGACTATTTTATGACAAAAGATGGTGAGTCCCCTTGGTGTATTTGAAATGGGAGCACATAGTACAGATTGTCCTTTGGTAAAACAGGAATAGTCATGAAGTCACTTGTGTTGGCAGTAGATACAGGGTATTATGCCTACTGCTCAAAAGTGGCACCAACAGCAGTAAACACATATTAGACTGGAAAATACTTCTCTTTTTAGCTCATGGCACTAAATCCAATGGACACTGTGGAAGCTATGTGTAGAGCTATGAAAAGCCTTTGAAAAACAGTATTAATTACTTCCTGCTTAATAAGTGTGTATTTAATTTAAGCAACTGTCTTTTAGGATTTATATCTGAGCACCAGAAAATTATTTCTATTTGAGAATAAAATCAGGAATTGATGAATATTATTATAGAATTAATTATTTAGTTCCTATTTTGCATATTTCATTGTGCTTGGCATAGTGAGAGATAGAAGTGGAAAATATAGTCCCTACCCAGATATCTGAAAAATGGCTGTATAGCAACACAGCATATCAGTACAAATAATTTATTTTGGGATTAACATGTTTAATGTATATTGTAATTTTAAAACAAAATTCTTACAACTATAACAATTTTTGGCTAGCCTTAAGTGTCTCTAAGCAAAATGTCAAAACAATTCAGTGATCAAACAAATCAGTGAATTTTTTGGTAAAGAATAAGAATACTCCACTTAAACTCAAAATATCTATATTAAGTTTTTGATTTTGTCCTATAGTAATTTGAGTCTGTATGTATTCATATTCATAGATGTGATATGTCAGTTACATGTAGTTTGATGACATTTTGTATTTAAGTAGAATGTTTGAAGTGTACCCAAAAAATGTAAGACTTTTCTGATTTCATAATATGTTTTGCTACTCTACCTTTTCTTGGTACCGTCACCTTTGTTTTAAAGTTCTTAAAGAGTAAATGAGAAAAACAACACGTCTTTGCCCTTGAAATCATACACTTTGAATTTATAAGATAAACCATCATCAACATAATATTACTTTGGATTATTTCTACTAACAGGGTTAGGTTTGTGTCTTACTCTTGCTGTAATCTCCTGTACCAACTCCAGAACCCAGCACACAGTAGGTGCTTCATATAAATAAGTTGAATAAATGAATGTATGAACTGTTTAGTAGCCAAAAGAGATTTAAATTCTGTTTTCAGATTCTAGTTACTTGTTTTACTAGTAAGTCTGCTCCATTTTTTTTAGGTCTACTCAGATTTAACAGAAACAAAATCATTTTTTTCAGCTTCCTATACTTTAAGGGATTGGAATTCTTGAATGCTCATCCCTTTGGTTCTCTTTGGTTCCCAGTTTCTTGTGGACTTTTTGAAGGAATGAGAGGTAACTACAGAAGGAAGGCAGAAGGCGCAAGACCAGTTCAGTCTGCCTCTCCAGCCGTACATTTTTCTTTGAAGTTAAGTTGTTAAAATGCAGTTGGTCAGGAACAAGCCTGTGGGATATTCACTTTATGTCCTCCATACAGTTAGTTAATTCCTTCTTGGAAAGGATGCTTTTGTTAATCCTGGAGCCATTACTCATAAGGTTTTTGTTGTTTGTTTTGTTTTAGTTTTAATAAGAAACGTTTTTAAATACAGGAATATGACAAAAGGAACTGGATGTTTTTATTAGTACACGAGTATATTTTAAAATGTTGCAATGATTAACAGCTTATGAGAAAAGATTATAATTACTTTGGTTTAGAGTTTTAACTTCTTTCCTGTAAAAAATTTACAACTCATTAATTCTCTGTCCTTGCAGACATTGTAGAAAAAGTCCGAGGTCTGACTGACCCCTAAATGTTCAGTTGAAGAGTGACACCGTTAGCCTTCTGCTGTTTTGTCTTTGTAACATTTCACACGCAGATACTAGAACCACCAGAAAATGGGATAACATTAAAAATTTTATGTATGTATTCAGCCCATTATGGCCTCTTCTTTTTATATCTAATGGAGCATGGAATTGATTGACTTTTGCTTCAAATGCTATTTATAAGGTTTGGGAAAGCAGGAATTTAAAAATCACACAAAAGAAAAGTGCTCCAGTTAGATAATTTACCTGTGGTGAATCTTGTGCCTCACTGTCATTTTGAGCTTGAAACACAGCAGCTGCATTCTGTGGTCCTAGTAATCTGCGAGCCATCTTCTCCTCATATGTTAGCCGCTTTAATGAAATAAGTCATAAAGGAGACAGTAGTGAGATTTAATAAAAGTTATTTGTATAGCTTTACCCTAAAACCACCAAGAATTATACCAAAGAAGTATACTTCTGTCTATTGAATGATACTGTGTTTTAAAAAAATCATCTTATTTCATTCAAAACATTTCCTTTCATTCTAGTACCACTTCCCTCACCTGTAATATTTGTTGTTTTCTTTTTTCTCCTAGGAAAGGCAAGCATATTCACCTGCAAATAGAGCTCTTCCAAATAAAGGGAAATTCTTTTACTTCCTCCTTATTTTGCATGTTCCTGTTGGCTCTGTCTTTGAATATAGTACTGTATGTCCCCACATTCAGAAATAACTTTTATTAAATGAACACAATATTTTATTTACTAACTTCTGAGTAAAAGCAGTGCAACTGGTATGTTAAAGGTATTTGGATTAAAGGCATATAGTACTGTTTCAAAGATCAGTGGCTAATATAATGTGCATACTAAGAATTATAGCTATCTTTCTGTCTATAATGTACACCAAAGTACCTGAAGAAGTCAGGTTGACAGCATTTCCCATTAGTTAGTTGATCATCGTACATAGTTTATGGGAGAGTAAAGCTTAAAGGAAAATTTTACTTAAATCATTCATACTGATTTTTTTTCATTTGCTTCAGTCTCTTACTAATGAAAACCAAGAGGGGATTTCATGCAGAGAAATATGGAATAGGGTCCACATATTCTTTCCTTTTAGATGATTCTATCCCTTTTTGATTGTATGGACATAGATCTGTGAGACAGAAATAACTTTCTTACTGAAATTAGATTTTATACTTTTATTGGCTTTTTGTACAAAATAAACATCTTGCTCACTTGGTTTCCATTATGAAGAAGGCTGTCCTTGCATTTTAGCTTTCTCTCCAAATCTTGAATCAGAGCTTCTTTTGATCCTTGTATTTCATGGTCAGGAGTCCTCGGTGTGGGCTTAGCATTTGCACTTTGGGATGGCTTAGCAGTTACAGGTTGGCCAACTGAGGGTTGTTGATAGCTTTAAAAAGAAAAAAAGATTTAAAAAAAAAAAGATCTTTAAAGTAAGATGTGGTGTCTAAAATAGAATTTGCCACATTTTGTCAGTCACCTTTAGGTAGGTTGACTTTACCACTTAGAACTGCTGGTGTTATTAAAACACCAGTTGCCCTAATAACAGTCAAGAAAGATTTTATAAGAATGGTTACCAGCTGGGTTTTTTGTTTGTTTGTTTTTGTCTTGGCAAATGAAAATTAAGTGGCAGGAGAAACAATTTAGACATAAGGAGGATGTTGAAGATTGTCCCTAGAGAAGTGGGAGTAAGTCTAGTTACTAGCAGCTTGACAGCTGTCCCAGGCTTCCAGTTGAATTTCATAAGTTTGACTTATGGGTGGATAGTAAGCAGTGGTGTGCTGGAACCGACTCATATGGGTTCAAGAGAGCTGATTTTTAGCATCTCCTCCCAGCTCCCTTTGATCTCATGTTGATAGTTTGAAATTGGTGGTGATGGGAGTATCTACAGGGAAACTGATAAACACCACAAATCATGGCTCCTTTCTCCAGAGCTAATTGTTAAATAATTACCAGCATAACCACTGGTATTTAGTGGTTTGAGTGGAGTCTACAGTTTACATAGTCTCTCACTTTCCTCCTAATTTCCAATTCCTGTCAATTTCATATTTAGATAATCCAAGTGTGGCACTGTATAACAACTACTACAGTAATGATGGTGTATTCAACATTGCTAAAGTAATTTTTAGAGAAAGAAAGGGATGATTAGAGGACGAAAGGAATATAAACATAGAAATAAGGGAGTTTGGGGAAAAAAGGAAATATGAATGAATGGCAGTTGAAGAGTTCGGTTTAAATCCATATTTCAGATTCTGATCCTAAATTTTCTTCCAAGAGGTACTTGCTCACTTCCAGAGTTTCCCTGCTGATTCTGATAGAGGGCAGGGGTGGTATTTAGGGATTCCTGTGTATTTCTAGATCTGTTAGGTAGCTCACACTTTTCACAGTGCTTTATTCAGATTTTGCCTAGTTTATTTCCTTAGGTCTGTACAAGTGCTAGCTTTTATCTGTTTAATATGGGAAAACTGGCCCTACCCTCAATGACTATTTTGACATTACCATAATAAATGTTCTCCAGTTTTCCAGGTGAGGCAGCCTTGGTCTGTTCTTTGACGTTTTCCTGTTCAGAAATTCTCAAGGATTGTTAAAAGAACTTGTAAACTAAGTGGCTCTGAGTGGAGCTAGAGTTTTAATTTTTGCAGGCTTTGGGGGACTTAGTAATCTCTAGATTGTAAATATACTGAAGAAAAAATGATGTTTTACTACTCAGTGTTGTATTATTTACATCTGTTAACACAAAGCCTGTGTATAGGGGATACTATAAGTTGAGGAATGCATATGTTTTATTGTATTCAAGATGCTCTATATTGAAAGTTGATTATATACATTTTCCCTCTTAACATTTCAGTTTTTCAAGATTGTCTATATCAGTCCTTAACTGAAGTCTGGTTTGTTCAATTAAGTAAATAGCCAAACCAAATGAGGTGTTTTAAATAAATAAAGAGGTGTTTTTGTTTTAAGATAGAATTCCTAGGTCAGAGGTAAAATTCCTGTGGTTTTCCTATTTCTTTAACTGTATGAAGTTATACTAGCTTTTTTTTTTTTTTTTGAGCTAGCCTACCGTCTTTTTAAAAGTCATACATGTTTGGTAAAGTGAATTAGCATTAAATAATTCTGTTGTCAGACTGTCATAATATAATATATATGAGGAATCCTGAAGACCTGTCAAAACCAAGCTTGAGAACCATTGATATATGTATAACCTCAGTCACTTTATTCACTGAATACCCCCATTATTACCAGGTGTAAATGTTAGGACTTGATATCTGTTCATAATTAGAAACTAAAGTTATACTTGCACACTGCTTTATAGGGTTTTTTCTTCCTGTCATTAATCATCCAAATCCTTACTTTGTTACAGATCAGAAAACTGAGTCACCAAGCAGGTAAGGTAAACTTGCTGAATGTCACACAGCAAGCTTTTTGAAAGGAATAATTATAATTAAAGAGTTCCCCTAAATTTGTAGTCTGTGGTTTTATCAACTGAATAAAACATTTGCTTAAGGGTTTTCTACTGATGAAAAGCTAAATAAAGCTTTCAAACTTCTCTAGGTCAAAATCCAAGGGATTATTTTAGAAGACAGGGCAAACTTAAGCCCATCATAACAATGAGGGAGTTGTGCACAAATGTTCAAAGGGCCATAGCTTTCCATCCTGTGCAGCTGGGCACTGAATGGGTATCAAATGGCTGTGGGAAGATTAAAAGAGTTATCTATGGTTGCTGAAAATGGAACATCTAAAGCTGGATCTTTGATCTCTGGTTTTGTGGTCCTCCAATGCTTTTATTTCTTAACTTCTCCATTTTCGCCTTTCTTCCTCTAAGTTCTGTGCAAAGAGCTGGGTACATGGTTGAGGCTCACTAATATTTATTTGATGGCTTTCATTTCTGGGCAGGAATTTGAAATAGGATTAAAAGACTTTACTAGGGAAAAATATTATAGTCCAAAAAGATTATTTTAGATTTGAACATGCACATACAGGGAACTTAGAAGTAACTGAAAGCTAGATGGAAAAAGATGGTCTGGGTGTTACCAAGAAAAATTTACAATGTGTGATAATGGGTACAATGGGGATTTGGGAGGGAAGAGAAAGAGAGGGCTCTTAATTCTTGAAGACATCTTTTTAAAACATTAGGCCAAACCTATGAGAATTGAGTTTTTGTAGATCAAAAATCATTTACTATCAGCCCTTTCAAATGGTTCAACCTAGTATCTGTCAGGTTCTAACAAATGATTTTGGCTTTCCTGGTTTTTATTTTTTAAAATATATTGAAAAACTTTCTTTGCAAGTGGAATTACTGTAGTTTATTTAACTAGGTTTCCAGAGTTGTCACCAACAATACTCTAGAAAAATTAGCCTCTAGAGAAGACTAAGAGAAATTAGCAAGAATTTCAACAAATCTGTTGATAAGCCTTCAACTAACAGAACATATTCCATCAGACAGTTTTTCAGATGCCTCTGATTTAATTCTCTGATGTTCTAGCCAGCCAAGGAATAGGAAAACTGATAGCCCAAAGTTTGCATAAGCAACAAGTATTCAGTTCATGTTTTAAAAAAAGCACAACTACTATGTCCTTCATATCAGGTTCTCCTAGGACAGTTTTAGGGCTGTGGAAATAGTACATGCTTGCATAAGGCTGCAGGTATTCTTCCTTTTATGTAGATCAGTCCAACCAGTTTGAACAAAGTGTGATTTTAATTACCAAAGGAAACCTTAAGGTCATGGGCCTTTATCTATTCAAGACTTTCTCCTTCAGATCATAGGGAAAATTCATACATGTTAGTGTCTGAATCCCATATTTTCTTCTTAGCCAAGTGGATATTCAGGATCAGAGGGGAGAATGGATAGGAAGAAAGGACTAAGACTGAAAAGAAACTTAATAGCCTCTGCTTATGTGAGAGGAAATCCTATCTGAAGAAGAGCAGACAGGTGTTCATCTTAGCTAAGCCCAGAAACAGCAATTTACAGCATGAAGAACTTAACTTAGAGCTAGGGAAATAGTTCATTTATTGAGTATGTTAGAAATCCTTTTTTTTTTTTAAGATGGAATATAATAGGTAAGTAATTGTATGGGGTAATAGGTAATTTGGGTTCAACTCAGCCTGGACATTGGAGAAAGGGTCAAATGACTTCTTATTGCCAGGACCTTGGTTAAGGTGTTCTAGGAGAAATGGAATGAGACCTGGAGGTCACATTGCCTTTTTCGATTGTGAAGAATGAAGTACATAACCCGTCCCCTCACCCCATACAAGCTCACTATATATACAGTTATATCCTTACTTATATATACATATATACATATTTTAAAAGCTTACTTACTTGGAGTCCACAGTGGAGGGGATTTTACTGCTGCTGTAATCAGGCTGTGATGGTAATATGGAGCTGAGAAAGCTGGCTGGGGACTGGTTGTAAGTGGCTGTAACCCTTTGGCCTGGGTTGGAGCCAGCAAGCTGCTGGGGAGAAGCAGGGAAAGCAGAGGAGGACATAGTGATGTGAGAGCTCACTGTTGAGGAGGCAGAAAATCTTTGCTCTGTGCACTGGCGGGGCTGGATGACAATGGAAGACTGTTTGGTCTGGCTAGAGTAGCTGGAGGTTTCCGGTCCTGGAGGCTGCAGTCTGGAGCCACATGGGTTTTGGGGTTGGATGAAGTGTTTTGGACGTTCGTAGTTAAACATGCTTAGCTGGTTTATGGAAGTTGCAGGCAACTTATTATTTGCTCCTGGAGGGGTAGGGTCCTGAATCTGGGGCTGCAAGCCTGGAATTACAGAAGGTTGCAGTGAATCAGAAGCAACCTTGGTCTGTCCCTCCTTGTTGAGATCCTGGGAATATTGTGCTCGTGGCTTTGATGGAGTGGCCTTCTCTTGAAGAATATTGTTCCTTCAAAAGGAGAAAATGATTCAGTTACAATATCTGTGTAAAAAACAGTGCTGTTTATTCAATACCTTTAGGAGTTTATATGCTTTTTTTTTTTTTTTTTTTTTGAGCTTATGTGCTTTCAAGGTCACCTCAGGGTGGAACTTTCCTGGCTTCTAGACTTCCCATTCCTTTTTCTGTTGCCTTTGCACAATGACTTTTCCCTTGAGCATAAGAAAAAAAGGATTCATTAGTGTGTGTTTGCCTCTGGGTGATTCTTAAAGCATGCCAGGGGCTTCAAGATATAGGAACACAAATTTGAGTTTGCCAAGTGGTTATTTATGACAAGAAAATCTGTGATGTTGCTCTGTGATAATTTTATGGTTTCATGTTTAGCTTTTGCCCAGAGGCTACAGTTTCATTAAACTACAGAGAGTTCATGATTTAAAATTATTAGCAGTTAAATATATAATATGTCAGCTTCCATCCAGTAGAGATTCTTCCCCTTGCTCATCAGAATTGATGAACAGCTGTTCTGATACACCAATTAATTCATGCCCTGGTGATCTATAATGAATGACGCAGTGAATTAAGGGGAGCAATATGCCTCTTTTGTAAAGAACATTACATTAATATCCATATTTGCTCCTTCACCCTTTTACAATTTCACAAGTTTGAGTAAACATCTATACTTCACTGTTGTCATGTGATATTCTCTTAGTTTGACTTATTATTTTTGCCTGTTTAATATGTATTTTAGATTAATTCTGAAATTGTTTTAGTTCCTATATTATTTTTTCTTTTGAAATAGCAAGCAGGATATACAGAAGGAAGTAAGGCAGCTATGATAAGTTAGCCTGTACTTTACCAAGAAAAGATGAGTGTCATTTCCTTACTTAGTTCTGCATCGATGCTCCTGACTTCCTACAGTTGATCCCCATTTGTCCTTAGATGAATCACTTGCCACTAAAATCAACCTTGAAGGAATATATTTGCCTCTGATTTCTTCCATTAGTATGGTAAATCTGAGCAGGACTATATGTAGACATTACACACTAAGACTAGCCCCATAAATTACTGTAATGTTGATTCTGTCTTTATTTAAAATATCAGGTAATTTAGTACAAAATACATGTAGTTTGTTTCATACAGTATAAACTAACACTGAGATGATGATAAAATCAAACTTTTAAGTAACAAAATTATTCAAATTTTGTCATCAGTAAAGCAAAATTTTATAATTAATTTCCTATCTTGAGGAAATATCATTTTTAATAAAGAATTTCCAAACCAAACAACTTCATCCTATGGTTGTGCATGTAGTTTAAATTAAAATTAGCAGTTTTAGGAAAGAACAAAAATACAACTAAATAGCCAAGAGAAAGTTCTGTTGAAAAAGGCACTTAAAAAGTCATACATTCCTTATTTTCGAGTTTATGAACACAAGCACATTCAACTAGAGTGCATTTTAGTAATTAACTATATTAGGCCTTAAATTATTGGAGAAAAACATCCAGAAGGAGGCTTTAATTAGATATTCTCAAGAAAAAAAAGACTCTATTTCAAGGCAAGTAGTTTTTTAGTTATGGGTTTATTTATTCCATTGCAGAATTGAATCCAGAGTTTGGTTTTAAGTTACTTTTTGGGCAGGTAGATTATTCAGATTCATTTCAAACAGTAAGGAATAAACTGTTTAACAAATATCCGGTAGGTGTTTTTCAAAAAGTTCCCTATTTTTCTTTATGTGTAATTTTAGAACGTCAGCTATCTTGTACATTTTGGTATCAGCTTGTGTAGTTAGCAATTACTATTATTTTAAAAATTAATTAAAAATATTTTCTTTTAAAAGTTTCATTTTATTCATATCACAACAAAATTTTATACAGATGTTTATACAGGTAGCTCTGAAAGGCTTTTCTTTATGTTTGTAATTACTGTTCAATAATCAAGTCTATAATCAATTCTATTATATGACAGTATTGTTTTATTCCAAATAGTGTTAAATAAAATTCAAAGAGTTTACTAATAAAATACTGTTAAGTCTTCTATTTAGAAAACGCTTAACCTTTTTTTCCTATCTCTTAATATAGCTCAGGCTTGCATAAAAAAACAGGGTATTTTGAAGCTGTAGGACATCACCACTATTACAGTCAGACCAAGTGTCCCTTTTCAAAGAAAAATGATTTTAAAATAATGACATAGTGATCTTTCCTTCTACCCTTTCTATAATTCCTTCGCGTTTCAGTGGAATAATTGGTCACATTCTCTTCAAATCTTTGTATAATACCATTATGATGTGGTTTTCAAACTTTTTATCTGAAGATCCCCTTTTACATATTCCTCTGATTTAGACAAAAAAAAACAAAAACAAAAACAAAACCCTAAACTGTAGCAGGAATAAAGAAGGGACTTACCCGAGTTCCAGAGGGTGCCAGTTGGGTTTAACCTACTACTAAAGGGAAGGAAGAGGCATCCTCTTCCCTCACAGGCTAGTCTAGTAGCTCTGTGCTTAGTATTATAGCACCACTGACTTTTATCAGCTGCCAAACAGTGACATCTGATGTGCTTGCCTGTCCATCTACCTATGCTGGCATGTCAAAGTAAGAGTCCACGATCTAAACAATATCTCAGATGTCTTAGTGATATTTAAGGAGTGGGATTACTTGAGCTTCTCTTACAGGGCTCTTTATTTTAGATGCGAATTTTGACTATGAGTTTAGCAAGCTCATGTAGGGAGAAGAGCAGTGAATTGGGAAATGGGAAGAAGTGTAAAGAAAACTCAATTTCTTTTTTGTGGTGGGGATTTTGGATTTTCCCTGTTGAAGAAAGGACTAAAAGGGAACTAGTGTTCTAAGACTGACATTCTACCCAGTAAGACCTCCAGAAATAAACCCAGTGATGGGTGGGCTCCAGATTGATTTGTATTGGATAGTTGTTCATCTGAAGGCCGTGTTTTTTTCTCTTGCCAAATAGGAGTCGAGGTAGAGTGGGGTTCATACAGTTTGTTACAAGAGAAAGAGTGTGTCTGGGCAAAGGCAGGAGAGCAGGGTGAAGGAGTCATGTCACTGGGAAGGTGGGGTAGTGGAAAAAAATGATTTGGTTTCTTTAGCAAGTTCTCTGAATGAGATTTGCCTCCTTGACCTTATGCTTTTATTCTAAAAGAGCTTTGAAACACTAAACAAGCAGTCTATACAATTAGGGCTCTGTACTGGTAAACTTCTATATCTCCTTTGCTCCTAACAGTTACACAGTTTCGTTTCTCTTTTCACTCAGGAGACCTTCTTGGTATTTAGGTTTCCATTTTTATGTAGGGAAGCAAATAATTACAGAGGAAGAAACATTCAAATCAACAAGAGGTGGTGGAAAGGGGTAGGTAACTTGAGAATCAGTCCCATCGAGTGGAATTCTCCCTATTTAATGGCTTCAGCTTTGATATGCTTCTGTTGTTTAAAGCATAACTATTTATTTCCCTCCCTCCTGGGTACCCCAGTCCTGGTTTAATTACTGTGTACATTAGGGTCCAACAAATCGGTGTTTGAGCATATATGAGCCATTTAAAATTCTTCACAGCTGACCATTCTTCCTTTGGCGTTCAGAGGTTTGATAACTGCCACCTGGGCATGCAGCCATTCCTTAGCAGAAAAGACATACTTGGCTTGATGAGTAGGCGTTTGTCTACAAAGTCTTATTTCAGGAATCTGCTAAAATGTTTCTCCACATCTGCTTACTGTTATTTCACATTCCGTTAATAGGGACAAAGCCTTTCAATCCAAATTAGAGAGACTTAAAATGTAAATGCAAGTGACAATAACAATAACAAGAATAACCGGCACATACAGCATTTACTATGAGTCAGGCCCTATTCTAGGCACTTTAAATGTCGTATATGTGACTGTTATTTGGTTCTTCCCAGGAACAGGGTTTGATTGAGATATACCTTACCAGCCAAGTAGGGAAGATGCCTAGGACAAATTTAAATTCCCAATTTTGCATTGGGCAGATTCTAAATGTTCTATAGTTGAGGAAGAACTTTAGTTTTATTTAGTCTTTATCCTTTAAGCTTAGCCTCTTCTTTCCCACGGGCCTTTGTAAGCTACAATGTCCAGCACAGAGTGGTAGCTGCATGGTACATCTAGGCTAAGGTTCTTGCTACAATTAGGGGATCAAGGGATGGTTCAGTAGGAAAGGTAAGTAAGTAAGATATTTTTTAATGACATCATTCTCAGAAGTTAAGGATATATATATTCAGTAATCTACTATGAATCTTTTTTATACCTTTTAATGTTTGGTTTGCATTTTTGAAATGGTATTTTGTGTTTCTTCACAAATATGGCTGTTTGAATGGCTTAGTTGCTTATTTGAGAAGAATCATCCTAAAACTGAAAGAATTATTAAGATCGGTGAACCCTATTCCAGCCTGCTCCCAAAGGCAACTTTTTCCATTTCTTTAAATTATGAGTACAGGCCTCTGGTAAATCATTCTAATGCCTAACGAAATGTAGGTAACTTCCTACTATCTCAGATGTTTCCTACTGAAACATTTCCTGCTGCATATCCAGGGAATTCCTTCTTGTCCCATCATCAGTAGAAGGGTAGCTATTTTAACTGTCACTCACTAGTCCCTTCTTCATACATAGTCCTTGTATTTTAAAATGTGAAGTGTATAGCAGTTGTGAAAGTGGTACTGTGAGCATCTTCTAAAGTCAGAGGTCAGATATGTCTGTTGATGGTAATTTCTGCCGTATTGACTGAGAAGGAAACTATCATATTGAGTATGAAAGGACTAAAGAGAGAAGAATGTTTTATTTATTTTTCAGGTTATGCATGGTTCACTACGATTACTGAAGTTCTGCATAGACATATAGCAAAAGGGAATCCCACTGTAGCACTCATAGTTTGAAATATCCATTCTTGCACTTGACTCAATCATACTCTTCTCAAGCAAGAAATAATAATGGACACTCCACTGGGTTTGGAGTCAAACAGTAAAAATGATAACATTAATTTGGTTAATGTTCTACAACTTTCTAGACACATTAACCTTTTTATTATCTATTTTGGAGACCTAAGTGTGAGTGCCCACTCTACCACATACTTGCTGTGTAACCTTAGACAAGTTGCTTAAACTCTCTGAACTGTAATAATTAACTGAAAAATAACTTTAATAATTAATAAAAAATAAAAAAACTGTTTTACTAACCTAAATCAGGTTGCTGAGAGACTCAAATGAAACAGGAAATCATATAATGGACTACTATGTGACATAATATATCTCCTCAACTAGGTTAAATTTTTTTCTGAGGGAGAGACTCTTTATTACTTACCTTGCCTAGGACAGTGTAGCTCATAGTAGACATTCGGTAAAAACTTCTTAAACTTTCATGGAACTTTTACCGGATAATTTCCCCCACAAATGATTTTGTTAATGAAAATGATGGTAATTGCATAGAAAAGATACTATATTGTAAATTCAAGGTCTTTTTAAGTCCTCAATGCTCACTGCTAAACATAGGTACTCATGGAGGAAAATTTTGGATGAGTGTTGGCTATTTTCCCAAGGCAAGTGTAGTGCAGAAATTGACAAAACTCATAGAATGTTCTTAATAAATGTCTGTTGAATAAATTGCAGTCTTACTTATTTTCCCACACACCCATTCTTCCTTGACCCCACAAGGAGTCTTTATTTGTAGGAGTAGTTACTTCTTAGGCAACTAGAGATCCCATAAGCTAAAGGGGTTCCAGGGGACCAACTGAGAAATCACCGTCATGGGGTGTTATTGGAGATACACTGATCCTGATAAAAAAGCAATGCAGTGAAGTAATAGCTACTATTTTTGAATTCCTACTGTGTACTTCACATACATTGTTCTAGGTCTGTTAGTCTCCCAAGTCCAAACTTTCCCTTTCTGCCTTCATTGCAAGAAACGTTGAAGAAGTACCTATCCCAAGGTCGTGGAAGCATGAGGAACCAGCCCTCAATAATATGAGCCAGTCATCTACAGTTTTTGTCATTTGTAGCATAAGGAACATCAGATAGATGACCTTTGATTCTGTCCATCTCTAACTTGATGTATTTCTCTCACTTAATAAACCCAAATAGTACTCACAAAATCTAAAAAGAGATTCCAGTACCTTCGTATTTTGTTACTAACAGAGGCTACATTTAGTTGTCCTAGGTAAGTGGTCAAGAAGACCGGTTAAGTTTTATTAAAGGTATTGAGCCTAAAGGTAACTTTAGGCTGGTGAAATATTTAGTGGATTGTGTTAGATAAAAGAAAAAATTTAAATGACTTTTGAAGTATCAACGTGCAGGTTTTAAAAAAAATCAGTATTTTTGTTTGTGGTTTGTGTTTGGGAAGTAGGGATGGTGGTGGATGGTGTTTTAAACATAGCCTGATTGGCAGAGCCACTCTACTGTATTATCTTTCCGTTTATACGTTTGTTCTCTAAATGCAAGGACAATTCTGTCTATATTCCAAGACTGACTAAGAAAAAAACCTCTATCACAAAATGTTTTACATATTTATATTGAGGTAACACACTGAATTCTATTTTGGGAAAAGATTCCACTTCTTCAAAATCTTTTGCCATTTCATCATTGCTGATTTTTGTTTTCAGTAAGTCTCTGTATCAAACCCTTAAATGTGGATCTAAGCACATAACTTACTATTTCGGCCCTGGTAAAATGCATGATGGAATGTAATAGAGAAATGACAGAAATAAAGTGCTTCTTCTCAGAATGCAAGCTCTCTGAGGCAGGAGCTTTGTCCTGTTCACTGTTCTATCTATAGAACCAAGAGCAATTGTTGAATGAGCGAATGTTAGGTCTGTCTGCCCTTACCATTGTGGTGGTAGCTCACAGGAATTTTCATTGATGGTGCAAAAATCTTCCTTTGGAACGTCGATCTCATGTTCAGTGTGACTGGCTGTTTCAGGAAGAGTTGGCATAAGGTTTATTGAGGTATTGTCTGGAGTTTTGTCCTTTGTGTAGCTGTCACTGCTCCAGGGAAAGGAGGCCAGTTTTGGGGAAAATTTCCTCCTGTGTAACTTTGGAGAACTCTCTGATTTCTCCACTTCCTTTCCTTCTGGAAAATATAATTAGTCACCAGGTCAGATAGAAATAGAGAATATTCTTCTTGGCTCAGAGGTGAATTTGAGCAGGGCGATCCTGAGGAATAATTACCTGGGGAAACAGAGAGTCTTGCTGTGGAGACTGCAGTCCCAGCCTCATTTTCTGCAATACACTTAAATTCCCCAGAGTCTTCAGGAAATGCTTCTGTGATAATCAAGGTACAGACTTCCTCTGGAAAGGGAAGAGATTCAACTTGACCAGAGTAATTGAATGCCCCATATTAACAAACAAACAGTGTGGGAGGATGTCAGGGAGAGTAGGCGCTAGGAATAAATAGGGTATTCCTGAGATTTAAAAAAAAAAAAATCCATCTGATTAGATTTTTGTCATTGAGTGGGCTCATAAAGATAAATCTTAAAAATACAACCTAAAATAATCCCAGCATGGTGCCTATCACCTGCTTCTTAGGCACATCTGTCTTCTCTACTTGGCTATGAGTTTCTTGAAAGCAGGGATTATACTTTATTCCTCGACTTGCATATTTCTGTAAGCTTGAGGGGTTAGCATAAAGGAACCATAGAAAGATTTTTCTGAACTGACCTAAGAATTATCATTGCCATGGTAATTAGACCTAATGTTAGTACAATGATGGCCACTGTGTGATGGGCAGAACACCTACATTCAGTGTGGATGTTTGATGTCAGGACACTTCCTTACTGCCTCTGTGTATAGCTCACAAGGCACCAATAATACACCAAGTGGAATTAGAGGAAGAACGCATGCCCTGAGGGCAGAGGCTTCTCCATGCCAAGAATGGAACCTGGCCGTACCCTGTCTATAGTAAATACATGTTGAATGAATGAATGAATGAACAAATACAGTGATAAATTCCAATTATCTTGCTGCTTCTGTTGTGTCAGTTCAAGAGTTGGCATAAGGTAGCCTCAAAACTCCTCCAGAAGGCAAAAGTAATGTAGCAGACAAAGTCTTCTAATGCTAAATTTGATTTAATTATTATTATCAAGATGCTGAAAAATTGTGCTTACCAGGAATGGGTGATAAACAAGCTTCTGAAAGATAAAAGAAGAGAATAGAGAGAGAATTTAAATGACAATTTAGTTGGGAGAAGCGACCATGTATATATGAGAAATAACTTGAAGCAAATACAATGTTGACAGTAATTTTGAGTCAGATGATAAATTCTGTAGAAACTCAGAAAAGGTGCATAATAGAATGAACACTTGGCAGGGTGCTAGAAAAACTGTGTTTCAGTTCTGTTCTACCATTAAATTGCTCTGTGATTTTGTAAAAATTACTTCTCTGGGCCTTAGTTCTTCATGTCTAACATGAAGGTAAGACTATATAACATCTCTTCTCTGAGTGAGAACTGTTGCTGAAACACTAATCCTAAGGAGGTCTCTTTCTCCTGAGAAAATCCTTTTCTTTTAATCTAATTAAAATTGAATATTACATTATAAAAATACTATAGAATTCCTGTAAAAAAATACACAAAAGGTTAATAGTCTTCTCTGGGTGGTGAGAATATTAGTAATTTTATATTTATTCTTTTTTATAATATATTTTTCTAGATTTATTATAATAAATTTATATTCCTTTAGTTTCAGAAAATGCAAGTAATGTAATTTTGAAACTAACATCCTATTGTGTAATAGAGATATTTCTTCCTAAATGTGATGTGCAAATGTTCAGTTGTTTTGAATTAATATTTAAGTGGATATATTTTCTTTGCTTGGTGTAAGAACTATCTTGGTCTTGAACCTGGGCTGCAGTGTTTATTAGCTTTGTGACCTTTGGCAAGGTGTTAAGCATTTCTAATTTCAGTTTGCTTGCTTATAAAATGGAATTGATAACACATACCTCAAAATATTGATGTGAGGATGAAAAATTGTTTATATTTAAACTCAGTGTTTAGCATGAGGTAGGTCATCATACTTGTTACCCTTTTCCAAATTAATTATTTGGTAGGAAGCTGATACAACAAAGTATTTAGAAAGTTATGCATCGGTTTCATTTGTTTTACTCTTTAAAAAATATGTTTATTCTCACATTTTTTCTTGTTTGTATGCCAAGAACTCATTAGGAAGATAATTAAGATTAATCTATGAAACTAATCTGGTATTTTTACAGCTATTAAAACTACTGATTCATCAAAACAAAACAGCTTTTTTTCTTTTTTGGTTGTTTATGTTGAGGAATCATTTAGATTTGAAATAACAATTGTTTCACAGTAGAAATTTCTGAACCTGTAACAAATCAGCTATTAAACATTAAAACATGAATTAGATTTCGGGGTTACTCGGAGTGAAAAGTAAATTGAAAATCTTATCACTGTACTTTTCCTCAGAATTCGGAAGTCGTCTGAGTCTGCTATCTGCTCTTTCTCTCTGTACCAGTGAACTTGAACTGTGGCTGTGGCCTGGACTCGACATTCAAACACGACAAACTGTCCTCTGGTTGTAGAGATGTCTTGAAGATGCTGAAGAACAAACGCAGAATTCACAGAATGGAAGAAACTGTTTCACCATATACAGCGGTTTGGGATGCCAGTTGCAGGTAAGTGTGCATGCATTTTCATAGTAAGTACTGACAACCGACTATACTTTAAAACAAGGAGCTTGCTGAGCATCTTTTGTGCTTTATAGTGTACATAAGTATATAACTTTACAGTTAGGTATAAGTTATTTTCATCTTAATTTCATGGAGTTATTTAGTGAGAAAGTTGTTATTTCCCCAGGAGCCATTTTTCACAATAGAAAACAGATTAGTTGGAAAGTCTTCACTCTGTTGTATTATTTTATTGAATACCTCATAGTCACAGATTTAATCTTTATTGTTGGTCAAGTAGCATGGGAAGTATTGTAATTTAAGAATTCTGAATCATGACTTAGAGGACTTGGGCCAAAATCTCAGCTCTGACATTAGCTGGTTAAAACCTGTCATAGGAACTTGGAAGACTCCTATACTTTGTGGAACTCAAGTTCTTTGTGCAATAGGGCTAGCAGAATGTTCAGTGTACTTGAGGGTTTGAAGGTCATGTCAGAGAAGTAATCTGGAGACTTTCTTTTAAAAATGAAGAGTTATATTGATATATAAAAAGTATTTATTAACAATAGCTAGTGCAGTCTCATAATGCATACATGAATGGGTGGCATTTGTGGTAAATTTACCCCTTAAATCCTATTTTCCCTCCTCTCCTATTCCCAGCTCCAGGGTCCTCTAGAATGTAGAGTTAAATTTCAGATTGTAACTTGGTCCTCAGACCAGAGAGGGTCTGAGGTCCTGTCAGATGAGACCTAGTTAGGACTTAATGACCACCAGCCCAGCCTTTGAGCCTGATGCCCAGTCAGGGCTGCATATCATGGGGAAAGGAATGCAGAAGAGGAGACATGGAAATAATAGACGCATGTGCTTCATAGCATCTGCTTAAAGTGAGCTTCCAGAATTGATAGTCTTAATCTTAATGACATTGTTTCCTGTGCCTCCCATCCTGTATCTGGTATAGTTTAAGACCCTGCCCTGCTTTTCATACCTTGGACTAGCAATGAGCAATAGTTTTGGTTCTGCAAGGTTTGGAAACTGGAGGACAGAGAGCCCAGAGAAGATAACAGCCTTGGCTTGCTTTAACCAGCTGATTGAATCCTGCTATTTCCAGTGGGTAAGAGAGAAGGCTTTTCAATCCTGCTCTCTGACTGTGACCCAAGCAGGAAATAGACATGGCTTTGCTCATTGACTTCTTCAGAAGAGCATCTTATACCAGTTAAGAGAATCTGATGAATCTTGAGGTCAGGCAGAGCATAGTCTGCTTGGAAAGGATAGTCTAAGCACTGCCTTCCAGAGCTGGAGGATTGACACAGAGCAGAAGTCTAAAGAGCATAGAAAAAACCATGAGTTGCTCTGTGAAGTTGAACAATAATTTCACCCTTCTTGGGACTTGGTTTTCTCATATATAAAATAATTATAATCTCTGAGGTCCTTTTTAGTGTCCTCTTTCCTTCTTCCTACCTCTTTGATAATGCCTAAAATTTAACTATAAAATCTAAACCCCATCATGCAGTGTGGATAGGTTACCTTGGTAAATACAGGGGCTACAATGCAAGTGGATCCTGACAGGCTGCTGCAGGGACTCTGCATCTGGTTTAAGAAATAGAAGAGACACTATCATCCGTATTGTCAAGGCCCTGAAACCTAGGTGCATGGTGGCTGTGGACTAACTGGATCAGTTTTAGCTGCTACCACCTACACCCTAAGTTTCCTTTATGAAAAGCATGATGCTCCTAATTTAAATGTCAGCTTGGATGTCTGTTCCAGTGCCACCCTTTTTCCTCTCTCCTCTAGCATTCCATCAGCTGAGCTGATCAAATTGCACCATCTGGGTGATTACATTTGGGAAATGAATATTGGCAGTTATTTAGAGACTATGTATTAAAGGTTTAAATAACTTCTAAATTTTACTGGCTAGATTTGTTCCCTCCTCCATACAGTTGTTCTTGTATCTTTAGGTTTTTGAAAAAGCATTTCCCTTTTTTTTAATTAATAAAGAATTCATTCCTTGGATAGTTGGAATATTCTATTATGAGACTGAGCGCCTAGAAACCAACTGTCCCTTATGCTCTGTCACACAGACAAATGGCCAACCCACAGAACTACCATGGAGTTATTTCTGAGACCTATGGATTTCTTTCTTCTTCTTTCTGAGGTCATACTGCTGGAGGGTCTCCCCATGTTTACTTTTCAAGAAAGTTAACATTGTTTCCTTCCTCTCTAGACCTGTGTCTTCATTACAAGAACCCCTCAGAAGGCTTTAAAACTGTACCTACCCTCTGGGGGTCAATACACAGCGGCTGAACTAAGGTAGAATAACTTGATCTGATATTGGAGGTTTCGTTAATGGGGGAACTGATGGTCAGAGATACTTTAGTGGTTTTTTTCTTTATCCTGTGGGGAAAACAAAACCAAATACAATCCAGTTAAAGAGAGATTAGCGATGGCTTTGGTAGAAATGCCTCACTGTATACATTTGAATATATGACATTTTTACCTTTAATCCTTATTTTTCTTTTGATTTGCATAATAATTTTAGTTTTGGGCCAGTTATTAGTGGATTGTGGCTTCTAATAGTTTTGCTTTAAATTTCCCTTGTCTTAGTCCCATAATCAGTGGGCTATTACTAAACACTTAAATTGTGCAGAAGAAATAACTTATAAAGCAAATAATCACTTCAAAGTTTGTCTGGGAAATTGACTGGTGTATTTTTTTTTAATTCTCCCTATGTTCATATGCAACAAACGCACATTCACATTTTGTACTTACTCTGACATTTCTGTTGCATATTGCAAGCATAATCCCAGAGAGAAAACGTTTTCTTACTTCCTTGTGTACCTACCTACAAGAAAGAAAAATAAATTCTATCTAAATCTCACTGGAATTTAATGAAATTTAGTTCAAGTATATTGCATTCACGCTAGAACCAGCAAATTAATCACAAATAGCAGGTCAATCCAGAACACCTGAATTCTTGAGTAAGGATGGAACTGCTTTAATATTCTCAGTGTAAAAATTCCAGATGTTTACCTTTACAGAGCTGTAGCACTTGCACCCAGAAGAGGTGCGGAGTCACTTTCCAGAAGTATCATTTTAGAGGGCATACATTAGTGTCTGTGAATTTGTGTTTTGATCTGAAGTCTTCAGCATATTTGTTACAATGAGAAATCCATTGAACCTAGTTAAACTTAAAAGCTTTTGCATAGCAAAGGAAACCATCAACAGAACAAAAAGATGACTTACTGAATGGGAGAAAGTATTTGCAAATTATCTGACTGATAAGGGGTGAATTGCCAAAGTATATAAACAGCTGATACAATTCAGCATCAAAAAAAACCAAACAACTTGATTTAAAAAAGGGCAGATTTGAATAGACATTTTCCAGACAGTAAATATAAATAGCCAAGAGGCACATGAAAAGATGTTCAATATCATTAATCATCAGGGAAATGCAAATCAAAACCACAATGAGACATCACCTCATGACTGTCAGAATGGTTTTATCATCGAAAAGAACATAAATAACAAATGTTGGCAAAGATGTGGAGAGGGGGGAACCTGAATATGCTTTTGGTGGGAATGTAAATAGATGCATCCACTGTGGAAAACAGTATGGAGGTTTCTCAAAAAAATTAAAAATAGAATTATCATATGACCCAGAAATTCCACTCCTGGGTGTGGAAACAAAAACACTAATTTGAAAAGATACATGCACCACAGTGTTCATAACAGCATTATTTACATTTGACAACATATAGAAGCAACCTATGTGTCTATCAACACATGAATGGGTAAAGAAGATGTGAGAGATATATATCTCAATAATATATAAAATGGAATACTACTCAGCCATAAAAAGAAGGAAATTTTCACATTTGCAACAACATGGATGGACCTGGAAGGCATTATGCTAAGTGAAATAAGTCAGACAGAAAGACAAACACTGTATAATTTCACTTATATGTGGAATCTAAAAACTACAACAAACTAATGAATATAACCAAAAAAAAGCAGACTCACGGCTATAGAGGACAAATTAGTGGTTACCAGTGTGGAGAGGGGAGCTGGGAGGGGCAGTATAGGAGTAGAGGATTATGAGATATAAACTATTATGTATAAAATAAGCTATAAGGATATACTGTACAACACAGGGAATATAGAAAATATTTTCTAATAACTATAAATGGAGTATAACCTTTAAAATTGTGAATCACTATATTGTACACCTGTAATATATAATACTGTACATCAACTGTAACTCGATAAAAAAGAAATCCATTGAAACATATTACTATGTTTACTATAAGGAGGGATGTCAGTGTTCGTATTACCTCTGTAAGAACTTTGTAAAAAAATGTCTCAGTTCTTAGGGTTGGGAATAATTGGGCTTCTCCTGTGCTACTAGTTTAGTTTTTCCTTATAGGTACTGTGGATCTTAATATTGGTTGTATTCCTCTCTGCATTAGCTACTTGAAAGTCTGACATTCACTTCATAGCCAACAATTCAACAGAGATTGGAGTCAGGATCTCCTAAATTTGCAGCCTGATACTCTCCCCCCATACCTATAATAATTTATTTACTTAAAGCAACATTTAGATCACATGACTCCACAAAGAATTTTTGTTGCAAGTCAGAAGAGGTAGATTAGAAGATGCAGACTAGCCTGATTAACAAAATATCGTAATTTCCAGGAATAGAAGTAGGTTTATGGAAATAGAATGAAATTGTAACTAATTCCAGAAAATCCAGGCTATGCGGTCACTTCATACTACAGGGCTTTAATGAAAATAAAATAATTCCCACTTTAAAAAGTCTTTTATGTATTTGATACCATCAATAAGACTAGATTTATCTAACTCAGTATATAATCCTGTAATACTTGGTGTCTTTTTTCAGTCTTTAAAAACTCCTTTATCATCTTGTAATTTTATAACCATTTTAAGTTTAATTTGCATTAGACTAAGATTTCAGTGATGTTAAAGATTTACTAATACTGTTTCATGTTTCATTTCTTAAGATGCATAATGGCTACAGAATGTAAATTTTATTATTTAAACTGTGTATATATGCTATATTTACATACTTTATTTATGTATATATAAATACAATATATTTAATTTTATATATTGTGTATATAGTATTTTCTAATAAATTTGTAAGATTAAAATAAATCCATAAACTGGAACTTCCTTTTTTTTTTTCAGTTTCAGTTTTATTAGGTAAAAGTGATACAGTTCGACGATACATATACAATATATTGCATGTAAATACATACATATAGTATATTGCACTCTAAAAAATTTACGTATATATATACTGTTCATTGTTTCCTAAAGTTTAGAGTTTTAACTTTTTAAAAAATTCATGTATTTATTTTATAATATACTCTTTAAATTGAAGTGTAGTTAATGTACAATATTATATGTTACACGTACACAATATAGTAATTCACAATTTTTAAAGGTTATACTCCATTTATAGTTATTATAAAATGTTAGGTATATTCCTCATGTTGTACAATACATCCTTGTAGCCTATTTTATACCTGATAATTTGCACTTCTCAATCCTCCACCTCCATCTTGCCCCTCCCTCTTCCCTCTCCCCACTGGTAACTACAATGGAACTGCTTTTTTTTTAAAGGGTTAGTTGGTTGTTTTTTTTATTTACAAAGAACAGATAAAATTATTCTTTGGTTGTTCAGAAGAAGTTAGCTTTAGTTCTGTGAGTGTAGGAGAGCTAAAAGGATTGCAAACATGCACAGATTACCTTTTTATCCAACATTGGGCACAAAAAGAATATATATCTACAGACTCAAACCTTGATGTATTGGCTGTATTTATTTGACGTGGATCATTTTTCTAATGAAGGAAAACTTCAGAAACACTCAAACTCTTGAATTGGTAAGTACTTCTTGATATCTCCTATGCCAAGACCCCAGAAGCAACACAAAGTTTAGAGTTAGCTGGCACAATGCAACTATATGAAAAACTCAATAGTTCAAAAGATGCATGGTAATAAAATAGGTGCCATCTTGGTAATACCGTAAGACATCAGAAACACTAATAAGACATTAACTAGTGCCATGACATTGCTGGACAGCATGTAATCACCCCACAGGCTGTTGGAATTAAATGCTATGACTTGAGAGGAAACAGGAGCTTGACTGGTCTGGGAAATCTTCCTGCCTACAGTGGACCTTCAACTGAATTTTGAAGAATGTTAAAATTGGAAAAGATGAAGTATGTATATGTATGAGTTAGAAATGGGAATTAGGGGGTGAATAGTGGTGAGGGATGGATAGAAAAAGGAAGTAACATTTATGGAACAGTAAACTGTGTGCCAATACCGTGCTTTTCCCTTTATGTCACATGTGGGAAAAGTATTCCATAACCATTCAATGGTGTAGAATGCTCTGGGATCAGATTGCCTGGATTTACCATTCATTAAGTATATTAGGTTTCTCTCTAAGCCTCAGTTTCTCAATCTGTAAAATAGGCACAATAATAGTGTTTATTTCTAGGGTTGTTTTGAGGATTAAATGAGATAGCCCACAAAAGCACATAACTCGTATTTGTGCCACGTATCAGGCACTTAATAAATATTAGCTGCTATTATTATCGTGATGGTGATGGTTATATGTTGATCTAGGTGAAGTTTCACCTTTCCACAGAGGTTTCTAATCTAGCTGTCTTTGGTTTTTCTTCTCTTGTGAACTTACAACCCCTGTAATATACTTTTGTTTTTAATTATTTACTATCGTGTACTTTCATTTGGAAGCCCCTTAAGATCAGGGTCTTTTCGTATGTCTCCCTTCCCCAAAGTGTCTAGTGCGGTGCCGAGCACTGTAGGTGTGGAGCTGATTGATTTTATTGATTATCACATAAGGGAATGCTCTTAATAATTGCCTTAGGATGTGCCTGTGTTGGTTTGTGCTATTTCCCTCAACTTCATCCCACAAATAAAAGCAGTTGATATAGAAAGATTCCTCCTCTTCTGACCTTGGAAGTAAGTCCTCACACCATAGCAGCCATCTTAGGTAAAGTTAATGAATCACAGAATTGCAGACCAAGAGAAGACATGGGAAATCTTGTCTGACATCTTCAAAGAACAAAACTCTAAGGGTCGGAGAGGTTATATATTTGCTCAAGGTCATGCAGTCTGTTGGTAGAAGAGTCAGGATTAGAATCCAGATCTCCTATTTTCTAGTATAATCCAGATAGGCTTCTAGCAAATGGACTCTGTATTACCAGATACATGTCAAACTGGAGACATTAGTCTGAGTAGTTGAGATTGTAGTGACTTTTTTCTTTTATCAGGATAGAGTGTTTTTATGGTTTTGAATATACTGGGTAATAGATCAGTCTTTTTGCTTTGTATATTAGTTCCTTGGGGGAGAGATGTATCTGTTTTGTTTATTCTTGTATCCCTAGTGCCTAGAATAGTGCCAGGCACCTAGGAGATGCTCAATAAATATTTGTTGAATGAATTAATCTGCTTTGTTAGCAATATTGCTTGAGACGTCAGTTGAGAATGTTTGTGGCTTCTAGAGATTCTAACCTCTAAGTGTCAGACCCTGTAAAGAAACCTTATAAACAAAAGCAGGGAAACTCTGACTGTGGCGGAAAGATAAAAAATGAAATGCTTCCCTTCATGGGAAGAGAAATATTAAGTGAAAGTATATATGAAGCATTTTGAACTTCTTGAAAGAAACATACCTTACAAATAAATATAAGATCAGTTGGTTCAAGAGGCTAGAATTTCCCCTAAGCCCCTTGGCATATCTTGAAGGAGAAGCTGGAAAACATCAACAGAATAGTTCGGTGGTGGATGAGATTCAGATTTTTGCCCACCTTGAAGTTGTCCTATTTCCCCAGGCTAAAATGAAAAAAGAAAATCCAGTCCTTACGAAGGGAAGATCATACTGGCCCCCATCATTCCAGATGTTTCCTATTCTAGGCATTAAACAATCAAATTTCATGGAAAAGGCACCAGACAGCCCATGCTGTAATTTAATACACAGGGTAGAGGCAGGGCTGGACTTCCCATCTTCTGTCCATGATCTTCCAACCAGTGAAAGGAGACAGTGATAACTAACAGAACCATGAAATGCCCTGAATCTAACTGTGGAATATGCCACTTGTAAGCATGAGTTAAATAATTTGTGTCTGAAGATCATATAGAAATGGATAAAAATATAGAGAGGCCAGGTAGTGTGGAAGAGAGAACACTAATTCAGGATTGAGGAAATCTAGATTTTGGTTCTAGATCTGTCATTAATTAGTTATATGACTTTGGGGGTCTCAGTTATCTCATGTCTAATGAGAAATGAGGAGTGAGATGGTCCCTAAGGTTTCTTCTAGATCTGTTTATTCTTTTTAAATATTTTTAAAATTTCAGAGTCTGATCATGTTTTGAAATCTCTGATTTTCCTAATTACCAGAGTAGATGAAATTCCATCAGGATAAGAGAAAGAAAGATGAACATTGTAGCTAAAAGCAAAAGCAGTCAGCACTTAGGCCTGTGGCTTAGACTGCCACTCCAGAAAGCAGAGGTTTGAAAGATGAGCTGAGCTTTAGGAATTACTTAAACAGTTTAAAATGTTATTTGTCTATGAAAACAAACCTTTCAGAACTCATTTGGGTAAGTGATAAAACCAAACCAAAGAACCACCCCTCTTCCTTCCAGAAAAGGAATCATTTCTAAAAGAAAGCTCACTCTTAAATATTGAGTTCTCTTGCTAAACCCACCGTAGTCTTTGTATTTGATTCTCCTGTATTTTCCTCTAGGGGATAGAAAAGAAGGTTTTCAGAAAGAAGAAAACCTTTTGCTCGACTGCTGTGAAATAATAACACACTCTAGAGTAACAAAATGAAAATGTGGATTCAGAATATGTGTCAGCCCTGCATGTGACCTGTCCTGAAGTGTTCCTTGATTTTAGGTAGCACTGGGGGTGTCCTTGAAGTAAAAAATAGCTAGGGATTTTACTTTGGTAATGAGTTATGCTAGCAGGCTTCATGTCTCACGTAAATGGTAACCTTTGCTGAGTGTAACCCTAGCTCTTTGTAAAGAGAACAGAATTAGACACCACCAAATGAAGAGTCTAAGATCTTGGCAGTCTTATCCTGGAAAGATGACAGGATACATAGAGATCATGAACAATGATGAGGCCCTTATAACATTGCCTGAACGAGGAGGTCTGCACAGTTATACTAGCTTCATGGGTATAATGTAGGTTCAGTGGTCTAAGAAGTAGAACATTAGACCTGCTTAAAAGTAAACAACTGAAGAATTTGATAGTAGCTACGTTAGGCAAAAATTGAGGAAGGAGAAATGAGGTAAGGCAGGGTAGGAACACACAATGTTTCAAATGTTTCAAAACGTCACCTTAGTGAGGATACTTAGTGAAAATTCACACAGTAAGCTAAACTTGGTGCATTCTTTTTAAATGTTACTTATTTAATTTGATGGAGAAGTTTATTGTGCTGTTCCAAGTTTTTGTTTGCCTATTTTTATGACTTAGTGTGTATTTTAAATATTCATATCCTATTTGATAACAAATACCGTACTAAGTAAACTTTATTCACAGAAAGATAATTAATTTGAAGTATCCACTAAGTCACAGGTATTGTGGAAGACATTTGTTTTTCATTTTATATTATTCCTGACTGAGAAAGAGGAGGGAGAAAAAATAGTTGAGGAAGGGGGTACATGAGTTAAGATAGAAAAGGAGTTGTGAGTTGTGTATGTGTATGATGATTTCCATCACTTTTTGAACTTCTACACTTTGTGGTCTACTGGTGTCAGTCCCTGCAAAAATGAATTTGACTTGTGAAGATATTTAAGCTATTTTAGAGAAGATTGTAGTTGACATTGACTGAGTATTTTGATGATGGTTTTGAATAATTCTTAATGATGTTTTCGTAAGCAGGAAATTCTAAAAATGCGCCTTACCATTTCTTCCCCAGTTTTCCTAGACCATTTTCCAGCAACAGTGGGTTTTAATTTTTCCAAATCTCTTTATCCGTTTACCATACTGCCTTCATGTTTGGCCATTTCTTTGTCTTTTGTTCTTTTTCTCTGCTGCTTTTTAGAAAAAGAAATCACCTGTTTTAATTTTCAACACGATTAAACTAATGTGAAGAGTAAGCTGTTGTTTTCTAGGTGGCTAGAAATTTTACTTGATTACATTCAACGTTTTGCCTCTTCCCAGTGTTTTGTTTAATTTCTTGATTTTATACAGTGCCAAGGAGATCTGTGCCAAGGAGATTATCAATCACGTCTCTCCATGTTAGAGTAAAATACTCACTGTCCTGGTTCTCATGGTTTCTCCAATAACTAAATGGTGTTTTGATACAATACTCTAACTAGCTTACAGATTTCTATTTGAATACCTATGGATCCAATAGATATGGATGTATCTATTTGGATATATTTATTTAGATTTCTATTTGGGTATCTATCCTGTTGTTAAGGTCCACATTGTTCCTGGCCTTTCTCAGACTGCTTCTCCATCAGAAAATATGATGCCTGATCATGAGTTAGGAATGTTACTACTTCCTCCCCATGATGCTGAGATCCTAGTGGGCTTAGGAACAACTGAGACATGTCTTGAAACTCTTGCTCACTGAGGAACTCTTTTAGGGCATATGGTCTTTCTCCTGTGGCTTGATGTTTTAGGTCAGGAATTTGAGAAGCATTAGCTGGCTAGCTCCATGTGTTTTCAACTGGGGCAGCTGGGCCTAGAGAGTGCATTTTTCCAAGATGGTTTCTTCACTCATGTATCTGGCACCCTGATGCTACCTGGCCTCTCTTTCCACATGATGTCTCATCCTCCAGGGCCTTTCCATATGGCTTGGGCTTTTCACAGCATGGTGACCTCAGGGTAGTTGGATTTATCCCATGGAGGCTTTGGGTTCTAAGAGCAAGTGTTCCAAGAATTATCTCTCTCTTTTAAAGAAAAACTTTCTCCACTTTATTTTGTTATGACTTCTTGGACCCTCAGTTATGACAATACAGAAACCAGTATTAAAAGATCCAATTTGTAGAAGTCTCTATAAAAAATTCAGAGCTCAGGGCTCAAATACTAAGATAAATAGATATTTGGTTTGAGTTATGTGGCAGGCCACTTTTTATTTTGTTTTGTTAGAGAACTTTCAAATTTAGCTAAAGATTGGGTTTAAGGTCTTTTTCCCCTTATTGAGGATAAAATATTGAAACTGAACCAGCCCTGGGTCAAAGGAGCAGTGGTGGCAGAGACCTGAACTCCAGGAGAAAAATCTGCAACACTTCTGGTCTCATTCTTCATTCAGCACCCGCAGTGACTGTACTGATGCGACATGTCAGGAGAAAAGCTGCCTAGAGTTAAGAGTCTTACTGTCTTGGAAGCAATCAACAATTTTCAATCCAACTTTTGGCAAATTGACGATGTTTGTATTTTGCAGGCTTTTCTCACCCATTTTGTCTGTCCCTCGCTGCCCAGAACCTCTTCTTGCACACACTTTATAGTGTTTTATTCCTTTAGACTTAGACCTCCAAAATTATTACACCCTCAAGGACACATCTATACTGACTTGTTTTATATCAATCCTCTGATAGACTGGTTTAGACAAAGACAGAAATTTCTCCACGAAGACATTCCACTCCTCCATTTGTCATTAAACAGAAAGAGCCATTACCTGAACCCAAATGAAACCCTCTCTGGTGGTGGCATTCTGAAGCAGACAGGCCAGTTGGCAAGTCATCTTGGAGGTGGGGGAGATTAGATTTCTTACAATGTCTTTCATATCCTGCTAAATTCAGAGGAGACTGATATTTAACCCTAAAACTTTTATTTCCTTTGATATTTAACCTAAAATAGAAAGAGGATGTTTGTCCTTTTTGATGCCACTGGCTTAAGTACCTAAGTTTTTATGTTATAAGGTCATGCTCGATTTTTGAAAGAGTATGTTCCATTTCTGGCTGCCCTACACACACATGCAGAATTGTTGCCAAAAGGAATGCTGTATGCACAAGGACAGCTAAGACCGACCACATACTGTCATTAGCTGGGAGTCAGGTTACGCACCACACGCACAGCAGCATGTGTTGGAGCTATGTGTAACTAGAAGAGTCCTAGAGAGGAAAATTTGTAGCATTAAACAGGCTTTGCAAATTAAAAAAAAAGATTATGTACACCAATCCTCTCTGTACTTGGTTTTTAACAACTTAAAAGGAGGTTAATCACCAGCACTGTACTGATGACTTTACATGCATTATCTCATTCACTCTCCACAATACACAAGATATAGAGATATTAGTATTCTCATTTTACAAATCAGGAAACATAAGCTTAGAGAGGTTACACAATTGCCCAAAGCCACATAGCTAGTAAGCAGTGAGGCCAGGAATAAAATCACAGTCCATCTCTAGGACAGAGAGCTTTGAACTTCTACCACAGGAAGTATACTTCCTTGGCTTGTGTACTTCTTGGGAAATAGGAGGAAAGGGGACTAGGTTCTAAGGAAAAGCCTAACCTTTGGGTTTAGGAGGGACCTTATAAGGTTGTGAACAGAAATATCCATTAATAATCTTCTCATATACAGGACACCGGGTCAGAAATTTAACTTTGACAGTGGTCTCTGTTTACTTCTTAGATATATAAGAAATTATATGTGGTGTTCAGATAAATAGAATTGGACAATGTGTAAAAAGCTGTTTCAAAGTGTGAGAGTTGTGTGGTAACTGTATTGATTCCATTTGGGGTTGTGAAATAGCTTTGGGTCAAAGCTTCAAAGACCCATAACCAGAGACTTTGGCAGAGGCAGAACTGAAAGTGTGTTTGGTAAATAAAAATATTAAGAGTCCCAAATGGAACGTTCTCACTAGATCCAGCCCTGTCACTACAGAATATGATGTAGTGATAACCCGTTTCAGTTTTCTCAGGAAAATTACCGAAGAATACACAAGGGGAGGAGACAATGGTGATTAGGGTGGGTTAGCAGGACCTCATTCTTCTCTAACTTTCTTCTTTTAGCACAGTTTAATTTAACTCGTTGTCACCTTGGCAATGCTCAACTGTGTGAAAGTCTGAGATGCTGAGTACAGAGTAGGGGAGAAAAGTGTGACAGTGACAAACTTGTGGAGGCAAAGGGCAGTTGAAAGTGCCAGGAGATGAAAGGGTCATGATAGTAGGCACATGTGTAGAGCAGGAGATTTTCAAGGAGGTTATAGAGACGCTGGGGTTTAGAGAGAACTGAGAGAGAAAGTCAGGCTTTGCAGCTTCAGACTTAATCTCAGGACTGTCCCTGGTCCCTCCAGTCATGTTTGGGACAGTGCAAAAATGATGTCCCCCTCAAGCATAGAATCTTTTACAGTTAGAGCCACAGATGATCTTGGAGCCCATCAGGTTAAAGGGGACTTATACTGACTGTCTAGTTCATCCCAAAACAGCATTGCTATTTATGTCAGACTTTATCACCCCTTTCTTTTGCAATTTCCTTTCTTGTTAAAAACCCTATCCATAAAAGACCCGATGTGCATATATCTGTGTGTTTGTGTGGGTATGTTGTCTCTTTTGGGTCTGGTTTGTCAGATGACAGAATGAAGGATGGTGATTCTAGTTATCTTTTAAATGCAGAACTGAAACCAAATTAGTAATCCATCGATATTTAGTGAGTATCTCCTCATTGTATGCCTTTGTTTCTGAGGGCTAGACAGCATATCTTAGGCACATAATTTGGAAAACCCTTTGCTTTCTAGTTGTTTACATGTTCTGTAGGGAAATAAATAATGATGATAACAGCCCCTTAAACACCACAGAAAAGCACTTACGGTTTTACATTCTCAAAATTTAATGTGCATATGCATCACCTGAAAATCTGATTAAATGCAGATTCTGATTTGGTAGGTCTGGATTGAGGTCTGAGATCCTACATTTCTCACAAGCCCCCAGATAAGACAAATGCTGTTGGTCCACAGACTACGGTTTGATAGATAGCATGGCAAAGTGTCTTAACGTTGGTTAAAATGTGAGGCATGCACAGGAAATAAAAATAAGTTAGTTTGACAGGAGACAGAAGATTGGAAAGATTGGTTAGGATCAGATCTCAAAGAGTGGTGAATGCCAGGGTAAGGATTTAGATGATATAATGGGTTAAGAAATCACTGCAGATCTGTACTGAGTATAGAGTGACATGAGAGGACTTGTAATTAAGGGAGATTTATCTGTCACCATGTATAGGACAGATGAGGTAGAAGTTTAATATTAAGTATTAAGTAGCAGAGATTCATCTCCTGGCCCTTAATGCCAGATGAGAAAAGTTGCAGAAAAGAGATAGGAGGAGACTGGCATCAAGGAAGCTTCCTGCTTTACAGACTAGCCCTGGACTGGGGGCTGGGGAGTTGTTCGGATTCTAAGTCTTTATAGTCTGCCCAAATTCCAAGAGATCCCTGCCAATCCCTTGTTTGTTTAAGGATGCAATAATGAAATATGTACTTGGGAAATTTTTTAGCTTAATCCAATTCAACAAAGATGTATTAAGTGCCAGGTACAACGCTTTGCTATCTCATATATCTGTATATCTCCCAAAGTGTCTAATGCACGGTTTTTCTTTCATTGAATGTATTGTATTATTAATGTATGAATGACGGAATTCATTCTGCTTAATTCTCCTATTTTAACTTAAGATACAATATAAGACTATTTACAAAGCAAGGATATAATAAATACAAAATATATGATAGTGGTTACAACTCCAGGAGTTCAGGGGGAAGACAGGTGAGGAACACATAGATAGTATAGGTTATTGGTATTGTTCTCATTCTTGAGTTGAGTAAAGGATTGATAGGATTTGCTGCATTATTAAAAATAAATGGCTTTTGCACAGCAAAGGAAACCATAAGCAAAACAAAACAAAACAACAGCCTATGGAATGGGAGAAAATTTTTGCAAATGATGAAACCGACAAAGGCTTGATCTCCAGAATATATAAGCAGCTCACATGACTTAATAAGAAAACAAAACAACCCAATCCAAAAATGGGCAGAAGACCTAAACAAGCAATTCTCCAAGGAATAAATACAAATGATCAATAGGCACATGATATATGCTCAATATCACTAATTATCAGAGAAATGCAAATCAAAACTATAATGAGGTATCACCTCACATCAGTCAGAATGGCCATCATTCAAAAGTCCACAAATGACAAATACCGGAGAGGCTGTGGAGAAAAGGGAACCCTCCTGCACTGCTAGTGGGAATGCAGTTTGGTGCAGCCACTCTGGAAAATAGTATGGAGATTCCTCAAAAGACTAGGAATAGACTTACCATATGACCCAATAATCCCACTCCTGGACATACATCCAGAAGGAACCCTACTTCAAAAAGACACCTGCACCCTGGTATTCATAGCAGCACTATTTACAATAGCCAAGACATGGAAACAGCCTAAATGTCCATCAACAGATGACTGGATAAAGAAGATGTGGTATATTTATACAATGGAATACTATTCAGCCATAAAAATGACAACATAATGCCATTTGCAGCAACATGGATGTCCCTGGAGAATGTCATTCTAAGTGAAGTAAGTCAGAAAGAGAAATAAAAATACCATGTGAGATCTCTCATATGTGGAATCTAAAAAAAAAAAAAAAAAGAAAGGAAAGAAAAAGACAAATGAACATAAATACAAAACGGAAACAGATTCATAGACATAGAACACAAACTTGTGGTTGCCAGGGGGAGGGGGGTGGGAAGGGACAGACTGGGAGTTTGAAATTTGTAGATACTGACAGGTATATATAGAATAGATAAACAAGATTATACTGTATAGCACAGGGAAATGTATATAAGACCTTGTGGTAGCTCACAGTGAAAAAGTACACGACAATGAATATATGTATGTTGTACACTGGAAGTTGACACAACATTGTAAACTGACCATAACTCAATAAAATAAAAATTAAATTAAATTAAATTAAATTAAAAATATATGTTTTTATCTCTCCTAAAAAAAATGAGAGAATGACCAGTAAATAAAATAAAATAGAAGAGTATTACGCATGCTAATTCATAATTTAAAATACGAATTACTGTATGTGTTATGAACCTGATATCCATTAAAAAAACTACATTCACACACACTTACATACTCAAAGTATTGTCAAGGAGAATTCATCCTATCTGTAGGGTCTGCCAAACGTAAGGAGGAAATTAAAATCACCACCTCAGCCTACATCTGTGGAGGGGTTTTCTCTGCAGTATGTCAAAATACATAATTTGTTATCCTATGTCCAGCCTAAGTCTTGGTGAGATAAGGTTAGGCAGCAGCCACAACAAAATATACTAATGTTCTACTATCTAAACTTCTGTTACATTTAGTAATAATTTATGGAGTGCTTTGCCACAGCAGAACGTGCTTGCCTGCCATTTACTCAGTCTTACCCCTTGGATTCTTGAACTTGAGGTCAGAGGTCCTTTTGTGAATGTCTTGGGGGGATTTAATGTGCTCAGAGTATTGTCATACTTTAATATTCTCCTGACATTAGATTGTATGACATTGAATCTTTCCTAATCATTGAAATGGCACCAAGGTATGAAGAAATATATACTAGAGGGTCAAATCCATTTTCAAAATAAAAGGGATATATGAAAACAGCTCTCTCTTTGTTGTCTGTCCTAGTAAGCGAATGGAATTCTGGCCAGTTCTACCAAGCTATAGGAATTACCAATTTTCAGAGAATTAGAATACAGTAAAACAGAGTTTAACTAAAACTACTCTGAGTATAATTTAATTCTTTTGATTCGTAAAGTATTTTTAGAGACTTGGGATGTTCCTTTCAACTGAACTTTCCAAAAAACTGAAGCAAATCTATGAGTGGCAAAAGATTTAAGAAAGTAAAAGTAGATGCTTAGGGCAAAAATTCTAAAAATCCAGATTACAGAAGGTATAAAGTGAAAAATATAAGTTGACCCTTTCCAGTCTCTAATTTCTACTATTAACAATTTAAAAATATCCTTTCAGATATATAATTACATGCACATATAGCTATGTATACAGTTTTTTTTTTTATAAATGCAGTTATACTATGTATAATATTCTATACGTTGCCTTTCCACTTAGTATATCTGGGTCATCATTTGATAATATCACATAAAAATCTAATTTGTTCTTTTAAATTCCTACATAGATTTTTTTTACGAGTTATAATAGTTAAGTTAATCAGTTCTCTGTTGAAGAATATATGGGTTTAAAAAAACAATATTTTAGTGAGCATCTTTATACATATACCTTTACATGCTTTTCTATCTATAACAGAGGAATTATAAGGGAAAAAAGCATATGCATTTTAAAGTTTAATAGTTATGGCCAAATTGTCCTTTTCTAAAATGGTACTTTCTCAATAGTTATTGGAGAATCACTTCCTTATAATCCTTATAATATGATATCTCATTGTTTTGTAGACTTGCATTTCTTTAGTCATATAAATGAGGTTGTGAATCTTTTGTGTGTTTATTGGTCACTTTTGCTTTCTCCTCTTGTAAAATGCCTGTTGAGAAATCTTCCAAACTGCACACAGAACATTAATGATGTATTTTTACAGCTATACTTTTATAGTTAAGACTCCATTCATAGTGAATATTTAACAATCTTTTAGAATCTTGAGATTATTTTTATTACTAATTTTTTACACAATACATTGTCACAACAGATATCTGATATTGAGATGATGACATTTGGTTTTTTGGTTTGAACAGTTGTATCTTACCCAGACTTCAGTCTAATATGAGCCTCATACAAGTTTGGAAAATTCCTGAATTGGAAAGGGTGTGTGTGTGTATGATAGTTGACTTCACTCCCTGCTCTGTCAGAACAGTACATACCTTCCTCCTGCTTTGGTGAGAAATAACCTTGGGAATAAATTTATACTCATGGGTACCATTCCATGAGTTTAGGGCTCATGCCTTTTTTTTTTTTTTTTTTTTTTTGGCAGCGTGCACAGTTTGTACCACACTGTGGCTGCTTAATAAATGTCCAAGAAAAACAATAATAATACTGGTATTTGGTTTGTCACTTGTGGCTCAGGGCATCAGTGGGACATAGAGCAGAATTCTTGCTGAGGAATATGATCCTCACTTGATTCTAATTTTATCTTTCTGGTACAGCTTTTAAATATGAGAACAGCTGGTGTTGGATAAATCTGTCCTCACAAGCTGTATGGGATTGAAATAAAATTAACTATTTGGGGTTGAATCCAAATGCAAAAATTTGGAAAGTACTGATTAATCTTTTGACCTTTCACTTTCTGCATCTTGGTGAACAGGTACTCCCTATTCATTGTGAACTTCTATCAACAGTCCAATTTGAAGCTTAAGATAAGCAGAATGTGTGCTCTAGTTTAAGGTCTAACATTTCATAAGAGGTAAAGCACAATTCTTGCTTTTCACCCCATCCTCCACCCTGCTGATAAAAACAATAAGCTATACATACCTGTTTTTGTAAGCAACCTCTCTTTCTTTGTTTTTCTCCCTTGAGTAAAAGGTTGCTACCAATGAAATAGTGAGACCCACATTTCCACTTACCCTGTGTGGCCTCTGAAAGTGTGCAAATGATGGGACCCCAGACTCCTAGTACATTCTCCCCTGGGTGACTAAATGTCTTGCTAATTACGAAGGGATAAGTAAAGGTGGTGAGCTCAGAGAATAGTCCGGTTGCTGGCTTTTCTTCAGCTGACTGGTTTACTAAGGTAGAAAAGCACTAAAAATAAATCAGGGCACAAATTCTCCTGCCAGGAGTTGAGTATTGAGATAACTTGTCTTCTCGCCTGGTGTTGACATCATCTATTCTAATGCACACTGCAGATAGGAGCCAGAATGAGACAATATTTGGCCATGAACTAGTATCAGTAAAAGTCCATAGCCTTGTACTGATATACTTATTGTTGATTCTTGTCAGACTCAATTAATTAGTCCCTGCAGCTGCTCTAGGAGAGAGCTAAATACATCAAGGTGAGAACTCAAAACACTCAAGGCCAATCTCAGGGGAAATCACTCGATCTCTTCTAGTTTCAGATGTATCTTTGCTAGGTCTTGTCCACATCACTTGGATTTCAGTGTTTTCTCCAAGGGATCAGAGTCCACCAGAGTTGGAAAGGTGGGAAGACCTCTTGGGAACTCAGTTCTAGACCCTGAAGATTTCACCATGTTCCAAGTCACCTGACATGGAGTATAGATTCTTGATGTTGAATTTCTGTTTCTGTTGTTGCTTCAGATATCCTGAGCAGAGTGCCTCTGGTGATCAGAATTACTCTGTGAATCTTATTTGAACTCAAATGGGGGGGGGGATCCATGTAAATCACTACCTTCTTTATATTTATCCCTACCTTCTTTTAGTTTTATAGAATGTTGCCTTTAGCTGGAATAATACTGTCTCAAGCTGATTAAGTGCTTGATATTCAACAAAACGCTTTCACTCATTTATCTTATGACCTTCAGAACAAATATCTAAGGAAAGCAGATGTTCTTATCCCCTTGTTAACTACTAGACTCAGAAAGACCAAAAGAATCAGACGTTGGCAATGACTGGTGTTAAGACCCTGGGAGCTCTTGAAATTTCTTGGTTCTCTCAGCAACGCGCAGTCTGACCGAGGGCCTTCTCCCCAAGTCTGGAAGTTTTTTCTATTTTTATAAAATAATTTATTTAAGTGTTTCTATTAAAAATGCATTTCATTTTAGAAAACTTGGAAAATATGGCGAAGTGAGAGAAAAAATCAACCGCAGACCTGGCACACAAAAACAAATTCCTTGGGTTTCCTTAGGTTTTTGACTGAATTTGTGGACTGGAAGGATAGGTGAAGTAGGTATTCATTTATGCTTATTGTGTGTCCACCCATTTCCCTGCATTTAGCATAATGTACATAATAGATGTTTTAATCCAACTGCCTCCAGGGATCCTTTACAGGTAGGTATTGGCTCTAGACCTTCTGAGCTGAGCTCCAAAAGGTGAGCCAAAAATCCCACTGCCATTTCTGGTAGAGTCCAGCTATTCACTGTTCTCCTTTCGTTACTCTTTTTTTCTCTCCACACAACCTTCTGCCTTTCTTTCTGGCTATTTCAGAACAACCTCTCTTCATCTTTCCTTGCTAGTTGTCATTTTTAGTCTTAAAGTCACCAGCAACGCTTTTGCAAATCTTACTTCTAATTCTTCCTGGATTCCCCAGTGCAGAGTCAAGGGCCAAGTAATGTTGAAGGGAATGAAAGGACTGCTCTTTTTCTGTTCTCCCATGTCCCCAACTTGGCACTTAGAAGGTACATCTGACCCAGAGGAGAGCTGGAAAGTGCAGGGACTTTAGCAGCTTCAGATGTTTGGAGCCTAGATATACTGAGCTCCAGTATCTCTTTGAATCCCCTCCTGCATTTTTCTTAGTGCTTTAATAATAGGCATTAGGTAAGTGTTTATTGGTGAGTGTGTGAGTGAATAAGTGAATAAGTGAATGTTTTTGGTTCTGTGAGTAGAGGTGGAAAGTCACCATACTGACTTCCTATAAATTAAGTGTTGAGATTGTATTCTCTGTCCTGAGCCCCAGGAATTAGGAATATTTGATTTTCCTCATCTGTAGAATCACTATGATATGAGAAAACCCAGCCAACCAGCAGCCTTGGTTTCAAAGGTACTCACAGCCTCCACGTTGTCTGTCTGCTTTTCTTCTCCTGTTGTCCCCACAGAAAGAGCCCCTCGGGGCTGGGTTTGTTTGAGGTAGATCCCTGCTCTCTGGCAAGGAGGGGCATAAACTGGAATGACAGCTGTGAGCAAAGAGGCTAGGGTATCAACTGGAAGGGATGGGGAAGGGTCTCCCTATTCCACTCTGTTTAGTGCAGCCGCAGCCTTCAGTGAACCACGCTTGCGGGAGTGCTCATCCTCCTGACAGAAGACCCAGAAATATGTGACCCCAAGTTGACCACTAATAACTATACATCAAATCTAAAGGAAAATGAGGAGATAAAAGGCAGGGCAGAAGCCAAAGTCTCATGGTGAACAAAGCATTTTTAGCTGGAATGCAAAGAATTTTGGTATTGGCATTTCAGGGAAATTCAAGCTGCCCTTCCTCTCAGTCCAGAAGACAGAAGATAGCTCACAGTTGTTTGGATCAGGATTACAATTTTACTGATTTAAGAAATGCAACATTCATATCAGCATTGGCTTTGGTGGAGGACCTAGGGTTGTAGATCTTTGTGGAGAGGTATGTGGAACAGCCCATTTTTCTTTGAAGCTTAAGACTTCTGTTTTACATCTGTTGGTTGATGTGCTTTTGATTATGCTGGATTGATCAATACACTTAAAATATAGTAAAAAGAATTTAGGTCCAAGAAATAGAGAAACTTCTTGTTATCATGAGTAAGCTGAAAATTTCTGTGACACATATAGACTTCCACTTTGTGTAATAAATTATATGATTAGACAACAAGCTTTGATTGATACCCTACTGTGTGCCTAGAACTAAGAAGCTTGAGAGTGCTTTGGAAAAACTATCAAGAGGAAGAAACAGAAATGTCATACTACATTTTACAGTAAGCTAAGTGTACATTAAGTGCAGTCCATAGTAATGCTTCGTTTCCCTGAGTAAGTCATTGCTTAGTAAGTGGTTCAGCATTACTACAGTACAGTAAACTAAGTGCAGCTGGTCACAACTCCATACATATGGTGTAAAAGTTTCAAAAGCCATTCAACTCAGCCAGTATTTTTTGAGCATCTCATGTAGCCCAACTACTTTATTTTGTTTTGTTTCATAGCTCCAGACTGTTTCTCTGTCTAGTTTCAGTCACTTGTTTAAAAATTAAATGATACTTGTTGGTCATGACAGAAGTTGGGGGAATTCAGTATAATCCTGTTTCCAGTAGTAGTGCAGAAGGCAAATTGTTTTGGAATGATTCATTAGAAATATGGTGTCCCTCATCAAGGGATAACATGTCCCATCAGAAGAGAAGTAATTTGTGTGAGGTAATCACGAGTGCTGATGGCTTAAAGGGCTCTGTTAACTGTAGGAATCTGTGACTCAGCATCTGGCCCCTGGTTTTTACCAGGCTGTCAAAGATCAAGGCAAGCTTCAGGTCATCGAAGCCAACTCCTCCCTAAAAACTTTTTTTAAACAGACAAGGACCTCAAGTCTAAAGAAGAGAAGCCATTTACTAAGTCAGTGAATTACCTTGAATGCTGGAAGAACATCAGGAAAAATTGTGAATTTGAAAAACAAAATGAGTTGGTATCCTTCAGAGTGCTAGGCATTGACTAGTATATCTTCCAAGTTATCTGATTCTGTAATAATCTGTACCTTTCAATGCCTTTGAACTATTTTAAACTTTACAAAGTTGTAAAAAACTCAGGGTAATGCAAATTGTTTGCAGAAGCAAACAAATTTTATTTTGTGGAGGTGCAGTTGATCACCCTGCCCCCCTCCCCTGCAAGAAACTAGTTTTGCATCTATTAACAAATTAATTTCAGTGTTTCTGGCTACCTCTTGAACCAGTTTTTAATATCTTCTTGTTATGTCTTTAATTAATGAGTTAAATAAAACTGTTAAGATGTGTTTGTTTTATTTTTATATGCCAGTCATAATTTTACCTAAAAGAATTATCCTTTAACAGGAAGAAACTAGGCTAAGTAATCACTTGTAAATTTTTCCTCACATTTTTGTATGTTTATAGTCCACATGGATAACATTTTAAAACAAACCTCACTGAGATGAATTTCCTGTCTCATAAAACTAACTTTTCTTTTTTAGAATATTTGTTATAAAACTAACCATTTTAAAGGGAACAATTCACTGGCATTTAGGACATTCACAATGTTGTACAAGCACACATCTATCTAATTCCAAAACATTTCCATCACTCCAAATCAAACTTCTTATCAGTATCTCCCTACTCTTCCCTCCCCATTACTCATGGCAACCACCAGTCTGCATTCCATGTCTATGAATTTATCTATTCTGGATATTTCATATAAATATAATCATATAATATGTGACCTTTTGTATCTGGCTTCTTTTGCTTAGTGTAATATTTTGGAAATCTATTCATGTTGTAGCATTTATCTGTAATATGTTCCTTTTTATGGCTGAATAATATTCCATTGTATGTATATACCATAATTTGTTTGTCTGTCTGTCTTTTGATGGACTTTGAGTTGTTTCTACCTTTTGGCTATTGTGAATGGTATTGCTATGAACATGCACATACATCCAATTTTTAAAGTCCCTGTTTTCAGTTCTTTTGGGTATGTATCAAGGAGTGGAATTGCAACATCATATGGTAATTCTATGTTTAGCTTTTTGAGGAACCAGCAGACTGTTTTCTGCACAGACTGAACTATCTTACATTTCCCCAGCAATGTACGAGGGTTCCAATTTCTCCACATCTTCAACAACCCTTGTTATTTTCCATTTTTAAACTTATAGCCAGCCTACGGGTATATTTGGGTAGTACCTCATTGTGGTTTTGATTTGCATTTCCCTAATGACTGAAGATGTTAAGTATCTCTTCACATGCTTCTTAATCATGTGAAATTTTGAATAGTAACATCGTATTTTGAGTATGATAGGAAGGCTGGCTACTGAAAAGAAATCTTTAACTCCCACTATAATGCAAGTAATTATCCCTTAATTTATGTTTCTTAATTTAAGATTTTATACATTAAGTTTATGAAATGATTCTATAGGGAAAGTTACCTTTTTTGGACATGAACTAGAAAGGATTTTCTCCACCCTCTACATGATGCTCTTTACAAGGTACTTTCATAGACCATGCCTGAACCTTCCACAGTATCAAGCAAGTGCTCTCAAGGAACTCAGAAAAATGTTGCCATGGTGATAGTAGCTATCCTTGTGAAACACTGCTGTGTGAGCTGTTTTATGCCTTAAAATCTTGCTTGGCACCCTCTCTTTGTCAGATTTATTTGCTGATATACTTTTTAAATGTGGATACATAGTACATTTTTAATAATAATAACAACAACTAACATTTGTTGAACATTTATTAGGTACCTGCTAGGTGTTTTATGTAGAGTATATCCTTTAATCTGGGTAGAATATTAGCTCCTAAAGGTAGATTCTTGTTTTTCATGTCCATTGTATCTTCAGCGTATGAGTGCCTGCTACAGAGCAGGTATTCAGTGAGTATCATTGAATGAATTAACACCCCTTTGAGGTAGTTTCTGTGATTTTCTTCATTTTGCAAATGAGGAAGGTGAGGCTAAGAGATGTAAAGCAATTTCCCCAAGATCATACAGATGGGTAGTGGTGGAGCCTAAACTAGAACTCAGGCAACCTACTCCAGAATCTGTACCAAATTGCCTTTTAAGTCACAGTATTCAGAACAGCACTTTCACCTCTTCATTCCGCATTGTACAAGGTGGCCAGGCAGTTTTGTCAAATAATGCAGAAGCAATTAAATTCATTTCATTTCAAGAAAATATTTATTAATGGCCATCAGCGTGCTCAGACATTTGTTGTATGTAATGTTGAGAACAGGGAGTTAAGAAAATGAGATTTTGTTGTGCATCTTGACATTAGCTGGATGACCTTGAACAAATAACATACACTTTCTAGACTTTGGATTCCTCATGTATAAAATGGAAAAGTTGGACTAGTTAAGTGTGCTCCTGCAATAAAATATGATAACTTTAATAAGTGGCACTGATAAGGCCACAGTGAACTTGTTTGCTGGGGATGGGGTGGTGGGGAGTATAAGTGGTTTATGTACTTAACCTTTAGGGGGAATGAAAAAAGAGGAAAGGGCTACAAGATGGTAAGTATATGATGGCAGTGGTAGAGTGTACCATCTAGAAGAGAAAATAAAGCAGCTATCCAAATAACAAGGGAGCCTTAGCTCACCCTTAATTTTAAGAAATGAGATTCATTTCTATTCTAGCCCTTGCCTTTGAGAAGCATAATAGCCTAAGGTTATTTAGTATTTTATAGCTTCTCAATGCTTTCCTTTCCTTTGTGCTCTATAACTTTGCTGAGACGTAGTTTGGGGATGATAGTTGGGAAAACCAAGGGCTTGGCAAAGCTTATATAATTGCCTAGTGATTCTCAACCTTGAGTTTTTGATACCAGGCTGTCTTATACTGGAACTTGAGGAAAACGTGAAATTATTATTTTTTAATGTTGTCGATTTTTCTTTTTTAAATTCACTTGATTAAAAATATATGCTGCATGACACTTTCCCCCTTGGTTTCTAGGAGTAGAGGATATTGCCTAAGAGAACAGGTAATAATAGGGTACCAAAACTTCCCAAACAATGTGTTAACTTTTTCAGGAAAAAGATCTTATAGACAGAACACCCTCTTTAAGGCTCACTTGTTTTATACTTTAAATTGGGTTGAATGATTATATTACTTATTTTGCAAAGTTTAGCCTGTAAGTACACTAAATGCTCATCAGGTGCCTGATGTGTACAAAGCACTAAGTCTAAGAAATTCAGAGATGACCCTTTCCCTCAACCTTGTAAAAGTTAAGAAACCTATACAACGAGCCACAGTATATGATATAATATTATGAGTGCCTGATGCTAAATCTAAAGTGTCACAGGAAATCAAGAAGATACCTCTTTAAACTACAGTGGTTGAGAAAAGCTTTTTGGAAGGGAAGGTACTGGAGCCAAGTCTTGAAGGATGTATATATTAAGATAAGACAGAGAGAGAGAGAGAGAGATCAACAGGTAGAGGGAATAGTATGAACATAAGCTTAGGAGGAAGAATATTCAGAGTGTATTTGATAGTTTATGGCAGAGGAGGAAAGTTAAAAAAGATGTGTAGTGCGAAATAGGGAGAAGAAATGAATGGAAGTTGTGAACAAGTTTGTACTCCCTGACAAAAAATTGTTAGAAAGATTCTTCCAACGTTTGATTCTTTGCATACCTTCCAGTGTTCCTTTCCCATTCCTGCCCCACATCAAATAAAACAAAAGAATAAACAGTTAATTCCTTCATTCAGCAAATATTTACTGAGTACCTGCTCTGTCCCAGGTGCTTTACTAGGAGCGTAAGCTATAAAGATAAACTAGACAGAGTCCTGACCGCAAAGAGCTCACAGTCTGGTAGGAAAGAACAACTCTTGGTTAGAAAAGGGGTACATACAAAGTGCTCATTATGTTTGAAATGGGGCCACCTTGAAAAAGAATGATCTTGGCTGCACTGGGCTAATGGCCTGAGCTCTGTTTTTAGCCCTTGGGAGCAACCTCAGGATGTGTGGCATACCAGAACAACAGCTGCATACTATATTCTGAGAATGATGAAAGTGGCACCTCTGTTTTTCCAGGCCCAGAGCAGTGACTCTGACTGAGAAGGAGAGCTGAGCTGTTTCGCTCCTGGCTTGCACTGTTGGGCACATTGTTGCAAAAAATTTTAGAGGGGAAGTTTCAGATTTTCCTGCCTTTGCCCTAAAGAAAGGAGATATGGAGAAGGAAGGGATAAGGGGGTAATAAACTGTAGAGTCCTTTCATAAAAAATGTATAGAATCTACCTATTAATATTTCTTAGATGCAGCAAGAGAAGGTAATAATAATGATAAACAATATTTATTGAGTGTTCACTTTGTGCCATGCACTATAATGATAGCTTTAACATACAATATTCAATTTAACTCTCACAGTAGTCCTAAAAACTAGCTACTAGTTTCATCATCTTTTACAGATAAGGATACTGAGGCTTAAAAATATTAAGTAACTTTCCCATGTCACATAGCTCATAAATGAATATAATGGAAAGTATATTGGAATGGGTTTTTTATTTCATATTTCATAGAGAAAACTAAAGCCCAGAGAGGAGTGATTCGTCCATAGATACAGAGCAGAATGATGTCAAAGCCAGATTTAGAACTCATATCTCAATTTTATGACTCTTAAAAATTTTAATTCTTTTGTAACAGAAAATTTTAAGTATATATGACTCAGCTTCTTCATTTACCTAATCATGATCAATATTATTTCACCTATACTCCCACTCACCTGCCCTTTATATTAATTTAAAGCAAAAACTAAACATTATATTATTTAATTTGTAAGTATACCAGAATGTTTCTCTGAAAGATGAGTCCTTAAAAATTTTTTTTAATAAAATAAAAATTAAAAAGATGAATCATTTAAAAACATAATCATAACATCATTATCTAAATTTAATAATTTAGATTAACTAAAATTAATAGTAATTCCTTAATACCATCAGTTATCCTGTCTGAGTTCAAATTTCCAGTTGTCTCATAAGTGTCATAATTATTTCTTACAGTTTGTTTGCTTGAATCAGGATCCAGATAAGGTCTACCATTACAACAGATACATCTTTTTTTTTTAATTGATGTATAGTTGATTTACAGTGTTGTGTTAGTTTCAGGTACAACAATGTGATATGTATATATATGTATGTATATTCTTTTTCAGATTCTTTTCCATTATAAATTATTACAGATATCGAATATAATTCCCTGTGCTATAGAGTAGATCCTTGTTGTTTATCTATTTTATTTACAGTAATGTGTATCTGTTAATCCCAAACTCCTAATTTTTCCCCTTTGGTAACCATAAGTTTGTTTTCTATGACTGTGAGTCTATTTCTGTTTGTAAATAAGGTCATTTGTATCATTTTTTTAGATTTCACATGTAAGTGATACCATGTGATACTTGTCTTTCTCTGTCTGACTTACTTCACTTAGCATGATAATCTCTAGGTATAATCTCTAGGTTCATCCACATTGCTGCAAGTGGCATTATTTCATTCTCTTTTAAGGCTGAGTAATATTCCATTGAATGTATATAACATATCTTCTTAAACCAATCATCTGCTGATGGGCACTTGGGTTGTTTCCGTGTTTGGCTATTGTAAATAGTGCTGCTATGAATATTGGAGTGCATGTATTTTTTTGAATTAGAGTTTTTGTCTTTTCCAGATATATACTCAGGAGTGGAATTACTGAATCATGTGGTAACTCTATTTTTAGTTTTTAAAGAAACTTCCATGCTCTTCTCCATAATGGCTGCACCAATTTACATTCCCACCAACAGTGTAGAAGGGTTGCCTTTTCTCCAGATCCTCTCCAGCATTTATCATTTGTAGACTTTTTGATGATGGCCATTCAGACTGGTGTTAGGTGATACCTCATTGTAGTTTTGATTTGCATTTCTCTAATAATTAGTGATGTTGAGCATCATTTCATGTGTCTATTGGCCATCTGTGTATCTTCTTTGGAGAAAAGTCTGTTTAGGTCTTCTGTCCATTTTCCGATTGAATTTTTTTTTTATATTGAGCTGTATAAGCTGTTTGTATATTTTGAAAATTAAGCTCTTGTCAGTCTCATCATTTGCAAATATTTTCTTCTATTCCATAGGTTGTCTTTTTGTTTTGTTAATGGTTTCCTTTGTTGTGCAAAAGCTTTTAAGTTTAATTAGGTCTCATTTATTTATTTTTGCTTTTATTTCCATTACTCTAGAAGATGGATCCAAAACGACATTGCTGTGATTTATGTCAAAGAGTGTTCTGTCTATATTTTCCTCTAGGAGTTTTATAATATTCGGTCTTACATTTAGGTCTTTAATCCATTTTGAGTTTATTTCTATATATGGTGTTAAAGAATGTAGCTTTTATATGCAGCTGTCCAGTTTCCCAGCACCACTTATTGAAGAGACTGTTTTTTATCCATTGTATATTCTTGCCTCCTTTGTCATAGATTAATTGAGCTTAGGTGCATGGCTTTATTTCTGGGCTTTCTATCTTGTCCCATTAATCTGTGAGTATGTTTTTGTGCCAGTACCATACTTTTTTGATTACTGTAGCTTTGTAGTATAGTCTGAACTCATGGAATACAATTCCTCCTGCTCTGTTCTGCTTTCTCAAGGTTATTTTGGCTATTTGGAGTCTTTCGTGCTTCCATACAAATTTTAAGATTATTTGTTGTAGCCTTGTGAAAAGTGCCATTTGAGAAGGATTGTATTAAATCTGTGGATTGCCTTGGGTAGTATGATCATTTTAATAATATTAATTTTTCCAGTCCAAGGACACAGTATATCTTTCTGTTTGTATCATCTTCAATTTCTTTCATCAGCACCCTATAGTTTTCAGAGTACAGGTCTTTTGCATCCTTACATGGGTTTATTCCTAGGTACTTTATTCTTTTTCATGCAATGGTAGATATATGTTTTAAGTCTCTTTTAACCTATAGCTTTCCCTCCATGTTTTAAATTTCTTGTAATTTAAATTATTGAAAAATTTAGTTGTTTATCTTCTAATGTTTACTGCAATTTTTATTTTGTTGGTCATTTAATCCCTTTGGTGCAGGTTAATATGTTCTTCTGCCTTATATATTTCCTGTAAATTGGTAGTTGGATTTAGAGGCTTGATCAGATTCAGGTTTGATATATACTATTTTTTTTTTTTGTGAAATTACTTTATAGATGACATTGTATCTTCAGGAGGCACATAATGTCTAGTTACCTCTTTTTTTGTGATGCTTAATGCCTAGATACATTAGTTTATTGGGGGTTGCAAGGCCTTCTATTTTTATCAATGTGATGAGTATCAAGAAGAAAATTCACCCCCTTACCTTAAACAACTAAAAAATTCAACGATGTACAGAAAAGAACAGTTTTCAGACATTGGACAATAGACATTACAGGACTGCAATCTATAAAGGAAAGGAAATGACATAATGTCTGGGATCCAATGAAAAATTACTGGACATTCGAAGAAATATAATCATACAGCTATAACATAAAATTTAATTAATAGAAACAGAATACTGAAATGAGAGCTCATAGAATTAGTAGGCAAAGATATTAAAACGTATGTTATAAATATACTTCATTATTCAAGAGCTAAAGGAAGACATGAGCATAACAGGGAGAGAAAATGGAAGATATAAAAGACCCAGACCCAAACCTAGAGATAAAAAATGCAACATTTGAGAAGAAAAGTACATTGCATGGTATTAACAGCAGATAAGACACAGTAGAAGAAAAGATTAGACACTTGAAAACATAACAGTAGAAACTATCCAAAGTAAAGCACAGGAATGCCTATAGTGGTGGAAGGTTTAGGCATTGGGCTTTACAATTCCACATCAAAGAAAGTATGGTTGCCTTGGAGTAACTGGAAACTAGGATTAATTTTAGGCCATTTCTGTGTGCCAATTGATAAATTGTATAACCCCAGCATTGCTCCTCACGTTTCAGTGAGCATGACATCATTATGGGACAAGACAGTTGGGCTTCCCACCAAAACTTGTAAGAAGATTTTGTCTGAACCACAAATATGAGCTCTAACCATGTGCCCCTTAGTTCTTTCTGATTCCTGGATGTTGTGGCTACCTTGCCTAAGATCCATTTAGTATTCAGCGTTTAGCTATAAATAAGTCTTGAACTCTGATGGTTGGCTGGATTTGAGGAGCAGAGGGAGGGAGAACAGCTGGAGAGGCTAGGATGTTAACCAAGAATGTGCAAACCAGGAAGGAAGGCAGGAATCCAGGCTTATTTGAATGTGTGTTTCTGTAGACATGCAGCCTGATTGTAATCTGTGGCCAGTTGTGTCTGCAGGAGAAATTGAATTTTCCTCTTCCTAGGCCTCCCTCTCTCAAATTCCTAGGCATAGATCATACCTAAACCTGTTTCATCCAGCCCGTACATAGTAGTGAATGAATCTCCTCATTTAAAGTCAGGAGATGAGTTCAAGTCCTGACTGCCAATTACTGTGACTATAGGTAAATCATACAGTCTGTCTGGTAAAATGGAGTTATACCTCCTTCCTGTCACTCCACATAGTTGCTGGGAGAATGAACTGAGGTGATAGGCTTGAAAGTGTTTTGTGAATTATCAAGCTCTGTGTAATTTTAAGGAAGGAGGAAGATGTGATTTCTTGAGGGGATTTTACACTAAGCTGTCCAGTGTGCCACAAGGTGGCAGCAGGAGCCTATCTTTACTCCTGTCTTTTAGCACAGGGTCAAAAATAGGAAAGGGATTTGGATGCTGCTTTATTCTGCAAAGGTGAAGAAGAGAATTTATTCCTTTACCACTGCCTACATTTCTCACTCAATCAAATCCTTTAAGTCTATATTAAATGATTTCTCAAAGGATTTGCATTCTTAAATCAGAATCCCAGGGCACTTCCCCTTGTTAAAGTAAAATGAGCCCTGGCAGGTTTCAGTTAATGGTTGCAAATCTGTTCTAGGCTTTGAGCTTTCATACAACTGTTGTCTGCCCTGGAATTGCACCACTATAGACTCCAAACTCATTTTCATTTTCATTCTTGAATCAGAGCTCTAGTGGACCTGGAAAACCAGCTAATCCAATTCTTCATCTTGCAGAAGTGGAAAGTGAGGCACAAAGAAGGGAAATAAATTGTCCTAGATGAAACAGTTCATTCAAGAGTTAAGATTTCAATCTAGGTTTCTTCCTGTGAGTTCATTTTCTTTGCAGATGTGAATATTTTCCAGATGTGTTGGGAGGTTTGAAGCAGCTTTTGTTTCTCCCAAGTGGTGAGAATTTTGAGGGCTTTCTGAGGCCGAGGGAAATAGGAGACCACTTTGTAGCATCCATTTGAAAAATCTTTTGAAGAAGAGTTGCCAGAAGCATCTGTTTAAGAATCCCCAAGAATCTGAAAAGTAGGCCCTAGAAATTCTCAGGTATGCATGCTTGAAGGACTGCAACACATAATGCCTTGGGAGAGATGAAGAATTATTTCAAAGGATGCATTTCAGTATATGGGCTTTCATGTTAGTCTTGCCTTTCCAATTATATTCTTCTCAGAGACGCATGTTGAAATGAGACTATTCTCAGTGTACCATGGCTTATGGCAAAAGACGGCAAGAATGAGGGAAGCCAACCTTTTGAACATTTGCTACCTATACAGGGCATTCATTCTCTGTGCACAGAAAATTCACATAAAGGTGGCAGACTGGTAGAATAAAAGAATGTGGATTGAGAGTCTAACAGATATTGGGTCACAGCCTGTCCCAGTTACTTGCCTTTGTAGGCAATTTTCGTAAGTCTCAGTTTTCTTATCTGTAAAATGGATACCATAATATCTGCCTTGGTAGTTATAACCTTGGACAAGTTATTTAACCTCTGTGTACTTTGATTATATTGTCTGTAACATGAGAATAATAGTAAGATGAAAAATCCTACTTTATAGGTTTTATAATAATAAACTATTACCTAGAACTACACATGACACATAATCAGCAGTTGGAAAGTATTAGCTATTGTTGTTATTATTTTTAAACTACCACCATAGAGGGTTGTTGTGAGGATTAAATAAGACATTGCATGTAAAGTTTTTAAAGAGAATCAGCACTCAATAAAATGGTATTTATTTTCATATGTAATTAATAACCAGAGTAGTGTAAACAGTATTCACAGTAAATAAACCTGCTAACTTATGTTCTAGGAACAGAAGTATTATTTTTTCATTTGTTTTATGTTTATTCTTACTGTATCATTTGAGAGTAATTCTTGGTTTTTCGAATTGTAGATTCATCTTCTTTGTGTTAATCTAAAGGCAGTAATAATGATTAACATTTATTGAGCCCTTACTATGTGCCAGACCCTTTATGTATATTGTCTTGGAAGGATTCAGTAACTTGCTTATGTCCATGTAGCTCACAAGTGATAGAACTAGGATTTGAACCCAGGCAATCTGATTCCAGAGTCTGCTTTCTTGACTATTTACTATTCTGTCTGCCTTAAAAAATGTTTACTATAGGAGAACTCCATTTTGTAACAGTAGAATTGTAATATTCTAGAACCAAAAAGTATTTAAAAATTTGTCGTGGATTTATAACATATATCAGGCATACTAAAAACGTTCATAACCTTTAACCTGACAGATCTACTTTTAGGAATCTATCCTAAGGAAATAATCCCAAAACAGTTTTATCACAGTGTCATTTCATCACAGTGTCATTTATAATATGGAAAACTTTAAAGCAATCTAAACATTTAACCATAGAAATGATTAGTAAAATATTCGTATCTACTTGATGAATTATTAGGCAGCTGTTTGTAATTGTAAACAGTGGTTCTGTTTGGAACTTTGTAAGAAAACAGATGCTGAATGTGAATTCATAAGAAGATAAATAAATAGTAAATATTTTCTTTTTTCTTCTTATATACTAATTTTTAAATTCCTCAAGATTAATAGGACAAAGAGATTCTCAATTCTGTTATATGTTAGGATTTAAGGAATTTGGGTAATTTCTAAAGTTTGAATCTTCTCTAGCTGATAGTCTCTAGGTAGTCTTTTTCTTTACTCAGCAAGTAGATCTGGCCCCATACTGGATACTCAGGGAGAGCCAAGAGATATAAAGTCCAGATGGTGTGTGAGGTGCTTCAGTTTTGTTAGGGACTGGCTGGCAGCCTGGAAGCAGAGTACTAAATGAAGAATTAGAGGAGGGTTGGGCAGGAGGAATAGGTGACTTTGTGTACAGGTGTGGAGGAGCCCAAGGACTGGAGGCACAATGTGAGTCAGGGCTGCTGAGAAGAGGCTCTTTTGGGGAGCTGAGTCTTGGGCTAGACTTTAAAGGTAATTATGGATCAAAACTGGTTGATTTTCAGACCAGAAGAAGAGCATCATGGGCAAAGGCCCAGAGACTGCAGTGACCATATGTTGTGGACAAAATAAATGATTGTCTTAACTAAAGTGGAAGGGCTGCCTTGGGAAGATCAAGCATTTAAAAATATGAGATCTTTAAAAAGCATGTTGTGGCTGATCATCTTGTCCAGACTTTCTGACCCAGACTCAAGGCCAGTGAATTTTATTTTCAGTTATCTTCTTCTTGACCACTTTTAGGAGTGTGTGTTTGGGATGTGTGCTGGGCCAAGAAGGTAAGACTCAGAACCAAAAATATAACTTAGGATGGGAAGAAGCCTTTACATTGTAATGGGAAGAAGTTATAACGAAATGCTTTTTATAAATTAATAAGTGCTTCTATGAGCACCAAAGTAGGGATCACCTGGAGCAAACAGACATTCATGAGAAGAGTCAAAGCTTAAGGGCTAACTAACAAACTTGTCATCCCCAGAATTTTAGAAAGTGAAAAATGGTTGAATGATAATCAGATAATGATAGAATGATAATCATTTTAATTTAGAAAATGAAGAATGATAATCAGAAGGTATTGTAAAGCCCTTCAAGATCCTTTGTAAAGTCTGTAGGCTGACCCATCTGATTCAAGATACCAATAACCCCAGATCCATTTTAGAGACTTCTGGTGTCCACCCATATTTGATTCTCTTCTTCAGGGAACACTGGAAGGTTATATTTCCCCATCCCTTGCCTTTGGATAGTGACATATGAATAGTTCTGGCCAATGGGCTATGAGTGGAAGTGATATGCATGTCACTTTTAGGCTAGGTTATTTAAATGCTGGTATGAGACTCTTCATCTCTCCCTGTCCTTGCTTTAGTAACTGAAAAGGTCATGTATTCCAGATGGTATAACTGCAGCTGTGGAACTCAATATCTTGGGTCCCTGAATGATTATATGGAACAGAAGTTCCCCACCCCCAGTCTCAGGCCCTGACCTGAGAGATTTGGTGGTGTTTGTTACCATAGCATATACAAGCCTGTCCTGACACATACATTCATCCTGTGCATTTCTCTCCTTATTCTTCTGTCCTTTCTTGGGACTTAGAAGAAGCTTGTATTCAGCCTTAGGGATTAGGGGGAAAGAGTTGTAGAGGTATGTTGCAGAGGGAGGGGTGAGGGAGAACGAGGAAGAAAGGATAAATGGATAGATCTGTAAAATTTGTTCATCTCTGTGGCTGTTATGCTATCTGCACAGGTTTTCCCATGTCCCTTGGCCTTTCTGCAGAAACCTTCCTCTGAGAAGGCTGTAAGTGGTGACTGAGCAGAAATAAAACTGAGCTGGAAGCTTTGACAGTTAAATCCATGGTCAGCTATAGAGGCTGAATTTCCAGTGGCTCTGACCCTGGTTGTTCACAGAATTTCTTTGAAGACTGACTATGGAGGAATAAATCAACTCATCCAGCTCCATTTCATGTGAAGTTTCTGTGTGAATTTGAGACTCCTCAGTCATTACTCACTAAAGTCAGCTCAGATAGAGAATAAATATTGTTATAATGCATTTATTCCAAAAATATTTCCCAACAGAAGTCAGGAGCCAGCCTGCTCAATTTAGTTCTGCCACTGACTAGCTTTATGGTAGATAGCAAGTCACTTTCCCTCTCTGAGCTTCAGTCCTTCCTATGAATGGTTCCAGCACTGACATTCTGAAGTTCTGAGATGAGAGAGTATAGAAGAATGTTTCCAGTTTGGGGGTTGAGGATTCAAGGAGGGAGAGGGGGAAGAGTTAACTCTGATCCACTCTTTACCTTTTGGTTCCTCTCACTGTCAAAGGTTATCCTTGTTTCCTCCCTTCCCACAGAGGATGGTGACAGTGCAATATGTTTATGAAGTTGCTTTAGAGCTTCCTTCCTGGAGGCTTGTAAGTGCCTTGAGAGCCTGGTTATATTCGTCTCTGCCTCTCCTGGGCCTGGCATAGTTTGTGCCACAAAGTAGATGCTTAATAAATGTTTGCTGACTTGAATTGGAGTGAGTACATTGTGTTATTTTTTAAAATGTGTACAGCTTTATTGAAGTATATTAACATACAATAAACTGCACATATTTTTGAATTTTTCAAAGTTTATTAAATGGGTCTTTTAAAAATTGAAGTATAGATTGTTTTTTAACTGAAGTATAGCTTTTAAAAAATTATAATGTGTTAATTTCTAGTGTACAGCATAGTGATTTGGTTATACACACACATATATATTCCTTTTCTTTAGAGGCCATTACAAGATATTAAATATAGTTCACTGTGCTGTACAGTAGGACCTTGTTGTTTATCTATTTTATGTATAGTAGTTAGTATCTACAAATCCCGAACTCCCAATGTATCCCTCCCTACCCCCTTTCCCCATGGTAACCATAAGTTTGTTTTCTACGTCTGTGTCTCTGTTTTGTAAATAAGTTCACTTGTGTCTTTTTTTTTTTTTTTTTTTTAGATTCCACATATAAGTAATATCATATGGTATTTTTCTTTCTCTTTCTGGCTTACTTCACTTAGTATGAGAGTCTCCAAGTCCATCCATGTTGGTGCAAATGGCATTATTTTATTGTTTTTTATGGTTGAGTAGTATTCCACTGTATATATACCACATCTTCTTTATCCAGTCATCTGTCAATGGACATTTAGATTACTTCCATGTCTTGGCTATTGTATATAGTGCTGCTATGAACATTGGGGTACATTCTTATCAAATTAGAGATTCCTCTGGATATATGCCCCGGCATGGGATTGCTGGATCATACGGTAAGTCTATTTTCAGTTTTTAAAGGAGTCTTCATACTGTTTTCCATATGGCTGTACCAAACTATATTCCCACCAACAGTGTAGGAAGATTCCCTTTTCTCCACACCCTCTCTAGCATTTATTGTTTGAACTACACATATTTAAAGTGTGCAATTTGAGAAGTTTTGTCATGCAATACCCCTGTGAAGCCATTACCACAACAAAGATAATTAACAATCCATCACCCCCCATAGTTTTCTTGTGTTCCCATGTAATACCTCCCCTTTACCATCTATCTTCAAACAACCACTGATTTTCTCTGTCACAATAGTTTAGTTTGTATTCTGTAGAATTTTATATAAATGGCATACAATAGGTACTGTGTTTTTTTTGGTGGGGGTGTAACTTCTTTCACTCACTGTAATTGTTTTGAGATTCATCCTTATTGTAATCTGTATCAATTGTTCATTCTTCTTTATTGCCAAGTAGTAGCCATTATATAGATATACCATGTGTGTTTGTTCATTCACCTGTTGATGGACATTGGATTGTTTTTGGGTTTTGGCTATTACGCATAAAGCTGCTATGAACATTCATGTATGTATCTTTGCATGAACACATCCTTTTATTTCTGGATGAACACCTGGGAGTGAAATGGCTGGATCAAATGTAGTTGTCTATTTAATTTTTACGTGGTTGTTCCATTTTATTTCCCACCGACAGCTTATGAGATTTCAGTTCCTCTACATCCTTGCCAACTCTTGGTATGTGTGAGTCTTTTAAATTTTAGCCATTCTAACAGATGTGCAGTAGGCAATATCATGTGGTTTTCATTAGATTTCCCTGATAACTGATGAGCATGAGCATGTTTTCATGTGCTTATTTGCCCTCTATAGATCTTCTTTGGTGAAATGTCTCTTTAGTTTTGTTGCCCACTTAAAAAATTGAGTTGTTTTCTTGTTATTGGATTTTGAGAGTTCTTTATATATTTTGGGCAGAAAGTCTTACGTGCTTTCCAAATATTTTCTCCCAGTTTGGCCTGCCTTTTCATTCTCTTATCAGTGCCTTTGAAGTGCAGAAGTTTTAAATTTTGATGAAGTCCAGTTTATCAATTTGTTCTTTAAAGGAGCATATTTTTGGTGTTGTGTTTAAGAAATCTTTGTCTAACCCAAATTCACAAAATTTTTCCCTACATTTTCTTCTATAAGTTTTATAACTTAAATTTTACATTTAGGGCTATGCTCCATTTGAGTTTTTATATGAAATGTGGTATGAATCACAGTTCTCCTTTTTTTTGCATATGAATATCCAATTGTTCCAGCTGTTTGTTGAAGAATATTTTATGCATAATTTTTCAGATTAAAAAAAGTCTCTATTAGGCCAGATCTTTGCATTTTACAGATAAGAAAACAGACTTAGAGAATTGAAGTGACTTGCCCAATGCCACATAGCTGGTTAGGGTTAGATGTAGGACTAGAACCCAAGTCTTTGATTTCCAGTCATTAGGTTGTTAGCTGTGTTGTCTTTTTATTTTGCCCTTTCAAGTATGCTGTCCTTGAGTATTATTATTCTGCCTACTTTTTAGAAGAGAGAATTGAGGCCTAAGAGAAGACTATCACTTCAGAGACTATATGTGAAGGCCCCGCACTTCTCAGGCCTCATCCTCTTATTATTCTCCCCTTACTCATTCTGCTTCAGTCTTCCCGCTCTTCCTTGAATCCACCTGGCTTATTGCTGCCTCAGGGCCCTGGCAGCTTGTTCTACCCTCTCCCCAGACTCTCTTCCCTCAGCTGTCTGCGTATTTTACTTCCTTACTTCCTCCAAGTCTTTTCTCAAGTGTCACCTCGGTGAAACCTTCCCAAACTACATGTTTAAAATTGCAAGCCCTTCTTCCATCAATCTGCATCCCCCTTCCCAGTATTCTGTAGTCTCTGTAGTTGGGTTGTGAAGCCAGGCCCTTGGGGTGACAATAGATTTCCTGTGAGAGTGATACCAAGGCCATGACTGAGTGAAGGTAGAAAGTCTTTTTCTACATGATCAGCGTTCAGGAAGGATGCTGGAAGTGTCTTGAAATGGCCTGCTTTTTTTCCCATCATCTTTGGGGAGTTAGATTCCTCCATAGATTTTTAGCCCAACTCTCTGATCTGTGGGCTGAGTCTGACCCATATAAATTTATAGAAGAGCAGCCTCCTCAGGGCTTATCTAGGTGTCAGAAATTTTAATATTGCTACTATTTTTTTCAGTCCCTAACTTGTTACAGGCACCATGTATACATTATCTTCAGTCCTCATAACAGTCCTGCAAGGCAGGAATTATTCTCTCTCTTGCATATAGAGCTCTAGGGTCAGAGATGTTAAAGAAGCTTGCCTCATTTCACATAGCTCGTAAGTGGTAGGGTGAGGAATTAAACCCAGGGTGGGATGACTCAGAACCTGAACATTTTATACTATGCTTTGATAATGTGTTACCACTTTCCTATCCATCTCTCCTCTCCTAGGAATGTCATCAGATACTACTGGAGCATGGGGTGAGTAGGGAAGGCTAGTCCAGTGTCATCTCTACATCTCTTCCAGAAAGGAAGGCAGCAGAAACCCCTATCCGTAGATGTTAGAACTGAGGCACAAAAGGGGGTTTAGTGACATGCTTAGGGCTGCAAAATAAGTCCTTGGAAGACTTGGGATGAGAACCCTAGTGTGGGTTCATCACCAGTTGTGGGTTCTGGCCAGCAGAAGTCCCACCGAGATGGAATGAATAACTCAAGACTCTGTGGAAAAGTCAAGAGAGCGAGAGGGAGTCGGGAGCCAACTCCACGAGCCTCTCAAATCTCTCATATTTATTGAGTACAGTCAAAAGAGGAATGCAGGAATTTAGGGAAGGACAGGGTGGGATCACAGTTAGTACAAAGGCTTTGTTTATTGTTGGTGTTTGGCTCAAGGTCAGAAGACCCTTTTTGGTGAATCATGTTTGTGTTGAGCCTTTCAGCTTATCAGGGCGGAATGTAGGAGAATCAGCTGCTTAACAACTTGGACTCAGGTGGCTGTGCCAGTCTTAGGTTGTCCCCTTAGGGGATCTTACCCGTCATTGGCTAACCAACCTTCTCACCTCTGAGTCTGCAGTTTTTTGTAAGTTGTTTACCATTCCAGCCCAAGGCTGTTTTGGGGATAGAAGACTAACAGCAGGCACACCCAGCCCAGCGTTTATAGCCAGGGGGCCTGGGCCATTGCTAAAACCTCAAGGCAGTTACTAAGCACATCTTCTTTAAGGAAATAAGCGGCTGGGATCTGTTACAATTTGTTAACCCAATCATGGGCTCCCACACCCTAGGACTCCTGGCTTCCAGGAACATTATTTGACAATCCACGTCCCACCAATACCAGAGACAATTTTATTGTAGGTTGGAATGTATAAGCAAGCAGATATTCCTTGTGGCCTCTCAGAAGGATGAGAAAACGTTTGAAATCTGTGAGCTGTTTCCTATGAGGTGCTCTGTGGAGGAATTGAGGTCCCTCCACACAGTAATGTACATCTAGGTCCCACTAAATCATTAACTTAGGAGCCATATTTCAGACTCACTCTACCAAGCTAGATGCCCAGCATTTTTATTGGGCTCCAAAATTAGATTTAACATCTGTTTTTGAGAGCTCCTGGCTGAAGCTCTTCCAGAAGCAATTCTGAAATCCTTGTTTTGTACTTTCTTTCTCAATTCCCTGAAATCATAGAGAGAGGGTGTTTTTTCAAAGGCATGTGAGTAAGGAGGGGCTTTATCTGAAAACTTTCGTAAAGTGTTCCACAGCAGGCATGCTTTAGCACAAGCTAATAATTTATTACGTGATTTAGTACAATCTATCTCTCTCTAGGAGCTCACAGTGCTACTGCTGAAGTTCTTCATCCGCTTGAGGTGCTGAGAACATGCTTGCTCTGTGTAGTAAGATGAATAGGAAGCATTTGGATACCCATTCTCCTGAAAGATTTTCATCTGAACAGACTAGCAGGACCCAGTGTTGTAGAAGACAGAGCTGTTGGTCAGTGCCAGTCAGGGATGCCAGGCTTCAGCTACATCTTTGCAAATTTTCCAGTTTGTATAGTCTGCCAGTGACCATGTATCCTCTTGGTTTCCTGGGAGAGCTAGGGAATTAGATTCTAATGAAAAGGCACAGTCCCACTCTGCCTCTTTCTAAATGCTTAACCAGGTAGTAATTGTCTGGATTACTTAGAGTCCCCCCCCAACCCTGCCCCACCCCACATGAAACAGTGCATTCCTCAAGAGCAGGGACCCAGTCTTTTTCTTTTCTTTATCTCCAATGTCTAGCAGAGAACTGGCAGAGAATTTGATAGTTGAATGATGAATGAAAGATGATCAGATCTGAAGCTAGACACATCAGGGTTTACTACTGTGTGACTACACAACTGTTTAACTGACTGTTTCCTCACTTGTAGACTGGAGTAATATTATTTACCTTCAAGAATGTTTTTTTTTGCTGGGAAAGGATATAGCTCAAGTGATAGAGCACATGCTTAGCATGCCCATGGTCCTGAGTTTAATCCCAGCATCTCCTCTAAAAATAAATAAATCAGTAAATAAACCTAATTATCTCCCCCACCAAAAAAAAAAAAAAAAAAAAAAAGACTAAAAAAAGAATGTTTTTAGGATTGAGTTAATGAGTAGAAAGACAAGATGGCCCTTTGGATACACAGCAGTTAAGAGCATAACCAGCCTCATCTCTGTCTGGCTAAATCCTATCATCCTTTGGATCTTAGTTTTAAAGTTGTTTCTTGAAGGAAGATTCCCTTATCTACTTCCTGTCTCCATTCTCCCAGATAAGGTTAGTTCCTTCTGCTGGGTGTCCTCATAATTTGAATTTTCTCTGCATTTCTCTGTATTTCGCTTGTCACAGTTTACCTTTTTCAAAAAGCATTATCTTTGATAGACTGTAAATTCCAGAAGAGTAGGGCATTATGTCAGTCTTGCTAACTATTGTATTTAATCACGTAGTAGATGCTTGTTAAATATTTATTCAGTTAGTGATGCATTTTAAAGATGAGGAAACTGAAGCTTAGGAAGGATAAGCAATTTGACCAAACTTCAGGGTAGACCCATGTCTCCTGACTTATACCACATCTGCCTCATAGACAGACACTTTGAATTGTTGTTTTTTAAAGCTTTTACCTTTTCTCATCACTTGAAAAAATTATACAAATAATGCATGTTCCTAGTAGACTTTTAGAAAATGCAGATAAGCAAATAGACCAAAAGAAAGGGAGGGGAAGGGAGCCTAGAAGGTAAGATGGAACAAGGAAGAAATTAGTAAAATAGGTCACCCCAGAGTCCTATCGCCTGGGGATAAACACTGTTAACACTTTGGAATATTTCCTTTTAGACATTTTTCTAGGTGAGGCACGTGCATACACACACACACACACACACATTGAAATATTTGTCTTTGTTTTGAAATTGAGAAACTTTGCTGGAAATATAAAGGTGTAACACTTGAATCTTCAGGAGACAACTGTCTGGTGACAGTGTCTTGGAGTCCTGCTGCTGTAAAGAAGCACAAGACATCTTCTAGGATTCCAGGATGAGGAAGATTTCCTCCAAATCCCTAATGCAACGACTTTTGCTTTTAGGTTTTATGGTTCCTTAGTGAGAGAAGAAGAATTTGACTCACTGAAAAAGTCAAAGTTCTGTCCTGCCTTAACCTGGCTTTTCTTCCCATGGAGTCATAATGAGGCCCTCTCTCCTGGAGGCTGATTGCCTTGGAATACTAGCCTTTCATTTCTAAAAGTTGTTTGCTTGAAGAACTTTGTCAACTTAGTTAGTTGGAAGTTAGTAGGACATTTCCTTCCACTCCAAGGACCTGCCCATTTTTTTTTCTTAGTGAGGGGAGTTTATTGTGTTCTGTACAATATCAGCTCTTGTTTTATCACTTTTTGTTAAATCTAATGCCTTGACTGATACTTTTGTTTCCATTCTGAAATAACCACTGCAGTACAATTTGTATGAAATGAAATGCTTATTGAGTTATCAATCAGCCATTTGGACTAAGTGGGGAAAATTTAATTGTTTCTCATTATTTATGGCACTGAAGAATTTGCAGGAATCTAGTTTTGCAAATTAAAGTATATGGGTTTATGAAATTTCTTATGGAAGAAATTCTTTGAAAAACAGTGTATCTACATTAAATCACCTTATTTTATAATGGTGTGTATCAATTGTTTGTTTTGGGTGAACACACAATGGTGATACAGTGAAAATGACTACAAGTTTTTGCCTACTGTAATAAAGTCTGTAGTCACGTTCTAAAGTTATGATCCTCTCCTCTCAGCATGTTTTGCACTAGCATTTTAAATTGTGCCCTACTTATGGGCAAGCCTGCACAGACCTGACTGATTTGCCAGACTGACAGCTGATTACTTTCAAGAAACCGCATTCTGGTTCTTACTGTATGTCATGTCCTCCCTGAGTACCATTAATCTTTAATTACTTAACTCCCAACTCTGATAATTCACAGTCCTTGTCTCACAGAACAGTCTGGCTTACAAAATAAATCCTTTAGTCAATTTAATTTATTTCAATTAATAACAATTGGATGCCTACCATGAGCAAGATAAGTGCTGTGAGGTACACAAAACAAATAATCCATACTCCTTGCCATTAAGCTGCTTAGTATATAAGGAAAAATATGTACTTACATCACCATATTAAAATGCTGCATGGTCCCTTCATAATTAAAATGACCTGTACTTTTATAAAAGATTCATAGTTTTCTTCTTATCTTTCTCAGCTCAGACAACTTTTCAGATTTCTAGACTTGTATGCTCAATTGCAGATACATTTCCATGTAGATGTTTTATAGGGTCTTAAAATCAACATGCCCTTTACCAAACTCCTGATCATCTGCCTTAAAGTTGGTCTTCCTTCAGGGTCCCCTACCCTCAGTGGATCATTTATGTTATTGATTCTCTGTTAGAAATTGTCTGGGGGATCTTTAGAAATGGTCAGAGAGAAAACTTAGGGGACTCATTGCAGGATGTGTTAGTGATTTCTTATTCAGCTCTGTTTCAATAGGCAGACGCATGATTCCCACTAATAGTCATCTTTTCTGGAAACTTTTAAAGATAAGAGATACTACTCTTAATCCAAAATGATTTGAAGTCAGGGAACAGAAGAACATACGTTTGGAGCACTGGCTAGAGGGAACTGTGTTTCCATCGCTCTCTGACAAACATCAAGTTCCAATCTCAGACAGATTCCTAGTAGGGAGAATATAGGCCTGTCTGGCAACTGGGAGAGAGGTAAATGAGAAAATGAGACCTTATTTCATTCACCAAGTGGCTCACTGGTAGACTAGTTGGTGTGCACCTTCCACAAATACTGCAAAAATAGAAAATAAAGTGGACTTTCCTGAAATCTTTGTTTCCTCTCAAAAATGAGTTTTACCTCCACTGGGCACCCACAATGCTGGATTTATATTCTCATTATACTATCTTAAGTAGTTATTTCTAGACCTGTGCTCTCCCAACTATCAGAATGTAAGCCTTACAGGTAAAGGCATGCTTTAAAAACTACATTTAATTCACTATTTTTTTTTGAGGTAAAAATAAACACAAGAGAGATTGTTATTGATAGTTATGTCACTAGTGACTTTTGTTTAATTAAAGCTCAAGAAAAGTTTAGAAGAAAAGACAAAACAGTTTCATAGGAGAAGGAATTAGTTCTTCTGAAGCCAGAAAGAACACTATAATATTTAGTAATAGATTAGAGATTGCTTGTGAATGCTTGGGGTGGGGTGTCAGGGTTAGAGGAGCCGGGGATTATGTGTGTAGGTGAAGGGAGAGGATGGTATCAGAGTTTGTTGAAAGCCCTTTCTTACTTTCAATGGCTTGGTCTGAATCTAGAATCAACATATGTTTACCCTATAAGTAAAAATATCACATTGGATCTTAATTATAGGATTAACCACAATCTGTCAGAAGGTCTAGAAAAGGTTCTAGGGTGATTTGACTGCTTTCTGTGCTCAGAGGCTGCAGCTGTACCTTTAGGATTCTAAACTGACACCATTTGAGGTTGGTTTTTAGGTAAGAGCTTTTATTTGCAGCTAATACTGTGAGACAGTTATATTTTATTTCATTTGGGCGTCCTGCAGTGCTTTTGCTGTTCATTTCCCCCAAATTATATAACAGAATTGAAGTCCTGTAGAGAAGGAAGAGATGGACAGGAGAGAGGAGGAAGAGACAGACAGAGAGAGGTGGGAGAGAGGGAAAAAATTTTTCAGGAGGGGAAAATAGGAGGCTAATGTGAAAAATAACTACACACATTAGAAAAATCACAGGTATTCAGAGAAACATTACCTTTTATTCAAAAGAAAAGAAAATACAGGTACATTTTTAACATACAAATAAGCTGCAGCTCCCATTTAATAGTACATGGGAGATTTATCCAATGAGATAAAGCTAGTCATGATTTAGTAAAAGTCACTGAACAAATGGCTATTTAAACAATAGCTTAGTATCCTTTTTTAAGACAGTCTAGCTGATTCTCCTACGTAAGTGACTCTGTAGTGATGAGGGATATTTTTAAAATATTTAACTCATAAGATACACAAGAGGTTTTAAAAGATCTAGAACTAATTATAATAATGATACTGATGAAGTCCACCAGACCCAATGATTGAGTCATAATACCCCTTACTTAATATACATAAAGAATTAGAGATAAAATATCATTTTGTAATGAAAGTTCTATTTACGTTGGCCATTAATAAGTTAGTTGATGTTATTTCTAGTATTATTGGAGTGCTAAAGAATTTGTGGCACTATTAGAACTGTTAGTGAAGAAAATATACTGTTTTCATGAACTAGAGGATCTGATCCAGGCATGGGAATTAAGTATAATTACAGTACTTAGTTTAAATGTTAGGTTAAAACCATTCCTTCAACTTCCATTCCAAACTCAGTTTGTTAGTTAATAAGTTATAATAGGGGTCTTTCTGACTTTGCTATTTAATTGAATAGTGGTTTTGACATGGTTGAAAGTTAGTTTCCATATCTGAAAGTGGAATTGCTTCAATGCTAAGGAGGTATAGCATTGTTTTTAGTGAGGATGTCGTTAATAATAGCTTTTGTGGATTTCCATTGAATAACAATATCTGGGAATTATGGTCCCCTGCCATTAATGCCCCTTGCTTCTCTTGCTTTCTCACTGTCATTCTTTGCCACAAATGATGGCAGCTAGTTTGTTTTAGTTATTAGAGTTATTCTTCTAACAGAAAAGGGTGGTGTGTGTGCATGTTTGTGTGTTTGTGTTGGGTCAGTATATCAGACAGGTTTGCTGGCCTAAAGCAAAACTGAGTAGTGTAAAGTTGCTCTTTTGTTGGTTCTGTATTCTTTTGCATCTTGCCTTGTCCCCAGCCATCTCCCATTCAAGAAGGGCTTTAGCAGTAAGTATAAACAATTTTTATATACGTGTTGATGTATGAGCTAATCTTAATGATCCCTTGGATTCATCTGTGTGCATGCTGGAGATGGCAATATTTTCATATTTTTCCTGAGGTGTAAAGCACCAGCAGTAGTGAATAAACAGCACCAGGTCCTTCTGAAAATTTTTGTTGAGAAAGCCTTAGAAGAGAGGGTTTATACATGCAGAAAACAGCAACCAAGTGGCAAACTACAAATACCAGGCTGAGGTGACAGCTCATCGGGACCTCATGATACCAGTCAGAGATGACACTGAAGACATTCAAGGGCAGCCAGCAGGCCACAAAGGTGACCACACTGGAGAGCAACATCATGTTGGTCCTCTTGTTCTCCCTGAGCTGGCTCTCACTTTCCCTCTTCTTGTCTACTTTCTGTTTCTCCTGCAGAGGCAGATAGCAATCTTCAGGTAGCAGATGAGGATGAAGCTCAGAGGGACAAATACTGGAGCATAAACAGGGAGGTGGTAAAGAGGGGCTGGTTCATTCTGGAGGGCTAGTTCTCTGCACAGGCCACCCAGTGGGTGTAGGGGTGCGTGGGAAGAGAGAAGTTTCAGAAGGGCTCATTGGTGAGGTGGTAGGACAGGAAGAAGGGAATAGACAACAGAAGGGAAAATAGCCAAATTAGTGTAATACTGCAGTAGGTGTAAGCTACACTGGGTTTCCAGCCCTGGGGGTTCACAATCAGCTGATATCTTTCAACAGCAATTAACACAAGTGAGAATATGACACAAGAGATGGAGACACTCTGTACATAGGAAGTGAGTCTGCACATTGATATCCCCAAACATTCAGTGGTCCATCACAGTGTAAATGACAGTATTGGAATACACATGACACACACTAAGATGTCAGAGAGGGAGAGACTGGCGATCAGTATGTTGGTGACATTCTGAGCTCCTCTCTGCTTCTTAAAGATGATAATGATAAGGGAGAGGTTTCTAAAAAAGCCTATAATTAAGACCACAGTACAGGCTATGAATGTTAGAAGCAAGACTAGGGAAGGGGCTTGACAGAACTCGAAGTAGAAAAATGCAGAGTTGTTGCTCTTTGCACTGGTTTTATTAGATGCTGGATGGTTTAGGAAAAGCTCCATTAAGTCAAGGTTGTAAGAAGAGTTTTTCTAGGCTAAGTCATGTTATGGGTAGGTATTTTGGCCATCAGTTCTTGGAAAGAACTTTGAGTCTTCCAGTGAGTAATTAGTATTTAGTCTTCCTCTTTGTCTGCTTGATGGAAGTGCATGAATGACTTGAGTATGTTCTTGAGATCCTAAACAATTAAACAGAACCCAGAAAATTAATGCAAGTTCTTAACAACCTGGACAATTCTATCAGTGGAACAGTGTCCCTGAGAAGACAGAGAGATATTCAGAAGGTCTCCTGGTCATATAAGCAAGAAGACATCTGGAATAATTAGGCCTGAAAGTACAATAGTTTCAATTTTTAATCATCTTCACATATTTTAAAACTGGATTAACATGAAAAGAATATTTGAAAAAGACATTTGCAAGATTTTTCTTTAGCATTTTAGATGTTTGTTTCCCAGTTTCTTACCTGTTGGAAATTTCTGGCTCTATTACTGTTCTTTTAGTCTTCTACATATTTTCTTTCTTCATTTCCATGATCTTTTTTCTAAGCTGATTTTTCTGTCAAAAGATGACATGTTAGCCACCTGTCATAACATCCCCCTCTCCTTTCTTGGTTTATTTATCCAGCAGATCATCATGTAGAGGATCAAGCTCAGGAATACATTAGGAGCTGAAAGCCACTGATAACCCAGAAGGGAGGAGTCAGAAATCTCAGCAGTAGTGATAGTATATGGAGCTGTTTAAAAGATGTGTTCCCAATGTTACATTCAGTCATCTTGTAGAGATGATAATAAGAGTACATCTTGAAAATTGGTGGCATTTTCTGGCACACATATATGTGTGTGTGTGTGTGTGTGTGTAATATATATACACACACATATATATACACACATATATATATGTTTTGTACATTTAAAAAAATTAACTTTGCCAAAATTACACATTTGATTTAAATGTTCTTGGAAAATTACTCGTAAACATTAAATATTAGTGGTTGTTTTTATAGAATTTATTGTCAGTTAAGAAATGGACTTTATTTCTAATTTTGCTATAATTTATGAGACTAATAAAATGCTTTTAAATTTGAAATCAATCCCAATTTCTCTAGGAGAGTGTGTATTATTATATAAGATTTTCACCAACCACTTTTAAAACTGACAATAACTAAGCTGCTTAAATAAAAGTAGGGACTGAAAAGCCCTCTTCTGTATTTGAAAAATTATTACAAGAAAGAGCTATTCCTCACTGTTACTCAGGACTGGAAAAGTGAGATTTCAATTAAATGTAGGAAATATTTACTTATAGTGAGAGTATGGGAAGGCTTTGAGAAACAAGGCTGTGGAATATCAAATGTGGTTGAAGGTATTTCTGGCATGGCCTAGTAGACAGACTAGTAACAGTCTGAAATATTTCCTAACTCAAGGATTCACTGAGCCCTCCAATTTTAGAACTAAGCCATGCAAATCAATTCTGTTTCCCCAACCAATACACCAAACTAGCCAATAAAAACTTCAAAATTTCTGGATGGTCAACAACATTGAAATTGTGTATCTGTATTTTATAGAACCCCGTCAGGACTGGGTGGAGTAGGTGGCAGGGGAGGTTGGGAATGTGTACTACAGGAATGGAAGCTAAGTATTACTGAATACTGTCAGTAACTAGCAGTGGCTAGTTATAGGGTTGGTGGATACTGTCTGTGATGGTGAACATTTTGAGAGACAGCTTGAGTGGGACAGAGCTGGCTCTGAACACAGATTCTTCCATTTACCTACCTCGGTCATTTTGAGCTTCTCTCTGTGCTTTTGATTTCTTTTCTGAAAGGTGAATATTGCCCCTGTCTGGCAATTATTTTGAAGGTTAATGGTAACACACAATAGTTATTCAGTAAGTGGCAGTTGTTGTTTTTTAGAGTTTGCCTTAGTAGAAGTAGTATATAATCCAGGTTAAGAGCAGATTTGTTTCTTTTCCTACATCTCTTCCCAAAGAAAGTTTAGAAGTATGAGATATTGGGAAATGGTGAAAATGGAGTTGTTTAATTTTTAAGGGGATGTTTGATATAATCCTGTGTTGTCTTTGCTGGTGATAAAATTTAATGAGCATTTGGGTTTTGTTTGTCTCAGTTAAAATTCACTGTTTAAATGCAAAAGTTAGTTTATAGGCTGACAGCCTTGGACAGTAGGCAATGTAATTGATAAAGGTATCCAAAGAAAGAACTAAGCCCCTGATTTCTCCCATCTCTCCAGAGCCCTTGCAGCCTTATTCTTTTCTCTCTCATATTATATGATATATTTTTAGTTATAAAACACATTTTATTACCTTTAATCTTCTATGCTTTGGTAAGTGTAAACTAAAGCATTAGGTGATTCTTTGAGCCCATACTTTTAAATATCAAGACTGAGGAGCATCTTAAAAAATGTTAGTAGTATCTAGACTCAAAGTCTCAGTCATCTGTGTTATAACTGATAGATTAAACCAAAAGCTTAGTAGAGAAAGGCTTTATTTTTTTTCACCCTGCTGCAATTGTCTTTACCTCTGTCTTTGTTAACAGCTCTCTCATTATATGCATTTAAAAAAGAAAAACTATTACGATTAACCTGCTTGAATTGTTTTTTCCCTTAGATTTCACTAAATTCTAGATGACCCATTTACTTACTAACTTTAAGGTACCACCTGAAGGACCTGGGCAAGGAGGGTTCCTGTCCTGGGTCTTGTTCTTAGAGAACCCACAAATCACAAATGTTAAAAAAAAAAAAAAAAGTGTCATTTTGGAACCAGCACTCAGCACTAGCAGAGCACCACTTACAATCCAAATATTTACTCTAAAGACTTAGACCATTCGGGCCCAAGATACACTTCTCTCCATCAGTTGCCCCATGCCCTCGAAACAAAAGGTGATTATGTCTGAATGTCATGAAAGTTATGGGCTGTTGATGTTGGTGATGGATTCCGCTTTGGAGTATGGGGATGATTTGAGTGACAGAAGTTCTTAGGTGAGAGAAAACACAAATGAATTAATTTAGCATAAATGCAGAGTCTTGTATAATGAATTATCATTTTCTAGTACTGCTAAACATCCATTTTCTTATTTCTCTTTGTATTCCAATTTGTGGTTCTACTCACAAATTAGGGTGATATTTGTAACAGTGGTCCATGGCAGCTGAGGAATATTTTGCAATATTAAAGAATTTATATTACTCTTAAATTTTATGTATGAAAGTCAAGACATAATATATGTGATACTAGTTGTTGACATTGACAGTGGATGAAACTTGAATGCTAGAATTGTGAGTAGTTCTATTTTTGTGAAAATACGTAATAGGATTTAATTTGTTTTTTAAAAGATTACATAAGAGTTTCAAGTTTACTATAATAATTTTACTTAAAATTTGGTATTTGCTAATTTATATATTGCTTTTTAATTTTATAGATCATTTTGAGCAGTTTAGAAAAAAGATATTTGAAAACAAATATGAAAATAATTTTTTGATTTTTTCATGTTCAGTATATATTTTTTCAAGACAGTGTCTTCAAATTTTATACATTTTGAATAAATTACATTTTATTTTAAATACTATAGATGATGAGAAAAGCTTAATTATAACAACATAACTAGTGATTTTGATGAAATTAAGGGAAGAAAAATAAATTTTATGGAATATATTATAATTTGTGGATTATGTATGTCTTTATTTTATAATTCATTTATATATTGCCAACTCATCAACATTATATCCAGACATGTGCAAGAATACTTACATTCAATTGTCTTGATATTTTGTCAACTTTTAGTTATATAAAAATCATAGCTTTACACTTTTTTTTTTTTATCTTGTCAAGTTAAGTAGATTAAACATTTTATTTAATAGGTTGTTTGTTATATAACTTTCAAATTTTTGGAGGTATTGTATGGGCTTTCATTTATGCTCTTGCCCTGGACTGTGCAAATATTAGGCATGAATCTGTCTAGAAGTATTTTATTTATTTTAAATTTTTATTATTTTATTTAATTATTTTAGAGTAAATGTTTTTTCTTTTAAATGTAAGAACATTATTTTTTAAAAACTTGGGAAATAATGAAGGGGGGAAAATAATCAATATTACCATTATAATGTAATCAAATTTAGCCCTTTAGAGGATTAGCTTCTCCAAAATGTGTCTGAAATGCATCCTTTTCTCTTTATTACTGTTATATTTATGCAGGTCATCATCATTTCTCACCAAAACTAAGGCAATAATGTAGTTACTTGTCTCTCTACATTTTCTTTTACTTCCTCCTAGTCCTTTCTCCACACTGTATCAGAGTAAATTTTGAAAAAAATATGTCATATCATTTCTTTACATAAATACTTTCATCAGTATCTAATTGCTATTGTTTGAGAAAATCCAAATTCGTTACTATTGCTTACAAAGTCTTATACGATGTCGTTCCTGTCTATCTCTTCAACTTTATCTCATATCTGTCTTCTTCCTAACAATCCAAGTCCTTTCCAAGTCCAGTTTTAGGGAGAAGTTTTAATTGGGGACAGAGTATCTTCTTCACTCTATAAGAGGAACTCTGCGAGCTGGTGGGTAGCTTGATTGTTGAATGGCAGCTAAAGTAATCCTTTATTGTTTATTTTTTTGACAATAGCTACTTTTATACCTATCTTATTATAGGATCCCACCTTCTCATACCTTGCTTTGTTGATGGGTAATCAGGTTTGTAGGGGGAAGGTAGAGGTAGGGATGGGAATTGGTAACATAGATAAGGACATATTTCAAAGATACTATTCCTTTAACAATAATAGTCCATTTAATGGGTAGAGTATAATTTAACACGTTTCCTATTGATGGTCCCCTGACCCTCCCCCCCCCATTAGAAACAACAACACATTATACACAACAATTTAGCCCACATTCATCTCTAGGAATTATCCTAAGGAACTAACAGTCTGGGATACAGTGATGTTTGAGCATGTTGGATATGTCCACATATCCAGACCTAATCTGTGTCCTATGATGCTATCTATGGCAGACAAATATGTCAAAGCATGAAAACCTCCAAAGAACTTTTTATTAGTTTCATTTGTAATGTTGGAATCAGTTAAGTGCAAATATTCTTTTCATCTCTGTTATCCTTGGGTATTCCTTAAAATGTAAGCCCCTCCAGCCAGTGTGCCCCTCCTGCACCCTCTTGCCCGATTCATTCAGAGCTTCACTTGGTCCTTCTTGGAGAATATACATATATATGTACTCAGTTGATCCTCAGTCAAGGATTCCATATTTATGAATTCACCTATTCTCTAAAATTTATTTGTAACCCCTAAGTCAATACTCAGGGTCATTTGTAGACATGTGCAGAGCGGTAAAAAGTTTGGATCACATGAGGAGCATGTTCCCTGTTAAGTTTGAATAAGGCAGTTGTTCTCCCTTCTCGTTTCATCTCTCCTACTGAAAACTGATATTCTTTTGGTGGTCTGTTTAATGCTATATTTTTCATATTTTTCTGCTTTTTGATGATGATTTCACTGTTAAAATGGTTTCCCCAAGTGTAGTGCTGAAGTGCATTCTGGTGTTTTTCAGTGCAAGAATGCTGTGATGGGCCTTATAGAGAAAATACATGTGTTAGATACTAACTTTGTTCAGACATGACTTATACTGCTGTTGCCATGAGCATATTAAATAAAGTATCTTTAAATGGAAGTACTCAAAACAAGGTTATGTGTTGATCACTTGATGAAAATGTGACTAGAGGCTTACAGGATCCTAACCCTGTATTTCCCCATAGGAACAGTGTCTTAGTATTCACTAATTGAGTGTTCAACGCAACTTTATAGAACATAACTACCACATATAATAAGAATCAGAATTATTGATTTATCCATCTTTGTATTTATTTATACCTCCCTATTGCCATTTCAGACAACTTCTTTTTCAACTTTGTGGAATTTCAGTCCATTTGGGTGTACCCCCCTAACCTTTTACTTTGCTATCATTTTCTGATGCACTTTATTATCTTCTCTCTCACCCCTAATTTCAACAAAGATTAATGAAGTTAAATTGATCAATCTTCAGTGTTTTTTGCATCTTATTTAAGAAATTCTTCCCTATCCTAAGGTCATGAAGATATTCTCCTATATAGTCTTTTAAAAGCTTTTCAGTTTTGACTTTCACATTTAGGTTTATAATCTACTTGGAATTGATATTTTGGTGGTGTAAAGTAGTACAATTTAATTTTGTTCTCATAGGTATTTGATTGTTCCAGAACCATTTATTGAAAAGACATCTTTTCCCCAGGACTTCACAATGTCATCTCTGTCATTTATCAAAGGTCTAAATAGGTATAAGTCTATTTCTGGTTATTTTGTTCTGTTTGTCTGTTTGATCACTCGTGTCAATATCACATTATATTAATTACTATATTTTATTAGTCTTAGAATAAATCCTCCTACCTTGTTTTACTTTTCAAAAGTATCATGGCTAATTATGATCCTTTGTGTTTCCTTGTAAATTGTAGCATCAGCTTTTTAAATCCTATAAATAAACTGCTAGTGACTTCTACTGGAATTGTGTTGACTCTGTACTTCATTTTGAGAGTTGAAATGTCTCCAGGGTTGTGTCTTCCAAATTCCATAAATATGGTATATCTGTGTCTTCAGGTCTATAAATTCTCTCAATAAAGTTTACAATTTCCATATAGCGATTGGCATCTTTAAAGATTTATTTGTAGATACTTCATATATGTTATGCTAGCATAGCTGATATTTAAAATTGTTTTCATTTTTAAAATTGTTACTGATGTATAGCAATACAGTTGATTCTGCAAATTCATTTTGTAGTTAGCCGTCTTGCTAAAATGTCTTAATAATTTATCTTTAGATAGTCTTAATTTTTCCACATTTATGATCCTATTGAGGGGAGGGAAGGGGGAGGGCACAACCACTGAAGGAATGACAGCACAATTGAGGACAGGACAAACTGGTTAGAACCAAGATGGTGGAAGATTCGACTCCCAGTAGACCTTGAGCCTCATGGCACACCCATAAGTGCCATGACAGTTCCTAGGCTGACTGCAAAAGGTCAAAAAGTGGGCGGGGGCCCAGTTCCTGGAAATCCTCACCCCTTAGCTGACATAGTTGGAATAATCCTCCTACTCGTTACCCTATGAAATTACTGAGCCCATAAAAACTAACAATCCTGTGCCATGTGGTTTCTCTCTCTTGCCTTCATCATCTGCAAATAATGATAGTTTTATTTTTCTCTTTCTCGTCCTTATTTTAAAGTTACATATCCTTGCCTTACTGGTCTGGCTAGACCCTCCAGTACAATGTTGAATAAAAAGTGGTTTCAACAGGCATCATTTAAAGGCAAAGCTGTAAATATTTCACCATTAAGTCTATTGTTTATTGTAAGTTTTTTGTAAATGTCTCTTTCAGGATAAGAAAATTCTTTTCTCAGTTTACTAAGATTTATTTTAAAAAAATCTTGAATAGATATTAACTTTTATCAAATACATTTTCTGTTATTATTAGGATAATCATGTTTTTCCTCTATTCTGTTATTATGTTTAATAAGATTAATAGTCTGTTGCTAAATTGAATTTGTACTGTTTAGATAAACACAAATTAATCATGATGTGTTAGCCTCTTTACACATTGCAGTTTCTATGTGCTAATATTTTGTTTAGGAAGTTTGCATTTTGTTCTAAAGTGAGCTTACCTGTAAGTTCTCCTTTTTCTTACTGTCCTTAGTGAATTTTGGTTTCAGAATTATGCTAATCTCATAAAATAAATTTGAAAAGTACTCTCTTTTTTAGTCTTTAAAAGAATTTGGATTTTATTAAACTTATTTCTCCCTTCAGTATTTGTAGACACTGATAGTGAAGTCATTGGGCCTATAGATTTCTTTGTGGGAAGATTTTTGGGAAAAATAGAATGTTGTGAGAGTTAGTTACTATTGGTTGCATTTGATAGATAAGATATGACAAGAAAGAGATGGGCTCAAAAAAGAACTAGCTGATTTGCAAGTAGAAAAAGAATTTAATTCCTTAATTTTAAAGGAAATTAAGAGAGCACAGAAATTCAGAACTTGCAGGTTTGGAAGAGATAAGTGATTCTCATCTCCATCTAGTAAAAGATAAACTAAAGCCTTTGGATGATAAAATCTGGTTAAAAATGCTTAGCCTTTAAAGCAAGGATCACATCAAGGATGTGAACAGACACTTATTGTTAAAAACCTATGAGTGGATTAAAGTGATAATTTATTAAGTCCTTTTTAGTTTGACAGAATTATCAAGGAAAAGAGACTAGACCTGTGTCTATCCCAGCAGAAGCTTGATAGGCTAAAGTATCTGAATGAGGGAGGATTGTCTTAAAAAGAATTTTGGGTGTGGCTATTAGTATAGGGAGCTGATTAAAATAAAATAAATGAGTAAGTCATGCATATTTTTGAGAAATAACTGTATGTCAAAAATATTACCAGCCTAGATTAAAAGTCTGCTATGACTGTTGCCGAGTCCCAACTCAGTTCTGCTCGCCACAGGGCAAGCCAATAAATCAGGAGACGAGGTGTTGGGGCAAGGAATAGTGTCTTTATTTGGAAAGCAGGCAGACCACTTTATTTGGAAAGCCGGCAGGCCAAGAGGGTGGCAGACTAATGCCTTGGAGAACCATCCTGCTCTAGTCAGAATATAGGCTCTTTTTATACAAAAAATAAGGGAGGGGGTATGGTTGATTGTTGTAATCTTCTTGCTGCAGGCATTCTTTGTTTTTGCAGCCATCCCTGTTGGCTAGGTCATGGTGTCCCTGTAAACCTCCAACAAAACAAAGGTTATTCTCTACTACAAAACTGTTGGCACCAACATTCTATGGGAAGGAAACACACAGAGAAAGCTGCTAAGTTCTCAAGGGAATATTTTTTAGTGCCCTCTTTACAGTGACCAAGAATAACTGAAAAGGAATGTTGTGCCAAAGGGCAGGGCCACGTTGAACAATGGATTAGGGAGTCACTGCTGGGGAGTGAAATCAGGACCTATTCAAGAAATATTCCCCTTCCCCAGAGTAGGAATCCCTTGTAATCATCTGCCCAGGGGGATTTTAGGATTGTGTCTTCCATCTTTCTTCTTTCCAAATGGAAGTATTTATTGCAGTTATCCTGACCCTGTTCCACTATTGTGTATATATTTGGGTGGGGTCAAACAGAAGTGTTCATAGGTATCTAGGGTAAAATGAATCTCATTTAGACCTGATGTAGAGATGAACATGTATCACTCAGGGATCTTGGACTTTGAGCTCAAAGCAGTGACTTTGTAGAACTTTACTGTTTTCTCCCTTGGCAAGGGGGTAAGTATATTTGTATGTGACAGAGGGTGAGAACTGAATATTTAAAGATAAAAAAGGTGGCTTGTAATAGATTTTTTTTATTATTCATGAAATTTGGTGCACTTTCTTACAAGAGGATTGTACTTGAAAAGTGAGAAGTGACATATGTCGCTTTCTAGTAGAAGATTTAAAGGTCAGCATGTGCTTGGCCATACTCTGTTTCTCTTCTTCCATAAAAAGCATCAATATTTCAGATAATGGCTTATCTGTCAGATTTGGTCCCACAGCAGAAAAGATGTGGGTCAGTTCTGCACCTGACCCACAGTAACCACAGAAAGCAAAAACAAATATTTGTAGTTGTAAGCCATGTGATTTTGGAGTCACTTATTACTGCCACATAACAGCCTCCCGTGGCTAATACAACTATGCTTACAATGTTAAAAGAGATAGAATACAAGCCTAAACTGTCTGCAGAGAATTGAAAATTATTAAAAAAAACAAAAACAAAAACAAAGTATTTGAAAAAGAGCCAAATAGAACTTCTAGAAATGGTGAATAAGTCATCCAATAAAGACTCAGTTGAAGGATTTGACAGAAGATTGAGCAAAGCTCAAAGAGAGAATTAATGAACTAGAGGATATATCAGAAGATATTATACAGAATGCTTTGAAGAGAGATAGAAAGATGGAAAATACGGAAGAGAAATTAAGATGTGTGGTGGATAGAGTAAGAGGACTTGTCATTCATTTAGTTGGTGTTTCATAAGGAAAGATGAGAAAGAATGGGGCAGAAGCAATATTTGAAGATGTGATTACTGAAAGTATTTTAGAATGAATTAAATAAGCTAACACTTACGGTTACCAGCGGGGAAGAGGGTGGGTGGGAAGGGATAAGCTGGGAGTTGGAGATTTGCAGATACTGACTGGTCTATATAAAATAGATAAACAAGTTTATACTGTATAGCATGGGGGACTATATTCAATATCTTGTGGTAGCTTATGGTGAAAAAGAATATGAAAACAAGTATGTGTATATTCATATATGACAAGCATTGTGCTGTACACCAGAAATTGACACAGTGTTGTAAACTGACTATACTTCAATAATAAATTAATAAATAAGATCAACAATCCCAAGTAAATAAAAAGAAATCCACCTAAGACACATTATAGAAACTGCAGTAAATAATAGGCAAATAATATTAGCAGCACCAGAGGAAAAGCGTGGATTATTTTCAAAGCAGCAGCAGTTGGATTAGTAAATTCACTTCCCAATTGCAGCAGTGGAAACCAGGTGCTAATGAAATAGCATCTTTATTTTACGTATCTATTTTTCTAAAATTTTTTTATTGAGTTAACACTGGTTTATTACATTATATGTTTCATGTGTACAGCAGTATAATTCTACTTCTGTATACCTTATAGCATGCTCACCACCAAAAAATCTAGTTTCTGTCTGTTACCATGCAGTTGATTTCCTTTACCCATTTTACCCTCTTCCCCACCATTCCCCACCCCTCAGCGACCGCTCTGCAACTCCTTGTCCCCTGGTAACCTCTGTTATCTGAATCTATATGTTTATTTTGGTTTGGTTTGGTTTGTTCTGGTTTGTTTGTTTATTTTGTATTTGTGTCTGTCTGTTTTTTATATTCTGTGAATGAACAAAATCCTAGATGAGGCCCATCCATGTTATTGCAACTGGTAAGATTTTATCATTTTTTTTTTAGTATTGCATTTTGTGTGTGTGTGTATGTGTATTATATCTTCTTTATCCATGCAATAGTATTTTTAAAGAGCTGACATAAAATATCTGCCAATCTGGAATTTATACTAAACAAAAATATTTTTCAAGAATGAAGGCAAAATAAAGACATTTGTCCAGACAAAATTTAAGAGAGTTCATCTCTAGCAGATGCTCACAATGGGAAATTTTAAAAGACGTGCTTCAGAGAGAAGGAAAGTGATCCTGAGGGAAGATCTGAGATACCAGAAGGAAAGAAGAACAAAGAAGGTGGCAAATATATGGGTAAATCTAACGAACACTAATTATATAAAACAGTAGTAATAATGTCCCAGTAGGGTTAGAAAATTAAAATATACAACATTAACAATAATATAATCCAGGAGGGGGATAATGCATTTTAAATGATCCTCATATCACCTAAGGATAAGATAAAGATATTCATTAACGTTAGTTTTGATAAATTAAATATGCATACAGTAATTTCTGGGATAACTGCTAAACAATGAAAACAGTTTATAATTTCCAAACCAGTAGATGAAGAAAAAGGGATAATAAAGTATTCATTCTTTACAGTGTGAGGGTTATCAAAGCGGCAAGGATGACCTGAGGGTTTCTGGCTTTGGCAAGCAGGTGGATGACAGTATTCCTAACTGAATTAGGGAACAGGAGGAGAGACAACGTGGAAGGAGAGGGTGAGTTCAGTGTGGGACAAGTTGAATTTGAGGTGCTTGAGGGACAGCCAAGTGTCAGGAGGTCAGGGCCAAGGCAGTGGGTTTTGGTTTTCTGACCTTCTAATTTTGGTTTTTGGTAGTTTTTTTTCTTTTAAGCTGCAGTGATCCTTAGTTCTTTCTGAACTTACGCATTTGCCTAACTATTCTGAGGTCATCTTGGGTATAGTGTTTTGATGTACATTTTTAATAGATTATCCAAATACCCATTGAAGGAAAATCGCAAAGTTAATGTCTCTGGAAGCTTTTAAACATAAGGTGCTTTTCTGTTCCAAGATGTTTGGATTTGCCCCCTAACCAGAGGGCAGGACTCCTCCAAGTATAAGAAAAGGGTTGGTTGGTTTCAGGGGAGTTTTTTTTTGGTTTTTGTCTTTTTGATATTTAGGAATTTATTCTTTGCTCTTCTCTGCCATCTGGTGGCATATGAATGGAAAGTTGCATTTGGAGAGAAAATAAGAAATTTCAGCTATATAACATATATGTATATACAACTTATTGAATATATAATATATTGGATATATATGCTATGTATTATGTATAATATATAAAATATGTAATTTATTGAAGAGAAGCAAAAAATGGTTGTGTGTGTTTGTGATTCCAAACATTGAAACCACCAAATCAGTTTTAAGGCACAGAAATTTGTCTGTCTGTGATATTTTTTGGCTTCTCTACCTACTCTTCTTTTACCTCCCTTGTCTTGCTTCAGCATCTGGCATTTTCAACCTCATATGTAGTGCCGAGTAAACTAAGTAATCAAAGTTAAAATTTTCCTTAAGCTCTTCTCTTAATTAAATCAAGGTTAGTTTTATGAACTGTATGAATGTGTAGCCTACTCCTCCCTGAGCATCTTCTCTTCTGTCTCTGTAGCCTTGTGGAGGCAGAATAACGACCCTCCAAAGGTGTCTTCGGCCTAATCCCCAGACCCATGAATGTGTTACGTTACATGGCAAAAAGTGCTTTATAGATGCGATGAGGTTAAGGACCTTGAGATAGGGAGACTTTTTTGGATTATATGGGTGGATGCAATCTAATCATATGAACACCTTTGCTGGTTGTAGTCAAAAGAGCCAAAGGGAGAGAGAGAAAGAAAGAAGCAGAGAAAGAAAGAGAAAAGATAGCTAGCTAGCTAGGACAATGAAAGAAGGAGCAGGAGAAATTTAAAGTATGAAAGGAAGCAGACTCACTGTTGCTGGCTTTGAAGATGGAGGAAGGGGGCCATGAGCCAAGGAATGTGAACAGCCTCTAGGAGGAAACAAGTTTCTCCTCTAGAGCTTCCAGAAAGGAATGCAGCCCTGCTAATACCTTTATTTTAGCCCAGTGAAATTGTTATGAGATGTTTGACTCACAGAATTGTAAGATAATAAATTGTGTTATTTTAAACCACTATTAGGTTTGAGGTAATTTGTTATGGCAATGATAGAGAACTAATTTAAGCCTCCACTCCATATTTTGATTAGAATTGGGAATGAAAGCTCAGATTGGGAGGATTGCAGACCTAGCTTGAATTTGGGCTAGTGGCAAACCTAAGGAACTGGAAGTAGGGTAGTAATAAACTAGTGTCTTTGTCAAATTTAATGTTGCTCCTCTCTTTCCAGGTTATGTTGTAACCCTTCAAGTGCCTATTACCCTCTTATTTTTACCCTTCTCTTCCAGGTTATGTTTTGGCTTCCTTTTCAAAACTTTTTCCTCCTCTATTCTTGCCCAAAGGCAAGAGTTTGGAACAGATTAAGTTATATTATGAATATTCATTGAATACCTACACACGAGGGTAGTTCACAGTCCAACTTTGAAGAGTCATCATTTTGTGGGGGAAGCAGACAAATACTTCAGATCTTCCTGATGAAAGATATAATATAGGTAAGCATAGGTTGCTGGAGGAACATGTGAAAGGCACCTAACCCAGCCAGTGAATTCAGGGGGCTGACTGAATATTTAAACTCATTATCTGAAATCTTACATGGGTACTCATCACTTCCTGGAAATCCTACTCAATTTTCTGGCAATCTTATATTCATTCTCCCACACTCAGAAACAAGTATTTCTCATCTTCTTTCTCTGCAAGCCTTCTCCTTTCCTCCTTATCGTGGTCTAAGATATGTCCACAAATGATTCGGTTATCTTCCTTTCAAGGCGTGGAGCTTCATTCTCTTCTTGAGTATGGGCTGGACCTAGTGGCTCATTTCAAACAAATTAATATGGCAGAAGTGACTGTGTATATGTACATATATCACATCATCGCATTGTACACTTTAACTGACAACTAAAACTGCAGTATGGTTATACCTTGGTGAAGCCTGAAAATAAAGGAAGTGACTGTATGACTTCTGAAACTAGGTCATAAGAAGCACCGTAACTTTCCTTCCTCTCCCTCTCTCTTGAATGTTCACTTCAGGGGAAGGCCAAGTACCATGTCAGAGCATCTCTGTGGAGAGAGCGACATGGCAAGGAACTGAGGCCAGCTGCCAAGAGCTATGTGAGTGAGCTCTCATAGAAGCGAATCCTCCAGCCCTGGCTGACATCTTGATGATAACCTCTTGTGAGACCCTGACCCAAAATCACTCATCTCAATACCTCACAAATTGCTGACTCACGGAAACTATGAGATAATAAATATTTGTTGTTTTAAGCTGCTAAGTTTGAGTGATTTGTCATAGGGAACTAATACAGATCTTGGTGCTTGGAAGTGGAGTTCCTCTGCAACAAAGACCTAAAAATGTGGGAGTCGTTTAGGAACTAAACAGTAGGCAGAAGCTGGAAGGACTTTGAGGAGAATGTTAGAGAAGAGTAGAAGAGGCTTGAATAGTTTGTGAGAAGAAGTGTGATGGCCTTTCAGAAGACTGTGGGTGAAATCTTAAGGGAAGTGAGGAAAATATTAGTGGAAGCTGAAGGCAAGGGCATCCTTTATATGTAGAGGTAGAAAGTTCAGCAACACAGCTGTGTTAATGTAGAAAGTAGCAAATGTACATAAAGAACTCGGTCATTTAGCTGAGGAAATTTGCAGGCAGACTGTTGAAGATGTTACCTGGTTTCTTCTTGCTGCTTAAGGTAAAATGTTGAGAGAGACGTTAAAGAAAAGATGGTGAAACAGAAAGGAGCCAGGACTTATTGGTCTTAAAATTATTTCTAGCATCTCCAAAAAGCAAATGAGCAAATGATTCTAAATTTAAGAACTGGTTTCTAGGCAAAGATCAAATCTAGGAAACTGTGAAGAACACATGATCTCATGAGCTGCTAAGGTCTGGAAAGTAATTTTGTTATTCAGCAATATAATCAATACCCTTCTTCATCCTTCCCCTAATTTGATCACCTTGCTTCTGGCCTCATGGAGAAAATGGCCACTCCCCTCTCATCTCCTGAACACTGTCTCCTGTCTACAGAGATGCATGCCTCGGCTCTCTGCCTTCTGCCTCCTGAAGGGCAGTCGTGGCAGCCTCTTCATTTGTGCTTTCTCATCATCCTGTATTCAAAGACTTGATTCAACAACATTTTCTCTCTTTCACTATCAGTTTCTCTCTTTATATTGACTCATTTTCATCAACAAACATGCTGTTTTATCTCCCATCTTATGAAAATAAACCCTCCCTTTATTTCATATCCCTCTGTAACATTACCCCATTTCTCTGCAACCCTTTGCAACAAAACTTCCTCGCTTCTCAAAAAAAACTTCCTCGCTTCTCATTCCCTCTTAGTCCACCCTAATTTGCCTTCTGTCTCCATCACTCCCCTAAACATGTGTTTGTCAAGGTTACAAAGGACTTTCATGCTAACCAATCCAACGGTCCCTATTCTAACCTTAGCTGATATCTCAGCAGTATTTGCTTTAGCTGACCTCTCCCTTATCTTTTTAAACAGCTTTATTGAGGTATAATTTACATAGCAATATATTCACTTATTTAAACTGTACAACTGTATAATGTTTTTAGTATATTCACAGTATTGTGCAACCCACTCTAACGTTAGAACATTTTTGTCCCCTCTACAAGAAACCTTGAACCCATTAGCAGTCATTCCTCATTTCCCCCTCTTTCCCTGTCCCAACTATAGGCAGTCATTAATCTACTTTATATTTCTATAGATTTGCTTATTCAGGACATTTCATATAAATGGAATCATATAATATGTAGTCTTTTGTGTCTGACTGCTTTCACTTAGCAAAATGTTTTCAGGGTTCATCCTTGTTGTACCATGTATTAGTATGACTTCATTTCTTTTTATTGCCAAATAATATTTAATTGTAAGAATATGCCACATTTTATCTGTTCATCAGTTGGTAGATATTTAGATTGCTTCCTTTTTGGGGTTCTTATGAATAATGCTCTGAACATTTGTGTTCAAGTTTTTATGTGGACATGTTTTCATTTTTCTTGGATTTATACCTAGGAGTGGGATTTCTGCATCATATGGTAGCTCTGTGTTTAACCTTTTAAAGAACCACCAGATTGTTTTTACAGTGACTGCACCATTTTATATTTCCATCAGCAATGAGTGAGGGTTCCAATTTTTCCACATCTTTACCAACACTTGTTCTTGTCTGTCTTTTAGATTATAGCAATCCGCTATAGACTGAATATTTGTGTCCTCCCCCAGATTCCTATGTGGAAACCCTAATTCCCAATGTGATGGTATGTGGAGGTGGGGCCTTTGGGAGATAATTAGGGTTATATAGGTCATGAAGGTGGAGACCCCTTGATGTGATTGGTGCCCTCGTAAGGGGGTGAAGAAATCAGAGTGCATGCTCTGTCTCTGTCTCTGTGTCTCTCTTTTGCTCTCATTTTCTCTCTTGCTCAGCCTTGTGAGGACACAGGGAAAGGCTGTATACCAGGAAGAGAGCTCTCAACAGAACTCAACCATAATGGTACCCTGTTCTTGAACTTCCAGCCTCCAGAAACGTGAAAAATAAATTTCTGTTGTTTAAGCCACCCAGTGTATGGCATGCTACAGCAGACCTCATTCTTGAAACACTTTCTTATTTTGGCTTCCAGGACATTACACTGCCCTGGGTTTTTTCCTGCCTCACTTGTTGCTCTTTTTCAGTCTCATTTGTTTGTTTACCTCATCATCATCCTCTTCATTTTCTTTTTCTTCCACTAAACTTCTAAATATTGGAGTGCCCTAAGACTCTGTTTTGTGGTATCTACTCTGTCTACACACTCCCGCTATGTCATTTTGTCTCGTGTCTTTAAATACAATGTGCTAACTGCTTCCAAATTTATATCTTTAGGCCCTACCCTACCCTGATCCCAGACCAGGATCCCTATATCCAGTTGGTTAGTTAACAGCTCTTCTTAGATGTCTAATAGGAATTTCAGGTAACATGTCCAAAACAGAACTCATGATTTTTACCCACAGACCTGCATTGTCTCCCAGTCTTTCAAATTTCAGTAAATGAAATTGCTATCAACCCCCTTGTTCAAGCCAGAAGCCTGTGAGCCATTCTTGATTACTCTTGTTCTCTTACACCCTATGAAAAATCCATTAGCAAGTTACTTTTGACTCTGCTACCACAGTGTGTTTGAATTCAACTACTTACTTTCATGTCTCCTACTGCTATCCTAGTCTCAGACATCATTGTCTCTTCCCTCAAGTTAGACCCCTCCTACAAGTTTCCCTGCTTCTATTTTACAGTTCATGATACATATAGCAGCCGGTCATCTTTTAAAATTTGAAGACATCACATCATGTTACTTCCTTGATTAAAATCCTTCAATGCTTTCTATTGCTTTTAAAATCTAAACTTGTTTGCCTGACTTACAAGGCCCTTACATGATCTAGCCCTTGCTAGGTCTCTATCCTCATTTCCTACCATTCTTCTGTCAGTAACAGCCAGCCTACTGGCCTTCTTTCTTCCTTCCTTGGGAGTTTACACTAGCTGTTTCCTCTACCTGGAATGTTCTTCCCTGGTTCTTCACATGGCTGGCTTCTTATTGTCATTTGTGTTCAATCACCAATCATTCTAATTTGTGTGTGTGTGTGTTTGTTTCTCGTCTGCTCTCCCAACACCTGCTTCATCAACTGTGAAATCCTTGTGGTCAGGTCTTTGTCTATCTATCTGTCAGGGCTACAGTCCCAGAATTTAACAAGGTGCCAGGTAGACATTTCTTTAATATTTGTTTCTCAAAAAAAGTTTTTATTGAGATATAATTGATATATAATATTGTATTAGGTTTAGATGTACAGTATATGTATATATTGTGAAATGATTATCACAGTAAGTTTGGTTACATCCATCACCAAACATAGCTACAACTTTTTCTTGTGATGAAAACTTTTAAGATCCACTCTCCTAGCAACTTTCAAATATACAGTAGAATATTGTTAACTATAGTCACCATGCTGTACCTTACATTCCTAGCACTTATTTGTTTTGTAACTGAAAGTTTGTGCCTTTTGACCATTTTTACCTATTCCCTTGAACTCCCTCCCCCTGCTCTGGTGACCACCAGTTTCTTCTCTGTATCTATGAGTTTGTTTTTTTCTCTTAGATTCCATATACAGATGAGATCATACAGTATTTGTTTTTCTTTGACTTATTTCACTTAGCATAATTCCCTCAAGATCCATCCATGTTGTCTCAAATGGCACAATTCCTTCTTTTATATGCCTAAAAAATATTCCACTGTATTTATATACATTTTCTTTATGCATTCATCTGCTGACTGGCACCTAGTTGTTTTCCATGTCTTGGCTATTGTAAACAATGCTTTAGAGAATATGGGAGTGCAGCTATCTTTCTGAGATAGTGATTTTGTTTCCTTCAGAACCAGAATTGCTGGATCATATGGTAGTTCTATTTTTAATGTTTTGAGGAACCTCTGTACTCTTCCATAAGTCATTGCATCAATTTACATTCCTACCAACAGTGCACAAGAGTTCCTTTTTCTCTCCATCTTCAACACTTGTTTCTTTTCTTTGTGATAATAGCCATTCTAACAGGTGAGGTGATAGCTCATTGTGGTTTTTAATTTACACTTTTATGATGATTAGTGATGTTAAGCACCTTTTCATGTGCCTTTTGGCTATTTGTATGTCTTCCAGGAAAAAAATGTCTATTTAGATCTTCTGCCCATTTTTATTTTTATTTTTTGTTGCTATTCAATTTATTTAAATTAAAAAAAGAAAAAAAATCAATTCATCCATTTTCTCCCACCCCCCACACTTCCTGCCTCTGGCAACCACCAATCTGTTCTCTGTATCTATGAGCATATGTATATGTATATAGATATAGATATAGGTAAATAAATACATTCAGATGTTTATATCTATATATGTATTTCAGATATTCTGTCCATTCTTTTAACTATTTTTTAAATTGAAGTATACTTAATTTACAATGTTATGTTAGTTTCAGGTTTATAGCAAAGTGATTCAATTATATGTATGTATATTCTTTTTCAGATTCTTTTCCATTGTAAGTTATTACAAGATATTGAATATAGTTCCCTGTGCTATACAGTAGGTCCTTGTTGTTTATCTATTTTATATATAGTAATGTGTGTATGTTAATCCCAAACTCCTAATTTATCCCACCCTACCTTCCCCCATGTTCCCCTTTGGTAACCCTAAGTTTGTTTTCTATGTCTGTGAGTCTACTTGTTTTATAAATAAGTTTATTTGTATAATTTTTTAGATTCCATATATAAGTGATATCATATGGTATTTGTCTTTCTCTGTCTGACTTATTTCACTTAATATGATAATCTCTAGGTCCATCTATATTGCTGCAAATGGCATTATTTCATTCTTTTTTATGGCTGAGTAATACTCTTTTGTATAGGTGTATATAGGTATGTGTGTGTATATACGTACACACGCATAAACACACACACACCCCACATCTGCTTTATCCCATTGTCTGCTGATGGACATTTAGGTTGTTTCCATGTCTTGGCTAGTGTAAATAGTGCTGCTATGAACATTGGTGTGCATGTGTCTTGTTGAATTAGCATTTTTTCCGTATATATGCACAGGAGTGAGATTCTTCTGCCCTTTTTAAAATTGAATTGTTTGGTTTATTTCTGTTGAGTTATATAAGTTCTTTATATATTTTGGATCTTAACCCCTTATCAGATATATGATTTTGCAAATATTTTCTCCTATTCTGTAGGTTGTCTTTTCATTTTGTAGATGGTTTCCTTTGCTGTGCAGAAGCTTTTTAGTTTGATGTAGTTCCACTTGTTTATTTTTGCTTTTATTGTCAAATCCAAAAGATCATTACCAAAACTGATGTCAAGGAGCTTGCTCTATAAGCTTTCTTCTAGGAGTTCAAGGTTTCAGGTCTTGATTTAAGTCTTTAATCCATTTTGAGTTGATTTTTGTGTATTATGTTAGATAGTGGTCCAGTTTCATTCTTTTGCATATGGCTATCCAGTTTTCCCAACACTATTTATTAAAAAGACTATCCTTTCTTCATTTTATATTCTTGACATCTTTGTTGTAAATTAACAATATATGCATGGGTTTATTTCTGGGCTCTATTCTGTTCTATTGATCTGTGTATCTCTTTTTATGACAATACCATACTTTGATTACTGTAACTTTGTAATATAGTTTGAAACCACAAATTGTGATGCCTCCAGCTTTGTTCTTCTTTCTCAAGATTGCTTTGGCAATGTAAGATCTTTTGTGGTTTCATAGAAATTTTAGGATTATTTGTTCTATTTCTGTGAAAAATGCCATTGGAATTTTGATAGGGATTTCCTTGAATCTACAGATTGCTTTAGTGCTCGCTTTGGCAGCACATATACTAAAAATTGGAATGATATGGAAAAGATTAGCATGTAGATTGCTTTGGGTCGTGTAGAAATTTTAACAGTATCGATTCTTCCAATTCATAAGCATGAAATACATTTCCATTAATTTGTGCCTTCTTCAGTTTATTTCATCAAGAGCTTATAGTTTTCAGTGTATAGCTCTTTCACTTCCTTGGTTATATTTATTCCTAGGTGTTTTATTCTTTTTGATGTAATTGAAAATAGAATTGTTTTCTTAGTTTCTCTTTCTAAAAATGTATTAATTAAATGAATGATTTTGAACTGACTTCCAAACTGAGTTCTGAATCAGAATAAGAGTTATCTAGGCAAAGAAGGGAAGAAAAAGGAGCCAGAAGTATCCAGTCATTGTGTTTCAAATGGATTATAGATGTACGGTAGACGTTAATCCCCTCAGTCCTTGATCTACTCAGGTACAACCTGGGAAGAGTGCCAAGAGCATCCTTATGCTGAACTCCTTAGAGGGCATTTATAATGGAGCAGTGTTTGACCACAAGACCCATCATCCCTTCAAATAGCAAATATTGTTAAGGATATCTGGCGTTTTCTGCTCCGATGCAAGGTGCTAAGTGCAGTCCAAGGATGTCATCTACCAGCTGGACATCTATTTCAGGAGCCAGCTGCTGCCTATTAAGAACAAGAGACAGTGGAGTCAATGGAACACATAGTGATCCAAGAGTCCAATGAGTATAGTGTATAGCTGGCCTGAAATATGAAGCACGGAGGCTGGGCAGGGGATCCTGGTGGGCACAGCTTGGGGTGGTGGCCCTGAATTGTTATCTTCATATATAAATCAGATACTTTAGTCTCTGCACTTGGGATACACTTTTGGTAGGATCTAAGGGCGACTACAAGGTTACTATTCTATAGTCTATAGTATAGACTGCAAATAAGAGCTTCTTCATTGTTTTAAAATTCTTGATAATGAAAAGTTTGATTGAATTTGAAATCCTTTTTCATTAGCACAAGAAATCTTTCCACCACTCTCCTGCTTTGTCAGTAATCTCCAGCACACTGGACTTCTTTCTTCCTTGAGACCCTTACACTAGTTGTTCCTTCTGCCTGAAATGCTTTCATTTGTCAATTAAAGAAAATGCAGAAGAACTAGATTCTTTAAGTAAAATTTCAATTTCATTTTAGAATGGTTATAAAACTTTTATATATTCATCTGCCTAACCATGGATAAAGTTTCTTGTGGATGGTGATTATCAAAAATTAAAAAGATAATCATTTAAAAATCTTCATCAGGAATTGCACCTGACCATTTGAGTTATAAAACCAGTTTCTTTTCTTCCTTCCTACCTTCCTACTGTTTCATCCTTCCGAAATAATCCAATCAAAAAAGTAATTAGGTAGGGCTGAGCAAAGTAGGCTTCTGCACTGGAGTGTGGGAGCTGCTGGGTGTCTGGCATGGGGTATCAGAGCCTGAGTGAAGTAAGGAGGGTGTTTATGAAGAGAAGGAGGGTAGCAGCCTGTGTGGTTGTTGGGAGCTCCAGAGAGGTGAGGAGATTGTCTGCACAGGATGGTGGTGACAGCAACAGCTGTTAAAGTGCTAACAATGTGTTAGGGCTTGAGTGAGGTGAAGGGGGCGTCTGGGTTGGGTGTTGGAGTTGGTTAAGTCAGTGATAAATGTCAGACCCTAAATGAGGTGAGGAGAATGCTTGCCGGCTGGAACCATGTGGCAGAGTTTGACTGGGGTGGGAAGGGAATTTGTGCAGAAGGGTGATAGTGGCCTGGCATGGGGTGTTTAAGCCCAGCAGGGTGAGGAGGGCATTTGCATGAGAGAGGCTTGTGGCAGCAGTGATGAGCCAGCAGAGTTTCAGTCTGAGTAGGGTAGGGAGGACATCTTTGTGAGGGAGTGGTTGCAAAGCAAGAGACTGATTACACACAGGCAGGACTGAGCCAAGTAAATGTATATAGAGGATAATGGGAATCAGGTTTTTCACTGTCAAGAGAGTTTTAAATATGGAAAAGGAAAAAACTAGAATGAACTTTGTGGTATTGGACTGGAATTGGAGGTAGAGGTGTGTACTTGTGGCTTGATAGATTGATAGATGAATAGATAGATATATAGATAGATGAAGAAATAAACATTGATATAAATGCGTGGATTATATACATGTAATGTGTGTGTATATGTGTGTAATGTACCATGTTTGTGTATAATGTACCATGTTTGTGTATATACACATACATATTCCCTCTCTCTGGGAGCAGCAACACTCCTAACAGCAACGAACATATATAATACCCGTATCTTGGTTTCTACATACCATTCTCCACTGAAAGGAACCAAGACTCCTTGGAAAAATAGCTGATTCCAGGGCCTGAAATATCTTGTTAAACAGAAAATGAAAAGTAGTAGGAAAAATTATGGGGACATGTTGAAAGAATACAGAAGTCAGCTTGAATGAATTTCCAGTGGCCAAATCTGGGATACTTGGAACATCAAAATAATGACAATAGCAAATTATAACCCACTGAATAAAATAGAAATCCATGAGTCCATATTGATATAAAGAAATGAATAAGTAATTCAGGGAAAGAGAATTAATAAAGGTAGAAGGAATGATTGGAGTTAGAAAAATCACCATTTCAAAATCATCATAATAATAATTAATTCAGCCAAGAAGCGTCAGTGAATATTTAAAACTAATGGACAAAAGTTTGATGAGGAAAGTTACATTATGTAATCTCAAAATACCTCCAGACAAAATACCTAGTAGTTACAAAGGGGAAAAACAACTTTACAGGGGAGAAATCTGGCAGACACCACCTTAATAGAGTGGTCAAAGTTAGCATCACCAGTAATGAGGCAAATAGAAATCATGTGCCATTTGATAGGATGCAATGTCACTTCAGTGACACTCCTGTCAAAAATACATAATCTTTTTTTTAGTGGCTTGCCTCTTTATTTTACTTTTCACATATGTATTTTCTTTTTCATATTCTTTTCCATTATTGTTTATTACAGGATATTGACTATAGTTCTCTGTGCTATACAGGAGGTCATTGTTGTTTATCTATTTTATATAGAGTAGTTTGTATATGTTAATCCCCAAATTTTAATTTATCCCTCCCCTCCCCCCTTTCCCCTTTGGTAACAAGTTTGTTTTCTGTGTCTGTAAGTCTATTTCTGTTTTGTAAATAAGTTCATTTGTATCATATTTTAGATTCCACATATAAATGATACCATATATGGTATTTGTCTTTCTCTGTCTGACTTACTTCACTTAGTATGATAATCTCTAGGTCCATCTATGTTGCTGTAAATGGCATTATTTCATTCTTTTTTATGGCTGAGTAGTATTGATTGTATATACATATATACAATATATATATACCATATACACCACATCTTTATCTAATCATCTGTCGATGGACATTTACATTGCCGGCATGTCTTGGCTAGTGTAAATAGTGCTGCTATGAACATTGGGGTGCATGTATCTTTTCGAATTAGAGTTCCTTCCAGGTATCTGCCCAGGAATGGGATTGCTGAATCCTATGGCAACTCTGTTTTTAGTTTTTTAAGGTACCTCCATACTGTTCTCCATAGTGACTGTACCAATTTACATTCCCATCAACAGTGTAGGATGGTTCCTTTTCTCTACATCCTCTCTAGCATTTATTATTTGTAGACTTTTTGATAATGGCCATTCTGACCAGTATGAGGTGAGATACATCATTGTAGTTTTGATTTGCAATTCTCTAATAATTAGCGATGTTGAGCATCTTTTCATGTGTCCATTGGGCATCTGTATGTCTTCTTTGGAGAAATACCTGTTTAGGCTTTCTGTCCATTTTTAAAAAATTTTTTTTTCGTTGTTGTTATTGAGTTGGATGAGCTGTCTGTGTATTCTGGAAATTAAACCTTTGCTGGTTGCATTGTTTGCTAATATTTTCTCCCAGTCTGTAGATTGTCATTTTGTTTTGTTCATAGTTTCCTTTGCTATGCAAAAGCTTGTAAGTTTGATTAGGTAGGTCCCATTTGTTTATTTTTGCTTTTATTTCTATTGCCTTGGGAGACTGACTTAGGATAACATTGCTGTGATTTAGGCAAAACATTCTCTGACGTATGTTCTCTAGGAGTTATATGGTGTCATGTCTTATATTTAAGTCTTTAAGCCATTTTGAGTTTATTTTTGGGTATGGTGTGAAGGAGTGTTCTGGTTTCATTGATTTGCATGTAACTATCCAGTTTTTCCAGCACCACTTGCAGAAGTGACTGTTTTTTCTCCATTGTATATTCTTGCCTCCTTTGTTGAAGATTAATTGACTGTAAATCTGTGGGTTTATTTCTAGGCTCTCTGTTCTCTTCCACTGATCCATATGTCTGTTTTTGTGCCAGTACCATGCTATTTTAATTACTATAGTTTTGTAGTATTGTCTGAAGTCTGGGAGGGTTATGCCTCCATCCTTGTTCTTTTTCACATCTGGAAGGTGAAATTGGTGGTAGCGTGGCTGTCAAAGGAAAAGACATATAACAACTTCAGCTGAATGGTGGAGTCATTCACTGACATAGGGCACATATTCATTCACATGACCCTAAAACTGGTAACTAAGAGCACTACATTTGCAAGGATGCCCCACACCTGGTACAGTTAACCATTTGTCTAGAAACTGCACAAGGATGCTTCTTGAGCTCAGATTTCAATCACGGATTGCTGTCAACTTGGGCTTGCAGGAAACACTCCTCAGAAACATGAAGAGGCCTGGAGAGGGTAGCCTCTGTCATATCTGCTTTCATATAATTTAGCAAAAAGTACACCTTACAGTAGATACATATGATAGGATAATTTATTGAAATATTAATTTGCCTTTTATTCTATTTTCCTGCCCTATTCCAAGAATACTTTTCTGCTTTTTTTCTTTGAGCTTTTGTTCAGTAGGACCCATGCAGAAGTGCAACTACCTTTTGATTTTTAAAGCCTAATCTAATTGAAGGGCTCATGTTAGGTGGTCCCAGAGGAGAGGGGAGAGAGGCAGGAGCCCAAGAGGGAAAGTCTACTGAGGAGACCTCAAAGAGAGATATTTGGGATGGGAGGATTCCATGGGGTAGCAGGGTCCCGTACCTCTGTGCTGCTCTCTTGTAACTCCCTGGGGGTGTGATCTGTCCTCAGTGTAGAGTGATTTTGTGGTACAGTGGGAACCTGGACCTATGGTGTTGGGGTTCCTAGCCTTGGTAAGGAGCCCCAGCTCAACCTGGGAGGCAGGTTTCAGGAAACAGCAGAGTCACCTTCCTGCAGGGGATGCTGTAATCTTGGACAGATAGCCTATAAACAATGACTAATCTGGACCAAAGATCAGAAGGCCATCCCTAAGTATTCTGGACTGTGTACAACCCCATGTCTTTGTCCTAGGGATGGGATGGGCTCTAATATTGACTGAGGTTAAATTTGTATCAAATTGAAGAGTGGTGGCTTAGGATGAAAATTACTTGAAAATAGAAGAAGACAATGATGTTTCCTTCTCCTAGAACTATGAAAACTTTCATACTCACCATACACATTTATAGCTGTCAAAATCTGGGGTAAGTTCCTTATGCATAAAAAGACTTTTTTCCCCAAAAAGTTCATCATGTCTTTAATTGTACCTTTTCTGTCAGAGAACTTGAGGTATTTCAGGTTGATATGTGCCTCCAGAAATTAATACTGGATGGAATCAGGATACCTCAACAAGTTTGCTTTTCTATTATTTTCTCTAACACCTAAGCTGAAGTGCCGAGAAGGAAGGAACAAGCTAGCCTGATGTTTGGTAGACGCAGGTGCGTTTCTGGTCTCTCTCCTTTCCTGGTACTCCCAGAGCTGACTTGGGGCCGGGAGCAGGTATGGGTTGAATACCAGTTTAATTTCAGTTTTCTTGCAGCTTTATCTTCCATGTGCAAATTGTCATTCAAATACCCAAACCTCATATTTCTTTTAATCTTAATTTGAGCCAGGAGGCACTGAGGACTGAGACTTCAGTAGACCAGATAAATGATGACTAAAAGCATAGAATGACAAGCCAACTCCTTCTTTAGTGATGTTTTTATTTTCCAAGTAAGGAAGCCTATACAGAAGCTATACAGGCAAGAGTGTCATGGGATTAGCCATGTGTGAAAAAGCCAGTTGACTGTAGGTTGGAAGTTGAGACTCTGCCACTACCTGGCTGTGTGGCCCTGGGCATGTCATTTTAACTCCCTGGGCCACATCTGTCACATGAAAGGTTTGTACTGGATAACCAATAATGGATCTCTTCATGCTCTATTCTTGTGATCCTGGAGTGTAGGGTAAGAAGATTATTTTGAAATTGAAGTACAGTGATAAAAGAGCCTTACTGACAGTTAATACTTAGATATACTAGGAGTTATTATTTTTGGTAGAGCTTTTGAATGTGCCAGTGGGATCAGTGCAATGTTTTTACAAAACTATGATCAAAATCTTGTGATGAAAGTTACAGATTGTATTACTATATACTTTGGTTGTCTGCAGTAGATGATTGTATCAGGGCTTGGTGAAATCCCCCCAAACCAATGATGAGAATTAGAATCATTAGAATTTGAACTTAATTATATGCAATTTTAATCATTGAAAGAAACCCTGTTGATTGATACTTATGAATGAAAAGTGCTTTATATGTTACTTCAAAAGCTGGAAAATAGACCATATTTAGAATCCTGTGCAGCAAAGGAAACTAGATTTCAGGTAAATTATTCTGTACACATAGGCAATCCCAAACAAACAGATCACTGCTAAATATACTGAGAGATTTCAGTCATCATATTGATTATCATATGGAATGGGTTCCTCAAGGAGCATATGATTCTTGATTTCATAGTTCCTAATCATTAGCATACTGTTGTTGCTCATACAAATCTTGGGTAGTTATTTTAATTTTTTCCACTGTTCTCCTAGTTTTATTTGAAAAAAAAAAGATGCATGTTATTTTATTTCTCTATTAATGTTCTGAAATTATGATAATAAATATCATTTAACTAAAAATGTTTAGATCCTGAATGATCTGGAAAGGCTTTATACATAATCTGAACTCACTGAACAACAATTAAATACCTCTCTTACAGCTTATTTAGTAGACTGACCTGTTCTTTGCTCTGTTCACTGTATATTTAGAAATTAGGAATGATCAGATTCCTGAGGAGTCTAAATGTATGCAGTAGTATGAATGTTACTTAATTCACAGATCTGAGTATAGAACACTTCACAAATTAAATCCTACTCTGAGTTGCCACTCTTTAGGTTGATGGAAATTTGATCTCAATCAATGCAAATTATTTCCCTTTTCTGTATAAGTGAGGAAGAGAAGCTTTATTAAATTGTTATCCATGTTTGGAATTATACTACAGGCTGAAATTAGAAGTTGAAATAGACTTAACAAGTAAGATTTAACAACTTCATTTTCACATGGATCTCATATGCCTCATGAGAAGAAAATATTCAGTATAAAATCTGCTGAAGGAAATAAATATTTTTAAAAATTGAAGTTCTTATTGGACTAAGAAAAACAGTACACTAAAAAACATATACTGTAAGAGTAATATAAGTAAAGTTCATAAAATTTGAAACCAAGAGTTGAGTAATTTATATACTTTAAAGGAATGTCATTCTGTGACCCTGTTATGGAATTCATAGGTATATCATTAAATCTGGTATAACCTTGCCTAGAGAAATCTAGGCAAGATGTGTGTAGGCAGCTTCACAGGAGCAGATGAGTGATGTCTGACACCTCTGAACATGGATGCTGAGAGAACTTCTCTTCTACGTGGTTGTAGTCGTTTGCTAGGACTGCTTTCACAAAGTACCACACACTGGGTGGCTTAAACAACAGAATTTTATTTTCTCACAATTCTGGGGGCTAGAAGTCCAAGATTAAGGTGGTGTCAGGGTTAGTTTCTGGTGAAATCTCTTTCTGGCTTATAGACTGCTGCCGTCTCACTTCTAGAGCCTGCAGAAAGGAACACAGCCCTGCAGCAGCCTGATTTTTAGCCTAGTGAGACATGTCTGATTTCTTACAGACTGATGGATAATAAATTTGTGTTTTTTAAGGCACTGAGTTTGTAGTAATTTATTAGAGCAGCAAAAAGCCAATATACCATACACCATCATACCCTTGAAACTGACTTGTATGATTCCAAACACAGCATGTATACACACAGTTTCCTCTACTAGAAATGACATTATCTTCTTGTAGGCCTAACTCTTTTTTTTTAAATTTCTCTGAAACCTTATTTTCAGATAATGTTGTTAAATTTATTTTTACTTTTTTGTATATATATTTATTGAATTATACTCAGTTTACAATGTTATGTCAATTTCTGGTATATAGCATAATGCTTCAGTCATACATGAACATACATAGATTCGTTTTCAGATTCTTTTTCACCATAAGTTACTACAAGATATTGAATATAGTTCCCTGAGCTATACAGTAAAACTTGTTGTTTATCTATTTTATATATATTAGTATCTGCAAATCTCGAACTCCCAGTTTACTTCTTCCCACCCCCTTTCCCCCCGAGTAACCATGTTTGTTTTCTATGTCTGTGAGTCTGTTTCTATTTTGTAAATAAGGTCATTTGTCTTTTTTTTTTAAGTTTGGATTCAACTTATAAGTGATATCATATGGCATTTTTCTTTCTCTTTCTGGCTTACTTCACTTAGAATGACAATCTCCAGGTCCATCCATATTGCTGCAAATGGCATTATTTTATTATTTTTATGGCTGAGTAGTATTCCATTGTATAAATATACCACATCTTCTTTATCAGTCGTCTGTTGATGGACATTTAGTTTCTTTCCATGTCTTGGTTATTGTAAATAGTGCTGCTATGAACATTGGGGTGCATATATCTTTTTAAATTAAGGTTCCCTCTGTATATATGCCCAGGAGTGGGATTGCTGGATCATATGTTAAGTCTGTTTTGAGTCTTTTGAGGAATCTCCATACTGTTTCCATTAATGGAAACAAACTACATTCCTCCCAGCAGTGTAAGAAGATTCCCTTTTTTCCACAGCCTCTCCAGCATTTATCGTTTGTGGACTTTTGAATGATGCCATTCTGACTGGTGTGAGGTGGTACCTCATTTAGTTTTGATTTACATTTCTCTAATAATTAGTGATATTGAGCATTTTTTCATTTGCCTTTTGGCCATCTGTGTCTTTATTGGAGAATTGCCTGTTTAGGTCTTCTGCCCACTTTTGGATTGGGTTGTTTGTTTTTCTTATTAAGTTGTATGAACTGTTTATATATTCTGGAAATGAAGCCCTGGTCAGTCTCATCTTTTGCAAATATTTTTTGCCATTCCATAGGTTGACTTTTTGTTTTGCTTATGGTTTCCTTTGCTATGTAAAAGTTTTAAGTTTAATTAGGTCCCAGTTGTTAATTTTTGCTTTTATTTCTACTGCCTGGGTAGACTGCCCTAGGGGAACATTGCTGAGATTTATGACAGATAATATTTTGCCTATGTTTTCTTCTAAGAGGTTTATAGTGTCTTGTCTTATGTTTAAGTCTTTAAGCCATTTTGAGTTTATTTTTGTGTATGGTGTGAGGGAATATTCTAACTTCATTGATTTACATGCAGCTGTCCTGTTTTCCCAACACCGTTTGCTGAAGAGACTAACTCTTATACCTACTTCCGAAGTTAGCTTCTGCTAGAAGAATTTACTGATCTCTGGGTTTCTGCCTGTATCTACCCTAACACACAATACCTGTTGTACTTCTTAGTGCATTACTATTGTTGATTTCTACTCTTTTCCAAGACTGTTGTGCTCCTGGAGGCCAGGGACCTTTTCCCACAGCATCTAGGCCATGAATGAATTAAGTGGAGTGATGAATAAATGAAAATAGAATGTTCTAAATGCTTTTAATTTAGAAGGCTCTTATTCTGTGTGTGAGACCGTGCTTATGTTTGTACTTGAGTGTGTATTCTTTAGAGAAGAGATAGTCTGAGAAATGTCAATTTGTTAGGTCTTCTGTCTTTGTTTGGGCCAGTATAACAAAAATACCATAGACTGGGTAGCTTATAAACAACCAGAATTTATTTCTCACATTTCTGGAGTCTGGGAAGTCTAAGACCAAGGCGCTGGCAGATTCAGTATCGGTGAGGGTCCACTTCTCAGTTCACAGATGGGCATCTTCTTGCTGTGTCTTCACATGATGGAAGGAGGGCTAGAAGGCTCTTTGGGGTCTCTTTATAATGGCACTAATTCCATTCATGAGGGCTCTACTTTCATGGCCTGATCACCTCTGAAAGGCCTCACCTCCAAATACCAGCACATTGGGGATTAGTCCTCAAGCTATGAATCTGGGGGGACATAAACCTTCAGTCTATAACATCTTTTAATTCTGATAATCTCCCTCAACCTCTCTCTCACTGGCAGTTAAATAACTTATTATTGGAGTTTTATATATAAGAATTCCAGGTTTACTTGGGGCTATGGCTGTGGACCTTGTCCCAAGACCAAGGTGATACACATTGCTTTCAAGATAATGTTCAGCCTCCACTGTTACCTGTGTGTGTGGAGGGAGAGGATAAAGTGGAATGATAAGGCTGTACACTAGCTGGGCCACTGTTTCCTTCAATGGACAAAACCCCAGAAGCATTTGTTTGCATCTTTTGTTTTAAAATTAATCAATTTTAAAATTTAGATATAATTGACATATAACATTGTATTAGTTTTAGCTGTACAACATAATGATTTACAGTACGTATATATTGCAAAATGATAACCACAATACATTTAGTTAACATCTATCACCACATATAGTTACAATTTTTTTTCTTGTGTTAAGAACTTTTAAGATTTACTCTTACAACCATCAAATATATAATGTAGTATTGTTAACTATCATCACCATGCTGTACATGATATCCCCAGAACTTATCTTATAACTGGAAGTTTGTTCCTTTTGTCTGGTCACTTCTCCCACACTTGGGAAGCTATCTTGTTTTCCCACCAAATCCTCCTCCTTTAATATCCTCTCCCATGTGGAGGAAACAAATATAAATCCCTTCTAAAAGCCTAGATTTTGTACCAGAGGCAAGAAAATACACAAGGAGTGAAGCAAGATATAATTAATATCTCCACTGATTGAACTGGTCTGAATATTCGTGTTAGGAGAGTCTCTTTTAAGTCTAGTCCTTGTTGTGCCTTTTTTTTTTTTTTAGAGCATTTTATCATGGGTATTACTCTTAGGTTGCCCAAGGGGGGAAGGGGGAGAGAGGCATGTGCCTTTGAGAGAAAACAGGTGAGAGGAGCCCCAATAATGGCATGTTGACATTTTTGCCATTCTGTCAAGTATGGGGTTTAAAGTCAGACTTACTTTGATTTGATAAAATAAGTAATGTGACCTTTCACACATCATCATAATGGTATAAGATTCATAATACCAGTCATTATTTTTCCTCTACAATTATCAATTCAAGTGCTACATGATATTCCTACTTGAACTATTTATTTATAAATTACTCCCTTATTTAATTAGTTAGCTATTTGGGGGCAATTAAATACTTACCAGCTTTTTTTTTCTAGTATAAACAGTATTGAGATGGATATCCTTGTAGCCAAATCCTTACATAGATCCTCAATTATTTCCTTAGGATAAATTTCCAGAAACATTATTAATGGTTCAAGAGAACAGATCAAATTTTGAGGCTATTTATGTGAGTCGCTAAAGAGTCCACTAGAAAGATTGTACCTCATCACAAATGACAGAGTGCCCCTTTGGAAAGTACCTTGAGTAAATAAAAATGGAACATCTATTGGTCTGCTAGGGCTGCTGTAACAAAATACCAAAGAATAGGTGATTTAAACAACAGAAATTAATTTCCTTGCAGTTTGGGAGGTTGGGGTCCAAGATCAAGGTACCAGCAGGATTGGGTTCTCCTGAGACCTTTCTCCTGTGCTTGCAGATGATCACCTCCTTGCTGTCTCGTCACATGGTCATTCCTCTGTGCACATATGCCCCTGGAGTCTCCTTCTCTTCTTATAAGGATACTAACCATATTGGATTAGGGCCTCACCCTAAATGGATGCATTTTAAGCTAATCACCTCTTTAAAGAACTTATCTTTGATTTCAGTTACATTTAGAAGTACTGGAGGGGGGAGGGCTAGGGCTTTAAAATATGAATTTGGTGGGGAGGAAGAGTGGGGACACAATTCAGTTCATAACAGAACTCTAACTGCAAAAAAGTCTTGGATATAATAAGAATTTGACTTAAAAAAAACCAGAGTTGCTGCTTTCTGAAAATATAGCTGGCCATAGTTTCCCCTTTCTTCCTCAGCTCATTATTTTTCCTTTTCTCTTGTTCTCTTTTTCTTTTTCTAGGTATATTCAGATACAGTAAAATACAGTCTTTTTAATGTGCAGTTATATGAGTTGTGCAATCATTTTCCATCCCTTGCGGGAGGGATGGAAATCAAAAGTTGTCTAAATTTCAGTTATACTTTTAAACTTTTTTGTTTTGGAAGGGTGAGATACTTGTAAGCAACATAAAGCCAAGAAAGATACTCAGGCAATGATCTAAAAGGTAAAGTAGAAAAAAAGGTTTCTACTTGAATGATCTGAGAGGTAGGAAACTGACAGCATCATTTAAGTGTTTATATAACACTACTTACTCACTGTCCCTACCTTTACTGATCTAATCTCCAAAAAGAATTGGACATCCCAATTAACTTGCATCTATCTTGGCTCTCTAAATGTCTCTTAAATATGCTGTGTTGTTTCCAATCATCCTAACCCCCTTCTCTATGTAAGGCTTATACTAGACATGTGTTTCTATGAAGCTTTCCTAGTCAATAGAAATTAAACCAATAATGGATCCTCAACAAGGTAGTGTGGAAGATTGTTTTTAAAACAATGTAGGAACAAACTGCTACTTTAGGATTTACAGTTTGGATAGGAAAATAAGTTATCTCTTTCAGAAATTCATCTTTTACTGTTTTTACATTTATTTGGATGACTCTAAAATATATTTCCTCAGATCTAATCTCTTATCTGAGCTATAGTCTTGGGCATCCCAGAAAACAGAATCCCATGAATATCCCACTATCACCTTAAACATTAACAACTATGTTCATCACCTTCCCTACTCCCTCTAAAATAAAGTAATTTTCTTAGATTTTCTAGTTATATCATGCTGCAATCTTAGGCCTCCAGATTTCAAACACTAGAATGCTTTTATTTTCCTCATTCTTT